>NC_044565.1:24998737-25598737 GCF_007565055.1 Rhinopithecus roxellana
AAAAATAATATGAATAAAAAAACACTACTGACATATACAACAAGGATGAACCCTGAAAACATTATGGAAATCAAAATAAGCCAGACACAAAAGAACAAATATTGCATGATTCTACTTATATGAAATATCTAGAATAGACAAATTCATAGAGACAGAAAGTGGACTAGAGGTCACGAGAGCGAAGGGGAGGGAGGAATGGGGAGTTATTTCTTAATGGGTGCAGAGTTTTTGTTTGGGGGATGCAAAGGTTTTGGAAATAGTAGTGGTGGTTGTACAGCATTGTGGCTGTAATTAAAGCCACTGAATTGTGCACTTAACATGGTTAAAATAACAAATGTTTTGTTATATGTATTTTACCATGATAAATACAATTTAAAAAAATTGATGGATCGCTGTTTATAGATGGTGTATGAATGGATTTGTACATAAATGAGTAATTGAAGAGGTGGGTGGCTTTGTTAAGGGTGAGTAAATAGGAGTGGATGAACATGTTTATGAATGCATGAGTAGGTGAATGGGAAGCTGTATAGATGGAATGGGAGACAATGGCTGGGGAGATGGAGAGTTTGTGAGATTTTTCCTGTGGCTCGGCCATGGACAGAAGCTGGTGACAGAGGAAGTCACTGAGTTTTTCCTGAACCTGTCCTGCCTAAGGGTGGCTACAGGCTGGCAGTGTTCGAGAAACCCTTGGCCAAAAACCAGCTCTCTGTTGCAGGCTCCCTGCAGCTCGATCTCAACCGCATGCCCAAGCCAGCCAAGACAGCCGAGAAGTGCTCCTTGGACCAGCTGGATGACACTTACCACCCAGAATGGTTTGTGTCCCTTTTTGAGCAGAAAACAGTGAAGGGCTGGTGGCCCTGTGTAGCAGAAGAGGGTGAGAAGAAGATACTGGCGGTAAGTCTACTTCCTCCAGCCCCAGTGGAGGGCATGGGGGCGGCTTCTTCCATACACATTGTCAGAAAATATATCATCAGAAAATACACGCTTACTGTTCCTCCTCCTTCCTCCCTCTCTCCTGCCTCCGTCCCCCCTCTTTCTCTATTTTCCAAAGCATTCTCCCTCTTTCCTCCCAATTCCCAGCCTTCTTCTCCTTTGAGGCTCACATCCCAGGGGAAGCCTATTTAAATCAAAAGATGACTCTGTTTATACTCTGCTCATTGGCTTTAATAGAGACCTGTGTCCTGGGTTCCCTCTGATCCGGACTTCCTGGGTGAATGGACAGGGGTCATGCCTCTCCCATTTGAGCAGGACCCTCCAAGGGACCATCCTTGTTCTACTCTCTGAGGGGTCTGCTTAGAGGGGTGACTGGAGGGCCAGAGGGAACCGTCCTTCCCTTGAGTCCACAGCAGCCACGGAGAGGAAGTTGATCCCTGAAAGTTTACTTAGAAATTGCAGGCAGCCAGCCAACCCTGAAAGTGGTCCTTGAAATTGAATCTACTTGTTATATAAAGAATGGTAACAAAAGAAGCACTAGTACCCCAAAGGAGAAAGGAGAAAACGACATACATAGATAATTCACAAAATAATTACCAATGTCTGCAAAACATTTTTAAAAAGATTTAGTCTCTCTAGTAATTAGATAAAGGGATACAGTAGTCCCCCCTTATCTGCAGGAGGAATGTTCCAAGACCCCCAGGGGATGCCTGAAACTGCAGATAGTACTAAACCCATATTATGTACTATGTTTATTCCCATCTATACATATCTATGAGAAAGTTTAATTTCTAAATGAGGCACAGTAAGAGAGTAACAACAACAATAATAAAATAGAACAGTTATAACAATATATTGTTATAAAAGTTAGATGAATATGGTCTTTCTCTCTATGTGTCAAAATATCTTACTGTACTGGCCCACAGGTAGCTGAAACCCTAGAAATCAAACCCAAAGATAAGGGAGGGCTACTGTATTTTAAAATGTGGGGTTTTTTTGTCTGTTAAATTATATATATTTTAACAATAGAAATGCTCATTGCTGCTGAGGATGCAGAGAGAAGACAAGCCCCCCTTTTACTTCTGCTGGGAGTGCTAATGGTTTTACTATGTGGAGGAAGCAATTTGATAACGTATAGTAACAGATTTACCAATATTTCTGCCCTTGGACTCTGTCATCCCACTTCTAAAATCTCTTCTAAATAAATAAGCCAACAAAATGTAAAAATCTAGGTTCTGGGATATTTGTTGCAGCATTATTTATCCTATCAAACAGTTGGAAACAACCTAAATGAACCAAAATAAGTAGTTTACTAAATAATTATGGTCAACCATCCCATAGAATGTTTGGCAGTCATTCAAAACCAACTTTAAAGAATAGACACCTACATAGTGAATATTCCTAAGTGAAAAGAAGCCAGCTATGGAAATGTATATGCACAGTGTGACATTTCATACACCTGCAGAGAAAATCAGCTGTGATGCATGCAGATGTTAGCAGTGCTTGTCTCCATGTAGTGGACGTGTGGGTGACAGTCTCCCTTCTTTATACATTTCTGAGGTTTCCAAATGTTTTACAAAGAGCAGGTGCTGCGTTTATGTTCAGAAACCCTACATCTTTTTTTATTTTTATTTATTTATTTATTTGTATTTTTTTTTTTTTAATGATGAAGGGGCCCTTATGTTTTTCCTGGCCTGGTTATTCTCCAGGCCACTGAGCAGAGCCTTTGTGCCCCTAACCAGGCGCTCTCTGTCCCCTCAGGGCAAGCTGGAAATGACCTTGGAGATTGTAACAGAGAGTGAGCATGAGGAGCGGCCCGCTGGCCAGGGCCGGGATGAGCCCAACATGAACCCTAAGCTTGAGGACCCAAGGTCAGTGCCCAGCCCCTGAGCCCCAATGCCCACAGGTCTGGGGATACAGGCACAGTCCAGGAGGCATCCCATTGCATGGCCATGTAGAAGTCACAAAGCCCACATGGCTCAGAGAGAGGCATAACTTATCCAAGGCACACAGTAAGTTAGGGGGCAGGTGACGGGCATCTTTCCAGAGAACACTGCGCTCAACGAATTCAAGATGCAGGTGCTATTGGGTACCTGTCGGTTGTGTGCCAAGCATGCTATCATATGCATGTATACATTGTTCTATGGAACCTTCCCTGCAGGGTAGTTGTTATTATCCCCATTTTACAGATGAGGAAATAATCTCAGCAAAGTTAAATGAGGGCATTCCAGCTAGGACAGTGGTGAAGCGGAAATGCTCTCACCTGGTCTGATTGGCTCCAGAGCCCGATCAAGGTCTTGACCCTACCTACCAAGCTGCCTTCCATGGCTCTCCTGTGGTGCCAGTATGACTTTCAAATGGTCTTTCAGCCTTCATTTTCCCATCTGTGAAATGGGGAGCCCAATCCCTGTCTTCCCTACATCACAGGCCTCTTAGGCAATGTGCTATGATTGTGCCATGGGGCTGGCAGACCAGTGAGAGGCACCCTTGCCCAAGGATGCTGGGATCTGCACAGGAAGAGAAGAGAGACCCATGAGACACCAGTGTGCAGTCTGAGTTAACGGGGCCATGATGGAGACACAGAATCCTTCACGTATTTTGAGTTGTGGAGCTGGCCTAGGGAAAGGTTTTGAGATTCTTGGTTGTGAGAGAACTAGCTTCCTATGTTCTCTTCCCACCATCCCTCCCTGAGCATGGACCAGCCATGTGCATCTGAGCAAGTGGCTTGGCTTATCTGGGACTCAGTGGGCTGGGGAGCACTTTGAGGCACTGCCCAGCTACTAAATCTGTAGTTCGAGATTAAGTCCTGGGTCAGGAATGGGCAAGGGCACCAAAGAAGGTGTCCTGGAAAGGGTGGCAGAGAACTGGGCCCCTGAGGATGCTTAGGGCTTGGCAGCACCCAGAAGAGGAGGGCAGCACAGGTGGGGGTGACACTGTAGCAAGGGCCTGGGGGAGACGGAATACAAGCGCAAAGGACTAGTTTAGGGACAGGGCCTGGGCAGGCGCTGGGGGTGGACTGTGGATGGCCAGGCCATTGGACCTGTTGTTGAGAGCAGAGTTTGGAGAAAGCAGCCCTAGTAGAGGATGCCCAATTGACCTCCAGGATCTCACTTCCAGGCGCCCTGACACCTCCTTCCTGTGGTTCACCTCCCCATACAAGACCATGAAGTTCATCCTGTGGCGGCGTTTCCGGTGGGCCATCATCCTCTTCATCATCCTCTTCATCCTGCTGCTGTTCCTGGCCATCTTCATCTACGCCTTCCCGGTGAGCAGGCCTGATGGCGCTGTGGTGGGGGAACTCTGGGTCTAATGGGGGAGTTCATCGTTGTCCTAAAAGAGCTCTCCCAGTCTAATGGAGAGAAGTAACCTCTGTCCTTAGAGAGCCCCTTGGTCTGATGAGGATACAGAGCCCGGCTCTGGGTGGTCTCCAATCTGGTAGGTATACAAAGTTCTACCCTTGGAGGCTCTTAGTCCAGTGAGAGAAACTGAGCACTTGCCCTTCCTGGTGAGACAAAGCTGTCCTCAGCAAGCCCCTAGAATATGTAATCAAGGGGTTAGGAGAAGATGAGGCCCTTTGGGTTGTGGTGGGCAGGGGGACTTTCCGGAAGGGAGGTGTGGAACTGGGTCTGAAAGGAAGGTGAGATGTTGATGGCAGAGCAGAGAAGGTCCCTTTGTCTTGACAGCAGTTGCAAATCCAGAGGAAGGGAGGAGCTGGGGCTGGGAGAGCATCTCAGGGTCCACCTGAGGCCCTCAATAGAATGTGTCCTACCTCCTGCAGCAGGTGGGCATAGGAAAGCTGTTGGGGAGTGGGAGACTGGCCCAGGAGCCTTTATTTGGCTCGATGCCCATTTGGGTTTCCTTTCACTTGGTAAGAAGCCAGTTGATGAGCTTGTAGGGCCATACCAGAGGTGGCTGTCATGCCCCTGCTCTGTGGGGCCCTGCTTGTGGGAGGAAGGTCCCTGCCTATACTTCCCCAACCTGCACAGCTCATCAGGGAACCCAGATTACCAGGGAGCCTCCCCCAGTGTCTCTGATACTTTAGACCTTGAAGGGGTTGCAGCATTCTCAGGCTGACACCTGATTTCTAATGCTTTTTTAAATGTAAAAGAAATCTTTTTAATATGAAAACTCCAACCCTATATAAAAGTGGAGAGAATGGTGTAATCCACCCCTTGAGGACCTTATGTTGGTGGTAAAGATGCAAACACTTAGATAAGGAAAGGGCCTGGCCGTAGGCTGCACACTACTCTGCGCACACTCCCAATCCAGGGCTCGCTGTGATTCCCGCTTCAGGCCTCAGTCCTGGTCAACACCAGGCCACTGGCCCACAGCCTTGTTCCCATGGCAGACAGGCTGCTTGGGGAACTGCCCCTAGGTGAGCTCTTTGCTCTGTGAGTCCTCCAGGAGAAGGAAAGGGCAAGACCCCCCCTCCCACTGTAGCTGGCCTATGCCCGTGTCTGCAGAATGCATCTCAGAGAGGAAGAGAGTTAAAACCACACATCTTTCCATGCAGTTCCTAACAGCTGAACGGAGAGGAGCTGGGGAAAGGACATCTGCTTTGGATGCCCAGACTAGCTACCCTCTGGGCCATAGTGACTAAGGAGAGTCTAGAACCAGGGTGGTGATGGGTCTGCCTATAGGCCAGACCTACTAAGCTGGCTGTGGTCGCCTGAGGCGCCATGGCAAAATGTTTCTGAGGTTCTGAGGTTTGTTGATCAGCAGAATCTGACTGTGGTCCAGGGTAGATCTAGGTTGCAGGGACCCGAGGTGTGTACCATGTGGGAGGCCTCTTTAAGCAAAGGAAGATGAGATTACAAATATAAGCTGAGATACAGGACTATGGAAGGGTGTGTGCACGTGTGGTGTCCTGTAGCATGAGCTGTCGCTGTGACCTGAGATCCGGGGTCAGGTGCCAGGACTTCTGCCTGGTGTTTCCTGCGCAGGCGGCACCTTTCCCAGCCTGCCTCAAGCTCCTCCTCCCATTCGGAGCCCAGCTGGCCAGTGTTCAGTTAGCCACAGAGACTCTAAGCACCTGTGTGTGTCTGGGAGGTAAGGGCGTGTTTTGGGGATAAGGGAGAAGAGGATGAGGCCTCGTGCCACTGGGGAAGTGCTCAGTTCCCTGGGGAGACACTGAAACCAGAGAGTAAGGAAAAATACTGTGGATGGTCAAACGCTCTTTCGGGAGGCTCATGCCATGGGAGTTTAGGAAGAGAAGAGCTGTTGCAGACCCTTGCCCTCTGTGTGGTCTGAGGACTAGCAGCAGCAGCACCAGGGAACTCACTAGAAACTCAGAGTCCCCAGCCAGCCCCAGCCTGCTGAGGGGGAATCTGCGTTTGGGCACATGATGGTTGGAGAAACCCTGTTGGATGTGACAGAGCTCTGTCGCTGGAGTCAGGATTACTGACTCTCCCTGTGACCTTGGCAAATCCCTCCTGCTCACATGAGGAAGGGGCTGCACTAGGCCAGTTCTGGCCTTCTGTGGCTGGGACTGTGCTTAGGGGAGCACCATCATCTTCCCTGGGTGCTTTAAGCCAAGCCTCCTTCTGAAAAGCCAAGGGGAGGGGAAGGGCAGGTCCAAAGTGGCATCACCACCACCCATGACATGCTTAAGCCCAGCCCCTGCCAGCTGCACCCTGCACTGTGAGGTTACTGGGCCGCAGATCTAGGCCTCTAGGGGCCTGGGGAAGGAGGCCCTGCTGCCTGGCCGGGACAGGAAGGAAAGATTTCCAGTGACTTCCAGCCTGTGGTCCTTCCTCATCCCTGTGGGAGGAGCAGAGTGGCACTGTGGGGGGCCTAGTCAGAACTCCTCCCTGTCTCCTGGCCCCCCAACAGTGGGCCACTCTCCTTTGAGTTCTTCTGGAAGTTTTCCTTTTTAAAATATGGACCCTGCCTCCCCTCTCCCAGGGCTGGTGTGGGGGTGTCAGATCCTAGGTGAGGGGTCTAGGGATGAAGGGGGTGGCCTGGGCCTGGGGCTGCAGACTGGCTTTGCTCACAGGTCTTTGCTGCAAGCTAAGCACATCCTGCCTCCCTCCACCCAAATCACTCAATCATTTGGCCAGTACCAGACTATGAGGGCCGGGCCCTGGTGACCCTCACCTGGCTTTCAGGCCTTGGGACAGAGGCTGCCTGCCCCAAGCCAGGGCCTAGTGGAGAGGGGCTCAAGGACAGGGCAGCTCCCTCCAGTTGGCCTAATCCCCCACCCTCTTGGAAATTCCCTTGGGAGGGGTACGAGGGGGCAGCCTGTCTGATTCCTCTCAGCTTCCCCCTCAGAGCCAGCCGGGAGCAGGGCCAGCGTGGGGAGGCAGGAGGCGTTTGGCGGGGAAGGAGGCCCGCTCTGTTTCCAGAGTTGGCTTTCCCCGGCCGGCGCTGGGGAACATACTGTCCCAATTAGGAGCCCTGTGTTGTGTTGTATGTGTTTTCATGGTTTTGGGGGGGAGAAGTGGGGAGGGGAGGATACTGTCAATCCTGCAGCAGGCAGGGCTCCATCAAGGGCGCCCCGTCTCTAGTGCTGGGCTGTGCCGTGGGTCATCCACGACAGCCCGTCCCCAGCTCTCTCTCTCTCTGCTTTCTGGACAAGGGTGTGATGACCCGTGAGCCCTGGGCTGCCATGTTGGGAAGGACCCTGGGCCCTGCCTTCAGCACCTGTCTGATGAAAGAGGCCAGGTCCAGGGTGCTCAGAGTCCTCTGGGCAGTCAGCTGGAACCTGGGAATGGGCCTGGCTTGATGGGGGAGAAGACAGCAATTTGGGCAGCTTTGGCCCCCAGGTGGGAGGGTGCGGGTGGAGTTTTGTAGGGTATGGGTTTGCCTGATGGGCTGGAGCAGTAGGCAGGGCCGAGTGTTGAGCCCCGCATGGGATGGATGGCAAGTGGTGAGGGCGAGGCCTAGGCAGGTGCTTGAAGAGCCACGAGCCTCCTTTCCCAGCCTCTTGCCTGCTGGCAGCTCAGCCCCATCCTCTGAGCCCCAGATCCGGGACAGCAGCTCTGGCTGTGCCTGCCCCAGTGGGATCACCATGTGTCCCTGTCTCCTCCCTCCCTCCCTCCAGAACTATGCTGCCATGAAGCTGGTGAAGCCCTTCAGCTGAGGACTCTCCTGCCCTGTAGGAGGGGGCGTGGGGTCCCCTCCAGCATGGGACTGGCCTGCCTCCTCCACTCAGCTCGGCGAGCTCCTCCAGACCTCCAAGGCCTGATTGTCCTGCCAGGGTGGGCAGACAGACAGATGGACCGGCCCACACTCCCAGAGTTGCTTACATGGAGCTCTGAGATCACCCCACTTCCATCATTTCCTTCTCCCCCAACCCAATGCTTTTTTGGATCAGCTCGGACATATTTCAGTATAAAACAGTTTGAACCACACAGCAGTGTCAGTGTGTGTATCTCTGCGGTACCTGAACAGGGTGTGACTGTGAAGGGGGATGTGCCTGGGTGGGCGGGGAGGGTGGACTGGGTGTGGGTGCTACTTCCGGCCCAGCCTTCTGGAGGGAGAGGCAGCCCAGAAGCAGTGGGTGGGGCCCCGTGGAACTGCTGCTTCACAAGACTGGTTGGGGGTGGGGTGGGCCTGGGGCTTGGTGTCTGGCTTGCCTTAGCCCCGGCCTTCTCTGCCTCCTCTCCAATCCAGGACTTTCCTCTTTCCCCCTGCCTTCTCCTCACTCGGGCACCCCTGTCTCTTTCCCAAGCTGCTACAGGAGGGCAGCTACCTGTATCTTCTGGTTTCTTTGACCATGCTGGGGAAGAGGTTCCATTTTCTAGAAAGGGAACTCCAGGAGGGAGGGTTCGGCCAGGAATCCCCTAGGCAGGGAAGCCACAGCACCTCTGGCTTTGGCCTATTCCCATGGAATCCTGGGATTGCTTGGGTTCTCTCTCTCCGCTTCCTCTCTCTGCTTTCAGAATCTGATCTTGACAAAGACACCTTTTTCTTGTGGTCTAAAGCTTAGTTGTAGCCATTGGTTTGACATTTCCTGCAGGAATTGGGCTTAATCTACAGGAGCAGCAGGAACATACTTGGAGAGAAAGCCAAGAGCTTGAAAACATCACGTTTCCAAGAGTCTCCTGCCTCTCTCGCCCAAGGGGCTGAACTCTGTGAGCACAGTGCTGGCAGCCTCCGCTCCTGTTACCCAGGAGGTGTCCCCTGTTTTCCACTGTGACCCTGCACCCTGGCCCAGTCCCCCTTGGCTCTTCACTGATTGGCAGGACTGGAGGTGGTTGGGACAGGGTTAATGTCTGGAGCCTTCCTGAGTGAGAGAGCTGCACCTTGAAAGCAGGGTGATTCTTACTTCAGGAGAGCTTCAGGCTAGAGGTGGCTATGAGTTCTGAGACCCTGACACCTGAACCCTAGAGCCAGGGGCCACAGTGCACACAGGACACAGCAGGGACTGGGGTCAGAGCTTTTCTGGGAAGGTCAGTCTGGTGCTGAGCCTTCACTGAGCACGCTAAGCATGCCTGTGAGGAGGCAGTGAGAGGAGGCTGGCCTTTAGGGAGGGCTAGAGGGAGAGGAAGGAAAGGGTGGGGCCGCCGCTTCAGGAGGCCCCGAGCGAGTTTTTAGGAGAGAGGAAACCTGAGAATATTTGAAGGGAGGAAAGCGGAAGCCACTGGTTAGGGAAAGATCAAAGACACAAGAAAGAGTATGAGGTAATTCATGGAATCAGTTTCTGGAGAAGGAGAGGAGGGGGTTTGCTTTGGAAAGAAGCTCTGTTTTGTCTTCCAAGCTCAGAAAGGCAAAAGGAAATGCATGAATACCATGCATGAATACCATGCAACTATCAGCTGGATTAAAAGAACGTTAGGGGTCATTGTGCTTATTTTTTCATTTGTTCCTTCACTTTATTCTTGATTCTCTGGGTTGCAGGTAATGGAAAACCCCATTCAAGCTAGGAAAGGGAATTCAATGGCTTTACAGAAATGAAACACCCAGATGATTGGCTTCAGGTAAAGGCTGATCCAGCTCCTCAATGAGGTCATTGAGAGTTTGTGTTCTCAGGGTTGGCTTCAGTTTAAAGCTGCCTCCATTCATAGGGCTGTGCTTGAAGCTGCTCTCTGAGACCACATAGGCCACTAAGAAAAACTCAGAGGGGGATGAGGAATGGATGGCAAGGGGACACCATGTCCAGCAAAGGTGCCTTGAGATGCTCTATGTAGCAGGCCTAGAGCAGGGTCTGAGGATGAGTTGCATGGGACTCTTGGCCTTCCATAGCTCCCAGGATGGTGGGGAAAGTTCCCTTTTGGGAGTATCAAAGGAGTGCCCACTGCCCTGGGAAAGGAAGGGGCAGGAGACTCTCAAGAAAGAATATCATTTGAGTGGAGCATTGGTCTGGCCCGGCGGCTAAGAGAGGAAAGGTGTTCTCAGTGGCAGAAGTGGAGGCCGAGTGGCGGAGCTGTCAAAGAACTCAGCTGGTTCAGGGCATGGCTGGGGAGAGTGAGTCTGGAGGGAAGTGGCCCAACAGATGAGAGGGAAGAGAGGCTGGAAGGGCAAGGCCAGGTAGGGAGGGCCTTGTGTGTGCAGCCGAGGAGTTTGAACTTCATCGTGGAGGAGGTGAGGAAGGCCAGAAGGACTCGAAACTGGACAGACCTTGATCAGAATGTTTTTCTGAAAAACCATTCTAGCTTAGTGCTTGGGAGTACATGGGAGTTCTGGGGGTACATGGGTGGGCTTCAGGTATATAAACCTTATGTCAAACTGCCTTTGATGGGGTGAGGGCCCAGTGATCCCATCCAGTTCTTAAAATGGTCCGTGGTCACAAATGGCAAAGGACAATTGCTCAGGCTGCTGTGTGACTGGTTGCAGGGGGACATTCTAGAACACTGGTTCACTAATCCAGGAGCCAAATGGGAAAGATCTGAAAGGGCTCAGGGTGATTCATCCATTCATCCATCCATTCATTTGCTCATTAAATAAATATATATGTAATATATATATACATAAAACATATATATATTACATATATGCGGCGGGGGGCTATCTGTGTACCAGCCAGGGTGGTAGCCTCTAGAGATACAATCTTGAGTAAGATAAACATGGTTCCCACCCTCCTAGAGCTCACAGTTGAGTAGAAGAAGCAGACAAGTAGATGGGCGATTACAATACACTGATGGATGATGAACAGGAGCTGTGGAGTCAAGAGCAGGGGTGGAGAAGACAATAGAGGGAGCAGTAGTTCATAACCAGAAGCTGCTTCAAAGATCTCCAGGAGTTTCCACGTGGTCACAGGGCCAAGGTTTCCGGCCAGGGGCACTTTTGTCCTCTAGGGCATATTTGGCAATGTCTGGAGATATTTTTGACATCACAACTGGCGGGGGAAGGGAGTGGTGGTTATAACAGGGACTGAGGCACCTTTAGAAATGTTTTCTCCCTAATGAAAAGGGGCACACAAGGAGACACATCCTCATCTTCTGCCTCTCAATCTTACGGAAAAATGTAATGACTAGAGCTGTGGCTGCCATCTTGTGATCCTGAGGCGATGAGCCTGAGGAAGAAAGCCAGCACACACAGGACGGCAGAGGAAGTGGAGAGGACCTGGTTCTTGGTGACGCTATTGAGGAAGCACCAACCCCGAAGCCGCCAGTAACACCAGATTAGACAGCTTGTGACTCAGGGCCGTACATTCCTTATAGCGTAAGCCATCTTTGGTTGGGTCCTGTGTTATCCACAGCTCCAAGCCTCCTTGCCGGCGAATTTCATTCTGCTCCTCTGAAACCGGTTTTCACTGCCATCTGCAATAACCACGGCTGCTGTGCACAGGCACCACATCTAAGACATCATACGTTTATTATTTATTATAGCAATTTTCCCACAGATGGCAGTAAAGTGTTTTGTTCTAATAAAATCAGTGTGTTACAGTAGTTTTCTGATGGAAGTAAATTACCTTGAGGAAGGGGCACCTTTTTCTAATTCACACAAGGGCACCATCTAGCCTTGGTGGTTAAATCTGTGGACGCCCACCCTTCACGATTCTTAGCTGTAGCTGACAACACAGACGTTCTCTGCTTCTTGATCAACTTTCTGTCTGTACCCAGCTTCCGTGATACCACAGTCGCCTGGTGGTCCTCCTCTCCCTGTGGCCTGGCGTCCCCCCTCTGTTGGTCTGTGGTGTTCCCCAGGTCTCTTTCCCCGGCCCTGTTCTCATATTGTATGGCTCCTAGACACCCTCACCCACCCCGCTTTCTCTGCCCTCTACAGGTGAATGACCCCAGAATCCCTCACTGCAGCCCAGTTTCTCCCCTCCGCTGCAGGCGCCTTAATGTACTGCTTACGCACCGGACTATGAACTCAAACCCTCCCCACTCAAAGTCTCCATTCTCTGCCCCATTAAAAAACTCCTGCTCTGTTGTTCCCTCCACCCATCTAGTCCCTGGAGCTGCACCTGTGGGAGGCATCCTTGAGTCCTACCCCCTCCTGCTCCTCATATGCAAGACATCACCAAATCCCACAAATTCTGCTTCTTGAATCTAAGTCAAGCTACTTCTTGTCCCATTACTAACATCTCCACTTATGATCAGGCCCCCAACAGGCCAACGTCATTGAAACCCAAATGCTACTGCCTTTGGTCATTCCTCTCTCTCAGATCTGCCCTGTGTGGTTCTCCACTGCCCTCAGGAGGGAGGCCAGCCCTGCTCACTCTCCCTGCTCACTTCTTGCCTTTCCTTCTGCCGTGCCCATCTCTTGGGTCTCAGCTTGGCCCTGTCCTCCAGGTGTTCCCCCTGTCCTGCCCTGGTGCCTGTCTGCCACGCTCAGTCAATGCGATCCCTCTTCGGTTACAGGGCTTGTTAACACTCCATTGAAACCGGCAGACTTGACTGTCCCACCCCCACCCTGGAGTCTGCGCCTCCAGGGCTGAAATCACATCTCAATTCTTCATGAGATGTCTGCTTCCTTCACTGAAGGGACTTTACTAAGTGTTTCATTGCCAAGTTTTCTTTAAATAGCCAGGCTCTCAGAGCCATTTCAAACAGGGTTTTATGTTCCTAAATTCAGTTAGTTCTCAACATTTGAGACCAATTCTTGCAGTAAGGTGAAGAATAACTCTCATCTGTGAAAGAAAAGTGGTTCAGTAAAGCTTGATAAGCCTTTTGTATCCAGAATACTCAGTTCCCTGCCTTGATTTTGTCTGCTAGTGTTTTTGAGAGATTCTACACACACACACACACACACACACACACCATTTTCTGCTCCTTTTCCAGGGCTGTGTGGACAGCCCAGGACGGGGTGACAGGAGTGTGGAAAGACAGAAAGGGCTCTGAGCGTAGCCCCTGCTGTCCGGCCCACAACCCCTTCCCAGTTTGCCTCCACCCCCAGGGAACTCAAACTTGTCTCAATCCTCTCTCCATGTGTTTCATAAATGTAGGATTATGGGATTTCCAGAGGAGCCAGGTGGGCATCCCCTGACTGGGACCCGGTGACAGCCCAGGAAACGTTTCCTGCTTGGGAAAGAGAACTGGGTGAGGGCAAGGGTTCACCCTGACACGCGAGGTCCTCACACGGCTGCCAGCTATTGAAATGAGTGACGCCAATCTTCCCCTCTCCCCTTTCCCCATGTGCTTTTGTTCCTCCCTCTGGGGAAAAATCGCTGCGGCTCCTATTCCCTGTGGCTTGGCCCAGCATGGCTTGCAGACTCTGTTTCTCTGCCTTTGTTTTGGTCTCAGTTTTTCATGGGGTGGGGGATGTGTGTGCAACAGAGAGACAACAAACGAGGCAGATGCAGAGAGAAACAGACTCATGGTGATGGTGAGGACCAGAGACAGAATGTCAGGGGCAGATGGGGACAGGAACAAGACCAAGAACCTCACGCAATCGCTGGAGCATTTCCTCCT
This sequence comes from Rhinopithecus roxellana, assembly GCF_007565055.1. Lineage (NCBI taxonomy): Eukaryota > Metazoa > Chordata > Mammalia > Primates > Cercopithecidae > Rhinopithecus > Rhinopithecus roxellana. The sequence continues at coordinate 25,012,471 of NC_044565.1, forward strand.
CGTGCTCCTTATCCCTGCAGCTCCAGAACCACACCATTCTGCTGGCGCCCAGGCTTACCGCTTGCCCCCGCTAGCCGGTTCTCCCTGTTTCCGCCTAGTCTGGAGCCTGCCTCTGCTTCATACTCCTCAGACTCCCACCTCGCACTCCCGCAGGAGATCGGGGCCCCCTGGGGGGCCTTTGAGGAGCCCACTTGTGTCCCCACTGAGCTCAGGCCTAGGTAGGACACTCTTCCCTTTACATCAACAGAGATGTTCTGGGATCTTTTCTAAAAGGACTTGACTGAGAACCAAGGGCAAAACAAAAGAGCGAAATACACAAATCACTCACATGTATAAAGGGTAATACATTTTTAAAATACCTGCTGGTGTATTTTGCCTCTTTGTGATCTGTTTTTCCCTCTCCCTCCCCTGGAGCACTTTTACCATCTGGGCTTACTGCCTGGAGAAGAGGACAAGGTCAAAGATGCCTCAGGATACGAAAGACAGAAAGATACACTGAAACCCCAGGAAAGGTGCCCCTCTCAGCTCTCAAAGGAGCCACTGGCCTGGGAGCGCTCCCCCCATCTTGCAGATCCAGATGCAGCTGGGAGGCTTGGTGAGGCAGCAGCACTTCAGGGCCAAAGGCTTCTTCAGTCTAAAAAGGGATTCCCAGCCTAACAGATGCCTGGTTAGCAGAGATCTTCCTCCAGTCTGGTGGTCAAGGGCATGACGTTTGGAATCAGTCACACAGTGGTCCAAGTCCTGCCCCTGCCACTGAGCGATGTGACCTTGGGCAAGTCGTGTGACCTCTAGGCCTCAGTTTTCTCATCTGAAACATGGGAATGATGGTTTTTTCCTCACGGGGGTATTGTGAGGACTACCTGAGATGATGCAGAGCAGGTGCTTAGCGCACGAGAACTGTAATCATTCACTTAAACAAGGAGCTCTGTCTGCCCTGCATGCTGGGGAGGAGGCAAGGATTGAAAAAGACGGAGCAGTGGGGAGATGGCTCCCCTTGTTGGGAGGCTCCTCCAGTGTGGGGGCAATGCTGACTCATGTCTCCATTTAGAAAGGCTGGGCTTTCTCCCTAGAAATGGGGAAGGACTGCAGGGAAACTGTGCAACTGCCTCAATGTCTCTCCACCCAACGCTGTCCTGGCCACTGTGTCTAGGCATTCCTTTAATAGCTAGCTAGCAGCGTGACTTCAGTTATTCCACATGCCACCTTCAGGTGGGCTATCGCCTCAGATGACCGCAATGGGGGTCGCTCCAGATGTGCACACTGAAGACCCCTTGTATAGACCCACTCATGCAGCTGGTTATGCCCGGCCACACTCCAACTCACCCAGGACACACCTGTACTCCCTCCGACCCAGTCACAACGCAGGCATCAACACAGCAAGCACCCAAGTATGCCCTCCACACATACATTTCCTCTCCGTGCGTGTGTGCGTGCTTCACATTGTTGGCCAGAATACGCTCTGGAAACCCAAGCAGAAAGGAGCATGTGAATGTGGCCATCCGGGATAAATTAATCCCAGACATATAAAGGGATTTTTTTTTTTTTTTGTTCATTCTCGGCCGTACTGCAAATTCAATTATGACTCTCCGCCAGCTACTGAACTGAGGGGACAAGCAAGTACGTGGCTGAGCCTGGAAAATGGGGCAGGGAAGGGGACCCTTCTGAAGCCACACCCTCATTCCCCTTCCCTGCTGTCCCTGGATTCCTGGATTCCCTGCACCAATCAGATCTTGGAGCAGCAGCAAGGTGCCATCCAAGACATGGAGCTAGTGGAAGCAGAGCTGCCTTCTGAGAGCTGAACTAGGAAGGGACTGTGTGCAGGCTCAGAGCATAGACTGGCAAAGCCTTGCCAAGGAGGCCACTGGTCCCAGGTCCTGGCAAGTCTTAATGGGCCGTGCATTCACCCACCCAGGGAGAAAAATGTGAGTCTCAGACACCTACCTTGACAATGTCCGGGAAGAGAGGCTTGGCTTGTGACTCTGTGGCAAGATTTTCTATCCCCCATGGCTACTGGGGTGTGGCCATGATATGTCCCTTGCCCTCCACATTCCCAGGCAGCCTTCTGATGGTGCTGTGGCTCCCGGCACAGGCCTGCTTGCAGGCAGTCCTTGTGTAAATTATACTGACGCAAGCTGTGTTTCCCACTGTGCATTCACATGCTGGCATTTTGGCTTCCATGCCCCTCTCTGAGTTCCGCTAAGGAGAGTCTGCCCCTTTGGGGACACACTCTGGACCCACCTTCCTCAGACCCATACAATCAGGGGTCTTAGCCTGCAAGCATGCCTAGGCTAGGAGCCCTCCTAGGTCAAGACTGTCCCTGGAGAGGCCTGCTGGGAAGACACGACCAGCCTCTCCTTGGAGACGCCCATCTCATGGGATGGGGGAGGCTGGGCATTCATGTCCGCCACAGGCTGGGAACGAGGCACATCTCCTGTCAGACCGAGGAGCAGTCCTCTGTGACACAGCTGCCTCCTCCTCTTCTTCTGGTGGGGAGGGCTACGATGGGCCATCCCTTACTTTAAAGGAATCCCTTGGGGTCTTTGAATTGCACTTGATTGCATAAGAATGGCCAGAGGAGGCCAGGTGGAAGCCAGTTTTGAAAGAGGAGAGAGAATTGGAGGAGATTGGATTGACTGTTGTTTCTCAGGTGGTGGTGAGGTGGTGTGAGTGGGCAGTCGGGGTGTCTGAGATTGGGAGGGAGGAGAGTGATGGGGAAATTTGGTCCTAGTAGGGGAACCGAGGCCCGCAGGGGAAAGCCCCCATAGGAAGAGGTCCCTTAGGGAGAAGTCCAGGGCCTCAAGGAGCAGGCCTCAGACTGGAGGCGGGGGCTCTGTGTGCCACTCCCTGGGGTCCTCTGGAGCCTTCTTAAGTAACCTAGGTCTGGCCAAGGAGAGCTGGGTTTTCACAGTAAGGCTCAGGTTGCCAGAAGAATGAAAAGAATGGGCCTGAGGGAGCACCTCCTCCATGGAGGGGAGGAGGGAGGAGGACAGAGAGGAGTAGAGGCCCATGTATGTGTTGTGGGCAGCCGCGTCAGCCCTGGGTCAGCACCCAGTCTGTCTTCCCTGGGGTATCTGCATGGGGGAGGCTCCACACCCTGTACAGTTAGGCTGCCCCAGGTGCCTGGGACTCACATCCCACCAGGCTAGGCTCCCAGGCCCTCACCCAGGACAAGCCCTCCTCTCTGCTCCTCTCCTTTTTCCTCCTGTCTGCACCAGGTAAGGGAGCTTGGGAGAGAGGGAAGGAGGAGGAGAAGGAGTAGGGTGCTCCCCAGAAGCCAGCCCTTCCCCCACCCTCCAGAGATGGCTCATTCAGGGCTGAGGATGAAGTTTGAGACTGGCCCGCCTCCAGGCTGGTCAGAGAGGGAGCCCTGGCTACCGAGTGCCAACTGTGTGTCAGGCACTGTGCTAGGCAACGATGCCGTCTCTAGTCCTCACACATGAGAGATAGCTATTTTGAGCCCCATTTTAGAGATGAGAAAACTGAGTCTCAGGGAGATCATGCAGCTGTTAATGAAAGGCAACCCCGGCCACATGGACTCAGAATGTTTGCTTTTCGTGCTACCCCAACCTCCTGACTCTGTCCCCAGCACAGTCACCCCGCCCAACCAGTCTCACATCTGCTGACTTCCAGGCTAGACCCAGAACTCCTGCCTGGTGGGGAAGGGGGGACGCAGGAGGCAGGCGGGGGGGCATTGTGTGTAGAGGTAGTGTTGGCACTGTGAAGTTTACAGGTTTTTCATTTACTCAACAAATACTTATTGAACAACTCCTGTGCCCAGGCTCTGTTCTGAGTACAAACTTCTTGCCCTTGTAAAAGCTCCTGGTCAGGGAGTCAGATGAGAAACAATTTCAAGCGGTGATAAGGAAGCATTAGGAGGAAAAATAAGCCAGGCGAGGAGGTTAAAAAAAATCACTATGGTGGGAACTAACTAAACGAATGAGCCTTTTTAGATGGGAGAGGGGAGAAGCCCTCTGGAAATGGGAAGCGGAAGCAGAAACCTGGCTGAAGGACAAGAGTGAGCCGTGCAAAACCTGGGGGACAGCATTGCAGCAGTAGGGGGCACAGCAAGTGGCAAGGGCCTGAGGCAGGACTGAGCTTGACTTAACTGTGTTTATACTGCCTGGAAGTGGGGCCTTCAGCCCTCTGTGGCTCATCGGAAACTTTGGGCCAGGGAAGGTGTCTCTGCTCATTCCTACCTGCTCCCTGCTTGACTCTTTCTAGGACCAAAGTGGGTGTCCTCACCCCGCTAGGCTGAGCTGGGAAGACAAGCACAGAGCCCCTTGGCCGTCTTTTTCCTGTGGTTGGCCACCTGGCCCCCAGCCTGGGCTTGGGAAATGCTTCCTGAGTTCACACTCCTCGCTGCCCACTCTAACCCCCGCCAGTGATCAGCGCAGCACACTATTTCCAGATGGGCATGGGAGACTATTTATTTTATTTTTAAAAATAGCTTTTATTGGTTTTTGTCTTATTACAAAAGTAATATATGTTCATTATAGAAACCAGAGAAAACAGCTAGCAAAAGGAAGAGTATAAAACAGCCACTAATCCCATTACTCAGAAAGAACCACTGCCGGTACTTGGGTATCTCCAGAATTTTCCATGTGAGTATAAAATATATGTTAGTATTTTTTTTTAAATGTGATCTCACTGTGCAGAGTGGTTTGTAACCACTGTACCGTGAATATCCATCCGTGTCTACATATTCATCTACAACATGATTTTATGGCTGTATAATCATTGATCGCTCAGAGGAACCGCGGTGTCTTTAGCCAGGGCTCCTATTGATGAATTTTAGGTAGTTTCCTTTTTCCTTCTTTTTGAGCATCTTCTCTGCAGGGCTTCTCCATGGCCATCCTGGGTGGCTGTTTTGAAGCGTCTAAGCAGTCACTGACATAGAAGGGCAGGATGAGAAGGCTCAGAAGGCCAGAGGTCCTGACGGGCCTGGGGTGGGTGGGTGAGTCCCTGCTTCCTTGTCTAAGGCAGGGATCTTTTAAGTCTCTCAGACAGCCCTAGGCAAAAGTTGAATCACTGGAAAGACTGAGGAGTTAGGATTAAACTGGGAAAATGGTGTTTTCCTTACAAGTGGTGCTGCCATAGAGAAAGGACACTCAGGCCTTCCGCCTGCCTCAGGGCACCTCCATGATCCCTGCCCATAGTAGGCTGGGGTGGGGGATTGTGGGAGAAATGAGTTCACCAGTCAGGAGGGCTGGGGTGGTCAGGATCACCTGCCTCCTCTGCAGAGGGCATTACGGGAAAGCTGGGAATGGGGATGCGGGTGGGGGGTATTAGGTGAGGTCCCCAGGGACGTGTAGATGTAGTATGGATGAGGGAGGCTGTCTGAGTGTCACCAAGGGTGAAACACCTCCTTTGCCTTCTTCATGAAGCTGCCTCTGATTTCTCCATCCGGGGAGGCTTGGAGCTCCTGCTTTCGTGGTGTGTGTCTCCTCAGGGCCCTTACCACCCGCTGCTTACATTAACAGGAATAATTCAGGCCAGCCTGAACTTGACTCCAGCTCTCTGGCTTCTCTCCCCGCCATCTGTGAGGCCTGGGGCAGTTGTGTCCCTGCTCCCCCTAGTCAGATGCGGTCAGGTCATCAGAGCTCCTTCAGTTCCTGTGAGGTCCAGATGCCAGGAATGTGGAATGTGGCACCTGGTAGATGCTCAGCTTTAAAATCTTCTTTTACATTTTCTTCTCCCACCTTTGACTAAGTCTTTGAGGGGATATAAAGCATCTTCATCTTTGTACCTCCCCAGGGATGGTCTCTAAATCTCTCCCTGGGAGGTGCACAACACTTCACTGGGGTATGGGAAGAAAACATTTACAAATCCAATCTGTTACTCTTTCTTAATATATGATGTTTGGATAGACCTTGGACGCCACTCATGCCATGTGACTCATGGTCATGTGTTCTGTGCTAAGTGCATAGGAGTCCTGAGGGAAGGCAGTGGTAGTGCCACCCTTGTTTTTCAGCTTTTGGTGTATGGCTTTTTGTGTCTTAGCTTTTGGTGTGAACCTGGTCAGTTAAGGGGATTTACAGATTACACATTCTGGATTTAACTAAAGTAACCCTCATGGAAATGGACACACAGCTTAAAATAATTCCTATTGTCGAACTACTCTGATTGAAATTAAGCTAAGCATACAAACAGGGGAAAATGGTGGCTGGGAGATAAGTTAACCATGGGAAGTAGAAATGAGGGCACAGCTAACCCATGCATTCACCACATGCAGGGGCTCCCCAGAGAAGCTGCATTAGGAAGTAAAAAACATGCCGGGTGCAGTGGCTCATGCCTATAATCCCAGCATTTTGGGAGGCTGAGGCGGGTGAATCACCTGAAGTCAGGAGTTCAAGACCAGCCTGGCCAATATGGTGAAACCCCGTCTCTACTAAAAATACAAAAATTAGCCAGGTGTGGTGGCGGACGCCTGTAATCCCAGCTACTCAGGAGGCTGAGGCAAGAGAATCGCTTGAACCTGGGAGACAGAGGTTGCAGTGAGCTGAGATCGCACCATTGCACTGCAGCTTGAAAAACAACAAGGACATAATCGGATCTGCCAAGAAGTCAGTAACACTGCTGAATGACCCAGAGACCTTGCATGGGTCACCTGCAGCAGTGGCCCTCATCCTAGACCTAGAACCTGCCTTGAAGTCCTCACTGTTGTCCATGGATAGATGTGTGGGGAGAGAAATCAGCATCTCGGGGAGTGCATGTTCAGACTTTTCACCAGTGGAGGTTTGCTATCAGTGCGTTTGGAGGCCACTGCTTCACAGCCTCCAGCCCCAGGCTGGGCACACAGCGGGGCTCAGGAAGCTTGCACAGGCTGATGTGTGTCTTTGTGTGAGTGCGTGTCTGTAAGAGGTTTTTATGACTAGGTGTTCCACTCACCTCCCTCATTCAAAGCCCTCACCCCTCCTTCTCCTCCACTCCCCCCCTCAATTTTTCTCTCATTTATTCCCTCCTGCCAGTGGGTGCCCCTGCCTGACCCTCATTAACTCAAAGTGTAAAAACCATTTGTCTGCAGCCCCCTTTCCTCCCTCCTCCCCCAGCTGGGGCTGGGGCATGGCCCTTCTTTCCTCCCATGGAAGCTCAGACCTCTGTGGTTTATGAGCGAGACCCTAATCGGGGAGGCCCCATAGAACAGGCAGGACTTGTTAGGGGATGGCCTTAGGGCTGCTCAGAAGATCTATAAAAAGTGAGTGATACCCCTGGGGAGCCCAGATCCTCTGTCATTCCTCAGAAGCTGGCAGTGCACTGCACACCACTAAGAGCCCCGTCTTCAAGGACAATGATGTAGGTGTCACCCCCCCAACCCAGGGCTGTGTTGGACATGACTCTGCAGCCATGTGTGGATGGATGGTTCTTGGCTCTGCACCCCTGCCCGATCCTCCAGGGCAGCTCTTGCCCCAAGGATCTCTGACCCCAACCTTCTCATCTGGGGAGGGCAATTGTTGATTCCTCAGCCCCAAAGGAAGGGGACTTGGACAGGGAGGAAGGAGGGCAAATTGAACCTGAGAGTACACTAGCTAATACATGCTTAGAACTGGATAGGAGTGTTTGTAGTATGCCAAGGAGGTGATGGATCAGGATGGGTGGCTGAGGAGTAGGTCCAGAAGACTTGGGTGGTAGCACTGGAGATTATGAGGACTGCAGATTGTCCTTAAACGAGGAGAGAGCTTCCCAGAGTGGGGATGCTAAACTGCCACTCAAAGGCAGGTGGTCTTCTCCATCAGCTCCGCAGGATGCACTGGAGGTGAACCCCAGGGCAGGGGACCCAGGTCCTCCTCTGCTTCAGTCTTAGCCGGCTGCCAGAGGGGCTGGTTGGCTGCCCACCAGGGCAGAGAGAGGTGCGTGGACTGGGGACATTCCTGCCCCCCCTCCCCCGCCCAACCCGCCCCATGCTACTCCCTCTGGCAGCAGACCAGAGGAATCTAGGAGTAAGAGGTAGACCCAGGGCTTGTGGCTAGGATCCCTGCCTGGCCCTGTGCAAGAAGGCATTGAGTTTTCATTCCTCAGGGGAGCCACAAATTTCCTGACAAGCGAGCGTGGTTGGGTTTATGTAACGTAAACACCTCAGCACATAGTGTTCCACCTGCAGGGGGTACAGGTGGGGGCCTCAAGTGCTGGCTGCTGGAGGTAAGAACTGAGGAAAAGCCAGCCTCACCCGGGAGCCAGGTAGGAGCCACCTAACCAGTGTGCCAGCTAGGCTGGTGCAGAGTCTGAAACTCATCAGTGTTCACTCACTGGCTTCAGCAACGACCTCTCCCGGATAAGGGTCACTGAGCAGATAGCCCCACCTCAGGGCAGGCGAGATGAGACCCTCTACTCCTCCCTCTGCTTTCTCCATTCTCAGACTCTGATAGCCCAGGGCATCCCCAGGAACCCCGAGGGAGGTGGGGGAGGCGGGGGTGGGGGTGGTGGTGCTTGACCAGGAATGGCTGGGGAAGGGCTGCAGGAATCTCCACTTCTGTTCTGAGCTGACATTGTTCACCAAACACGGACAGAAGTGAGTGCCGGGGCAGAGCCGGGGAGAAATGTGACGGCCCTGGTGGGGCCCCTTCCGGGGATGCTCTGACTCGCTCCTTGGTCTGAGGCCGGCCTGACCTGGTACTGCACGGGGGCTGCCTGGGTGGCCCTCCGCCGGTCTGGGCTGTCCCTAGGCTGGGACTAGGCCCTGGGTGGCTGCACTGGGATTCACTCAAAGCCACCGCTGACCTGTCTCCCCGTCTGCCAGGGTAAAAATAGATGTTTCCACTGCAGCCACCTCCGCAGCTCAACTTTCTCCTACTTGAGCCCCTGCCAGTGCTCGGCTCGAGGACTGGAGCATGAATTACAGGGCCGAGCTTGGCGTCGGGGCCTGGCGTCAGGGCCCTGCTGCGGAGCCAGGCTGCTCATGAATGCCCTATTGTTTGGGGAGGTGACCCTGTGTGTCCCTCCTTGGGGCCTGGGGCCTGCCCTGCTCACCTCCAGGCCTCTTCCCATTCCCTTTGGCTTTGTGCCCACCTGGCCTCTGAGTTCCTCACCTGCGCCTCATCTTACAAGGGAGGCACAGTCCCTTCCATACAGGGCCAGCTCTACGGGCATGTGACTTATGCAGTCACACAGGGCCCCATGCTCAGAAGAGCCCCACATTTGGCTTAATGCCCTGCTATCACCACCTTGACATTCCTAATAATTTTGGAAAAAGGCACATTTGTATTTTGTACCTGGCCCTGTGGATTATGTAGGTGGGCCTGCTCCATTAGGAATCACTACTCTGATGAGGGAGACACAGCCTCTGCCTCCACAGAGCCCCATGTCTGATGTAAGAGCATCTGCTCTCCTTCAGGGAGCCTTAGATTGGAGAAAAAGGCATGGCTGCCCTTAGAATGCACACTGATAGGGCACACGTGGACTTTGCCCCTTGTGAGCCCCCAGGCCTATGTAGGAGACCCCATCTGTGCTCTCAGGGAGCCTCAGGTCTGAGGAGGGGGTAAAGTCCCTGCACTTGAAGAGCTCAGAGGTTGGTGGGGAAGGCATGGCCATTGCCATTGGCAAACATGTATTCTGATGGGGAAGACAGAGCCTCTACTAACCCCACAGTCAAATGGTGGAGATACTGCCCTTGGGGGCCCTTGGGACCCACGGCAAAGACCAGACAGACACTCGTTCACATGTGTAGCAGGGTTGGTCCCTGCCGAGACTCGAGGCCATTCAGGGTATGGGGGAGTCTGACCAAGGGCAGGGCATGGGGACCTGGGTAGACACAGGCCGCTATGAGTGAGCTGCCGAGGAGGAAGAGCTGGGGCCAGGCCCTGGCAGGAGAGGAAGGCAGGCATGTGGGTCCTGCAGGGGTGCACGCTGGCTTGTGAGGGGGTCCTGGGAGGATCAGAAGGATGTTTCAGAGGACCCAGAGAGCATGGTAGAGCTTGGATGGTCCTGAGGGTGGCAGGCCCAGAATAGCAGGGGCTGGTGTTTTCCTGGCAGAGCAGCGTTCGGGCCGGGGCCTTGCCTGCCCAGGGCTGGGGTGCAGCTTGCAGTGGAGGCCAGGAGCGCAGCAGGCCCAGAGGACTAGGACACCTGCGTGAACCCCTAGGACCCACTGAACTCCCTGGGACTGGGTGGGTGTGAGGGGGCCTCACTGGGGTCCTGTGAAGGGGAAAGTGGTGACTGGATGTAGGGCCAGCTGCCTCCCCAGCCACAGGGAGAGCAAGTGGCTTGGCAGCAGCTCCTCTGGAAGCCTTCAGAGCCGAGGGACCCTGGCTCACAGGAGGCCTTTCCCCATGAAGGGAGGCTTCCTGGAGGAGGTGGCAGGAGGATCAGAGCTCTGAGAATGTCTCTGCCTGTCCATCAGCCTGCCTCTTTTTTGGGGTGCACGTTGCCCTCTCAAGGCTGCTAGTATAAAAGGACCCTCAAGAGGTACCCACATTAGAGATGGTGAGGAGAGGTCTCTCTGGTAGGTGACGGGCTCCCCTGCCCTGTGAGGAGCTACAGTGCAAAGGCGAGTGGCAGGCAAGATGGAGCCCTGGAGCCAGCTCCCCCTGCATGAATGTGAGGGCTGTGCCCTGGGGCTGACCCTTCCTTCATCCAGAGCCCGGCTGTGGCCGCTGACTTGCCTCTTACACCTCTCTTTGGCCTGGCAAGGGTGGCCAGGAGTTGGCACCCCAGGTCAGAGCACCCAAGCCTTGGGGAAGCATCTCAGGGTCTTTCCCATGTAGAATCCTGGGCAACGTCTTGAGGAAGCAGCACCCCTGAGTGGTCTGTGAGAAGCAAATTAAATCATGGTCAGAGGCCACAGCCACTGTGCTGCTCTGCCCCTGGAAAGGGCTGGGGGCCGCAGCCTACCCTGAGCTGGCCTCAGCCAGTCCACCAACCACCTGATTCCCAGTGAAGGCTAGGAGATGGACCTCACGGTTAGTGGTGGCTATGGGGCTTGTTTGACCTCGACTGTGAGGCTCAGAGTGTGCAGGGAACTCTCCATGGGGCGACAGGAAGAGTCCTTTCACCAGGAGTTTGGCGACCAGGGGCTGTTGAGGAGGAGAGAAGGGAGGAGGGAGAGATGATGTAGAGAGTGCTTTTGGGAACCAGGGTGAGGGCTCGGTCTGGGGCTGGGAAAAGACTTTTTAACCTCTGCAGAGTGACTGTACGCATCCAGGTGAGGTAGAACTGGGGACTCTGCCATCTGGTCCACCCAGGCCTGCCTTCTCAGCAGACATGTCCCTTAACCAGGCACCCCGGGCACTGTCCCTGCCTGGCTCAAAACCCAGCTCTGTTGGTGCTATGCTCACTGTGCATGATGTAGCAGAGTGAGCTCCAAGATGCCAAGCCCTTCCTCAGGAGCCCTGCCATCATGGCCATAGCAGCCGAATTGGGGGATGTGTGGCAGATCAGGGGAGGATGGAGGACAGCAGCAGGGGCCTTGCTCCTACACTCCCTATCCCTCATTGCCCCTCGGAATGGCACCTCTGCAGGTCAGGCAGCAGAAGGGAAGGCAGTCAGACACCAAGGGGGACTTCTGGATGGCCCCACCTGGGAATGCATCCTGCACCAGAAATCCAGACATGTGTGGAGTTTCTCCTTCCTGGAAATTGAGGGCAAAGACACCCCCAGGTCCACACCTAGAGCTGGGTGGACCACGTGCCGACATTCTGGGGGGAGGAGGAGCCCTTCCCTTTCTTCCCCAACCTGGGTGCTGACTTCAGGGGTCAGCTCAATCCCCACAGCTGTGTTTGCCTTCTCTGCCCTGGAAGAGCAGCTTCTGCGTGCACCTTTCAGCCCTAGCCCTCAGATCCGTCCATATGGGGAGATGGTAGGGCCCCCACCCAGCTGATCCAGTCCACCTGTGAGGCCAGAGGCGGTGGGAGCCTGCCTGGGCCCACACAGCCACACAGCAGGGAGCAGAAAGCAGAGCTCCACTCTTCCTCTTGCTGCCCACTTACATGAGTGTCATTACTTCATTCATTGATTCAATCAGCCAATAGGTGCTGAGCGTGTGCTGAGCCCAGAAGGCTGTGCCAGGAGCTGATAAATGAGACTGCCCCTGCCCTTGGGAAGGCAGGCAGATCTGGGCAAGCATGTGTCCCCATGCCCTGCAGGGTGGCAGAGGCTGCTTCTGGGACAGGGAGGATGGTCTGTCCTACTGGAGGGTGGGGTGTCCCTAGGAAGACGCCTGACCAGAGACTTGTGGGATGAAGAGGATGGGATCAGGCTGTCCATGTGAGGCAGCTGAGGCTGAGGGCCGAGAAGCTGTGGGTTGGTTGCGGGGACCTCGGTGTCCAGCTTTCTCCTAGGACCCTGCTTTCCCTCTAGGTCTGTGGGTCTGGCCTCTGCATGACCTCCCCTCCCTCTCACCTCAGGGCTGGGGCGCCTCTCAGTCACCCGCTTTTCTTCCTCTGCCTTCTCCTCCCTTCCCTGTCACCTCCACTCCAGAAAGCAGCTTTCATTTTCCCCACCTGCCTCTCTCCTCTCATCCCCCAGCATCTGTTGGGGAAATTGGGCCATTTGAAGAATAAAGGAGAAGGCAGGAGAGAGGAAACTCCCATCTCAGGGCCCAGCCCACAGCTGGGGTGAAAACCTGTTCCTCGTTAACACCCTGAGTAAGGGACCAGAATTGGGGGCGTCATGCTCCCCAGCCTCCCTCAGGGACTAGGAGGGGAAAGGCATGCTGGGAGACGTTAGCTGCAGTGATTGGGAGCAGATGGGAAGGGGGGGTGAGGGGCAGGAACACTGGGAGGAAGCCTGTGAGGGTGGGAGGGAGCATGTGCGGAGGGGCCTGGGAAGACCCTCACTTGACCTCTAGAGTCCTGAGCCCATTATCTGGAAACAGGTCTTCCACAGGGCATCCTTCCATCCAGACTGAAGGGAATTCCAGGTTTGGGGTACGCAGAGGCCTTCGGGAGAGTGGAACCAAGAGCCAGGTCTCTCTTTGGGAGAGCTAGTGGAAGCTCCTGTGTATGGACACTGGGGGCCACACTGCCCTGGCCCTCACCTGAGACCTTGAGGGTCAGAAGATCCCTGTCTAGGATCCTGGCAGGGGTGAGGTGAGGATGGAGCATACGTTTGGATCTGAACTGTGTACAAGGAAGCCAGGGTCTGCTGGCCCAGAGCAGGAGGGGGACACAGCCTGCAGGGAGCAAGGTGGGAGCCCAACAGAGGGGACATTCTTTAGGGCACTGCTGGCTGGTGACCAGCATTAGGGGTGTGACAGTGGTGGTGATGACAGCGATGTGGAGGATTGAGGTGGCGGTGATGGTGCTGACGGTGACTGTGTGACAGCAGGATGGGGTAATAGCGGTGGAGACATGTCCTTGCTTGGTCCACTTTCATGGGGTTCAGGGGGTATCAGAGGATATCAGCTGACCCTTCTCAGTTTCCTCTTCAGCACTCCCCATCCACCCATCTCCAGCCCTCAGAAACACCATAGGAAAGTGGCCTCAATTGGAGATCTTAATTTAGAAGCTGTGGAGTTCTGAGTTACAGCAAAGGCAGACCTGTCCCCTGTCCCCACGGGACTCGGCTGAGTGCAGCCCCCACCTGAGTGTCTGTCCTGGAAACAGGTGTGGGCTGAATTGGGCTAGGCCTGGAGAATTTCACTGGCCCAGGTCCCACTCTTCACCCCTGCCTCTATCCTCAGCCCTCAGCCCAGAGCCCATTGTCTCTGCAGAGAGTAGTGACATGGTGTCAAAGTCCCCAGCCATTTTAGAATCCATATGATTGAGGTCCTGAAGGAAGAGGCAGGGCTTGGAATGTAGGGTCAGGACCATATTTGTGTTCCTCTTTGGCCCCAGCTCCTCAGCCAAACACTCCTCCTACCCCACCAAACCCAGGCATAGGCGGGCCCCTGGTCTACACTTCCTGCTCCACGTGGCTTGGACCCAGATTCCTCATCCAGTCTTTTAATTAGATCCTGCACTCATTAGCTGCCCGAATGCCTTCCAGACACTCGCAGCTGCTCTGGCCCTCTCCACACCTGCCCGTCCAGCTGGGCCTCCCCACACCTGGAAGACATAGAAGCCTCCAGCCAGGGCCCCCAAATGGCAGCCCCTCCCTGTGGCCTCTAACAGCAGGGGCCAGAAGAGACACAGAACCTTCCTCTGAGGGACGTTGGGGGCTGCAGGAGAGGTGCCTCCCCAGCCCTGGCGATGTTGGCCCTTGCAGGGAAGGCTGGGAAGTGAGTTGTGGCCACAGCACAGGAGACAAGAAGTCAGAGGACCCTTCTGACCATAGCCAGAAGAGCCAGTGTCTCCCTATACCTAGGCCCTCCCTGCAGGACCACCCTTTAGAGAACCTGCTAAGGGCTTAGAGTGTTTGCCATCTGTGTGTGGGGAGAGGACAAGAAGGTCTGTGAGAGAGCTCAAAAAGAGGGCTGGAAGAAGCTGTGGCTTTAATCTCACCAGGCTTCCCTGATGAGGGGCAATTCCTAGAGGATTTGCTGGCCCAAATCATCATTCAGTAAGTGTCAGAGGGTTCAAATCCAGGGTCTTGACGCAGCCTTGAACTCTCTTGTCTCTAGTGGCTGTGCTCTTTCCTGGTCCACTGAGTTGCACCAACTCCTGGGCACCAGTTACATGGACTCAAGTGAATGAATTAATTGAACACTCACATATGAGGAGTACTTGTGAGGAGTCAGGCACTGATACAAGTGCTTGCAAATATGGCCACTTAATCATCACACTAACCCTATGAGATAGGTACTATTACCTGTCCCCCTTCCACAGACAAGAAATAGAATAGTCGAACGGCTCACACACACTCACATGAGTTGTAAGAGGCTAGCAGTGACAGGATCCCAATTCCTGTCATCTCTACTCTCTATCCCCATGCCTGATTGCCTCCTTAGAATACACACTGTGCATGCTACTGTCTGGAGTGGGGCAACAGTGGTCTGGGGCCTTTCCCTCCAGGAACCAATAGGTGCTGGAATTACTGTCACCCCTCCCGGGGAAGATGGGAGATCCTGGCTGCATGGCCAGGGCCAGGCAAAGCAACTTATTTCTTGCATACTCGATGTATAATGTGAAATGGGAAAACTGTGCTTGGAACTGAGCATGACATAGAGAATGGCAGGGCCTCCCCTATCACAGTTCCGATCCCTGCCTGGAAGGATGGAAATATCCACTGCAGCTCAGAACCTCTGCTGCCCCAAAACCCTAGGACGATATTTTTTTGAGTTTTAGATCTTTTTCACTAAGTAAAATGTCTAAGGACCCCAATTTATTAAAACAGGTAAAAGCAGACCTGAGCTGGTTTAGGGCTGGTTTGGATGGGAGTGATGGTGAGGAGGCTGATGCTGGGGTACCTGGCCCCTTAGGGCACCCCCAAAGCACCTTGAACAGCCTCAGGACTCCCCATACTGGGAAGCCATTGTCCTGATGGGACCAACTGAGCATCTTTCGGGGGCAGATGGTGGCCTGGTTGATGTCCCAGCCAGTCCTCTTGAGCCTGACTTAGGCCACTCTCCTTCCTCTCATGTGATAACAATTCCAAACTGAGTGAGTTGGCCTGGGGAGGACACATGGAGGTGACAGCATTGAGCTGCAGTTCACTCATATACAGGGAGCAGAGGAGCAGAACAGAGAGAGCCCCCCTAGCCATCCTAGATGTGTGTGTGTGTGTGTGTGTGTGACCTTAAAAAGTTTTACCACTCGTCCTCCACCCCTCATTGTGTTTCCCCAGCAAGACTCTGGGAGGGGCTGGCTGCCAGGACCAACTCTAAATGTCAAGGCCTGGAAAATCCAACTTGGGGCCATACATTCCTACCCCAGGTGGCAAGATCATGGGGGCAGAGACTGGGGCAGGATGGTGAAGTTAGCCTCTTCACCCCATCCATGTTCTACCGCTGCAGAATAAATCTATGTCTAGTCTGGCCCCTGGGCATCCCAGATCCAAGCTCCTCCTTGGCCATTGCACACATCTTGGTCAACTCAGGCCATGTCATGCCCCTGCTGCTCATGAACCTCCAATAGCTCTCTATTCTCTGACAGTGCCAATATTAGGTCCTCAGCCTAGCACCTAAGTTCCTGCCATGAGCTGATCTCATCCGTTTCATGTAGTCACTCCTGCACCCCCTTCTAGAATCAACCTTCTCTGAGAAACCTTTGAGAACACCAGTGTTTCTTAATACATGGTCTTGTGCCTGGGAAGATGAGCTGTCTATTCATCATGAGTGGGTATATCATATCTGCACACAACTAGATTGAAACCTCTGGAGAATTGAGGATGTCTTCTGATTCAATTGGAGCTGAGTTTGGATTCTGTGTGCCCAGCTCTGTGCAGTTGTGTAACTTTGGGTCACTTGCTTCTTGCTATCTATAATCTATGATTATAGACAGGCATGTTAGTCTGTTCGGGCTAACATAACAGAAGACCACAGGCTGGTTGACTAGAACAACAGAAATTTATTTCTCATAGTTCTGGAGTCTAGAAGTCTAAGATCAAGGTCCTGTCAAGGTTGGTTTTTGGTAGGTCTTTCTTCCTGACTTTTAGCCGCCTTCTTGCTATGTCTTCACATGGTCTTTCCTCGGTGTGTGCGTTCCTAGAGAAAGAGAGCTCTGGTGTCTCTTTCTCTTACAAGGACATCGGTCCTATGGAATCAGGGTCCCACCCTGCCCTTCATTTAACCTTAATTACTGTCTTAAAGGCCCTATCTCCAAATAGTCACATTGGCTGTTAGAACTTCAGCATATAAATTCTGGTGGTGGGTGGCACAACTCAGTCTATAACAATGGTTTAAAAATGAAGGAAAAGAAAAGACTTCCATGGTTGAGTAAGTTTGGGAAAGGATGAATTCAAACAAATCAAACAGGAATCTTGATGGCAGGTCTTCTCAGAACCTTTCACTGTGAATGACTGGAGGAGATATATAACATGCTGTGTGTTTCTCAAACATTTTGCCTTGGAATTCACTTCTGGTTGATGATCTTGCAGAGCCAGTGTTTTCTGGAGCTCTGTTCGGGACCTGCTGCCCTAAGCAATTCCTGCATAATTTTTTCTAACTTGAGTACCTTACAGACAGGGTCAACATTACTGTTCTCCCCAGAGAACCAGACAGTAACCAGAGAGCTCTTCTTGATTAATACTAGATCTTGAATGAGTAACCTCAGTTTGTGATATTATCAATCCTGCTTGATAGAGTGCTTAAAACTTACAGGTTTCTGTTTTCTTTTTTTTCCTTTTTTTCTTTTTTCTTTTTTTTGGGGGGGAGTCTCCCTTTGTCACCCAGGCTGGAGTGCAGTGGCGCAATCTCAGCTTACTGCAACCTCCACCTCCCAGGTTCAAGCAATTCTCTGCCTCAGCCTCCAGAGTAGCTGCAATCACAGGTGCCTGCCACCACGCCCAGCTAATTTTTGTGTTTTTAGTAGAGATGGAGTTTCATCATCTTGGCCAGGCTGGTCTTGAACTCCTGACCTCGTAATCCACCCGCCTTGGCCTCCCAAATGCTGGGATTACAGGTGTGAGCCACTGGGCTTGGACACAAGTTTCTTCTTTGTGTAAGGTTCCTAATGCTGACTGGCTATTGTACCCTCACTTGGCCCTAAGATCATAGCAGTTGACCTGGATCCCCGGAGGCAGCTCTTTGCCATCATATGGCACCACGTCTTTGTTGCATTTTGGTTGCAGCCTTGCTTGGAGGCTGAGTGATGGATAGCCCTCAGTGGGATAACCCTCCATCTTCCCCTTTGACTTTTCATGCATGATCCCCAAAACACTTTGCTGAAATTGGTACTGCCCAGGAAATGTGGTCCAGGGCCTTGTTACTCCAGGATCTGAGGACCAGCAGCATTGGTATCACTTGGGGGCTTGTTAGATGTATGGAGTCTCAGGTCTCATTCCAGTCCAACTGGGCCAGAATACGTATTTAACAAGCTCCCAGGTGATTTATTGGCAGGTACATTAAGATTTGAGAAGTACTAGTCTGGAGTACTAATTTTTCAGAACCACATGTCATGACCTACACTGGGTTGTGAAAGCAATGTCATGAGTTACAATCAGCGTTAAAAAAAAAAAAAAAAAAAAAAAAAGAGTAGAATTAAAAATATAGGATGCATCAACTTAATAAGGGCAAGTATTTTGGAGGAAAAGTTTGTGTATTCTGGGTTGTGGCATATAATGTGTATCACTATAAAAAAGAAGTTTGAAGTCTAAGGCAAAAGTCTAAGGCACATTCAAGGGTGGGGAGACAGGGGACTGGCTGTGGTGACCTCTGCCTGGCCCCGCCCACCTCTGGCTTCCACCTGGCCTTTCCCCAGCCATTCTGGATGTCTAAGGGTTTCCCATCACTGACCACACACACCTCGTCACCACACCCTGTGGCCCAGCGCCTGGGCTTTGGGGTGTGGTGGGGGAGAGCTGGAACCAAAAAGAATGACTTTTAAAATAGGTTCTCCAGGTTTATTTTTTCCCTGGTTCCTTCTCCTCCCTGCCTTTTCAGCTCTTTGCCCTGGGACTTCTTTCTTCTCCCTCTCCTGTTCCAAGCTAGATGGCAAAGCCAAGTACAGCTCATCAGAGACTGAGTCTCTCTCCCTCCATGCTGTAGATTTTTCTTTCCCAAGAAGCCCTCACTCCATATGGAGAAATCGAAATAACCCAACTGACCCCACGCCTGCAGGGCCATTCCCACCTCTGGCAGTCTGCAGTCAGCCCATGTCTGCCAGAAAATTTATCTGATCTTTGAACCTCGCACTCGCTTGGAGATAAACGTAGGCTACTGCTAAAGGCATCAGCGCTGTTGTAGAGTTGGGGCACGTGGAGGTGAACAGGGCAGGGAGAGGGCAGAAGGCCTGGCAGCAGAGGGGCTGCAAGGAAGGTGCAGGGAGTGTCTGCAGTCATTTCTCCCTCCCTTCGTGCTCATCCCCTGGTTCCAGGCCAAATAGAAATGCCTGAACATCTACCTGGGACAGTCCTTTACTGTCATCATCAATATCATCATCATCATCATCATCATCATCATCATCATCATCATCATCATCATCACTACTCTAGATGACATAGGGTGATCATAGTTTCCATTTCCCTCCAACATTTGGAGTTGATACCTGTTCTCTGGGTATACTTATTAATACTACCCCCTTTCACTCTCAAGAGTACTCCAATTTGGATTTCAAATGATTTCATCCCTGTATATAAGAAAACAAAAGAGCCTGCCAAAGGTCACAAAGCTAACAAGCAGTTCAGCTGGCACCAGACCCAAACCACATGCTCCTCCAGGATGCTTCATGGCCTTCCCAAGATGCTTCACAGTCTTCCCAGGATGCGCCACAACCCTCCCAGGATGCCTCGTGGCCCTCCCAGGATGTCTCACAGCCTTCCCAGGATGCCTCACAACCCTCCCAGGATGCCTCACAACCCTGCTGGGATGTATCATGGCCTTCCCAGGATGCCCCACAGCCTTCCCAGGATGCCTCACAACCCTTCCAGAATGCCTCAAAACCCTCCCAGAATGCCACACAGACTTCCCAGGATGCACCACAATCCTCCCAGGATGCCTCACAGCCTTTCCAGGATGCATTACAACCCTCCCAGTATGCCTCACAGCCCTCCCAGGATGCCGCACAACCCTCCCAGGATGCCTCACAACCCTCCCAGGATGCCTCACAGCACTCCCAGGATGTCTCACTTTCTGCTTTTCTCTCCACCTGGCAGGAAGGATAGTGTAGATCAGTGTGTGATCCTGTGTGCTGAGGTCCTAGACTCCTTTCAGAACTTGAAAGCTAGATAGAGGAAGTCAGTTCACCTTCTAAAAATCTCCCTCAGCCTTCAGGATGGGGTAGAACCCTAAACAGTTTCTCAAGCCTCTGATTTTGCTTCACGGGTGGGCAGGGCTGAGAGGGAGGGATGCAGGATCTGTCCACTGGTGCTGTTTGGTTTTACCCCTCAGGCTTGCTCAGAATCCCACCTGTGGGAAGCCTTAACTTCCTGGAGTAAAAGACACACAGGCTGTCTCTTTCTGTTCTCTGCAAGGGTGTGTGTGGAGGGTGGAATGGGGGAGGTGGACCTAGGAGTTAGTGATGATGTGCGGGCGGAGTGGCGGCCAGAGCTAGTACTTTGCATACTGGCAGTCTTGGGGCCTGGGGACAGGATTTTAGCTGCGGGTGGCATATACTGGCAGTAACTGCCCCTTGAACTTGGATTTGGCGCTGGGGTAACAACTTTGAGGCACAAGGCCACCCCAAAGGCTTCTGAAATTTTCATTTCTCCAGGCCACCCATGGGCACTGAACTCCTGACAGGCCTCTGGCTCTGTTAGTGATTCTGTCCACAGACAGAGGAGGCCTGGGATCTTGTCCCACTGAACCCAAGCCCTGAAGCTTTGCTGGGAATCTGCCACATCCAGTCTTAGGAGTGTGTAGGAAACATAGGTGAGGGCGCACTGTGGGGAGTCTCCCACAGGGAGAACACTGCTGCTCAGGGATGGAAGAACATCTAAAAAACATACACACACACACCCAGATGCACACATATAGACACACCCAGAAACATAACACGTTCACAAATACTCACATACCTCATACAGGTCTACATGCACACCAAATATTCACATGCATACAGGTGCCTTCTACACACTCTCCCATCCATGTTTATGGACAGGTATATCCATGCACCCATGGAAACACATAATCATGCACACACTCATATCCACATGCATGCACATCGACATGTGGATACAATTATTCACACACTCTGCATAAGAGGTACTCATATGTGCAAGTTCCCTTGGCCAGTCATGCAGGAATGGGGAATGGCCCCCTGACATGAAATAATGGGGGTCCAGAGCTCTGAGAATAGGGACTGTATATGGAGAGCATCCTGGTTCTCAGGAACCTGGAGGCTCTGGAATACGAAAGTGGGAAGAAGCTTGGAGCAGAGGCACAGCGGAGAGTGTGGGGGACAGCATAAGCCAGGAACCCTCAAACCAGGCTCCCATTTCATTGTCCATACCCGCTGTCCCAAGGGATGAGCCTCTCCTTGATCCTTTGGTACCAAACCCATTTCTTCCTGACTTATTTAGAGAGAGATAACAGATAAGCTACAAAAGGAAATCCGAGTCAAATTGACATGACTTCTCCCCAGCAATGATGTATGCAAGAAAACAGTGAAACTTTATTTGAAAAACTCCAGGCTGGTCTCCACTGAGTTTTGCTGGAGGAAGGACAGGGCAGGTCCTGCATCCACTCTTGGATTGAAAGGTTGGAGAAAGACACTCTTCAGTGACCCTCTTAGAAGACATTTCCTGCCCATTTCAAAGATCTTTGAAAAGCTAAGTGGAGCAGTCAGATCAGCTTCCTAGGGTGGGTGAGATTGCAGGTGGCAGGATTAGAGTAAGCAGAGAGGAGAAGGAGGCATGCCTGGCGGGGAACTGCACTGCAAAGATCCACAGGCCAATAAGCTGGTGTGCTGGGCAACTGCGTGGCCTCTTTCTGGTGTTCTGGATGCTGCTTTGAAGCCCTCTTGCCTGGGAGACTGATTGCTGCAGGTGGCCCTGGGTTTGCACAGGACAGATCCTCATTTTTCTGGCACATGTGGCTGTCACTCAAGTAGAGCCAGACTGACACCTGTGGGCCCTGTGAGGCTTGTGATGGCATGGTCCATTCCACTAACCCTGGTCAGAGGTCAGGGGTCAGTCTGTGATCCAAGTCAGGGTGAGTTTTGTAGCCAGGGCAGGATGAGTCTTTGGACAAGGTCAGTTTTGTGGCCAGTATCAGAGGTTAGTCTTGGCCAGGACTGGAATCAGTCTGAGTCAGTTTCAGGATTGGTCTGTGGCCACTGGTTGTGGTCAGTCTGAGGTCACACTGATGTGACCAGAATTAGGGCTGAGTATGGCTGGGAAGCAGTTGGTCCTCAGTGTAACTGGTGTGGATGAGACTTGCAGTGAGGCCCCAGCTCATGAAAGGTCTCCCGCCCATTCCTCTGATGGAGACTCTTGCCATATCTTGATGTTAGCACCTCTCACTTCCAAACTCCTTGGGAGGTCTGGGGCAGGGGACAGCAGGGCTCCCAGGCCATGTGTCCCCAAACTGGATGGCCCTAGCTTCTCAGTGGCAGGACTCCTGCCTATGGCGTCAGTCTGAGGGGCCTTGGGAGGGCTATGGCAGATGGTTTTCCTGACTCTGGGCTTGACACCTGGAGGCCAGGCTTTGTTCTGTTTTCCTGGCAATGTGGCCCATGGCTAGGGCTCTTCAGATCTGAAGAGCTGACTGTGGACTCTGTGTAAGCCTTTAGCAAGGCTGGATGACAACCTCATCCTCTGAAATAACCAGGAACCTCACTCAAGGTCATTTCTTTGCCTAAGGAAAGGGGCAACCAAGCAGCTTCTTTGCTTGAAGCTCATGCCTTTTAATGTGCTGTTCCAGAAGGAGAAGCAGGGACAAGGGGCTTGGAAGGCGGCGTACAGTTTCAACTTCTTCTGTCTTCCTGGCATGTGGCTTATGATTGTGAATGATCCTGTCTGCGTTTACTTATTTATTTTACATTGCTCCCATGCCATTAAAGTGTAACCCCCAGGAGGAGGGACTTTGTTGTCTTGCTCACTACTGTATCCTCAGTGCCTAGCAAAGGACTTGATATGCATTAGACACTCATTGCATTGCTGCTGAATACATGAAAGAATGCATGTTTTACTTCTCTCTATCTCTCCTTCTCTCTTCCAAGTATTCACTGTGTCTTGTGGTTTCTGTTTCCTATTGATGTCTTGGGACTACCTACCTCTCCCTACCTCCTACCTCCATCAGCTGAGTTCAGGCTGCTGCCATTGTTCCCCTGGATGTTCACAGTGCCTCTTAAGTGGCACATCCCATCCAAGCCCTCTCCCATCCACTCTCCATACTGTGGCTTGAAGGATCTTTGTAACATATAAATGGATCAGGCTACCACCTGGTTAAAACCCTTCAGTGGCTTCCTATTGCCCTCAGAAGTTTCCTTAACACAGAGTCCAAGGCATAATTTGGCCCCTACATACTTCTCTAGCCTCCTCCTGTCTCTCTCGTCTTTTCTTATCTCTCTCTGTCTCATTCTGAGCACCAGCCAGGCTGCCCTTCTTTCACATCCTCAAAGAGCCCCCCTTTCTTGCAGTTGGAGCCCTTTTATATACAGGGGTCCTGCCTGGAGTCCCTCACCCCTCTGGCCCCTGCCCCCCAGAGGCTCTCCTGACCCCATCCCCTGGCTAGGCTTCCTGTACGTCCCTCATCTTCACGCTCTCCTTCTCAGCACACTTGATTCTGAGCATCTACCAGAATAGCTCCTGGGTCTCATTCCCTCCGATATGCACAGTGCTGCCTGGCATATTGTGGGCTCTTGGGACATCTTTGTGGAATGAAGGGCCAGTGTCTGACATTGGGACCCCAAAGGTGGCTGCACCAACCCTGCATGCTGCAGCCCCTTCCCCTACACAATTGCAGAAACCTTAACAGCCGCAGCTTGGGGAGGTTCAGCAGTTCCTCTCTGCAGGGTCCTTGCTGAACTGACATACAGTACCTGGCCCGACTATCAGGAACAGCGATGGGGAGGGTTTGGCACATCTTACTTTCTGAGTTGGAGGAGTGTGCCACTACTTCCCATAAGGGCACATCCAAGGAGGATTCCCCCGGATTGGAAGGAGGCTGAAGGCAGGATTGGTGGAAGTATGATAAGTGTGGATCATATCCTGCTTAGAGAGAAAGTGTTGGGCTTTGTGGGATTTGGAGGCACAGGCAGTGAGGATAGTGAGGAAGACAGGGATGGTCTCCTCAAATTCCCCATGGGACCCTGATGACTTCGGCCAAGGAAGGACTGGCAGAAAAGTAGTACAGCTTGGTGACCTTGGGAGCTTGGGGACATACTTGGGTATGGGTGGGGTCTCAGGGGACAATGGCAACAAGGGCTGGGGTGAGACTTCTTCAGGTGGCTTACAGGTGAGTAGACATGGATGAGGAGGAGGCTTATTCTCAGCCACAAGTGAGATGCTCCCTGGGACCTCCAGGGAGTGCAGGAGACACCACCATGCAGAGGGGCTGAGATCTGGAGCTGTCTGCCTTGTTTACCACTGTCATAACTCCTTAGGTGGGCACATAACGGATTCTCTAAGTCTCAGAACTCAGAACCAAGCTCTGGCCCTGAAGGAGCAACTTGAGGGACCCTGAGAGGAAACTGATAGGTGCAGAGAAAGATTTGCGACACCGTCAGCCCAAGCAGCTTGCGTGGCCAGGATCCTTCAGGGGAAGGAGGGGGTATGGGTAGGGAGGTCCATGGCTGCCATCTCTGAGGCCCCCACCTAGGTCAGGCCCCTGGCTTGCTTCAGAGACCCCTCTTGGCTCTGGACTTCAGAACTTTCCATTTCTCTCATTTCCATTTCTGACTTGAGGCCTCTAGGAGAAAAGGCCTCAGTGTCAGTCCTCTGGGGATTGGAAGGTGTCTGGGGTCTTGACCAGCTCATTTGGGGAAGGAGATAACCTCTGTTATCCACCTCAGGGCACAGCCACGCTTCCTGCATCAAAGTGGCACTTCCAGAAGACGCTGGCAGAACATCGGTTTGTCTGCAGACTTCTCCTGAGCCTTGGGGTCCATCGTCACCAAGGCCCCTCAAGTCCCTCCCCTCCAGGCCTCTGGCTGTCACTTCCTTTGGGAACAGGAGATGCTAGCTGATTTGGGAACTGCTCACTGCAGAGGAGTCTGGCACTGTGTCCGGGTCGGCAAGGCTATATTTAACCGGCTATATTTGCTGTCCCACACACTTGTCCCAACCCGGCCCCGCCCGCCACCCCTCCCCCTCAGCAGCCCGTCCTGCCCCACTGGGGCCGCGCCGTCCTTGCTCACCCTGCTCCAGCTGTGCAATTGTGGTCTGGGCCACAGGCTATTTTTTGCTTGGTGCCAAAGATTATTCAGTTATCAGGAATGTGTGTTTAAGTGGCCATCTCCGGAACAAGGATTATAAATAGGAACTTGGGGTCAAGGCCTGGGCCCCAGTGTCCTCCTTCTCTTTGTCCCAGTTCCTGTCCTGGCTCCAGGATTTTACTTGGGGTGAACACCATGAGGCCATGGCGAGGTTGTCTGGAGGAAAGGACCCCAGGCTGGGAGGTCAGAGGTCCAGGACTAAGAACACTTCTGACAGGCAAGTCACCTGATGTCTCTGGGACTTGCTTTCTCCATCTGGACAATGGGGAGACTCAGGCTCATTCACTGAATGGCAAACAGGTGGTGAGTTCCGGCCAGTCTGTGGAGGGAAATATAAGACAAATGGCTATCTGGGAGGAGGAATTATCAAACTTCAAATCCCAGGTCTTTCTGGGAAATAGATAGGCAAGAACTAGTCTCGGGAGTAAATGCGTAACAGTTCAATTTGCTTTTGGGGAGCTCCCAGTCTTTTGATGGGACTGTGCCTAGGTTTGATCTCAGCACCAAGTGGCCTAAGCAGGATGAAGTGGGCATATTTGGTCACAGGTACCCAAGATGAGGCTAAATCTTTCTCCTGCAAGATGAGGGCTGTTTCCCAAGGCGCCAGTTTTCATGGAGAACAGGCCCAGGTCAGAGGCCTTGACCCCAGGCTGTTTGGTTGGTGTGTGTGGGCAAGGGTGCCTGGTGAAAATGGTTAGGCTGCTTCCTGGTGATCAGTGGCTCCTCCTATCCTGGGGAGAGCCATCTTCTCATGCCCCGGCTTGGGAAGCGTTGCCTCTTTTTCCCTCCATCAGGGGAGGGTAAGGAGGGATGTCAGGGCTCCTACCCAAATGCTGGGGTGGGCCAGGCCCTGGGGGCTCCATACAGCTGCCCTGGGCTCCTCCCCATGCTCCTACCTCTGAAGAGGGTGGTGCAGGGGAAGGACATACTGCCATCCTTTCACCTCAGTTTCTCCACTGTCAAATGGCAGAAATAATGTACAGCCTCCCTCTGTGGCGTTGTTAGGTATGAGAGTGATCTAAAAGGATATTCAATCATTCATTATCACAATAAATGAGAATGACATTCTGAGCAGAAAGGCATTGGTTGACCTGAGGGGTCGCAGCTTCCCAATGTCACCAAACTTGGCCAAACCCCAGCAGTCCTGTGGCTTCAATCCCCATACACTGTGTCTCAGTTTTCCCCTTGGGTGCAGACGCTCTCATGTGTTCTCCTCACCCAGTGGTCTTTCTCACCCTTCCCCTTCACTCTGGTAAATCTCAGGCCTGGATGACTGATTGATCTGGGACACAACTATGGAGACCTCTCCTCCACCCATTCGGAATCTCTAGACTCAGTAGGAACTTAGCTCTTCCCCCTATTCAGGTAGGGCCAGTACCTGTCCCATACTCTGTCACAAGGAAAGGACTGAATTGCCAGCTATGGCATTGCACCTGCAGCTCCAGCCCTTGTTCTGGGGCCATTGATGTACACAAGGGCCTCTTCTTTCTGGTAATATTGGTACATTAAATATGTACTGTAATGAAATGAAATTGACTTTTATATCTTCGTAAGACTTTTCATTTAAATTTTCGAGTAAGATAAAAGATTCTTTGACAGACTACATTTTGGATTTTTTTCTCTCTCTTTTTTTTTTTTCCTTTTTGTGGAGAACGGGGTCTCACTATATTACCCAGGCAGGTCTCGAACTCCTGGGCTCAAGCTATCTGCCTGCCTCTGCCTCCCTGAGAGCTGGGATTACAGGTGTGAGCCACCGCGCCCGGCGGATTTTTTAAAAAAGTGGCCATAAATGGGGTAGTGGGGCCCTCCCTAGTGGAGGTGAGAATTGGGCAGGGATCTGTTCCCCAGGCTGGGAATGCAGAGGGCTCCACAGTGGATGACCAAGCTAGCTGCCTGGCATGGGAGAGTTGTGGACATGGCAGGCCCATGGAGTGTTTCCATGACAGGCTCTAGGGGAGTCCTTGCTGGGTCATTGCCAAGGGCGTCCTTTGCGTTTTCCTCTGGAGGCTGTTCAAGCTTGGTTTGACAATTCTGAAAGTCCTAGGGGACCTCCATCTATCTCCACAGGCAAGAGCAGGTGCCATCAGAGGGGATTTTCCCTTCGTATTGGAGAATGGGGTGGGTAATCAGTAGAGAAAGAGAGAGACAGAGAGAGGACATGCTCAGCTTATTCTAGATCCCTACTTCCCAGCTGGCCCCAGGTCCTGGCTGCTCCTCAGCCAACTCCTGGGGCAGTTTTGTGGAAGAGAATGTGGACTTGTGCTCAGCAGCCACCAGGATTCAGTCATGCATAGCACTGGATGGAGACAGAGGTTGAACAGTTTTGAATAGTTTTCTCTGAGGGCTTAGCTGCCATCTCCCTTTCCTACAAGGTCAGCATGACCCCCAGACGAGAACCTTCCTCAGCCCCCTATCCTGTAGTTCCCACAAAGAAGAAGTGATTTCTTTTCCTTTTCCAAGGTGAATGCTTTCCTCATTCCTTGGCTTTTGGCTGTATCACTGCAATTCTGCTCTCATTGTCAGGCTGCCTTCTCCTATTTTCTCCTCTCTGTCTCTGTCAGTCCGCGCTGGCAGTGTTTCTGCTGGAATAACAGCCTCAAGCACCCTGCTTTGGTGACCTAGCCTGGGCCTTCCTCCCCTCCTGTCAGGTCCACAGCTTGGACTCACTGCCCTCAACTGCCTACTTTGGATAACAGGTCTTTACCTCGGCCTTGTGCTTCCCCACTGGCCTGGTGGCCCCTCTTTTCAAATAAGGTTGAGCCATGTTCCCAAGGCTAGCACTAGGGACAAGGAGAAATGGTGCCAGCACAGGCCTGCCCCGGAGCCCCTGGAGGTAGGGCCAAGATTCTAGACCTGGGTCACCTGCCCATAGGCAAGTCGGCCCTTTGCAGGCAAAGGCAGGATCAGGAAACTGGACTATTTTTACAACAGCTCTATGGGGTGGGCATTGCCATTACTGGTTTATGGACGAGGAACCTGAGGCTCAGAGAGGAACAGATGGTGACCTGAGGTCACATAGCCAATAACAGAGCCTGGACCGAAAAGCCGATGTTGCTGCCTGCCCCCCGGCCTCCTTCACTGTAGAGGTATAAAGAGCCTTGTTGAAAGGCTACTGCCTCCAGCCCCAGGACCACCCTAAGACCTGGGCAAGAAGGACCTCATGCCTTGTAGCACTCTCCTTGAAATCTAGGTTTCTCTCTGTAGCTGGAACTGACCAGGGCTGGCAGTGCCATCCAACTGGGGCACTCTGAGCTTGAACTGGCACCTGTGTGGGCCCCAGTCCCTGTTTCTCCTCCTTGAGGTACCCTCTGACACTCAAACCCATGTGTGAGGTTGACTAGATGTACCAAGGAGCAATGGGCCTCATGCCTGTGCAGTCATCTTGGGGCCACATAGCTGGACTTGGTTCCTGGCAGGCAGTCTGGTGAGTGGATTGCTCCCCTGGCTGGTGAAGAATTTTTTATGTGGGATCACACGAAATTGGGCTTCCAGAATGGTGCTGACATGCTGATTTTGAATGACTCAATTGTTTATATAGACAGGAGCCTGGCAAAAAAATATTTGCCCAGGGTCCCATTCACTCTAGGGAAGGCTCTGTCATCTCCCTGACATTAAGCCATCCTGCTGTATTGTTGCTTATTGTATTGAAATTGATTTTCCCTTTGTTGCTTTGAAACCTCTTTAAAAAGACCTACACTAAGGGAGATTTCCCAAATTCCCTTTATTACCCCCTCCCCACCATGTTTCACAATCCTTAGATTTTAAAATTGAATCCAGATCTGACTTCCAGGCCCTAGTTCTTCAGCTAGAACAATATCCCTTTGTGCTGGCCTCAGTGGACAGTGCTTAGCCCCGTTCGACCTTTAATCTTCTTGCAAAAAAGCAGGAGGCCCACTTACACCCTGGGATTTCCAGGAAAACAAAGATGTGATAAAACCTGCCAGAGATCATATAGTTGTCCAAGGAGGTTTGGGATTTTCAACTACAGTTATTATTTTCACCTTGATATGGGGCACTCTGGGTTATCCGTGGAGGCTGTAGTCAAAGGGACCCCATGGGGCAAGCATCCTTTGCTCTTGATAGCCATTCCTCTTCTCTCTCTGTAGCCTGCTTGCCCAGTCCTGACCCCCTGGCTTCTTTCTAACACATGCCCTGGCCTGTGCTCCCCAGTGAAGTTGGGATGAGGACTTGGAATGGAACAGCCACTGAGGGCCCTACATCCAGGGAGTGGTTGTCCCCTGGTAGATAGAGGTGAATGGACCATCCCTCACTCCGGGAGGTCAATGCCGTGAACCCATATTTCCTTCCCAGCAGCATCTGCCCTTGGGCCCCTCTCTGAGCCTCTTTGTCTCTCTCTTCTCAGTGGGGCTGTCAAAAGCTGAGCCTCACAGATTGTGACTAATCACTAGCAGATTTTTTTTCCATCCAAGAAGAAGAAAAAGCTGAAGGAGATGAAGAAAAACCCCAACAGTGAATAACTCGGAAGAGTTTCCAACATGTGGGTGTTTTTCTGGGACCAAAGATCAGGAAGATTCCAAATGTAAACAATCCCAAAATAACTCAGCTCTCTCAACCCCAGGCATTCCCAGGACTGGATGTCCACACTCCTTTTCTTTCCCTCAGGGAATCCAAGGTCAGGGAGAGGTGGCAGGGCTTGTGCATTGGGAAGAGTTGCTGGGGACTTCGGGCAAAGTAAAGGGTCTGCCTTTACTTTGTAAAGGCAGGGATTTAGTCTTATTCATCAGATAACAGTGATTATCTCTTTGTTTGAGAGAGGGGCTTCTTCCTGTCTCATTAGACCAGATTGTCCTGGGATTAGAGACCATGACTATGTCTTTTTTTTCCTTCTCAGAGTCATATCCTATTGTGCTTAAACCAAGCTCCTGAGATTTCTTGCCAGCATAATGTAATGGAAAGAACATGGACTTTGAAGTCACACAGGGTTGGAATCTTGGCTCCACCACTTATTAACTGTGTGGCCTTGAGTACATTATTTAGCATCTGGGAATCTCAGTTACCTCCTTATAAAACTGGGGCAATGATTCTCACCCAAGAAGATCCCTTTCTAACACACCTAGTATGATGTCTCTTGTTTAGAAAGGGCTCAACGCATGTTCCCTGTCCCCCTGTCTCTACCCATGAATGTGACTTGAGCTGCAGAAATCAGTAGCTTCTTTTCCACCACTTTCTTTTCTGAAAGAAGAGTGTATGCGTTCAGATGTGGAAATCACTTCTTTATGTTACTGAAAATCACTATGGCAACTCATGGGAGAAGGATATATTCAATATAGAATGTAAAACATCTTTCTAAAGGAGATAATGCTGGAGGATGGTGGAAGTCTTGGTGAAAATGATGGAGGTGATGACTGTGGAGTTGATGGTGAGATAATGATGGTGAAGAGAATGGTGGTGGTGGCAGAAGTGACCACAGTGATAAAAATCATGGAGGAAATGATGGAGAAGGTACATAAAGTGATGGTAGAGGTAGTGGTAAAAGTGGTAATGGAGGCTATGATGCATGTAATGGGGAAGTAAAGGTGAGGATAGTGGTGGTGATGGTGGTGATGAAGGCTATGTTAGAGGTGACAATGTTTGCTTGTTTAGGATGATGAATAAGTTACACTTGATTTGGTGTCATGGTGAGACAGGGTGATTTGTGATCAGAACTACCTCAACCAGTCTTCCACTCCAGTAGATAAAGGCACAGAGAAGGCAGGCAAAGCAAGGTAGAAGAATCTTTATGATTAACTGTTACTTTGGCCCTGAACTACAATAGAGAACATTAAACTTCTTAATTGTAGCTGATTGAACACACATGTTTATTTTGGCTACCTCCAGAAGCCCCACTAAAATGTCACTAATACAGTTTTTTTAAAGGCATAAACCCACAAGGAAAAAGAGAATGAGAAAGGAAACATCAGCAAATAAGAGAAGCTAACAATTTGGAAATGAGAAAGTACACGGATGAGTGGTATCTGACTTAGCAGACCACAGAAAACTGAAACCCAAGACTGCAAGGGTGTGCGGGTAGATGGTAGAAACCAACAGGTAGTGAACTATTTCTAGCCACAGAATCCTACAGAGGCCTGGGAGTTGGAGGCACCAGTTACCTCTAAAGGCACAGATTCAGAGTGCGGCTGAAAAATGGGAGGGTTGATTAGAAGTTTTTTAAAGAAGCAGTAAGAGGCCGCGCATGGTGGCTCACGCCTGTAATCCCAGCACTTTGGGAGGCTGAGGCAGGCAGATCATGAGGTCAAGAGATCGAGACCATCCTGGCTAACATGGTGAAACCCCGTCTCTACTAAAAATACAAAAAATTAGCCAGGTGTGGTGGCACGCACCTGTAGTCCCAGCTACTCAGGAGGCTGAGGCAGGAGACTTGCTTGAACCCAAGTTGCAGTGAGCTGAGATCGTGCCACTGCACTCCAGCCTGGGTGACAGAGCGAAACTCCATCTCAAAAAAAAAAAAAAAAAAAAAAAAAAAAAGAAGCAGTAAGAACCTCCCCATCCCAGATGTATTCCGTTACTCTGTTCATTCAAGTAAATATCCCTTCCCAGGACCAGAAAGGTTCTGGGCACAAGGGCAACAGGCACAGTTAAGGGAGGAGTGAGGAGCCAGTCTGAAAACTAGGATAATAAGGATAAATTTGTTTTCTGAAAGGTGAGGCTCTTAGCTCTCTTCTCATTCAAATCCCAGAATACTGGTAGCCAGGTTAATATTACATGAGCAAGACATTAGAAGAAACTTTCCTGGGAAAAGTTTTCTCAGAAAAACTTCTGTTGATTTTCCCAAGAGAAAAGACTTGCAGTTGTTGACATTTGGTCTCCCAGGGAAACTGTGAGCCCACTCAGCCACTCAATGGTGAAGCCCACCTGTTGGTACCTTTCTCTCTTCTCCTCCCACCGCTTTCAATCAAAATTTTAATGCCTCACACTTCGACGTAAATGGGGACCTAATAATTACTTGACATTTAAGAAAGCCCTTCAACACAAAAGGCAGAGATCAAAACAAAGAGGAAAAAGGACGGTAAAGGAAACAATGAAAAAAGCAGCACAGAAATTACAACGAACATTTTCAGAATGATGAAATGAGGTGAAGTTACTTTTATTTTTAATTTATTATTATTATTTTTTGAGACGCTGTCACCCAGGTTAGAGTGCAGTAGCGTGATTTTGGCTCACTGCAACCTCTGCCTCCCGCGTTCAAGTGATTCTCCTGCCTCAGCCTCCCTAGTGGCTGGGATTACAGGTATGCACTACCACATCCAGCTAATTTTTTATATTTTTAGTAGAGATGGGGTTTCACCATATTGGCCAGGCTGGTCTTGAACTCCTGACCTTGTGATCCACCAGCCTTGGCATCCCAAAGTGCTGGGATTACAGGTGTGAGCCACCACACCCAGCCCATTTCTAATTTTTTTTAGAAGACAAGGTCTCACTCTGTTGTCCAGGCTGGAGGGCAGTAGTTCCACTGTAGCTTATTACAGGCTTGAACTCCCGAGTGCAAGCGATCTTCTCACTTCAGCCTCTTGAGTAACTAGTACTACAGGTTCATGCTACCATGCCTGGCTAATTTTTAGATTTTTTTTTGTAGAGATGGGGTCTCGCTTTATTGCCCAGGCTGGTCTTAAACTCCTGGCCTCAAGTGATCTTCCTATCTTGGCCTCTCAAAGCACTGGGATTACAGATGTAAGCCACTGTACCCAGCCAATGTCTCTCTTAAATGAGAGCCAAATGTTATATTTTTTAAAGGAACAGAAAAAAGAAATACAAACATAACATTCATATTTGATTTAAAGATCAAATCAAAACAGAAGAAGGGTTGGAAGATAAAGTCAAGACAAATTCCCAAAAGGTAAAACAAAAGTACCAAAGAAATGGGAATTGACAGAAAAAGTTAGATTATCAGTCTAGGAGTGGGATTCACAACTATAAGTCCTAGAGAGAAACAGAATAAAGGAAGGAGATGAAATTACCAAAGGAAAAATATAACAAATTAACTAGAACTGTAAAATATGAATTTAGAGATTGAAAATTTTCTATGGGTACATGACAAGCTGAATTAAAAACATCAACCAAACCAAGAAACCATTCAGCCAAAGACACACTGCAGTGAAATCTCAAAACTCTGGAGACAAAAACTTTAACAGTTATAGAATGAGGAAAATAGTTGATTTACAAATGATTGGGAGTCATAATTGCATAAAAGTTCTCAACAAGTACCATATAAGCTAGAAGAAAATAAACAATGCTTTTATATTCTGAGGGAAATGCTTTCCAAAGCAGAGTTCTATACCCAGCCAAACTAACAATTGAGTGTGACAGTAAAAATAAAGATAATTTTAGATATGAATGATCTTTAAAAACTACTTTCTAAGCATCATTTTTTAAGGAGGATATTGACAAATGTTATCCATTTTGAATTAGGAAGTAAACCAAGGAAGAGAAAGGAATCAAAGGACCTAACAATCAGGATAGAGTGAAAGGGAAGTCTGAGAATCACGGAAGGAAAATTTCAGGATGAGAGTCATCCAAATATATATAGAACAATCAGTCAGATGGGCCATAAGGATGGAGGACTCATCAGGAAAGAGATCCACAAGAAAAAAAATGGAACTGACTGCAATGTACAGCCAAAGGAAATTTTTAGTTCTGTTGGACAGTTTGGGAATGAATTGGTAAATGATCCATGGACAATTGAGCGAATGGTAAAACAAGGCAACTACTAACTCCTAGAGAACGAAAGAGTTGTATAAGAACCAAAAGGGGCTCAATTGTGAATGATAGTCATAGTCATATAGTAATGGTAATGCAAAGCCTGAATATGGCTGTGATCAATATCAATATCCGTGTGTGTGTGTGTGTACATGTTAGGGGGTGATATGTGTGGGTAAGTGGTAGTGCAAGAGAACTTAATCCTCATCGTCCGTAAGCATCTAGATCAATACTTATTGATAGGTCAAAAGATGAAATCTAAAGCTGAAAAATGCAAAAATACCATATTATCATGTCACTTAGAAATATGGAAATAAAGAATACAAGAAAGAGTTAAAACAATTCAAAATGTTTGCCTCAGGAGAAGAAGACTCAGAAGTGAGCAGGATTGGAGCAGAAGTCTGATGTTTTTTTATTATAACCCTTGTAGAACATTTTACTTTCAAAAATATGTACATGTATTACTTTGATAAAAATAAAGATTTAAATAGAATATAAAAATGAGAACTCTAGTGAGCCATGCTAGATTATGTGGAGAACATATTGACCAAATAAGTCAGTCCAAATGGCTCAGAACCAAAATCAGCTAAAAGACCTGCTCCATCTACTGTCTCTAGGTCCAAACCCAAGTCTTGGATATGTCCACGCTCACCAGAAAGCCACAAAAGGGAGCTTAAGAAACACAGAAACATCTTGCATTTGCTCCATTGCTCTAGGCCTTTCCAGGACCATGTGGCTGCCACATGGGAGAGAGAGGAGTGGGGAGAAAAGGTTCAAGCCAAAAGCCTTCTCACTGGGGGAGCAGTCCCCAGCCCTCATACTTCACCCATGTGGGCTAGACATTTAGTCTGGCACACTATCTCTTCAGCACAGTGCACCATAAGCTCTTTTCAGACCTGAGTAAGCATTGCCATCCTCCTCCTTGAGGGTAGGACAAGGGGGAAGGGAGAGCTGTGAATGACTCCTAGAATCTAACAGTGATGGTGGCAGTGAAGTTGAAGGTGATAGTGTGATGATGGAGTTGACAGAGGTGGAAAAAGTGGCAATGAAAGTGGGGGTTTTTATGAGAATAAGAGAGGAAGTGACAGGAGAAGTGATAGGCAGTGATGGAGCCAGTGATAGTGAAAATGATATTGATGATGATGTTGGAGATAATGGTGAAATAGTTACAGTGCTACAACAAAAGTGATTGTATTAGTGATGATAGAGGTGATAGTGGCAGCAAAGGCAGACATGACAGAGGAGGTGCTACTAGCATAGACAGTGGAGGTGATATAGTGGCAGTAGTGGTGGTGGTTTGGGAGAGATGGTAATAATGGGACTGATGGCAGTAATGAGGGTGATGCAAGGGGAGGGGTTAGGAATAAGGATAGATTTGATAATTACGGCAATGAAAGTGAAAATGAGTGGTGGTACTGAGTGATGACAATGATGGGGATGGTGGGAGTGATTGCAGAATTGTTGTTGAAAGTGGTAGTGGTGGGAATGTTGGCAAAGATGATTGAATTTCATAGTAGTGGGGATGGTGGAATTGGAAATGATGGCAATGATGGTAGCTGCAGCAATGACAGACACTATTGTAAACATGAGGATATTAAGATCAATGACAGACATATATGTAGGGCATCTAAAGTCATTAGTTTAGACAGGCTAGATTATGCTGCAGTAACAACCATCTCCCACATCTTAGCGAGTTTGTGCAGCAAAAGTTAAATCCTCATACAAAATGTTTAAAATAAGTTAGAAGGGGGACCTGCTCTCATCGTCACCTATGGACCTGTGCTGATGAAGGATCCAATTCGGTGTGCTCTTAGGGTCACCATTGCAGTAAGGAGAGAATGTGATGAGTTATGCACTGTTTCTCTGTTGGTTAGCTTAGACTAGGTTATAGTGTGGTAATGAAAGACTCCAAAATTTCTATAGTCTTTACCAACAGAATTTCTCACTCACACTCTCTGGACACTGTGGGTTGGCTGTACTGTGCTCCTCATCATTTTCACTCTGGGATCAAGGCTGATGGTTCAGCCTCCATCTGTAAGTTTGCCAGTCTTGTGGCAGATGAAAAAGAGAATATGGTTAAACATGTGCTGGATTTTCAAGCCTCTGCTCAGAAGTGACACGTATCATTTCTGCCTACATTTTATTGGCTAAAGCAAAACTAATTTCAGAAGAGACAGGGAAATACAATCTTCTTAGGTGCCTGGAAAGAGGATAACTGGAATTTTTGTGAACTCTCTAATGATTATGATAGGCACTGTTTGCTTATGGAGTGGGGGACTTAGAAAGAGCAATGGAGGAATTACAGAAGGCTGGTATGGTCATGGGGGAGGAACTTGGCCAATGCGGAGGGGCTTAGGGATGAGGGGAAAACAATTTAGAGAAAGGAAACACCAGGAGCAAGAGACAGGACAAGTCATGGCAAAGTCCACAAACCTGCTTGCCATTGGTCCTTGGTTTTTCTGGTATTTCTGGTTTCCCAGAAATCCAACAGATTCTGGGAACGTTTGTTTGGAGCACAGGATTCACTGAAAGAAGCAGCAGACGACAAGGATGGAAAAATTGGTAGATCCAGAACATGAAGGGGATTCAAATGCCATGCTCAGATATTTTGCAACATAAACCATAAGTAAAATGCACCATAGTTAAATAACGTTGGGGAATGCTCTATGCATTGTCCCCCTTTTGTACATTGGTTCTCTTTACATCAGAAAGCTCTCTGGTGACAACACTGCAGTCCTCAATACATGGCTTCCAAAGTCACCCCAGGTGTCAACATCCTGGTCAATGGGAGGAGAAAGAACAAGGAATGGCCCATGGGAGGTTATTAATAGGCCAGGCCAGGAAGTGGTGCATATCACTTCTACTCAGCTATCACTGGAGATAACTTAGTCACATAGATGCACCTAATGACAAGGGAGGCTGGGCAGTATAGTCTGAATGTTTGCCCAAATCCAGAGAGATGAGATTTTGGAGGACAAGTAATGGTCTCTTCATGAAAACACCCTCAAATCTTTGAAGGACTTGAATGTGAACAAGGGCCAAAACTTTCTGAGTATTGCTTCAGAAGAGAGAAACATACAGGGAGGCAGGTGTTGGCTCAATGAATGGAAGGAAGGACTTTCTTGACCGTTTTATCAGAATCGCAGATTATCAGGATTAGGAGTGACCTGGGAGTTCAACCCACCTCTGAGGCTTGAACCCTGCTTCTAAGAACTCTGTTTAGAAACCTCCAGCAGTGGAGCACTCCATATATGGAGCAGCCTGTTCCATTTCCTGAAAGTTTTGATGGCCTAATTCATGCAGAATTGCACGGCAGCCTTTACTTATGCTCTGGGGGTGATGTTTTAGGGGTTGGATCCCTGCAAGTGCAGCTTAGGTGATAGCTTCAAGAGTGATCTCTAGACCTTACTATTCTGAAAAGTCTTTTAGTCTGCTGCTCATTCTCATTGACTGTGTTTCTTTGCAGACCCAGCCCTGCTGCTGTATTACCCAGCCCAGCCCCTCCCCCCAGGTCCCAGGCATCCTTTTTTGGTCCTTTGGATTCTCTCCAAAATCTGTCAACCTTTTGATTTTCTATGCTGGACAATGTATTTCCCTTTGCCTTCCATCTCTCTTCCGAGGCCAGCTTTGCCACCACATGGTCCTCCAAGGTGCTTAGTTTAACACTAAGGTATCTACTTAAAAGAGGCATTATATCATAGGAAATGAAATTACTACAGTTAGGATGTTAAATGATTTTTGGCTCCCACCCCTCCCCCCATTCATCTATTTGTTCATTTAGCACCTTATTTATTGAGCACTTACTGTATGCTGGGCAATAGTAGGTTGAATACTTAGCACAGATCAAGGCTTCAGTGACTGGTAGCTCATTTTCTTCCCTCTCTTCCATTAGAAAATCCTCCCTGCTGGTGAAATGACACTTCCCACCTTGAAACCTCTAGTTCTGGGTGCTGAAAGAGAGCTGTCCAGCTGAAGGATTGGCTGCCCCTTGTCCCTCAGATTCCCACAATGGAGACTCTATACTGGGGAGGGGTCAGGCCCAAGTGTTCAAACTCCAGGGCCACTTTTGGCCTTTAACATTTCTGATTGACAATGGCAATGACCTTGACAGTCTGGTATGCCCTGTACAGGCAGGAAATCTAGTCTTTAAAACTGATAAACTCACAGGGCTCTGGGCAAAGTGATCCAGGGGTGTCTGGTTTAGCCCCCTAGGTGCCAGATCTGACAAGGTGTTCCTATCTCTTCTTTGTCTCTTGGAGTAGCTTTTGGAGATGCAATGGGGTGGCATTGGGCTAGCTTCCTCCTGCAGCACCCTCTTGGGAAGCAGCATGAATTTGTTTAGACTAGAATGTCTTTAGCAGCACTGTCCTTCTACAAGGACCTGGCTCCCAGACAGCCACCCAAATGGTCAGATGACTATGGCAGTTCCACTCCCCACCCAAGGACCCTTCTGAACAGTTACTGTCCCAGCCATAGGATTGGGTCTTGTATTAGTCCATTCTCATGCTGCTATAAAGAACTGCCTGAGACTGGGTAATTTATAAATGAAAAAGGTTTAATTGACTCACAGTTCACAGGGCTGGGGAGGCCCCAGGAAACTTACAGTAATGGCAGAAGGGGAAGCAAACACATCCTTCTTTACATGGCGGCAGGAAGGAGAAGTGCCAAGCAAAGGGGGAAAAGCCCCTTATACAACCGTCAGATCTTGTGAGAAGTCACTCACTATCATGAGAAGAGCATGAGGGTAAACACCCCTGTGATTCAATTACCTTCCACCAGGTCCCTCTCATGACACATGGGGATTATGGGAACTACAATGCAAGATGAGATTTGGGTGGGGACACAGCCAAACTATATCAGGTCTGCAGGTCTGCAGCACTTCCTAGAGCACCCTTCACATTGCAGTTGTAAATGGGCTCATGCTCCCGGGGAAGCCATGCTTAAAGGCTACAATGTGAATGGTGCCCCAGACATCATTGTTTTTTAGTTGCATTAATGTTGTGTTCTCTTCAAGTGCAAAAAACTTTAAGGTCTCAAAGCACACCTCTGTGCTTTCAATAGATCCTCACTTTAGGGTCAGGTGGCATTTCCATTTAATAGAAAGGAAATTGAGGCTCTGAGAACGAAAGTGACTTCTCCAGGGTCACAGAGCTAGGAAGTGGTGGAGGAGGAGCTACGGCCGTATCTCTGACTCTTAGCACAGTGCTCTGTCTGTAGGATAATGTGAAAGCTCCTTGTCTCCAATCATGATGCCCCCAGTGCCACCAGGCTCCTGCCACTGACCTCCTGTCTCCTATTCTGTTTGAGTCCAGGCCTCTCAGTTCCAAAGCAAATCGGTGATAATAGTTTGGGCTGATGGGAGAGGACAGAAGTGCAGGCTGTCCGCCAGGAAACACAGGTGTGTTTTCTTAGGGGCCAGATCATGGTGGGCTCCTTTGGTGCCCTAATGGGAAGTGAAGAGGGAAGGTAGCAAACCTGCCTCTGGCCCAGGATAAAGCAAGGAAGGCAGAAGCAGTGCTGGGGTTGGGGGAGCACCTCTGGCCTCCCACATCCCACATTCCACCTTGAGTCCATATGCAGCCCCCTTCTTGTCCTCTTCCCTGTCTGTCACATGCTCCTGACATCTAGAAATC
This sequence comes from Rhinopithecus roxellana, assembly GCF_007565055.1. Classification (NCBI taxonomy): domain Eukaryota; kingdom Metazoa; phylum Chordata; class Mammalia; order Primates; family Cercopithecidae; genus Rhinopithecus; species Rhinopithecus roxellana. The sequence continues at coordinate 25,051,661 of NC_044565.1, forward strand.
TGAGATGCCTGGAAAAGAGGGGAAGAGGCAGCAAGCACGATGAGCTCATCCATGCCGGCCGGCGCCGGGCGCCCCTGCGGGACCCTTTTTCCATGTCGGGGTCCAGGCTCCTCGGGTGGTGATGACTTCAGGGCTGGAGATTCCCCACTGGCCTCCCTGAGGGATGACTACTGGCTTGTGGTGCATTCCAACCATGTTCCCCTCAGCCCTGGCGACGTGAGAACCAGAGCCCATGACCCTCTGTCTCCCGGCTACTCTCCAGGGGAGCCTGGGGCCCAGCGTGTGGCTGGCCATCCAGGCGGCACCTTCTCCTGACCCAGACCTTTCCAGGCTCCACTCTTCCTGTTCCAGGGATGGAAAGCCCAGGACCAAGAGATGGTCCTTCTTCTTCCTTTTGGTCTGTCTTCCCCTTCAGCCTTTCTTCCTCCTCCCATTGCCCCCAGCCTGCCCCGAGCCCTTGGCCTTGCCTGCCCCGTAGACTCAGCTCAAACAAAGCCAGTATCCTCAGTGGTGATGATGTCCATGAATGCTGTGACTTGAGAGGGGCAGCTGTGTGACAGACCTTTCTGGAAACTTATCCTTTCCTTCCCAAACCGTTCATGAAGCACCTTACTGCAGGCCTTACATAGATTCCCCTTCTGTCCAGCCCAAAGCAGCCATTGTTTTGGCAATGCCCTCCTTTTTCCTGGCCCCTTTCATGACCTTGGGGTGTTTTATGGGTCCCTGTGGCCTGGGATGTCCCTACCTATTGGCAGCACCCCTCATTGCCCCCTTCTTGGCTAACCCAGCCACAATGCTCTAGTTGAGGGCTTACATCATTCCTGCAAAGAAGGGGCCTCCTTACGCCCTCTCTCCCACCCACACCTCATCTCCTGGCTCTCCATGTCTCTTGAAGTTGCTGTCCACCCTCGCTTCTCCACTCAACCTGCCGTGCACAGTTTGGCTGACAGCCCCTCCACTCCAGTGAACTATGCTTACTGCAGTCACCAGAGCCTTATTACCACATCCTCCTTTGACCTCTGCAAAGCCAATTACACTGACCACCTCTCCTCCTTGGCCTCTCTCTGTTACCCCTCTGAACTGATGGAACCTCAAATACAAATTAACCAAGACACAAATTCTTTCCTTTCTTGAGTACAAGGCTGGGTGCATGGCTGGTGTGGTGGTTTGATGGTGTCAGGATCTGTTCCTTCTACTCGTGTTGCCATCTTCAATGTGCTTTCATTTCTTGGCTTGGAATGGATACTCCAGACCCTGTCATCAGTGGGAAAAAGAAGAGGAAGGGGATGCCAGCAGCTTCTTTTGAAAGATAGGACTTGGAGGCTGCAACGTCACATCAGCTCCCTTCCCCCGGCCAGAACATAAGCACCTGGCCACGTCTCACTGAGGATGATACTCTCCAGGCAGGTGGACATGTATCTGGCTAAAAATCCTATTGTTTGTAAGGAGGGGAGAACAGATGTGGGGGCAGGCGAGGGGGGAGGGTGCCTCTCCCTGACGGTTCCTTGTCAATGTGTTTCATGGGATGTTTTCCTCTGTCTGCCCCGTCAAGTGCTGCTTGCTGCTCCCAGGGTTCCCATTTTAGGCCTACTCTCTTCTCTTTGTACGTGTTGTCCATTGGACTTAAAGCTCTCCAGGGCTTCACTGCCCTCCCCAACCCCTGAATAATGACTTTTAAGTGGCTAACTTTAGTACAGATATACCTCCTGACTCAACACCCACAGTTTCACCTCACAATTGAGTAATTTCTTTTGGTGGTCCCACTAGCACCTCAAAATCGGTATTCCCCAAACCTAACTCATTATTTGCTTCCTGAATCTCCTTTTCCTCCTGGGGCCTTTGCTCTTGTGTCTGGCACCCTCCCCTGGTCTCTCTCCATCATTCTCATGTAATCCATTCCTCAAGCTCCCTCAAAGCCTTCGGTTCTCTCCATCTCCCCTGCCTTGGTCTATGTCCTGTTCACTTCTCACCTGGCCTCGCAGCTGCCTGCTGGTTGTCCCCTTGCCTTCTGCTTGCATTCACCTTGGGAGGTCTATGATACAGCCATACTCTTTCAAAATGTGCTTTCAATCAAGCCATCACCTACTTATAGACCTCCGTGGCTCTCACTGCTTGCAGTGGACATCCCGCTGGCTGCTTCTTCCTATCTAACCCCTGGTCTCTGCCTCTTCTTCGTCCTGCTTTGCTGTTCCAAACAGCTTGGTGAGCTCTGAAAACTGTACATCCTTGTTTCTGCCTGCATTTTCTGCGTCTTCTCATTCTCCTTCTCCTCAACCACATGGCCAACATCTTCTCAGTCCTCAGGACTTGGCCTAAGTGTCAACCCCTCTGGGAAGCCCCTTTACTCCCCTTTCCATGCGTTTTGGGGGACTGAGATTTATCTCTGATCCTTGGCCTCCACAGCACAACTTCTGGCCCATACCAGAATTATGATGATCCATTTATGAATCTGTCTCTCACCTGCCCAGGAGCTCTATGAGGGCAAAATCACACGCTTTCCCTCTCCCAGTCCTCAGCACCTGGCACGATGCCTGAATGATAACAAGCATCCTCAAGGTGTTTGTTGAATGCTTGACCATGTAGCAAGGACCACCTCTTGGTCCTGGATTACAAGCGTGAGCCACTGAGCCCAGCCTGATATACATATATTTTAAACAAAACTGAGAAATAGAATGAGGTACTAATGGTAAACTTGTCAACCTGGCTCAGGAAATATTCATAGCATCTCTTTGACTATATAATAAAGTCCACGCTCTTTTCCAAGGCATTTCAGATGGAGACTGTATTAGTCCATTCTCATGCTGCTAATACAGACATACCTGAGACTGAGTAAATTATAAAGGAAAGAGGTTTAATTGACTCACAGTTTAGCATGGCTGGGGAGGCCTCAGGAAACTTACATTCATGATGGAAGGGGAAGCAAACACATCCTTCTTCACATGGCAGCAGCAAGGAGAACTGTTGAGCAAAATGGGGAAAAGCCCCTTAGAAAACCATCAGATCTTGTGAGAACTCACTATCACAAGAACAGTGTGGGGATAACCACCCCATGATTCAATTACCTCCCACCAGGTCCCTCCCACGACACATGGGGATTACAGGAACTACAATTTAAGATGAGATTTGGGTGGGGACACAGTCAAACCATATCAGAAGCAATCAGGTTTTTCCATTTCAACTCCCTCTTCATCACCTGGACATGCTGTTTCTTGCCATAACCACCCACTCTTGGGCTCCTGTGTTTGTCATTTGCTCCTCTCAGTCTGGAGTGCCTTTGCCTCCTTCTTCACCTGTTGAACATCTGCTCATCATTTGGGCTAACTTTCATGCCACCTCCTTTGATCCGCCCAACTCAGTCACATAGTCTTCCCTCTGCACCCCGCTGCTCACATTGCCATATAGTTCTTATTGTCTGTCATCAGAGTGCAGTGCCTCACTGAGGCAGTAACATCGAGCACTCCTTCTTTCATCTGGAGTCCTCTCCCTTCCCTGATGCCCCCATCACTCACCTGGCTGAAGAGAGGGAACTGCCCTGGTCTTTGACAACCCTATCTTTATGATCACAATTGATAAACTTTCTCAAGCTAAGCCAGTCATAACTCCTCCCCTTCTGGTTCTAGTTCATTGCTTCCAGACCAGCCATGTGTCTTCCAGGCCAGAGTCCTTCCCTAATATATATATGTTATGTGTGTGTGTGTGTGTGTGTGTGTGTGTGTGTGAATATATATACACACACATATACACATACACACATATATAATATATTTATTCCCTGATATATATATGTGCAATATATATATTTTAAATATATTTATATAAAAGTATGTTTGTATATTTAAATATATTTAAACAAAATATATTTATATAAAAATATACTTAAATATTTCTTTAAATAATTTAAAAATAAATATTAAAAAAATATATATATTTTTTAAAGAGATGGGGTCTCATTCTGTCACCCAGCGTGGAGGGCAGTGGCACAATTATGGCTCACTTCAGCCTCAAACTCTTAGACTCGAGCAATCCTCCCACCTCAGCCTCCTGAGTAGCTGGGATCACAGGCACATGCCACCACACCTGACTATCTTTTGCATTTTTTAAAAGAGATAGGGTATTTATATGTTCCCAGTCTGGTCTTGAACTCTTGGGCTCCAGTGATCCTCCTGCCTCTGCCTCCTGAAGTGCTGGAGGCAATAGCTGCTTTAGGCTGGACAGGAGGGGAGTCTGGACAAGGGTTGGAATAGGGTGCTCCATGAAGGGTCTGGGAAGAAAAGGATAAGTAAAGTTTCCAGAAATTTCCATCAAACAGCTGTCCCTCTCAAGTTGCAGGTTTCATCAATGTCATCAGTGTTGGGGATGCTGGCTCCATCTGAGCTTAGTCTTTGGGGAAAGCAAGACTAAGGACTTGGGACAGGCTGGGGACCCAGGTAGGAGGGAGGAAGGATAAAGGGGAAGATAGACCAAAAGGAAGAAGAAGGAAGGACCATTTCTTGGTCCTGGGTTAGAGGCATACACCACTGATCCCAGCCCGAGATATATATATGTTTTATATATATATATATATATATATATATATATATATATATGTATATATATATATTATATATATATATATATGTTATATATATATATGTATGAGAGAAACTGAGAAATAGAATGAGATAGAAATGGTAAGCTATATAGCCAGGAAGTTATTGGAGGTCTTTTTGTGTGTGCATGTGAAGGGAGCCATTGCTCAGTAAGAGAAGGAAGCTAACACCAAGAGAGTCATGGGGTTGGGCGAGAGAAAGAGTGGGAGAGTGTTCTGGAGCATTTGAAGGTTTTCTGAAGCCCAGCTGCATCCTGCTCTTGCCATGACATGGTTGGATTCTTTGAGTGGATGATATCCATCTCTTTTCCTAATCTGGTTCAAGTTGCATTCAAGAGTGCTAACTAGTACTTAAGCCTATTTGATTCTGCTTAGTAGTGTAGCTATCTGAGTACAAAAAAGACTCCTCCCTTATTTGTCTCCAAGTCTGTAGAGGACACAGCTACATTGAATGCACCCCATTACAGCAGGGTCCGGGTCTCTTCTCACCCCAGCCCACAGCCCAGACCAGGGCTGATCCACCTTTGCTAATTCAATGACTAAATGCTCACACACAAGAAGACTGGGCTGCTGCCTAACCATGGCTTTATTCCCATTTTAAGCTGTGTAAAGCCATCAACAATCAGCAAATTAATAGTCTGTAAGCCAAGGTCACTCATGGTTTGTTTACTACAGCCACTATTCCCGTGGGCCAGGGAACCCTTTCCACAGGTGCTTTTTGAGCCTGGGTTTGATTTATTGCTTTTCCCTTCCCCTGCTCACTTGGGCTAATTATTGCTTTTGTTTACAGTTGAGTTAAGTAAACTGACCACCATCTTCCCCAGCAGAAGCCTCTATGCCTGCACGGTCTATTAATGCTGCCGCCGTGTGGCTGGAGATCAGCCAGTTGTAGGACACCAAACATCTGGATACTGGAGAGGCTTCAAGGGCTGCTGCTAGAGGGAAGTGTCAGGGCTTGGGGAAAGGGATACTACAGGAGACTTTCACTGCCAGTGACCCGAGACTGCCCGACACTCAAACCAAAGTGTCTGTGAAGTACAGTGGTGAGGTCAGCCTGGGTGTATGTTCTGAAGCACGGGCCAGGCCTGGGAAAGGAGCAAGATGTTTCTCTGGGAGGAAACCATGGAGCAGATCCATAGAACAGGATGGTGAAATGGTCGTGGCTGAACAGAGGGGGCTTTGATGGAGGAGAGGAAGGCGCCATTCTCTGCTCACTGGGAGCCACTAGGATGGGAAAGTCCCTGAGGGGCCCTTTCTAGTGGAGGCAAGAAGGTGGAGCTACCTCACGGAAATTGGAGCTGCAGGGACTGCGTCCAACATTCTCCAATGACCCATTCCATCCAGGGACCCATAAATACTTAGTTGTTCTTGGTGTACAAAGACCAGCTACAGGCTCATCAGCGGGGTGTCCTCAGCTGGGAGGAACAGCCATACTCTTTCATTCTGGCTCCCATGTGGCTCCCAGCACACGGGGAACTGTCTGGGCGGGGGCTACCAACCAGGCTTGGCTGCCCCCCAGCTGTTGCCCTAATCCCTGACGTCACCACCCCAGACATCTGGCTGTCAGGTCTAATTGAGCTCATGCGTGGAGGGAGCTGGCAGGCTAGGAAGCCTCATTCCATGCACTTCCGTGCCCACCCAACCAGTATCACTCAGAGGCACTGCATCCCTCCTTGGACAAAGCACTTAACCACACTTGAGTCTTGACATCATCATACATTAAACAAAGATAATAATAGCACCTGCTGGAAGGGTTGTCATAAGGATTAACAAAGATTGTATGCTGGATGTATCTTGCATGCAGGAACTGGCACACAGTAAACACTCAGCTAATGACAGCTACTGCTAGTATTATAGACAAGATGCTCCGCTTACTCCATGACACTAACATGCTGTGTGACCTTGGATTAGCCATGCTCTCTGAACCTCAGTTTCCTCATCTGTAAAATGAGAGCATTTCTATCAAGTTTTTTTTCCTAAACCAACAGTTCGTTATCTATAAGTGAGGATAATATTATTTTCTCAATTATCTTATGGGGAGAGGGAAAGGAAGAGGCTCCAATGACATATGGTCAATGTGATAAAGTTTTAAATAGTATAAAGAACTGTTTTAATTCAATGGATAATAATGATGCTGAGCAGTAATTGTAAGTGCTAATCAATGCTAATGGTCAGGGTGTCAATTAACAATGGAGATACGTTCTGAGAAATGCATTGATAGGCCATTTCATTGTTGTGTGAATATCATAGAGTATACTTCTCTAAACCTAAATGGTAGAGCCTACTACCATTTGGGCTATATGATATAGTCCATTGCTTCTGGGCTACAAACCTGTACAGTGTGTTGCTGTACTGGATACTGTAGGCAGTGGTAGTGCAATGGGAAGTATTCGTGTATCTAAACAAAGAAAAAGGTCAGTAAAAACATGGTATTATGATCTTACAGGACCCCTGTGGCATATGTTGTCCTTGTTAACTGAAATGTCACACTCCTCTTACGTTACGTGGTGCATGGCTGTAGTTTTCTAACATGCTTCCATTCACTTGTTAAGGGTTGGAGGGGAGAATTTCCAGTTTATGTGGCAAGGAGGAAGCTGGACAGAGTGGTCCTGGGCAGAATGTAAATTATGCAGGGATATGGCTGAACTGAAAACATTCAACCCACTCTTGGGATGTCTCCAAATTATTAGGTGTGTGGTTTGGACAAGCTCCCCAAGTAGTTCTGATGCTCTTGACTGCCATCCCCTACTTCTTCTTCTTGGTTATTTCTTACTTTAGCTCAAGGCCTTGAGGCTTATTATAAAGTCAATGCCCCAGAGATTCCATTAACAGCTGTTCTCAGATTCTCACACCTGTGTATGAAAGAGATTTCTGTAAGGGAAGAGTCTGGACTAAGGGAGGGTAGACTTGGAGTTGGATCAAAAGGGGAGAGCTTCATAAAAGGGAGGACTGCAGGCAAATGCCAGTGGTCCTGGTATGTCTTCTTTTTGTGTTGGCTGGGATGGTTTCAGATTCTGTGTTCTCAAGAACCAGTACAGGGTCTACATTAGGGTATCTCAGCCTCTTTAATCCTGTACATCTCTTTCTGCCATCCATTGACTTACCCCTTTCTTAGAAGGAATTATTGCTAGCTTTTGCATCTCTTAAGAGGAGAGTGGTAAGCTTTACGTTCTATACCTTTTATTGTCAGAATAATACATGCTTCATTTTCTTTTTTTTCTTTCTAACTTTTATTTTAATTTCAGGGATACATGTGCGGGATGTGCAGGTTTGTTACATAGGTAAACGTGTGCCATGGTTGTTTGCTGCACAGAACATCCCATCACCTAGGTATTAAGGCCAGCATCCATTAGCTATTCTTTCCAATGCTCTTCCTCTTCCCACCCCACCCCCCACCCTCTGACAGGCCCCAGTGTGTGTTGTTTCCCTTGATGTGTTCATTTGTTCTCAACACTCAGCTCCCACTTATAAGTAAGAACATACAGTATTTGGTTTTCTGTTCCTATGTTAGTTTGCTGAAGATAATGGTTTCCAGCTCCATCCATGTCCTTGCAAAGGACATGATCTTTGTTCCTTTTTATGGCTGCATAATATTCCATGGTGCATATGTACCACATTTTCTTTATCCAATCTGCCATTGATGGGCATTTAGGTTGCTTCCATGTCTTTTCTATTTTGAGTAGTGCTGCAGTGAACATAAGTGTGCATGTATCTTTATAATAGGATAATTTATATTCCTTTGAGTACATACCTGGTATGTACTCAAAGGGTAATGGGATTCCTGGGTCAAATGGTATTTCTGCCTCTAGGTCTCTGAGGAATCGCCACACTGTCCTCCACAATGATTGACCTAATTTACACTCCCAACAGTGTAAAAGCATTCATTTTTCTCTACAATCTTGCCAGCATCTGTTGGTTTTTGACTTTTTGATAATAACCATTCTGACTAGTGTGAGATGGTATCTCACTGTGGTGTTTAACTGCATTTCTCTAATGATCATTGATGTTGAGCTTTTTTTTCATATGTTTGTTGACCATATGTGTGTCTTCTTTTGAGAAGTGTTTGTTCATGTCCTTTGCCCATTTTTTAATGTTTTTTTTTTTTTTTTTTTTTTTTTTTTTTGGTAAATTTGTTCAAATTCCTTGTGGATGCTAGATGTTAGACCTTTGTCAGATGGATAGATTGCAAAATGTTTATCCCATTCTGTAGGTTGTCTGTTCACTCTGATGATAGTTTCTTTTGCTATGCAGAAGCTCTTTAGTTAAATTTGATCCTGTTTGTCAATTTTTGCTTTTGTTGCAATTGCTTTTGGTATTTTCATCATGAAATCTTTTCCTGTGCCTATGTCCTGAATAGTATTGCTTGGATTTTCTTCTAGGGTTTTGATTCATCACATAAACAGAACTAAAGACAAAAACCACATGATTATTTCAATAGATGCAGAAAAGGCCTTTGGTAAAATTCAACATCTCTTCAATCTTAAAAACTCCCAATAAACTAGGTATTGGAGGAACAGACCTCAAAATAATAAAAGCCATATATGACAAACCCACAGCCAATATCATACTGAATGGGCAAAAGCTGGAAGCATTCCCCTTAAAAATAGGCACAAGGCAAGGATGCCATCTCTCACCACTCCTATTCAACATAGTATTGGAAGTTCTGGCCAGGGCAACCAGGCAAGAGAAAGAAATAAATGGTATTAACATGGGAAGAAAGAAAATCAAACTATCTTTGTTTGTAGATTACGTGATCCTATATCTAGAAAATCCCATTGTCTCAGCCCAAAAGTTTCTTAAGCTGATAAACAACTTCAGCAAAGTCACGGGATACAAAATCAATGTGCAAAAATCACTAGCATTCCTATACACCAATAACATGCAAGCCGAGAGCCAAATCATGAATGAGCTCCCATTCACAATTGCCACAAACACACACACACACACACACACACACACACACACACACACCCCGCTAAGCATACAGCTAACAAGCTGTATGAAATGAAGGACCTCTTCAAGGAGAACTGCAAAGCACTGCTCAAGGAAATCAGAGATGATAAAAACAAATGGAAAAACATTTCATGCTCATGGATAGGAAGAATCAATATAGTGAAAATGGCCATAGTGCCTAAAGCAATTTATAGATTCAATGATATTCCCATTAAATGACAATTGACATTCTTCAAGGAATTAGAAAAAAAAAAACTATTTAAAAATTTATATGGAACCAAAAAAGAGCCTGAATAGCCAAGACAATCCTAAGCAAAAAGAACAAAGATGGAGGCATCATACTACCTGACTTCAAACTATACGACAAAGCTACAGTAACCAAAACAACATGGTACTGGTACAAAAACAGACATGCAGACCAATGGAACAGAACAGAGATCTCAGAAATAAGACTTCACACTTACAACCATCTGGTCTTTGACAAACCTGACAAAAACAAGCAATGGGGAGAGGATTCCCTATTTAATAAATGGTGCTGAGAACACTCGCTAGCCATATGCAGAAAATTGAACATGTACCCCTTCCTTATACCATATACAAAAATCATCTCAATATGGATTAAAGACTGAAATTTAAAATCCATTTTCAAACATAGCATATTATGCTGCTAATTAAGTATCTTAGGTGGAATCCCTAGAAATAGTCACTGAGACAAGGATTTAAATGTAAGCAGGAAAGTAACCCCCAAAGCATGGGAGGGAGGGAAGAAGAGAGATAAAGATGAGAAGAAGCCAATAAAGGGAGTATTATCAAACAGCTATCAATGTGGGCAACTGGGTCTCCATCTATGGGAAACTATGGAAGACAGAGTTATCCAAGCCAGGAGGAAGAAAGCTGGGATATTTATCTTCCATCTTCCCATCTTTCTTTGACTGAGGGCTACCTCTGGGAGCATTAATTCTCCAGTGCTGTGGCTTGTCCCATGCACAAGCAGAGTCACAGTTTTGTAAAGAAGGCAGTCTTTGGTCTGTGGAGGTAAGTATTGAGGGGCTTTGGACAGGGCACCAAGAGAGCTTGCTGCCATACGATTTCACGAATAAGGTACCTCTTCCACCCTTGCCTTAAACCTCACCAAGAGTCTGATGTGCAATCCAGAGTTAGGAGTCACTGTGCTGGTGTGCTATGACAAGGTTTTTGGATAATGCTGGAGATGGTCATTATGAGATGAATAAAAAAAGATAATGAAGTGCCCTGTTGGGAGACAGTTTTCTATGGGTCTGTCATGTTTCTGCACATCTTGCCAGCAGAAGCACAGGCTCCTTTTATACCTGACTACCTTTTCAAGGTTGTTTGCTTAGTTAATAGTTTGAGAAGATAAATATATCTCCCTCTGGAGCAAAGTACACTGTTGTTTACTGTCCAATATAATAAAGACAATGTCTTCCTCTGGGTCAAAATCTAGGCATTATTATGCCTATTATAAAAGATTCAGGATCCCTAAGCTAGGGATTCTCTCCTGTAATACAACCCACTGTGTGTGCAGGCATAACCTGGCCTTCTTAACATTACCCTGTAGGAATTAGGATTCATGGGACTGGTGCAAATGTTGATTCTCTGGTTACTGCTTATTTTTGTGAGTAATGAACTATCCTTTGTCTCTGACCCAGGAGTCTTGTGTCTTCTGCCAGCATCCGTGAAACAGTGGCAGCTAGCTTGCTAGTTTGCAAGAAGGACAGAATCTCAGCTCCTTCACAGTTCTTGACGCCTCTTCCCTAATCCCCCACCCCAAAGTCCCTGGTCATCGTGTAGTTGACGAAAAGAGATTTCCTGCTTGGGAGCTCATAATCTATTTGGGGAAATTAGACAAATGAGTAGGAAATAAGAAATTATCCACAACGTTGCCTGATGGATAACAGCATAGTCCTTGAGTAGAGGCTCTGAGAGTGGACTAGAGGGAGGGAAGGGTACTTTGGGCATGAAGAAGATCTGGAGCAAAGCAGCAAGGCTGGGAGTAAACACAGGGTGTCCAGGATAGTCCTGGGCTAGGTGAGGTTTGGTCCTAACACTGAGAGTCAGGAGTGCCCAGCTGGGGAGTGTAGACTGGGCTCTGTGGGTCATGGGGAGTTCTAGAAGCCCCTATATCCTGTTGTCTTTTTTCCCCATGTTCCACCCTTTTTCTTCTCTAGTACTCACTGACCTGACCCCTTCATCTCCCCAACTCACTGTGCCCCAAGGCGTCTTGGAAAAATCCCCAAAGAAAATATGGTGGTTTTGTTTGTGTGGCCTGGGAGCTGGTGTGGGAGCTGAGTCCAGAGTCCATAAGAGCCCCCACCTACTCTCCTGGGCAGCAACGAAAGACCACCAGGAATGTCCAACAGGGAATAGATTTATGGCTAAGCCAGAAGGAGCATCCCTGTGAAGACACCTACAGAGTCATTTCGACAGGAGAATTTACAAGCGCCCTCCTTCGCTTGCTACTGAGTGGAAAAATACACTGGGCCCAGAGCAGTGAGCTCCTTGCCAAGGCCTGTGACTCATCCCCAAGTCATAAATAATGGGTCCCTCATGACAAAGCAGAGAAGGGAGCCGGGCCCAGGGCCACGTATTTATTAGAAAAGAGAGTGGAACCATTAGTCGGGGGCTTGGTTTCCGGAAAACTCAAACCACACCACATTAGAGAAGGTCAGGAGGCCCTTCCACAGGAATTCAGACCTGACATTTTTTTCATATTCTCAACCTTTCATGTGGGGAGGAGACCCCTGCTACATCCACCAGAGGCATCCCCCGGCCACCCAGTTCCTTGGGCCAGAAGGAGTCTTGCTGTTTCCCAGGTCCTGGGGGCCACTCTGCAGTCTCCTGTCCCTGATGCTTTTGATGGCAACCAGGGGAGGCAGAGCCGCCTGTCTCGGTGGCCCCACTGCTGTGCACATCAGGAAACGTTTAGTGCCTGGGAAGTGTGACCTCTGACGAGTTATGGCTCCTCCTGAGGCCTCCATTTCACAAACCTTCCAGGGCCACTGTCAGAATGAGGTCGGGGAGTAGACTCAGGACTGTGCATGCCCGCGGGATGAGCTCACAGCCATGAGCGGCATGGTCTAGGGGCAAAAGGAAAGAGAAGATTCGGCTCTACTGGTCTCTCCCTCTGGGTCGATCCCCTTATGTCTGTGCTCTTCTCTGTCTCTGATTATACAGGACTCAGAATCTAAAGGATAATAGATGCAGATGGATGGAACAATAAATCATGTGTGGACTGTTGATAAAACCTTTGTGCTTGAAGAAAATACAACCGTGTGTGGTTCTGAGAAGGCTGAACTCATCATCTCCCCCTAAACCCACTCCTGTGTGGTCAACAGCACCTCCCTAGTTGTTCAGAACAGAAAAATGTGTGTCTAGGTTGATACCCCACATCACCCCTACTCCCTGCAGCAGTGACCTTTGAATCCTCTCCCCAACTTCTCTTCCTTGGTCCCCACCCCTGCTAGGATACTGACATCCTTCACCTAATAGCGTAGGTCTGAGCACATTGCACTCCCAACCCTTTGGTGGCCTCCCCCAATCTTCTGGCTAGGCCTGGTGGTGCTGTGCCTTCTCTCTTGTTCACTTCCCAAGGCCAGGGGCTGGCCCCTGCTTCTACATGCTCCTTCCTCAGAGCCCCTGCCCATGCAGACACTTCCCTTAGCCTCCCGAAGCCTTGGTGACCCCTGACTGCTCGTACTCATCTGTGTCCCTGGCCTGGCCATGCACTCCTTCAGGCAGGGGCCACCTTACTCATCTAATCCTTCCTGGCTGCACAGAACCTGGCCTGCAAATGACAGCTGGGGAGAGCTCAAGGAGTGAATGATGAATGGCTGAAGAGATGAATGAAGTGATGAATCAATCCTGCCTGCATGACAGCTCTTGGCACAGACAGGAATGTGTGCTGCATCTGCTTCCCTGCTCTGAACTGTGCCCTATTTTCATTGCCTTCTTCTGGCCCTAACTAATGACTGGCCTTACACACAGATGACTAATGGAAGCTCTGTGGGTCAGCTGTTTGATCTTTGCTACCTCAGCTATCAGGGAAACTTCACTCTTCCACCCTGACCTATGCTGGGCATTTCAGACACTGCAGGAAGGTCAGGAACATTTATTAATGTGAGTTTCCAGGGTCCCAGTTCTGAGCTATCGAGGCTGGAAATGCATCTCCCCAGGTATGTTTCCATGTGTACTGCATTCCCAGAGCATGAGCATTGAAGCAAAATGAAATTGCAGGCACTCAGACCTGAGAAGCCTCACAGGAGTGCTTTGGACCAACGTCTTCACTGTACTGATGAGGTCCTTGGAGGCAAGTGCTCGACCTGCAGTCCCCTGTGTTGGTGAGAGGCAGCCCTGGAACCCCAGATTCCTGACTCCCAGTCCGTGGTCACTAGTGAGCCTTCCATGCTTGGCAGTTGCCTCAGCTGTCTCCCCTTGCCACTGTCCCTCTTCCTGATGTCCAGGAGCCCTGGGCTGCTTAAGCTCCCTCTCATTCAGCCAGTGCTGTCTACAAACTCTCTCTCTCCAGGTATTGCCAGTTCTGTTTATTGTTTCTTTTTGCAGATAGTTCTCTGCCTCCCATCTAGTACGTGGGACTTAGAGTCTGTTGCGGTGACAAAGAGGCCTCAGCCTTGGTGATAACAGGTTTGGGTCTCAGAATCCCAGGGCTTAGAATCACCTTCTTGGGACTTATTCAAGACAGCAGGTCATCCAGGTGCCTTGCTGATCCTGTTTCAACTTCTCACAGGCTCAGAAAGGGCTGAGAAGGACCCAGAGTGGAATTACTACAGGCTCATCCATCTCAGCGGGGCTAAGGGTGTTCGCTGATCAGGGAGGGAGGGCACACCCAGCCACAGGCCATAAACAGAAGAGGAACAAGTTTGGATAAACATGAGGCAAACTCTGTGCTTCACTCCTGAGTCTTCACCACTTAAGTTTTCAGAATCAAGTGGATCCACATTGGGAGGACTTCTTGGAGGAGATAAATTCTGGGAAAGTTCACTGGGAACCTGGGAAAAGGTGGACTGGGAGAAGAGGAGGGACAGAAGCTGGAAGAATGTCTCCCTAGTCCTGGGACCCCAATTAATGCTGTGGCTGAAGTGTTGCCATATTTAGCTCAGGGAGTGGAGAGCCTCATCCTCTGTAGGGTGGGAGGGACTGAGAGGTTTCGATTCAACCTAGAGGGGTTATTCAGGCTGATGTCTTGGGCTGGAGCCCTTGGTGTGGAATCTTCAGCCTTAGGTTCCAGAGGGACATTACCTCCCCACCATGACCCTCCTGAGCCAGCTCTCAGCCTAAGCTGCTGCCACTGCCCATTGCTTGAATGGGCTTGAATGTTTATTCCCCTCAAAACTCTTGTTGGAATTCAGTTGCCATTGTAACAGTATTAAGAGGTAGGGCCTAATGGGAGTTGTTTAGGTCATGAGGGCACCACTCTTACCAATGGATTCATGCCACTATATGAAGTGTATATGGGTTCACTTCTTCCTCCTTGTGCCATGTAAGGACACAGCAAGAAGGCCTCACCAAGATGCTGACACCTTGAGTTCAGACTGTGCAGCCTTCAGAACTGTGAGAAATACATTTCTGTTCTTTATAAATATTCCAGTCTCAGGTATTCTGTTTTAGCAGCACAAATAAGCTAAAATACCCATCAAACACTTTCTCTGGAGAGAGAGACACAGTCTCCCAGTAAGCAGATACAACCACTTGTCCATCTTTTCTCCTATCCTAGTAGTGGTCAATTGCGTTCATAGAGGAATGAGCATTTGAGAAATACAGTTCTAGAGGTGGGATTTGAGGCAGCAGTCATGAGCTTGAGTATAGATGATGCTTGAGGAAGGAAGCAGGCTGGTCGCACTGCCTCTGCACACTGCACCTGCACAGTGACGCCTCTCAGGGAATTCTCCAGTTTGGAAAAAAGTTGGTACTACTGGTTTTTCCAGCCGTGTTTTCTGCCTCAGCCCATCTTCGCCTTGAAAGGATCTACATATTCTCAGTTCTTGCCCAGGCTGTTTTCTCTGCCCTTTCTACGAACTTCCTACCCCTATTTCAGCCTTCATTCTCTGGGTAACTCCTACCTGGTCTTCCAGAGCCCACCCATGTCACAGGCACGTCAGAAGTGTTGAACCAAACACCAGGCACTGCTCAGGGGCTGTAGGAACTGAGAGAGCTGAGTTCAAGCTCTCTAAGTTCTCTTTGCAGAGAATCCCCTGCACCGAATTTGCTTGTGATCTCGGGCAAATCACTCCCATTCTGTGGCCTCAACTTCTTTATCTGTCGATGAGGCTGCTGAGCTGGCTGAGCTGTGAGCCTTCCAGCTCTGACACACACCCTGGGTGGCAACGAGGCCAAGGTCCTGGCCCCACGCTCTCTCCCTGGCCTGCCTCACTCTCCCCAGCCGGGAGGAACATCCTGAACAGCGTTAAGAATAATAAACACGGGCTGATAAACATCAATAGGCCCTCCTGGTGCCAAAAGGAAAAGAGGGAAGACTATGCGTTGCTGGCGGGAGCGTCCCTGGACCACGGAGCTGCTGCCAGCTCCTTAATCATCTGGAGACAGCCAGCCGGCTCCCCGAGCCCCGCCCTGGGCCCAGGGCAGGCAAAGGCCAGGCCGGGCCCTGGGGAAGCCAGCCACTAGGTCCTCAGCCACAGCTAGCCACAGATGCCCCACCCCCTCCATGCCAGGGCCTGTCTTTGTATGGGGACGTTATGTTACTGCCTTGCTTGTAACTGTCAGTGGCTCACCGTTGCCCACAAGGCAGAGCAGAGCCCACAGAGGCTTGGAGGCACTAAGGGCTTCGACTCTGGCCTCAGCCTTGCTCGCCAGCCTCATGGCTCACCTGTTTCTAGATTACAGCTGTGGAGAGTCTGCCACTTCCTACCAGGCTCTATTCCTCTGATATTTTTCACAGACTGCTCCCTACTGGGGAAGGGCCTGGTGCCCCTGGCAACCCTATGTTGACACCCATTTCGGGCACCAGGGCCCTGTAGAGTTAGTATTTTTGGCTCAGGGTGCTCAATATTCTAATTCTTTGGTTCCTTGTCTGACTGTCTCAAGGATGAACTCTTGAGAGAGACCTGTTCCTGGAGAAGTAAGATATGTTGCTGCTCAGAGCTTGAACTCGAACCAGATGGTCTGGGTTCAAAACCTGTTTTGGCACTTTGCTATGTGGCCTTGGGCAAATTACTTAACCTCTCTGTGCCTCAGTTTCCAGTAAAATAAAGATAATATGAATAATATAATAATACCTATCTTACACAGTGGCTGTCAGGCTTACAAGGGCTAATACATGCAGCGTGCTTAGAAGAGTGCCAGGGACCCAGCAATGCTCTCTGAATGGTAGCCATTATTATTTATCTCTGTGCACCGTATGCTACCAGCGCCTGGTGCAGAGCAGGCTTCAGCTGCATTTGTGGAATGACTAAATGATGGTCAGACTCATAGCTAGAGAAAGGACCATAGGCCTGGCTCCCCCATGGAGTCCTGGCTGCTGTGGTTATGTGATGAATATCTGCTGAGTGCTCAGCTGTGGTGGCCAACAGTGTGGCCACAGGACAGGCCCCCACTGACGGCAGGGCTGCATTTTCTCCAATAGGACAAGGGCATCATTTCACAGGCAGCCAGTGGGTATTAGTGAACTTGTGGACTTCTGGGTACCTAGGCCTTGCCAGGGGTGCTGATAAACTCACTGGTCAGTGGCTCTGGGTGCTGAGTCATGTAATGCTTGGAGTCAGCAGTGGCTGGGGGAGGGAGGGTGGCCAAGGCAGGAAATGGCCTGCTGTGGCCAGGGTGGGCTGCCCCTATGACCTCTGGGGCCTCAGAGGCTCTTCCCAGAGCAGGCAACCTGGCTCATTCATGAAACCGCACGTCCAAGGGAATCGCCATTCCCAGGGACGCTCAGCCCTCTGCTTTCCAGCCTTCCCGCGTCCCTGGGGAAGCTGTGTCTCTCTGCTTTGGTCCAATTTTCCATGTAGGTCATGTGATAGGAGACATGGTTCGGGAACTTCATGCATTTCTAGAATTCTTAACTCTATTTTCAGATGTCCGCTCCCCTGTGCATACCCCCTACCCCCATCCCAAACATACCCTTTTATTATGAGTAATATCCTCCTTCCCAATGAAGAATAAGAATCATTAGTAGATTCATGAATCAGATTTTGAGAATTATCCCTTAATCTGAGAAGATGTTTCTACTAGATTTTGGTTAACACTTGCCTGAGGGGTCTTTGTGGGAAATGTACACCACTTGGAAGGCAAATATACTGGAAAGAATTTGAATACTCTGCTGTTGGTTGGGGGTCATCTATTGTCTGGTTACTCATAGCAAGGGGTGCAAGGGGCTGCCCTGACCTGCCTATCAGAGAACTCAGGGTGACCCTGCTACAGGCTGTCTCAGGGAAAGTCATGTCCACAGCTTTGCGCATCTGTAGACTGCAGCAATCTGCAGCAGTGTCAGCTCTGGACATCCCATTCCTAGTAGTTTATAGGTGGTGATGAGTCTGGGGCAAATGGCACTGAAAAATTCTGTTACACAGTCAGTGACTAGAGATGGTGGGGCATGGGGGGCAGGACCTTAGCCTATAGACCAGGAGAAGGAAAAGCAGCTGGGGAGACTGGGGTTCTAGGAGGAGGCAGGACCAGTGTCCTGAGGTAGGGAAGGTGGGGCAAGGAAGGAGGTGGGAATTTAGGTGTGCGCTCATCACTGCAACTGTGGACAAAGATCACACCTTTGTGGAAATCAGAAATAGATACCCCCTCTGGCTGGGTATAGCCCTGAGCTAGCACAAAGCTTGCTGGGTGCTATCTGGGCTACTGGGACCATTATGCAATGAATGCATGACCTGTACAGCCTCACACTGCGGCCCTGAGCTCTAGAGCAGAAGTACTTTTGCATGTGTGTATGCTGGGGCTTCCAGATTAAAGACTGTGTCTCCTCTATGTCCTTCTACTCTTCTGTCTTGGGGAATTCTCCCCTGTAGGGCCATGATGTGAGGACTGTGAGGCTTGCAGGGAGGGGTCAGCTGCTGTAGCATTGGGCCTTATTAATGGGGTACTGGATGCAGCCAGGGTGCCCTCTTTCCCTCTGCTGAGGTGCCCTGGGGAAAGCTGATTAAGAGCCTGGCACAGTGTCAGTAGTGATTTACAGGCTGCCCAGAAGCTTCTGCCTTGAGAGCTAGGCTGCTGCATTATTCATAGTGGTAAACCATAAATCTGCTGCTGGAGCTGGCTGCTGGCTTGGCCATGGAGGATGAAGGCCGAGGGAAGGGTAGTGGGGGAAGAGCAGCGGCTGCCAGGACAGGAGAGGTGTTCGGCAGGCAGGATGGGCTCTGAACAGGAATCTAATGCTTGCTCTTTAGTTCTGGTGTATGGCCCCATGAATCATCTTGTCCACTCCCTTGCATTTCAGTGGTGAAATTCTAGGTCCTCCCTTGGTTACTCAGGTCCAGCAACCTTCCTCTTATCTAACCTGGCTACCTTTAATCGTGGCTGAAGGCCATAGTTCCTGCCAAAATGCCAGAGGAATTTCTTAACAGGACTTAGAAATATCAGATCACATTTCTTTAGAACAAATTATCTGCCTAAAGTCCTGCCATCTGGCAATGAGGGCCCCTATGAGCTAGTCTTAACTTTTTGCAGTGGTTACTTTACCTCACTCACTAATACCTGTGTGTGAGAAAATGCACTGCAAGATATAGCCATGGGTATGAGAAGAAACAGTGCAGGGGTTCTCAGACTTGAGTGTGCATCAGAATTGCCTGCAGGGCTTGTCAAAACACAGATTGCTGGGCCCCACCCCCAATGTTTCTGATTCAGCAGGTCTCAGGTGGAGTCTGAGAATTGGCATTTCTTTTTTTTTTTTTTTGAGACGGAGTCTCGCTCTGTCGCCCAGGCTGGAGTGCAGTGGCCGGATCTCAGCTCACTGCAAGCTCCGCCTCCCGGGTTCACGCCATTCTCCTGCCTCAGCCTCCTGAGTAGCTGGGACTACAGGCGCCCACCACCTCGCCCGGCTAGCTTTTTGTATTTTTTTTTTAGTAGAGACGGGGTTTCACCGTGTTAGCCAGGATGGTCTCGATCTCCTGACCTCGTGATCCGCCCGTCTCGGCCTCCCAAAGTGCTGGGATTACAGGCTTGAGCCACCACGCCCGGCCAAGAATTGGCATTTCTAACAAGTTTCCAGGTGATACTGATGCTGCTGGTCCAGGGATCACACATTAAGAACCACTAACTTAGAGTAATTTAACCAAGCTTTGCTGTGCTAGCATCACCTAGTGAGGGCGAGAACTATCAGTAAAATATACAAATCATTAAATTCATTCATTTGTTCGATAAGCATTTATTAGAACCTACTAAGTGGCCCTGCTGTGCTCTGAGCTGTGAACACAGATATGAAGAGCCAGGCACTGGCTTTTCCAGGCAGCTCACAATTCAGTTGGGAAGAGGACACATGGGAAGGCATTTGCTGAGAGGTGAGTCAAGCAATTCAACAAATTCATCCCCTGTTTGGGGGTCTTTAAATGCCCTCATTCCTCACTGTTATGATCTAAAGTAAATAGAAAGGCATAGTCTTATGCTTTCTCTCCCAAAGCTGTCTGGAGAAACACCCAGAGATTTGATGGGCTGTGGGTTAGATAAGTCTGAAGGTACTGCTGCCCTGAAAAGGAGATGACCCTGCAAGTTGGGAGGTTAAGAAGATTTCGTACTGGAGGTGAGACCTGAAAGATGGATTTGGGAAGGAGTATGAACCAGTAAACATGACTATCCATACTAGATTAACAATATTTTAAAAACCAAATAAATGTGGCCACCCACTTGTCTCCCATGTGTTATACTGAAAAACCTTTCCCCTGATCTTATTGGTCCCAGATTTTTAGTTTTTTACAGTTCCTCATTTGCACTTTCTTTTGGGACTTGCAGACAACAAACATGTTTGTCTCAAAGACTTAATCGTAAGTTCAAACAGACAGTAAAATGTGTCTGGGCAATATCTGAGCCTGGAGTGGTGGTGGAGGTAGTTAATGTGGAAAGGGATTTGTGACAGAGTGGAAATGGGTTGCAAGGAGCTATAATAGGGCATGGGGTGTCTGGCTGGGAAAGCGAAGTGGCTGTAGGATAAGGAGCAGGTTATTTGGATGCTACAGCAAAGGGCTCTGTTAACTCCCCTCAAGACTGCACTTAACTGTCTTCTCCCATCTTACTTCCCAGACAGAAATATTTTAAACTTTTTAAAGTGCTTCGTTTGGTATTTGTAGCCATATTTGTAATCTAAATGGATGCACTGCTTTCTTTTTGTCCACCAATTTCAGACATTATTGACTTCATAACATGATAGATGGAAATGTAAGCTCATTTATGAACACTCTTCTGCATCTGTTCTCCTAAGATCATTATATCTCAATTCTTAGTTAAAATCATTTTCAGAGATTTCATTATTATGGCTATACATTTTGCTTAGCATTGACACAAATGGTATAGTCTGATTATACTTTAATTCTTGCACAACTTTTGGTTTTTCCTGGAGTTAATGATTGCTCCAGTTTTTCATTTGTTTACTTTCCTTTTAACATCTGATGAATTTCACAACCTTTCACAGTTTTGTAAAGCACCTTTTAATATAATTTTATGATTGGTTGAAACAAATAGTATAGTCTGATTATACTTTCATTCTTGGACAACTTTTAGTTTTTCCTGAAGTTAATGATTGCTTCAGTTTTTCATTTGTTTACTTGCCTTTTAACATCTGATTAATTTCACAACATTTCACAGCTTTGTAAAGTACCTTTTAATATAATTTTATGATTGGTTGACACAAATGGTATAGTCTGATTCAACCTATCACCACTTGTATTCTCTTCCCTCTGAAATCATGTCTTCTTGCACTCTGTGATCTACTGCTCCAACTGGACTCACTGCTGTATGGCTTCTGCACAGCCTCATCCTGCCTCTTCCTTTCACTAACATCCTGGCATTCCCTTTGACTCTCTCTTATGTGTATTCCGTGTTTCTTTGATCCCATGTACGTTTTCATCTTTCCTGTTTTACCCCTTGCTTTGGGGATGCACATCCTCCAATAGCTTCCTAAGAAATGGCACAACAGAGGGAAATGTCAGAAGACTCTGAATCCCTGAAAATGTCTTTATTCTACCCACAGTCTAGATGGAATATAGGTAGAGAATTGTAGGCTAAGAAGAGTTCACACTTAGAGTTTCCAGCTTTCATTGTTGCTGTTGAAAACTCCAGTTTCATTCTTGTTCTCAGTTCTTTGTTTGGGCCATCTTTTCTCTCAAAAAGCTTTTAGAATGTTTTCTTTATCCCTGGTGTTCTAAAATGTCATGATGATGGATTCTCATGTGAGGTTTTTCTTCCTTTCCTTCTTTCTTTTAATAGTTTCTTTTGTACCATTTTATTTCTTTACTCTGGAATGTCCAGATGTTGAAAATTGAGTCTTCTGAATTTATTCTTTAATTTTTGAATCTTCTATTATATTGTCTGCATCCTTGTCATTTTGCTCTACTTTATAACAAAAGTTACTTTCTTAACTTTATCTTTCAACTCTCCTATTAATTTTTTATCCATATGTTTAATTTTCAAAGGTTCTTCACTGTTGTCTGGTTGTTCTGTTTTTATAGATATGCTTTATATTTCATTGATGCAATTTTCTCTTTTATCTCCTTAAAAATGTTAATTATATACATTTTTGAGGCATTCCATTTATTTTATTTGGATGCTATAGCATCCAAATAAAAGAGAGCTCAGAAGAAACAAAGACAGCAAGAAAAGAAATTATGTTTTTCACATGGAGGATTTCCCCCAGATATCTGGAAATATTTGATTATCCATTTATATTTAGAAGTGAGGATGAAAAAAGTGAATCAAAAGCTGGGAAAGAAGGTAGGGCTTGTGAACAGGTAGTTGGATAGCTCAGAGTCTTGTTATGAACCTCCAACAGATCTATTCTTTAAGGTAATTTAATTTCCCTACCAAAAATTTTAAAAAAATTTAAATTATCCTCACTTATACCACACGGATGCTGCTAGTGTTCTGTAACTTTGTTGATTTGGTACATTAAAGATGGTCACCGAGCTTTTGGAATTCTCCTTTTAAATGGTGGAGTTATTTTCTCTCTTCCTCAAACTGGGTTGGCTTTGTGACTGCTTTACTAGTAGAATATGGTAGAAGTGATGTGATAATTGTTCTGAGACTAAGCCTTAAGAAGACATGGTAGCATCTACTTTTGGAATCTAATCCTCTAAGCCTTAATTTAATTTAATGGAATTAATTTAATGGAAGCTCCTACTTTTGAAATCCTTTTAACACCATGTCAGAGGTCTAGCTATCTTCCTAAAGAGGCCAAGTAGAGAGGTCAAGCATAAAGGAGGTGGCCCTGAGATTATGTGGAGAAAGAGGCCTAGCCATCCCAGCACCCCAACAGACTCTAGCCTTCAAGCAAGACCAACCAAAGCATCAGATATTTGAGTTGGTCATCTTAGATGTTCTAGCCCAGTTGATCCCTCAGATGATGATAGCACCCAGCCAACATTGCCTCATGTAGACATTAATGACATTTTGGTCAATTATGGACTGCATATATGACAGTGGTCCCACAAGATTATAACAGAGATGAAAAATTCCTAGCACCTAGTGACATTGTAGCCATCATAACGTTGTAGCACAATGCATTACTCATATGTTTGTGGTGATGCCGGTGTAAATTAACATATTATGCTGCCTGTCATATAAAAGCCTTGCACTTGCAATTATGTACAGTACATGATAACTTGATAATGATAGTAAAAAGCTTTGTTACTGGTTTATGTATTTAGTATACCATGCTTTGTATTGTTATTTTAGGGTTTACTCCTACTTACTTAAAAAAAAGTTAACAGTAAAACAGCCTCAAGCAGGTTCTTCAGGAGGTATTCCATAAGAAGGCATTGTTATCATAGGAGATGACAGCTCCGTGCCTTTTAGTGACCCTGAAGACCTCCTAGTGGGACAAAATGTGGAGGTGGAAGACAGTGATGTTGATAATCCTGACCCTGTGTAGGCCTAGGCCAATGTGTGTGTGTGTGTGTTTGTGTCTGCGTCTTAACAAAAAAGTTTAAAAAGAAAAAGAAGAAAATTAAATAGAAAAAGCTTATAAGGCTATGAAGAAAAAATATTTTTGTACAGCTGTCCAATGTGTTTTAAGCTAAGTGTTATTATAAAAGACTCAAAAAGTTAAAACAATTTAAAAAGTTTATAAAGTAAAAAAGTTACAGTAAGCTAATTTATTATTAAAGGAAGAAAAATACTTTAAATAAATGTAGTGTAGCCTAAATGCACAGTGTTTATAAAGTCTACAGAAGCGTAATGTCCTAGGCCTACATATTCTCTCAACACTCACTCACTCACCCACCCAGGACAACTTCCAGTCTTGCAAGCTCCACTCATAGTAAGTACCCTATACAGATGACTGCTTTTTATCTTTTATACTGTACCTTTTCTATGCTTAGATTTGTTTAGATACACAAATACTTAACCATTGTGTTCTAATTGCCAAGTGTTCAGTACAGTGATATGCTGTACAGGGTTGTAGCTAGGATCAGTAGGCCATACTGTACAGCCAAGGTGTGTAGCAGGGTCTACCATCTAGGTTTCTATAAGGTACACCCTATGATTCTCACAACAAAGTTGCCTGACACATTTTTCAGAGCTATCCCCATTGTTAAGTGGCATATGATTATATTTAGTTGGGTGCAGCCAATCTACAGAATTGTAAGCAATAAAACACTTGTTGTCTTAAGCTGTTGGATTTTGGGATGGTTGTTATGTATCAATAGATAACCAAAACAAGGGGGGATGAGAGCCTGGGGCTGCGTCACATGGTATAATCTGCAGATTTTCACTCAATACCCTGATTTTAGAATGGCTTCTTACTTCTGCTCTCTCTATACTTAGATTCAGGAGGGTCTGTGGTTTGAAAATTTATTGGCCCAAATTTAAGTACTGATTGACTTCAACATCCCATTTGTAGTGTTCAGGATCCCTACCTTGATATAGTTCAAGCCTAAAGTTTGGCACTGTGATGATCCGTAATTTCCTGGTTCAGTGTCTTGTCTCCAGCTAAGGAACATTTTCCATCAAGCCTCTCCTTTACTTCAGACATTTTCCTTCCCAATTTTTTCTCCACAGGACATTTGTATCTTTTGAGAAGTGGAATTAAAATTCTTTCTGCACAATGTCTTCTTAGGATTATTGCTACTCATGCAATTTCTCCAGCAGCTCTAATACAGACCTCTATCAGATAGTCTTTCTTGACTGCTAATGATTTTAATGAAGGCAGGGTTCCTAGTGTCAATTACAATTAATTAATTAAAATGAATCAATTTGAACTTTCAATTGGCTGTCTCTGATGTGGCCTCCAGGACCTTCTCTCTAAAAATCTATAACAACGTGGGAAGACATGACAATGTTTAACATCATTGAAAAGCAAGGCTGATGTACAACGTATGGTCAGATTATAGAAGGAATTTACTGAATGTGATACAGATAAAGCTGTATCACAAAACCAGAAATAAGTGACATTCTGATGCTCCTCTTGAAAGAAAGCAGAATACTTCTTTACTCCTGCTCTAGTTGCCCTAAGCCTCTCTGAGACCAAACTAATTTAAAAACTAGGAAGCTTTGTGCACATGTACCCTAGAACTTAAAGTATAATAATAATAATTAAAAAAAGCTAGGAAGCTGACCCACTATTGTGTGGGTGCTGCTTATTCTGCTTTTCCACTAATGTTTCTATATTCATTTGGAGACTGCAACTGCTGGAAAACAACAGGGTAATATGGGGTGACCCCAAAGGGGTGTTTTGCATTTTAGGAAGTGTACGACCCTCATATGCAGCTCCATGCCTGTGGATGAGGACACACAGACCTGGTAGCAAGGCATGTGGGGAATCATAGGCACAATGTTTCAGGAAGTTTCAGGAGCAGGATAAGAATCCTCCATATGCTTACCTAGCTGGGATAGAAAGGAAAAAAAAAAAAAGACTCCACCACAGTACAGTAGCACTGTATTAAAAGAAAACCCAGAAACCAGCCCCTGGTAGTTGGGCTGAGACCTCTGTGGATACAGAGCCCGCAAAAGCTCTGTTGCTATAGATATAAGAAGGGGACTCTACTGATTACAAATGGGCAGTGGTGGAACCAAGGGAAATCTATATGTTTTGTCCATCGCTAAAACAGAGTCTTGGTGTGTTTCCTTTATTTTGAAAATGAATACAAAAGGAAAACATTCAACTTGGTTTATTAAAAAAAAGCAAAGGGCAAAGCATGAGAAGGAAACCTCATCTTGATGACTCAGAAGTGCAGAGAGTAACTATAAGACAATTTTAGAAAACTGTCTGGAACCCTCGCTAACTTGCAAAAAAAACAAAAACAAAAACAAAAAAACAAGTGATCTCTATGACGAATAACTAAGGAAAATCATAAGAAGGGAGAAGACCAAGATGTAGTAAGATGAGATAAAAAGATGACAAAGTGAGATGGAAAGGGAACTAGGAAAGATGTAAAAGTGTATCAAGTTACCTATTGTGATGTAATGAGTGGCCCTAAAATGTAGTGGCTTAAAACACAGCATTTTGTTTGCTCACAATTCCGTGGGAAAGAATTAGGACAGGGTCATTTGCAATTCTGCTCCCCATGGCCTTCTCCAAGGGGTGGTAGCAGTTGAGAACTGGGCTGTGGCTGGAATGTCTCAGATGGCTTCAAGTGCACATCTGGCACCTGGTAGCTAGAGAACTGTGGGACCGCCTCTCTGTCATGTGACTTGAGTTTCTTTGTATGGCAGCTGGATCCCCCAAATGAAAAAGTAGAAAGTGCCAGATCCAGGATCAGAAGTCTTCTAAAACATTAGTTCCACTAATTCTATTGGTTAGATTAAGTCACAAGATCAGCCAAGATGAAAGGGAAGGGAAATCAGCTCCTGTCTTGGGAGGAGGTGCATGTGCATACAGCTTCAGGAGGAATTGTTGGCAGCCATCTTTGTGGTCAACGTACCTGGGGAATTGTAGGTTCAAAGAAGGATGAGAAAGAAACTAAAAGACTCACTATTCACACCAAAGGGTGTGAGGAGCAGAATTAACACTGTGGAAAACGGGAATAATGATGTGGAAGACAAACATGAGCAGTTTTCCCAGAAAGTATGAATGGATAGAGAGAGAAAACAACAAATGAGAGGATGGAGGACAGGGAACCAAGGTCATAGTGGGACTCCCTTTCTGTGTTTTTGGAATCCTCCATGTTAGGTGCTGTGGTGACAGAAACTGCCTTATACATAGAATCTGAAAAGGGCAGAATCACATTTTCTCAGGCTGCTTGCTAGGGTACCAGCACGTGAACTATGCCAGTCAATCAGGCACACCCATCCAGGACTCTGAAAAGGAAGTTTGTAGCACAGAGATGAAAGAACAAGGAAGAATTCATTTTGAGGTTGACAGCATGAAGTCCAGGGCAGCAAAAGCCACAGAGCAAGCTGCAGTAATGCTACAAGCCATGCCCCTAGCATTCAGTGGTATCATACCTAGAGTCTTCACTAAATGTGTTCTGTGTGTAACATGGCTGTCACTCTGGCTGCTGCTGAGCCTCATATTGTACTGCTCATTTTCTAAGCCTGAGTCTTGATCTTATTGATATTTTTGTAAGATTCCCAATATCCTTTTAATAAATTATTTCATGACAAAGACAGCCAGAGTTAATTTGTGTTGCTTGGAAGTAAGATCCCTGACTAGTGCAAGCACCTGAACAAAGAATGCAGTTGGTCTTTTGTTTCTGCAGGTTCAACCAACTGTGGATCAAAAATAATTCAAAAAAAAAAAAAACAAAAAAACCAATACAACAATAAAAATAACACAAGATAACAACTAATTTACATAGCATTTACATTGTATTATGTATTATAAGTAATTTAGAGATTATTTAAAGCATACTGGAGGATACGCATAGGCTATACGCAAGTACTACACCATTGTATATAAGAGACTTGAGCGTCTGTCAATTTCAGTGTCTGGGGGGAGTGTTCTGGAACCAATCCCTACAGATACTGAGGATAACAGTAGCAGGTATTGTTGTTGGGGGAAAACCAGGATAACTGGAACAAAGACAGTGATCAGTCAAAACAATTCCTTTTTAATTTCTTAGAAGCCAAAAAGGAATCCAAGTATGTGTTCAGAAATGTTTTACTGTATTATAGACAATTTAATAAAAGGAGATCTCATCTAGACAAATTATAAAAGTAATTCTATTAAATAGGATATTAACTCATAAGATAAAATTATATAATCATAAAATTCTAAAAGGATATAACAATATTTACTAGGATAAAATATTCTATAGGAATTAAGAAGTGAAAAAATAGATTATCTACAAGTTAAAATGACTTCAGACTTCTGATCTGCAACACTAATTGCCAATAGAAAGTATAGCAATATTTCCAGTTTTTAGTTTTGCAGGTAAGAGTCCGTGATCCACATTTTTTCTTTTAAAAAATTACTGGAAGATGTTCAGCATGGAACTGAGTTAATGACTGTCACACAAGTCTTCTTTCTGAAGATTGTTTTAGCTATTCTAGGGCCTGTGCCTTCCATACAAACTTTAGAATAAGCTTGTCTATGTCTACAAAAAAATCTTGCTGGATTTTGATAGGAACTGCATTAAATCTAGAAAGCAATTTGAATAAAACTGCTATCTTTACTATGTTGAGTCATAACATGAGCATGAACATGCTATGTTTTTCCATTTATTTAGGTTTTCTTTGATTTCTTTGAGCAATATTTTATAATTTTTAGCATATAAACCCTTAATTACACATTCATAATTTTTATCATACATACTTTGGTAAATGTTTGCCTATTTTTTTGAGTGATTGTGAATGACACTATGATTTACATTTTCGTTTCTATATGTTCATTGTTATTTTATAGAAATGCAATGAATTTTTTTGTTGATACTATATCCTGTAACCTTCCTAAACTCACATATTATTATAGTTTTTTTGTACATTCCATGCAATTTTCATATAGACAGTCATGTTATCTGCAAGTAGAGACCATTTTATTTCTTAATTATAAGTGCTTTATTCCTTTTCCTTGCCTTATTGCAGGAGCTAGGACTTGCAGTACTATGCTGAACACAAGCGGTGAGAGTACATTCTTGCCTTGTTCCTGATCTGAGGGAAGAAGTACTCACTCATTTACCATTAAGTGTTATGGTAATACTGTGATTAGCTATAGGTTTTTCAATAGATGCTTTTTATCAAGTTGAGGTAATTTATTTCTATTCCTAATTTGCTGAGAGTTTTATCCTGAGTGCGTGTTTGATTTTGTCAAATGCTTTATCATGGACCTAAATGTAAAACATAAAAGCATAAAACTTTTAGAAAAAAATAGAAGACAATCTTGGGATCTGGGGCAAAGAAAAGAGTTCTTAAATTTGACACCAAATCACATCCATACAGCAGATAAAATGATAAATCTTATCTTTTCAAACTTAAAAGCTTTTTCTCTGTGAGAACCCATGAGAAGAGAAGAAATCGACAAGCTACAGACTGGGAGAAAATATTTGCAAACTACATATTTGACAAACACTAGTATCTAGAGTATGCAAAGAACTCTCAAAACTCAACAGTAAAAAAAAAAAAAAAAATCCAATTAGAAAATGAGGAAAAGGCATAAACAGACATTTCACATGAAGAGAATACATAGATGGCAGATAAGCACATGAAATAATATTCAACATCATTAGTTGCTTAGTTTTTATTTATTTATTTTGAGACGGAGTCTCGCTCTGTCGCCCAGGCTGGAGTGCAGTGGCACGATCTCGGCTCACTGCAAGCTCCACCTCCCAGGTTCAGGCCATTCTCCTGCCTCAGCCTTCCGAGTAGCTGGGACTACAGATGCCCGCCACCATGCCTGGCTAATTTTTTTGTATTTTTAGTAGAGACGGGGTTTCACCGTGTTAGCCAGGATGGTGTCGATCTCCTGACCTCGTGATCCGCCCTCCTTGGCCTCCCAAAGTGCTGGAATTACAGGCGTGAGCCACCGCACCTGGCCAACATCATTAGTTGCTTCATTGATAGTAGCCCCAAATTGGAAATAATCCCCATGTCCTCAACTGGTGAGTGGTTAAACAAACTGTGGTACCTCCATATGTGGAATACCACTCAGCAGTGAAATTGAACCAACTACTGATACAACAACGTAGATGAATTGCCAGGAAGTATGATGAGTGAAAAATGCCAATCCTAAAAGGTTACTACTGTATGATTTCTTGTATATAATTTTCTTGAAATGACAAAATTATAGAAATGGAGAACAGATAGGTGGCTGGCAGGGGTCAGGGACAGGGTAAAGGGGGTAAAGGGGTGGGAGATAGATATGGCTGTAGAAGAGCCACTTGAAGGGCCCTTGTGATGATGGACTTGTATCTTTACTGTGGTGGTGAATATAACAATCTATTTATGTGCTAAAATTCTATAGAGTT
Organism: Rhinopithecus roxellana; assembly: GCF_007565055.1. Taxonomy (NCBI): domain Eukaryota; kingdom Metazoa; phylum Chordata; class Mammalia; order Primates; family Cercopithecidae; genus Rhinopithecus; species Rhinopithecus roxellana. Next base: position 25,081,736 of record NC_044565.1, read on the forward strand.
AAAATACACACACACACAAATGAATACAAGAACTGGGAAAATCTTAATAAGATAAGTGAATTAGATCAAGTTAATAACAAGGTTATGACTATAGTTTTTTAAGATACAAGTTTGTGTGAAACTGGTTAAAGGGTACCTGGGGTCTCTTTGTACATGTTCTTACAACTGCATGTACATTTGCAGGTATTTCAAAATAAAAAGGGCAATTAAAAATGAAACATTCGAACATTTACAAATAATAAAATCAAAAGCTAGACAAAGATGCCCACCATAACCACTATTAGTTGATTTTGTTATAGAGGTTTTAGCTAATGCAATTATTTAAGAAGCAAGTAACTAAGAAATAGGAAATGAAATGATTATGATTTGTATATAATAATTTTTTTTACCTTGAACATTCTAGGGAAGTTGCAGAAGAGAGTTTATAAGGGAATCAGTTATGAATTCAGTCAATGAAGTCAAGAGTTTTCTTATAAAATAGCAATAGCTAGTTAGGGGGAAAGATTTCCTTGGCATGAACTATTGAAAACTGTGCAAGACCCATAGGAAAAAATCTTTTATAGTTTTGCTGAAAGACGTAAAAGAGGACTTGAATGAATGGAGGAACCTACTCCTCATTGGGAAGATTCAATATGTAAAAGTGTCATCTCACTGCAAATTAATTGATACCTTTAATAAAACTCAGATAAATTTCCCCATAGGATTTTTTCAGAATTTAAAGAAAATACAAAGTTTATTAGGAAAAATAAATCAGCAAAAAAAATGCTTCATTGCTAAATAAAAAATTAAGCTTTCAGCTCAAGAAACTTAAATAAGAACAAAAGATATAAAAGGAAATAAGGATGGGAAAAGTAATAGAATTGCTAAATATATTCAATAACTCTTCCTTTGAAAAAAGCAATAAAACAAACAAATTATTTCTTATAATGTTCACCATAATAAATCACAGAAGAAACAAAGTGTAAGAAAAAATACATCTGTAATTTTATTCTTATGGTAGGAATGAGATACGTGTACAATTTTTTTCCTATTAATTTGTTCAGTTGAGCCCTCTTCTATACCAGGTGGTTTTAATTTCTCTAGCTTTGTAATATGTTTAATTAGCATGGTAGTTAAACTTTAAGCTTGAAAGTAATGAGTCCTGGGTTCAAATATAGACTCCTGATATTTAATACTTCTGTAATACTGGAAAACATTTTTAGCATTGCTAAGATGCAGGCTATTGTACTTTTCCGAGTTTTGGGGAAGAGTATATAGAATCCACAATGCTTGTGAAAAACCTCAGTGCTACATACAGTGTAAGAACTAAATTAAGTTCTTACTATCTGGTAGGCAATATCTTAGAAAATTCCTCACTTTCATTAATTTTTCCAACTCAACTTTAGAATGGTTTTGTTGAATTTTAAAAATGGTCACATTGGAATTGCATTCAATTTATAGATTTAAGGCAGATGATTGTTTTTATAAATATATCTTTTAATCCAAGAACAATGTATATCTCTTCCCTTGCTCAAGTCACCTTGTCATCGCCCTAAGTAGCGTGTTCTACATTTTTTCCATAGGTAAGACATTACTGGATTCAATTCTCCAGGTACTGAATGGTCTTTGTCGATATTGTAGATGGGATTTTTTTCCCCATTATTTTTTCAAGCTGGTTATTGTTGATTGATGGGAAAGTTGTTGATTAGAATATTTATTTTGTAACAGATAGGTATGAAAAACAGTTTTGCGTTTTCCTTTCCAACACTTATTCTGTTCTTTTTTTTTTTCTTTTGGCTTATTGACATCTGTGTCTGCTTAATCTTGACTTGGATTATGTTACTTGCAACCAAAAAAGTCCTGACTCATACATCTGGAAAAGACTCTGAATTAAAAAACAAATCCTCTTGATATTAACTGTTATATCCGTGTATCTTCTTCTACTTATAACTTTAAGTGAAGGTATTTCCTAAGATTGACCTAACCCTGCATTCCTGGAGTTAAATCTATTTGATCATGCACTTATCTTGAAATATATTGCTGAATTCAGTTTACTATTGTTTATGTGTAGTTTTTGTTTCTTTAGTTGGTTTTGATACCACAGTTTTGCTGGTTTTGTAAAATGATTTGAGATACTAATTATTTCCCTGGGTCTTAGAACAGTTTAATAGCACAGGATTGATTTACTGCTTGAGAGTCTGAAATATCTTTTGATGAGTAGGTTTCTAATTATTTTTCAATTTATTTCAAGCTTATTTCTGTATTGTCTTTCTATCTTTTTAGAAATCGATTTTGATATTCTATATTGCCTGCCTGTCAGCCTCCTTGCCTCTTTCTCTCTCCCTTCTTGAATTATTCTTCCAGAAGCCATTAGGTGGGACTGAACAAGATAGGGCTCCATACAGGCTAGGTAGTGACCACGGCTCTAAGTTGGGGTGTCAAGATCTCAGCAGGGTGAGGAAGAAGACTGCATGGGGTGAGGGGTGACAGTGAGAGAAAAATACTTATAAGTGGGGTCAGGGGAAGAGACTGACTCAATAAGTAAATATATTAATAATAAATGATGGCCAAGTTTCCCATTATCAGAGAAGGGAGTTACAACTATGGAAGGGGAAGAAAGCTAGAATTAATCCTGTAGTGTTGAAGTGGAATTGGGATTATGGGTGTGAACTCATTGTTTTCAATACATTGATATAGAAATAAATATATGTATTTGTGTGTATTTAGTTTTGTACTTCTTATAATAAATTACCCCAAACCTTACTGGCTTAAAACAATAGGACATATTTATTATCTCATAATTTCTGTATAGCAAGAATCTAGGCATAGCATAGCCAGGGACCTCAAGGTCTCTCATAAAGTTGTCATCAAGGGTTGTAGTCTCATCTGAAGGCTCTGTTAGCAGAAGATCTGCTTCCACACTCATTCATGTGGTTGGCAGGATTCACTTCCTCACTGGCTGTTGGTTGTGAGCCTCTCCAGAAGACAGCTCACAAATGGCAGGGGGCTTCCCTTGAGCAAGAGAGAATGCCCAAGTTGGAAGTCAATCTTTTTGTAACCTAAACTTGAAAATGACATCCCATCACTTTTGTCATATTCTATTTGTTAGAGGTGAATCAGTAGGCCAAGTCTACACTCAGGGGGAGGGGATTATGTAAGAACTTGAATACCAGGAGGTGGAAATCACTGGTAGCTCCTATAATAGGTACATAGGTAGGTAGGTAGGTAGGTAGGTAGATAGATAGATAGATAGATAGATAGATAGATAGATAGATAGATAGATAGATAGACAGATGATAGATGGATGATAGATGGATAGACAGGTAATAGAGATAGATGATAGAGACAGATAGATGATATAGGTAGATAGATGGTATAGACAGATAGACATACACAGATTTCTCAACTCTGTGTACTGAAACATCCTAATAGCACTGAGCACACACAGTGCCCAAATCTTTGTTTTTAAGTACCTTTATCCATTAAAAGGAACCAGGGCTTTTGAAGGAATGGTGGATTCCAGGACCGGGGCAGAAAAAGTACACAGTGAGCCTGGAACATCATGTCGTGCCAGAAAGTAAAGAAGTGCTCAGAGAATGATGAGTCCAGGTCAAACAGACATAGAAACCAGATTGAAGGCACTCCCACTAGCCAAATCAGGGATAACTTGACATGATACTTAAGAATAGTAACTGATTTTTTTTTAACCATTGAATAAAATAGGAATCCCTGAGTCCATGCGGATATAGATAAATAAATGAATATATAAATGGGAAAAAGAGAGAAATCTGTCCTTGAGAGTAGAATGCCAACTATACAGAGGGATGATAGATTTAGAAAATCACCATTTGACAACCCTCACAGTAATATGACTCAGCCAAGAAACATCAATGGATGCTAAAACTGTGGATAAGGAATGAGATAGTTACATAAATCTCAAAGCACCTCCTACAAAGTACTTATTGATTACAAAGGGAAAAAGAGTCACTCGACAGTGGAAGGCAGTCCTTTAATTAAGTGATCGAGGTCAAACTGAAATTATGTGACACCTGATAGGATGCATTGAGAAGCATGTGATACAGAACTTGTATCTGATCATTAGGAGGCATCAGACAAGTCAAATCTTCAAAAGTATAAGGTTAAGAGAGTCAAGAAAAGACTGAAGAATCATTCCAGATTGAGACTAAAGAGAAACGATAACAAAATGCAGCACATGATACTGGATTAGATCTGCTTGCTATTGATATTATTGAGACAATTGGCAAAACTTGAATGAAGTCAGTGGATTAGATGGTAGTAATGTATTCATATTATTTTTTCTATTCTGATGGTCATGTTGTGATTCTGTGGAAAGATGTCCTTGTTTTAAGAAAATACACACTCAAATATTGGGGGTGTATGGAGACATCCTATTGGCAAATTGCTCTGAAATGGTTAAGGAGGAAAAGTTATTTGTACTGTTCTTATAAACTTTCAGTTTGAAATTATTTCTACATAAAAAGAGATAAAGAAAGGATACAAAACTCAGTGAGGTGTGTGATCCTGACTATGTCAACAAAAACTTGCAATAAAGAAAGAATAAGTGAAAGTTATCCTATTCATCAAATTGTATGTAGTATTTTCTCCTGATTTTTAATTCTCCTCTATAGGGATGCATGCCTCTCTCCTTCACTGTGCTGTGTGTCTGTGGCTGCCATCTCTTTCCTCTTTGATTTGCCCTGCTAGAGGCAGTTTTATAATGACTAACAGCATGGGTTCTGCTGGTGGACAGATCTGAGATACAACATTTAACTTCCAAAGCCTTAGTTTTCCCATCTGTGCAACAGGATTAACTATACTTCCTACCTTATGAGGCAACTGTGAGAACTGAATAGGCCAACGTTAAAGTGCTTATCATGTGTGATGGTTAATTTTATGAATCAACTTGACTGGGCCATGGGATGCCCAGATATCGTTTAAATAGTATTTCTGGGTGTGCCTAATGTGGGTGTTTCCAGAAGAGACTGGCATTTGAATTGGTGGACAGAGCAAAGCAAAGGACCCTCTCCAGTGTGAGTGGGCAGCATTTGATGTATTGAGGGTCTGAATAGAATAAAAGGTGGAAGAAGGATCAACTCACTCTCTGCCCAAAAAGTTGAACTGGGACATTGATCTTCTCCTGCCCTTAATGCCCCTGGTTCTCAGTCCGTCAGACAGACTGGAATCTACAGCCTTGGCTCTCTGGCTTTCAGGCCTTCAAACTATACCACCAGCTTTCTTTGCCTCCAGCATGCAGACAGCAAATTCTGTGACTTCTCAGCCTCCATAATTATGTGAGCCAATTCTCTCTCTCTTTTTTTTTTTTTCAATACAGGGTCTCACTCTGTCACCCAGACTGTGGTGGCCCAATCTCAGCTCACTGCAGCTTCAGACTCCTGGACTCAAACAATCCTCCCACCTCAGTCTCCTCAGTAACTGGGACTACAGGCGCCTGCAGCTACATTCAGCTAATTAATTTTTTTTCTTTCTTTTTTTTTTTTTTTGGTCAAAAAAAGTCTCATTATATTGCCCAGGCTGGTCTTGAACTCCTGGGCTCAAGGGATCCCCCTGCCTCAGCCTCCCCAAGTGCTAGGGTTACAGGCATTAGCCACCACATCCAGGATGAGCCAATTCCTTAAAATAAATCTCTCTTTCTCTCTCTCTTTCTCTCTCACTCTCTCTTTCTCGCTCTCTCTTTCTCTCTCTCTCTCTCTTGCTGTCTCTCTTGTCTATTAGTTCTGTTTCTCTGGAGAATCCTGACTAATACATCATAGTACCTGACTGTTAGCTGAATGCCCAATAAATACTGTAATTATTATCCTAATTATAGTCTTTTCAAAGACCCAACTCTTAGATTTCTCAGATCTATAGTTTTTATTTTTGTCATCATCTAATTTATTATCTTCAAATCTTTCTTCTAACTTTTCATAGTTTTGTGGACTTTGCCCTTTTACTTGCTTTTTTGAGTTGAGAACTTAGTTCATTTAATTTCTTCCTTCTGTTTAATGAGAAAAACATAAAACTCTCTATATTTTGCTCTTTAGAGCTTTGTATGTTCTCTTTGCTGTGGCTGTCATTGTTTCCTAATTCGTTAGTTGCAGTCTTCATTTCCTCTTTGACTCTAGGGCTGTTAAAAGAGTTTACACCCCTCACAGATGGACATTTGGGTTGATTCCAAGTCTTTGCTATTGTGAATAGTGCCGCAATAAACATACGTGTGCATGTGTCTTTATAGCAGCATGATTTATAATCCTTTGGGTATATACCCAGTAGTGGGATGGCTGGGTCATATGGTACATCTAGTTCTAGATCCTTGAGGAATTGCGAATCAACCCAAATGTCCATCTGTGACAGACTGGATTAAGAAAATGTGGCACATATACACCATGGAATACTATGCAGCCATAAAAAAGGATGAGTTTGCATCCTTTGTAGGGACATGGATGCAGCTGGAAACCATCATTCTTAGCAAACTATCACAAGAACAGAAAATCAAACACCGCATGTTCTCACTCACAGGTGGGAACTGAACAGTGAGATCACTTGGACTCGGGAAGGGGCCTATCATGGGGAGGGGGGAGGGGGGAGGGGGGAGGGATTGCATTGGGAGTTATACCTGATATAAATGACGAATTGATGGGTGCTGACGAGTTGATGGGTGCAGCACACCAACATGGCACAAGTATACATATGTAACAAACCTGCATGTTATGCACATGTACCCTAGAACTTAAAGTATAATTAAAAAAAAAAAAAAGAGTTTACACCTCTCTAGAGTGGCTTCAGTTTGTCTCTTTGCTTTTCCTTTTGTTTTTAAAGTGTAGTTTTGCTGCATTGTGGTTTGAGTTTGTGCATTGTACTATTTCTGCTTTTTAGATTTTAATGAGATTTTCCTTGTGGCCTAAGATAATGATCAAATTTTGTAATTGTTTCTTGGTCATTTAAAATGAATATGTATTCTCTGTTTCTAGGAACACATTTTGATATAGATCTATGAAGCCAAAGTTTAATAATAATTTTTAATCATTCTATCTTCTTCCTGAAATGCCTGTCTACCTGATTTCTCAGAAATGGCGAGCATATTTGGTGTTCTTTTATGGCTGTCGTTTTACTCAATTTCTCTTTAATACTTAACCTTTTTGTACTTGTACATTTGATGCTTTATTCAGCACACACAGATTCATGGATCTTATATTCTCATCTAGTTTACATCACTTACCAATATCCCTTGCAAGGGTTTTTTTGTTGTGAATTATACTGTCTGATATTAATATTGCTTTCTTTTTGTTTGCACTTGGGTACAGGATACCCAGTAGATTGTTCACTCTTTCCCAGAAGGTGGTCTACTTTATAGGAAGCCATGTAAGACCCTGACTCAAGCCACGTTTGTTTGCTCCAGAGATGGGCATGTGACCATGCTGGGTCAATCAGATACTCCCTGAGTGGTGGGAATTGGGACCAATGGGTTACACTTCATTTTGCTGTTGTCTAGATTTGAGGGGATACACACTTGGGGCTGCCTGCGCTATGGCCATCTTCCTCCAGGGAAAGATGGAAACCAGAGGACATGGATTGTTGCAAATGTGGAAAATGAAGGAGATGCACAAGAAACCCAGGGATGAGAGATGGGAAAGACTCCTAACAGCATGGAATTCCCTGTGTCATTCCAGTTCTGAGGCTCTAGAGCCAGAGAATTTCATCATTCATCTCATGATAATGCTCTCTGTTCTTCATTCTTCCCTATACTCCCCCCACCATGTTCCTATCTTAAGATTGCCTTGCAAGTTTTTTTATACAGTCATGCATCACTTAATGATGGGGTTACATTCTGAGAAATACATCTCTAGGCAATTTTGTCATTGTGTGAACATCATAGAGTATGCTTACACAAATCTAGATAGTATAGCCTACTAAACACCTAGGCTATATGGTATGGTCTGTTGCTCCTAGGGTACAAATCTGTACAGCATGCTATATGCTGAATACTGTAGGCAATTGTAGCACAGTGGTATTTGTGCATCTAAACATAGAAAAGGTACAGTGAAAATATGGTATTAAAATCTGATGGGACCACCATTGCATATGTGGTCCTTCATTGGCTAAAATGTGGTGATGTGGCACATGACTGTGTTTAGAAATTAGGAAATTACACTTTCTATTTTTATTCTACTACTTCTTCCCTTAAACAAACACACACACTACATATATATAAATATATCTATGTGTATATACGTACGTGTGTATATATGTATGTACATATATATGTATGTGTATATATATAGGAAATTATGCTTTCTATTTTTAGTATACTACTTCTTTCCTTAAACACACACCCTCTACATATATATGTATGTGTATATATATGTATGTGTGTGTATATGTATATATGTACACACATATACACAAAAAGTGTATATGCACACATATACATATATACACATACACATATATACATATACATGTATACACATACACATATGCACATACACATGTATACACATACACATATGCATATGTACACATATACACATGCATATGCACACATATACACATACACATATGCATATGCACACATATACACATACACATATGCATATACACATATAGACATACATATATGTGTATGTACATATATACACATACATATATGTAGTGTGTGTTTAATGGAAGAAGTAGTATATATGTATGTATGTCTATATATGTATATATGTCTATATATACTGTACATTGTTTCTTCATCAACTTCAAAAAGAATATGATACGTATTTATTTCCCCTGTGTAGGATAATTTCATGCTTTTTAATTGCCTCCCCACTTCTACCTCCCATTTTTTCTTGATATAATGACATTTTAGATTAAAATTATTATTATGAGTTTGTTTCTTACACTTAATGTATCAATTTTTCAGTAATTGTTTTAGACGTTTCTATTACTTTTAAAATCATGTTAATATCAATTTTAAAAAGTTCACTCTATTATGTATCTAATTTCTACTAATTTTTTCATTTTTTCTTGCTTAGCTGGAACACTGCTTTGAAAAAATTTTCCTGGTTGATTGAGGGAGTGATATACATTCCAAATGCTTACATGCTTTAAAATGTCTTACTTGACATCACAAATGAATTACAACCTTCATATTTCAGTTGCAGTCTTTTCCCCTTGGAACTTTGTAGATATTATTCTATTTATCATATTTCTTTTTCTATTTAGGATTGTAGAGGAGAAGTCTGATCTCAGTTCAATTCTCTTCACCCTGACATGTAACCCACCACCCTCCTGCCACCCCACAAATACAAAAGGATTTTAAAATTTATCCGTGACATCCTAAACTTTCACCAGGAGATATTTAAGCATGGTCCCTCTTTCATTAATAATACTTGGTTTTTCACAGGAACTTTTGTTTCTGTGGTTAAATATATTGTCCATCTCTTATGTTTCCCCCTTGATCCATCTGCTCCTCTTTCTCCTTCAGGAATGGCAATGAAGTTGTTTTAAAATACAGGTTTTATTATTATTCAGGTGTGATGAAGCCAACAGATCAGGACACAACCACCATTGAAAAGATGGTTTATTCTCACAGTCCCAAGACGAGAAGGCATAACACGCCATGGTTGTGAGTGGGAGGGACACTGGGAGGCACCAGGGTCAGTCAGAAGGCAGAGGGAGTGGGGAAAATGTGGGCAAGAGCCTTTACTGTAGTTTCTGTGGGAAGGAATGAGTGAAGCAGGGTGGGCATGCTTAGGATTAGCTAGTTTGAATAATTGGAATAATGCTGAATAATTGAATCATTTCAGCAGCTCTGGGACATACAGGCTGTTCCTAGATGCCTGATAGCTGGTTCTGGGGTGATTAGGGTGGATGGATAGTGACCCAGAGTGTGAGAGACCGGTAAGAGCTCTATAAAGGAGATGGTTAGGGTCTGGGCTCTGGATTTATTAGTATGCATTTGAAAGGCATGCTTGCAAGGAAGTTCTTTACTAGCTGTAGAAATTGACTAGGAAGAGATGTTCTCTCCAGGGTCAGCAAGGCCCCAGATTTTGAAGCCCCAGAAATACAGAAAATAAAAAGGCATGATGAATACAGAAGTAGTTACGAGAAGCCCCCTAAATAACTCTGCTGTATCTGTAGTTATATATGCTTGTTTCTAGTAATAATATGTTAAAGAAAAGATTATTATTATAACATATTATTTAGCTCTCCTTTTGCTTTTCATACTACCAAAGGCTTGTATACAGTCACATACCTCATAACGACATTTCATTCAACAATGGACTACATATATGACAGTGGTACCGTAAGATTATAACGGAGTTAAAGAACTCTATCACTTAGTGACAGTGTAGCCATCATAACGTCATAGTGTAACACATTACTAACAAACCTACTGTGCTGCCAGTCATATAAAATTACAGTATGTACAATTATGTTCAGTATATAATACTTGATAATGATAGTAAATGACTATGTCACTAGTATATGGATTTGCTATACCATACTTTTTAATCATTATTTTAGAGTGTACTTTTTCTACTTAGATGAAAAGGTTAACTGTAAAACAGCCTCAAGCAGGCCTTTCAGGAGGTATTCCAGAAGGAGGCATTGTTATCATAGGAGATGACAGCTCCATGCATGTTACTGCCCCTGTAGACCTTCCCGTGGGACAAGGTGCAGAGGTGGAAGACAGTGATATTGATGATCCTTACCCTGTGGAGGCCTAGGCTAATATGTGTGTTTATGTCTTAGTTTTTAACAAAAAGATTTAAAAAGTAAAGAAAAAATTTTTGGCCGGGCGCGGTGGCTCAGCCTGTAATCCCAGCACTTTGGGAGGCCGAGACGGGCGGATCACGAGGTCAGGAGATCGAGACCATCCTGGCTAACACGGTGAAACCCCCGTCTCTACTAAAAAATACAAAAAAAAAAAACTAGCCGGCGAGGTGGTGGGCACCTGTAGTCCCAGCTACTCGGGAGGCTGAGGCAGGAGAATGGCGTGAACCCGGGAGGCGGAGCTTGCAGTGAGCTGAGATCCGGCCACTGCACTCCAGCCTGGGAGACAGAGCGAGACTCCGTCTCAAAAAAAAAAAAGAAAAAAGGCAAAATTTTTAAAAAGGAAAAGGCTTATAGAATAAGGAAATAAATATTTTTCTGTAGAGTTGTACAATGTGTTTTAAGCTGAATGTGTAAAGTCAAAAAGTAAAAAATTAAAAAGCTTATAAAGTGAAAATAATTACAGTAATGTAAAATAATTTAAGGTAAATTTGATTGTAAGTTAAGTGTAGTCTAATCATTTATGAAGTCTACAGTAGTGTACAGTAATGTCCTAGGCCTTCACATTCACCCACCACTCACTCACTGACTCACCCAGAGCAACTTCCAGTTCTGCAAGCTCCATTCATGGTAAGTGTCCTCTACAGGTGTACCATTTTTTATCTTTTATACTAAATTTTTACTGTACCTGTTCTATGTTTAGATACACAAGTACATAACCATTGTGTTCCAACTGCATACAGTATTCAGTACAGTACCATGCTGTCCGGATTTGTAGCCTAGGAGCAATAGGCCATACCATACAGTCTAGTGTGTAGTAGGCTGTACCATCTAGATTGTGTACATACACACTATAATGTTTGCACAATGACAAAATTGCCTAATAACGCATTTCTCAGAATGTATCACCATTGTTAAATGGTGCATAACTGTATTTCATTAGTTTTATGTATTTCCAAACAGCCACTTTTAAAAAATTTCAGCTTTTATTTTAGATATGGGGATACATGTGCAGATTTGTTACATAGGAATATTGTGTGATGCTGAGGTTTGGAGTATGGATCCCATCACCCTGATAGTAAGCATAGTACTTGATAGGTAGTTTTTAACCCACCCCACTCACTCCACCCTCTAGTGGCCCACAGTCTATTGTTCCTGTATATATGTCCATGTGTGCACAGTGCTGAGCTCCTACTTGTAAGTGAGAACATGCAGTATTTGGTTTCCTGTTCCTGTGTTAATTTGCTTAGGATTATGGCCTCCAGCCCCATCCATGTTGCTGCAGAGGACATGATTTCGTTCTTTTTTTGTGGCTGCATAGTATTCCACAGTTATATGTACCACATTGTCTTTATCCAATCTACCCAGTGATGGGCACTGGGTTGATTCCATGTCTTTGCTATTGTGAGTAGTGCAGCAATGAACATAGAAGTACATGCATCTTTTTGGTAGAATGATTTATTTCTTTTGGGCATGGCCCCAGTAATGGGATTGCTGGGATGAATGGCAGCTCTGTTTTAAGTTGTTCAAAAACCGTTTTTTATTTCATTATTCCTTTCTATTTTGTGTTTCTTTTTGTTTTATTATTTTTGGCTTTTATCTATATTATTTCCTTTTTTTTCCATTACTGTATTTTCAACTTCTTGAGTTGACTCTCTAATCCATTTATTTTAAAACTTTCTCAATTTCTAATAAGTGTATTTAGGCCTAGTCGCATCTCTCTAGTTACAGCTTGACAAATTTTGATGTGACACGCTCTTCTGCTCTCATCTCTCATCATTGTTCAGTTCTAAAAGGTTCATAATTTTTATTGTGATTTCTTCTTTAACCTACAAATTATTTGGCAGTGGATTGTTTTGCTTGTTTGCTTTCAAATATACAGGGCTTTTTTTTTTTTTTTTTTTGGAATAGGGCCTCCATTAATAGTTTGAGTTGTATTGTGTGTATTGTGTGGGGGTCAGAACATGTGGTCTGTATCATATTGGTAAGACTTCTTTTGACAGACAGTGCAAGTCAAATACCATAAATGACCATATATACTTAAAAGGAGTATGTGCTTTCTATTGAGTACAAAGTGCTATATGGCTCTATTATATCAAATCTCTTGTGATTTTTATTGTTTAAATCTTTTTATGATGTTAGAAATGTTTGACTGCATGATCTGTTCATCTCTGAGAGAGCAACCTACTCTGATTGTGGATTTGTCCGTTTCTTTTTTGATGCTATCAGTTGCATAGTTTAAGTGCATTGTTAGTTGAATGGTTATGCCATTACATTTAAAATAATTATTTAATTTATTTTTAATTATTTATTTGTTTATTTTAGCGACAGGGTCTACTCTGTGGCCTAGGCTATAGTGCAGGGTGCCATCATAGCTCACTGTAACATTGAACTTCTGGGCCTCAGCCTCCTGAGTAGCTGAGACTACAGGCAGGCGCCACAGTGCCTGGCTAACTTTTATTTTATTTTGTTTTATTTTATTTGTAGAGATGGAGTCTTGCTATGTTGACCAAGCTCGACTTGAACTCCTGGTCTCAAGCAATCCTTCCATCTCAGTCTTCCAAAGCACTAGGATTACAGGCATGAGCCACCCTGCCTGGCTGATTTTATTTTTTTATTTTTAAAGAGGTCTTGCTATGTTGCCCAGGCTGGAGTGCAACGACTGTTTATAGATGCAATTATAGCTCACTGTAACCTCCAACTCCTGGGCTCAAGAAATTCCCCTGTCTTAGCCTCTTGAGTAACTGGGACTAAAGATGTGTACCACTGTGCTTAGCTGTTATACCAGTTTAATGGATTACTCTTTTTAAGACTAGAAAATGTTCTGTGTTTCTATAAAATTAATGTTTTCTTCTTCTCATTAACATTTCACCAACCTCTATTTAGATAGCATTTTACATGTGTGTTTTGCATAACTGTATTTCCATCCTTCCTCTCCCAATTTTAGATTTTTCTCATAAGCAACACATAAATGAATTAACGGGGGTAAAGATCATTATGAAATTCTGTCTTTGAATAAAGATTTAACCCATTTATATCCATTTATTATGAGTTTAAATATATTTTCACTTACTTTGGCAATATCATTTTTGTTCTTATTCACCATGGGTTTTCTTTGCTTATTCATTTCCCCTTCATGCTTGCCTTCTGTTGAATTGACTTCTTTATTTTTTCCCTGTACATGTTTGTAAATTACACATCTGTTTGTTTCCTTTGTTGTGGATAATCTCGTTTGACGGTTCATTTTTTATGGAGGTATTCTCCTAAATGCCATTCTCTATAGGGTGGTTTTGCAGTTTCCGTAGCCCCAGCTCCCCAGGGCTTGGAGTTGTGAATTAGGTGTCATGTGAACAGGTTTGTCTTGTGGTCTTCTCCATGTGGATGTAGTTCTGAACTTCATATCGACACAGGGAGCAATTTCTTTCTTAGGCCACTTCTCTATTTCTGGCCATGGACAAGCAGTACGTTTCCAGACACATGGGTAGGTGGGTGAGCAGAGTCAGCTGCCTCCCCTGGTGGGTGGGCTATGTGTTCATGGCTTCGCATAGGAGCCCAGTCTTGGCATAGCACTCCAGCTCCTGCTTTGGTTTCCTCTGCCATTATTCACATGTGAAGATTTTCCTTTCTTTATTCTCTTTAACACAGTTACGTACATATATTCTAAATTAATGACATATCTGTCATTCCTATATGCTGGGATGAAGGGGTAGGGTTTGGGCACATGCTCGCTCTGCCACCTTGGCCTGAAAGTCCCATATTATCAATTTGCATACAAATTAGGCTGGAGTTAAATGACTGATGCATGTTGTAATACTTTAGGATAGGCAGCTATCTTCCAGGAAGGAGGGGCCCTCTCTTCTTCAAGCAGCACTAAAGGTGGCATCTTCTTGGTTCATCTTGTGCCTTTCTGGGTCTCTCTGGGCTCCAGAACAGCACCTGGCACTCCTCATGGCCTCTGCTCCTCATGCACACTGGCTTGGATGGAGAAGCCTGACAGCTTCTGAAATATCCATGAGCAACTTGAAGGTCAAAAAAGGGAACATAACAATGCAATAGCAGAAACAAAAGAGTGGCAACAGAGATGGATGCGGTAAAACTAAGGGAGAGCTTTCCCAGGGCTGGATTTTGAACTCTTCTGGACATCGAACAAATAGGTTCAGATGTTCACCCGAGATAGCACTGGGCAGGCTCCAGGGCTGCTGGCTGACAGGACTCCCAGCCCTGAGAGCCTCCTTCTTGCCTGCAGACTTTGTCACCAGTGTGCTGAGTACTTGGATGCTGCAGCTGACCAGGATTTTAGGGTCCTTGCCAGGCCACTTGCATGGTTTCCCCAATCCTCTGTTTTGTTCCCCTACCTCCTGTTTTGAATTAAGCAAATTTATTGATTGCCTGGGGAGGCTTATAGGAGGCTTTCTGCTTCTTGCTCCCTTGAAACAGCACACTAACACTAAACATCATTTATTAAGCACTTCTACGTACTACGTGTCAGACAGACCCTATGCTAAAGGCCCCCTTGTTTCCTCCTTTCTTCACCTTTAATCACTGAGATTATCATTTTACAGATGAGGAAGTTGAGGCCTACAGAATTTCAACCCCGTGCCCAAGTTTACACATCTAGCCCATGGTAGAGTTGGGAATCAAACCTGAGTTTGTCTGATCTCAAGGGCTGGGCTGTTTCTTCCATACTCTTCTGCTAACAGATACAACAAGAGTCAAATGTGATGCTAATGGTCGCTTCCAAGCTAAGTCCCAAGTTGCTTCCCAGGTAGCTTTTTTTTTTTTTTTTTTTTTAATTGAGACAGAGTTTCACTCTGTCACCCAGGCTAGAGTGCAGTGGCGTGATCTCGGCTCACTGTAACCTCCACCTCCCAGGTTCAAGTGATTCTCCTGCCTCAGCCTCCTGAGTAGCTGGGATTACAGGCATCTGCCACCATGCCCAGCTAATTTTTTGTATCTTTAGTAGAAACGGGGTTTCCTCATGTTAGCCAGGCTGGGCTTGAACTCCTGACTTTAGGTGATCCACCTGCCTTGGCCTCCCAAAGTGCTGAGATTATAGTCCTGAGCCACCATGCCCAGCCCACGGTAGCTTTCAAATCATTAATCTTGACTGGGGAAAGGGCAGCCAAGGAAATGGCACTGCACTTCTAAGATCTTCTGTGAGAAACTTATGCATTGTGTAGGAAGAATGATCTTTCATGCAGTTTTCGGGGAGTGGGCTGGTGCTAGGGAACTGGGAGGGGGAGATGGGCAGGGGAAGAATGAGTATAGGCTAGCCCTGCCTGGAGGGAAAGGGGAAAGTGGCGGGAACATGTCTGGGGGTCACTGCACCTGGAGACATCCCCCTATCCACACCAATCAGACAGCTGCCACTTAAGAGAAAAGTCTCTACTCCCCATCCTCTTCTCATAAGTGTCCCTTCTGAGAACCAGATTCCAGGATCTCTCCCAGTTCAAATCCAGCCT
The DNA here is from genome assembly GCF_007565055.1 of Rhinopithecus roxellana. NCBI lineage: Eukaryota > Metazoa > Chordata > Mammalia > Primates > Cercopithecidae > Rhinopithecus > Rhinopithecus roxellana. The sequence continues at coordinate 25,097,959 of NC_044565.1, forward strand.
CAGACCACCTTACCCAGAAGAGGTGGTTTTATAGTCTAACCACTTTCCCTTTAGTTGTCTTAGAAATCCAGGATGGAGCTGCATGGAGGGCTCTGTTTATGCTGGAGTAGGGAGGAGATGATCCTGGAGAAGGATTAATGCCCACACTTTTCACAGGGCTCAGACTCATTTACAGGGACTCCTTTCACAGTCCCACTGCTCAATGCCTGATGCTGCAATTTCTGTTCCTAGGGCTCATACCCACTGAGGATCCCATACACTACACACAATGTCTGCCTGGAGGAGGGATCTGTACCAGGGTGTCTGGACACCAGTGCCCTGGGCCCGTCTGCCAAGATGCCCATCTGCAGCTGAGAGGCCTGAGGGTGATCCAGCCCCTCCCAAGGCTAGGCTCTGACTCCTTTCGTGTGAGGCTTGGGCAACTCCAGGTTCCAGGCTGGATCTGGACTGTGTGAGAGAGGACTTCTCTGGCCCAGCTCTCCCTGGCCTCAAATGGACCACACCATCCTCCTGCAGTCTGAAAACTCTCTCCTGCTCACAGCCCCTGGAATCCTTATCTCCCCTGGGCCCATTTCTCTCCATCCTGCTTGGTTTCTCTGAAACATGATGACGACTGGTAAAAACTGGCTCCCTCTTCTTCCCCTTTGTTGAATGCTTCTAGGAACATCTAGAAGAACTCACCTGCTTCCGCCTTCCAGAAAGAGCAGAGAGTCAGTCAGGATGGGAAGAGCTGTATTGCAGCAACAAGCCTAACATCTTGATGGCTTAAAACAATGGAGATTTATTTCTAACTCATGCTTCCTGTCCACTGTGGGCTGGCTGGAGCCTGTTCCATGTTATCCTTATATAGGAACCAGGCTGATAGAGCAGGCTCTTTGGAACATATCTGGTGGCAGAGGGAAAGAGCTCTGGAGGGCTTTACACTGATAATGACAAGCTCCAGCCTGGAAGGGACACATACCACATGGACCAGGAAGTGTGTTCAGAAAGCAGAAGGCGGCAAAAGTCAACCACAAGATTTACCACATGGCTAAGCAAGGGCACATTTCTGGAAGGGTGAGGAGCTGGGTTTCATGTGGGTGGTCAGAGGTCAACAGGCAGCTGGGGAGATGTATTCCCCTTCATTCAACACTATTGACTTTGGAGCTGGACTTCCCTGGTTTAAGTTTACATTCTACCGCGAACTAGATGTGTGACTTCAGGCAAATTGCTTAGCTGTTGTAAGTCTCAGCTTCCTCATCTATTAAATGGAAGCAATACAATCCAGAGTGCCACAGCCAGGAAGTGCTGCTGCCAAGATTTCCAGCTACCTGGATCTGGATCCACAGTCCGTGTGTCTGCCAAAATCCTGTCTCCACTGGCAAAAAAATCCTGGCTTAGTAACACCCACATGGCACAAGATGGCAGTGTAATCTCTCCCTTATCCCACTTGCCTATTCTTTCCCTTCCATCCCAAGCCCCAGATTTCTCCCTGATCATTCTGGGCCCTCTGGAGCTTCCCCTCAACCCCAGCTCCTGCCTGGCTGGATGGCACAAAGCCTGCTCTCAGCGCCTCTAAAGTCATTTGCTGAGAACTGATTGTAGAGCACTTCAGACCATTCAGCCTAGGTTCTCACCAGCCCCTGCCTTGGGTGCTCAGACTCCTTCAGCCTCCAGAGTCAGCCAGGTTCACAGACTCTCACTGCACTTGGGAGTGACCCTGCCACATGCGAGAGGCCCTGAACCCTGGGTGGTGTCTTGAGCTCCAGGCTGTGACTGGGAGCGTTGTGGGGAGCCCACTCTGTGGAAAAGAGAGAAGGGTTACAGAATCCCTCCAAACAAGGCAAAACAAAGCCATTTATCTTGGGACATTAGTCACTGAGCTGCTGACGCAGGCAAACATGCTGTACTCTTGGCAATCATCATTTACATTAAAACAGGATGATTTGTGGAGCTGGAGGCCCGGGACCCTTCCAGACTTCCCCACCCACCTCAGTCTGTCCCTGCAAGTGCCAGAGGGCTGGGGCTCTGGGTTCTTCCTTGGCAAAGAGAAACTGGCCTTAGTCTGGGTATACAGGTGCCCAAAGTCCCAGCCCTATTTTCTTCCAGGTGCAAATCCTTCCAGGCTGTGGGACTGTAGAAGCTGCCTCAGCTTTTCAGAGCCATGCTTACTGGGGCCAGCCTCTCAGCCTGGGCTGGGTTCAGTGTCAGCATCACATTGTATGTGTGGTCTTTTTTTCTTGGCTGTTTAGTGTTTGGAAGGAAGGGTTTTCAAGCCTCTGATTTTCCCATATTCCAGAGGAAGATGATGACAACAATGAACACTGTATATATATATAGTGTCTTCCTACCTTTCTCTCTCTCTCCCTTCTCTCCCCACTCTCTCTCCATTCTCTCTTTGCACACACACACACACACACACACACACACACACACACACACACACACACCTCTTATACAAATTGTTCCATATACAGATGAAATTGCACCTTTGAGAGCTAACACTCTCTCTGTCCAGGCTTAGGTGATATGGGATAGATAGCAGAGTCTTCCTTCTCAAGGTGACTTGTCATTTGGTCTGAAGCAAATCCCAGGTGACCGCCTCATCCATGTCACACAGAGAGTGCCCACGTTGTCTGTTGCTCTTCGGCCCTGGGTCTGTCCTAAGTGCTCCTGGCTATGGTACCCCTCATGTCCCACTCTCAGCCTATATGCCCAAGGATGCAGCAAACAATTTTGTCTGTGCCCGTCAGAGGATAATATTCTCCAGGCCTCAGTGAGGGGTGCAGAGATGTATATTTGACTCAGTCAGAACCAAAGAGCGTCAAGAAAACATTGCTGAATTTCTGTGAAAGTGAACCTCCAGCAAGAGAGAGAGAGAGAATGAGTATGTAACTGGCATATAATTTCTTCTCTGTTGGTCAGTGTGCCAGAAAGTGGGTCTGCCATGGCTGCCCAGAGGGGAGAGCTGAAGGGTCACCTTGCAGAGCTGAGAATACAGCAGAGACCTAGAGAGGAACTGAGTTCCTGGTGATGTCCTTTAGGTGGCTGGGTTGAGCTTCTCTGGATCAACTTGTCAAGTTTTGTTGGAGAGTTAACCTATTCCCTTTGTTTAAGTCAGTCTAGGGTGAACTCTGTGTCACATATGGCCACCAGAGCCTTAACCAGCAACAAGTAAGTGTGATCAGAGAGTATGGGAGACCTCAAAGTTCAGCATCAGAGCTTTGCACAGGCTTCCCACAGCTGAGAACACTGTTGTCGCCTAGTAGAGCTCCATTCCTCTTCCAGGGCATTCAATAAGGAAGGAAGACTCTGCTGTCTATCCCATATCCCCTAAGGCTGGAAAGAGCATCAGCTCTCAGTGGTGCAATTTCATCCTTGTATGGGACAATCGCGTGTGTGTTTGTGTGTGTGTGTGTGAGAGAGAGAGAGAGAGAGAGAGAGAGGGAGGGAGAGAAGGAGAGAGAGGAGAGAAAGTTGGGGAGAAAGAGGGAGAGATCAGAAAGCACTGTATGTGTCTTCCAAGAAGATGTACTAAGCACCAGGAGCATTCAACAAAGGGAAAAGACAGGGAGCTCATTTTTGTCAGTCATACCATTATGTTTTAGAGAAGCCAGGCAGAGTAGGGAGAAATCACTACCCATTCAAGTATTGCCTCTCTGTTTGGAAGTGTTCCGTATCTCTGGGACCCAGACTGTACCATGGGCATCTTCTGGGCTGCATTTATTGGTTCACATCCATTCTTTACCCAAACACTGACCTGTCTTGCCTCTAGTTCCTGTGGCTTGGGGCACACAGTAGGTGGCATTCATGCGATAAATAATTGTTCTTCTGAACAGCTGCACTGGTGGAGAGGGGGATCAAGGAGTGGGAGGGAAGACAGAAGACCTTGGAGGGAGAACTTTAGAGTTCAGAAAAGAATGTATGAAGGCCTGAGCTAGGCAGTGGAAAAGAGGAGATTTGGGACAAGAAAAGAAATTGCTTTTAAAAATGAGAGAAGGAGACTTAGGCAGGAGGATCACTTGAGCCCAGATGTTTGAGGCTGCAGTGAGCTATAATTGTGCCACTGCGCTCCAGCTTGGGTGGCAGAGAAAGACCCCATCTTTAAAACAAAGAAATAAGTAAAACACAAATGAAAAACTTTAACTAAGGAGAAAAAGCTCTGTAAGCTGAAACTGAGAGTGGTTCATGTTTCAGGTGGGAGGTGTGGTGGGTGGCATGGAAGTCGAAGGATAGAATAACAGGGAATAACTTCGAGTTGGGGTGGGTGGGGACAGGCAGATCTCCCATCCAGTCAAGGAGTCTGTGCTCCCCTGGCAGAACAGACAAACCAACAGGTGCTCCCTTAGCTCTGCCTGCAGCCGGTGCTGACGTGAGTCATCCAAAATGCTGGTGGTGAAGAGTGAGCACTCCTGGCTGGCGTTGGAAGGCATTCTTATACCTTAAGTGACAGAGGGCTGCTTGATGTCCCAGATATGACTCCAAACTGATCATGAACATTGGGCTAGGTGTGGGGAATTAGGGTGCCCTTCCACTCAGATCTAACCCCACGGAGCTCTTCTTTAGGGCTAATCTCATTTTGAGGATGCTTGGAAATAGCCCAAGAGGAACTGTCTTTTCTCTTTGGGGTATAAACTACCTGGACTTCCATACTGATTGCCACCAAGGATGGATAGACAGCAGCCAAGGTGGGGTTTTGGGGGGCCAGGGTAGGGGCTGGTGTGGCAACCTGGAATAGAAAGCTGAGGCTTCCATCCCAGCAAGGAGCAGAAATGTAAATAGGGAACCAGGTGCGGAGGCAGAGGACAGTGGGGTGAGGAGGGCTGCCTCCAGAGGTTCTTGGGGATACTTCAGCTCTGCCACACCAGCCTGCTAGACCGAGACCTGAAGCCTCTGGTTGCCAGCAGGGGAAGAGGCTCCCCGTGTCCCTCTAGGCCAATCTTCTGGCTCAGAGCCTGGGTGAGCTGAATCCGAGGTTCACAGGCTAATACAGCTATCCATGACCAGCTCAGGGGCAGACGTTGGGGTGGTGGGGTGTGGTCTGCGTGGGAAGGGAGTCAAACTTTCAGCCTGGACCCTGGTTTGCACCCATCCATGGGGCAAATTCAGTCAGATTGGACTTTTACCCACCTGGGGCTGGGCCTTAGAATGAGTCAGCTGCCAGGCTGCAGCTCTCTGCCTAATTCCCATGACAGGGCCTCCTAACCTCTGTTCTCAGCCAGCCTCCATCCACTGTCTGCGCAATTATTTGTCATGCGACTCTTCTCTTGTGCCTGGGCCACTCCTACCTCTTCTCCTTCCTTAGCCCTGACCCCAGCCCTTCCCAACAGCAGGGGCCAGAGCTGGGGGCCTGGTCACAAGTGGGCCCTCCCTGAGCACTGCCCAGACTTTTCAGTGGCTTTCCCTTTCTCCCAGGTGGGCCCTCATGATGTTGGCATGGGACTCCCAAGAGCTTTTGACTTGGATTGAAGAGGAATGCAGCTATGTGAGGCAGCCTAGGGATGCTCCTGTCTCTCCAGCCCTGCCTTATCCCTGCATTTCCCCCTCTTCCTTTCTGCCCACCCGTCTCCAGATACAAATCTTTAGACATCTTATTTCACTTCTCTTGGTTATGTATGTAGGAGTGGGATGGCTGAGTCATGCAGTAGGTATATGTTTAACTTTTGAACAAACTCATAAATAGTTTTCCAAAGTAGCTGTCCCATTTTACACTCCTTCCAGCAATCTATGAGAGTACTAGTTGTTCTACCTATTTGCAATACTTGGTATTGTAAATCTTTTTAGATGAGGGCTGGGGTCATGTGGGTTATAACAGCAACATTAAAGGGACAGAGTCGGAGGTGACAATACAGTTAGAGCAGGTAAATAAAGAAGAATGAGACTGAGATGGGGAATGGACAGTGTTGTTGGGATCTCACCTCCGTCAATTATCAGCCATGCAACCTTGCACGAGTAACTGAACTTTGTCAGGCCTTCATTTTCTCACCTGCAAACGGGGATGTAACATTTACCGCTGCTGAGATTAAATGAGGCAATGGACATAAACATATCTACACAGTTCCTGGCATCGGGGCTTCCGTTAGTCTTTGCATGAATTAGGTAAAGGTGTTCCTTTTTGGGGGTTGATACGGCCCTGGACGAGGGTGCTGGGATTGGCACAAACTGCTTAGCTATCCACAGTGATTCTGTTTGGCCCGCAAGTTGTCAACCAAAGCACCCTGAACAGACCGAGTTGAAAGGAAGAGGTGAGCGTATCTGTCAGTGTGCCTGCTCTGCCCTCCCCACAGCCCTCCCCTTCTCTCTGGTGACTTCCCCTGTCCTCCACCACCTGCTGCCTTGGGTCTGTGAGAATGTGGGTGCCAATCTCTAGGTCAAATCTACAAGCAGAAACTTCTTTGAAGTTTGGTATCTATACTGAATCATAAGAAATCCTGCTTAAATAGTCTGATTCTCAGAAATAATTTAAGTGTCGTAGAGGCTGGGTGTGGTGGCCCATGCCTGTAATCCCAATGCTTTGGGAGGCTGGGGCAGGCGGATTGCTCGAGGCCAGGAGTTGGAGACCAGCCTGGGAAACAGGGAGATCCCATCTCTACAAAAAATTAAAAAATTAGCCTGGTGTGGCAGCACACACTTGTGATTTCAGCTACAAGGGAGGCTGAGGCAGGAGGATTGCTTAAGTCCAGAAGTTCGAGGATGCAGTGAGATGTGATTGCACTACTGCATTCCAGCCTGGGTGACGCAGCAAGGGACCTGACCCTGTCTCAAAAAAAAAAGAAAAAAAAAGTATCATGGAGATGTGCTCAAGACAACAGCATTTATGGTGACTGGATTTGGTCTTTGTTTGAGGGGAGCCAGAGAGAGGCACAGAACCTTTGGGGGCCCCAGGAGATATTGCAGAGTTCACGGTTTACAGCAGGCAGGTGCTGAGGGCCTGGAAACACATTTTCAGTACCCTAAGGTGAAGACTTTGATCAGAAAAACATCCTCTTCCCAAGGCCAAAGTCCTTGGACTATCTACGGCACATACATGCAGAAGGCCAGGGCACCTTTGCCTCAGCTCAAAACATACAACTTACTACATGAACAGCTCAACCGAACCAGGCCCTTTGATTTATGTGTTTACACTCCCAAAGGGAACCTTTCTTTACCTGAGGGACTCTTGGCTGGGTTCCTTTCATGATGAGAGCAGGACATGAAACTTTGTTTATGGAGAGGTAATACTCCAAGCTGGGGTGGAGTCCAGCCCTTAAAGTTTGGGGCTGGGCAGCCCTGATAACCACCAGGTGGGGAATTTTGCCTCCAAGCTTTCCATCCCTGTCCCTGATGTCTCAGCCTGGGCACCCAGCAGGACTCCCTGGTGTCAGCAACATGAGTGACAGATGAATCATTCATTCCTGAGGTGCTCAGATGAGTCACTGGAGAAGCAGTGTCACCTTTCCAAAATTTAACTTTCCAGCAACTTCAGGAATTCAGCAGCCGTGTAGAGAGAGGGATGCCTGCAATTTGATTTTTGTCCCTTCCCACCAACCTTTTCACCTGCTTGATGGTGCAGGGTGAGGAGAAGGGCAGCACACTGCAAACGGCTTTTAGCTGGGTGAAGATGAAGGAGAACTTTCTTGCTTGTGGCCGCCCAAAATAGATCCAAATGCACGGTTCTTTCTCTCCGCAGCAGAAGGGAGTGAGACTGGACTTTGGGGAGCACTGGAGCGGCTCCCCTCGGTCTTCCAGGCTGAACCTTGTCAGGGTTGAGTACGTGGGTCAGATGCAGTTGGGGCCCCACTGGAGAAGGTGACAGCTGGTGGCAGAGGGCCGGACTACCCAGGGCTATGTCAGTGCTGGAAGGGGCAGCTGTGGCTAAGGGCTGGGCAGCGGTCCTGCCAGCTGGGACCCCACCACCCCTTTCTTCTGCCCTCCTGGGGTAGTGCGCTGGCTGCTCCTCCGGAGTAGTGATGGCTCTGAAGGTGAAAGTCACCTTCTGCCTCTCTCCCGACTGCCTGCTGCTGGGGTGGGGAAGCGGGGGACGTAAATCCTTCCTCATCCCTGTCCCGCGGCACCTGCCTGTGCGGCCGTGGGGAGGAGGCTCCTTGGCTGTAAATCAGGGCCGCCCCCAGTGCCTTCCGGTCCTTCATCACAGTGCTTTATGGCGCTGACACCGGCCAGGATTTAGTGGGCCCAGCCAGGCTGAGGCTGCCTCCTCCCCTTGAAATTAAGGCCACCCATAAATCCTGGAGATGCCCATTTGCATATCCATCTGCATACATTTGCCCCTTAAATTGCCTGCCTTCAAACACCTCATGGAAGTTGGAGCCACTGGGACTGAGAGTCTCTGTTGTCTCAGCTCCTGTTATAGAGGGGAAACTGAGGCTCAGGAGGACAGGGACCTGTCCGTGGCACAGTGGAAGGCAGAGGTAGAGTAAGGTTGGGCCCAGGAAGGATTTCAATAGAAGCTGGGTTGATTTAGATAGAAGTAGAACAGAGAGTCAGAAGTTGAATGCCTGCAGTGAGCAGATTCCAGATTCCCGCCCTGGATGGCCAGGGAGGCTGCGAGGAGAGAGGACAGTGGGAGCGCCCTGGAGGAGGTGGGCAGTGGGGAAGGCCACCAGGAGGCCTGAGGAAGTTTCCACAGAGGGGAAGCAGTGGAGGGGAGCCTGCAAAGGCAGTCCTTGAGGACAGGACTGGCTGATGTGGGCTCATCCAGGCCTCTGTAGCGAAAAGCGGGAAAGGGAGGGAAGAGGCCAGAGGCAGGAACATGTAATCCAGGGTCTCCTTGGCTCCTTCTGCTTCCTGCTGGTGTCAGTCATGACCAGGCCCCTACCTGGACACGTGTGATCTGTCAGAAAGGCCCAGACCTGGTGGGAACTTGGCATGGCCACAGCGTTCTCCTCTGCTGAGCCTCCCACCTCGCCATTCCGCCTCTGCTTCGCCGGACAGCCACAGTGCACCTGAGAGCAGCCCATTGCTTCAGGGAGGGCCTCCTGGGCCTTTTTTGACAGACCCTCTTCAAGGGTGAGCACCCATGGAGGCCCTCTCTCATGTTCTCCTTCCACCCGGGCAGGACCTTAGAGCCAAAGCTCAGGCCTTTCTGGGCCCTAAGCAGGAGGGAGAGCCATGGCAGACCCGGAAAGCTTTTGCCTCCCTCAACCCCAGGGGCCATTCCATCTTCCAAGCAGAAGTCCTATGGGTGAGACCCCATGCTCCCAACTGGGTCCAGGACTGGCCGGTGACCAGGACGAGGAACTGCTCTGCTCCAGGAGGTCACCCCTGGGTCTGCACGAATGCTCCCTCCTTCACCCGTGGGGTGCATGCATCATGGGTTTCTGATGGACTCAAACATGCCCTCTCATCTGTGTTGCAGTAGTCTGGGGAGAGAGGCTTTAGGGGAACCTGATGCTCTTTCTGAGACCGGAGTTCTGGCAGGAATGGCAGGTGGGCTCTTCCCTGAACCAGGCCAACCCATTGTGGCAGCCAGGCCTGGGGACCCCCTTCTTCCATCTCCGGGATGGGACCCAGAGGGTCAGCAGTACAAGGGTAGAGCTCCAGTCAGAGCAGAGGGGCAGAGGACCCCTCTCAGAATCTCCTTTCCCTGCTCCCTTCCCCTCCCCATTCCACCCCATCCTATCCCACAGCCTGAGGCTGGTGGGCAAATCTCAGCCAGAGCTGAGAGGGGTTGGGGATCCTGGCAGACTGAGCCCTAACAACAGTGTCTCTGCTCTGGACCTCCCCTGGCCACTCCAGGGCTCTGTCCTTGCAGCCCAGATGAGACTAGGTGTCCCCAAGATAGGGCTACATGTTCTGACCACCCCAGCTCAGGGAGTGGCTGATGGTGGGGACAGGCCAGGAGAGAGGATGGGAGCCAGGATGGTAAGAAGGTTAAAAGGCAGCTAGGCAGCTGTCTCAGAGTGTGGGCATCATGGAATGCTGAGACAAGAGTGGGAGCCCACCCCACAGCAAGCCCTGGCTGGGTGCACAGGCAGATGTCTGCAGGAGGGTCTGGACCTGCCCCAGCTGACCCCAGCTCTCTTCTCCTTTCCCCTGGGAGGCCTCAGTTGCTGCTTTCCCCTTTTTCCCTCCATCCCTAGCCCCCACCCCTCCCCTCCACAGAGGCCCCACAGTGGATATGTTTTCTCTTCTCTGGGAAAATTGTCTCTCCTGGTATTGGGAGAGGAAGGCCCTTCCCTCTACCTCCTTGCCTTCAGGGCAAAGCAGCCAGATGAAGCGGATAGAGGGGATGCCAAGACACTGAGAGCCTCTCAGGGAGGAAACAGGGTAACAACAATGACACCACATTCTCCGTCTGTGCACCCCCTGAATAACTACTACGCTGACTACCAAAGGATGGGATATGGCCCCCTGTTAGCTTGGGGACAGTGGGGATCACAGAGGCAGGGGAATGGCCCAGAAGACCTCCCCAGAGCCTTCCTGACTAACATTTGCTGGGATTCTTAGAAAGCATGCACAGACTCTGTGGCGGCGCAGCAGTGGGCCTGGGCAGAAGGGCCCCCCATCTGGAAGCCTTTAAGTTCTCCCTCCCCCTCTTCTCCAAATAGCTTGTTCCCAGAAAACAGGAGGAGAAGTTACCCAACAACATGCTGGAGCTTCCTGTGGGGCTGGCGGCCCCCTCCCTGGCCTCTGTTGTAGTGCACCAGGCCCGCACCAGCTGCCCAAGCACTAGCTCAGGAAGCCTCTGCCAGTTATATATTGCAGAGCTGGCTTCCCTCCCCTCCTCCAGGATCTGTGATCACAGCTCACCTCCCCCAGGAAGTCCCCTAGAATTGTCTCTCTGCTCTCTGGTACATGCTGCCAGATCCCTTGAAAAGACACACCTTGCTTTTATGGACTCCTTCAGTCCTGTTCCACAATCGGTAGCCAGTCTGTTTGTTGTAATGAGCTCCCCTTCCTATTTGACATCATGGGAAACTGAGGCCTAGAGCAGCCAAATGACTTGCCCAAAAACAAACAGAGCCAGACATAGACTCTGGCTCTCCTCCCCAGTCCAGGGGTTGGTCCCACCATGTCCATTTGGCTGTGCCTGTCTCCCCAGGCTGACAGGCCTAAAGAGAGCACCCAAGTTCTGGTTGCTGACTTGACATTGGGTTTGGCAGAGCTGACTGAGGTGCTGTCCAGGCACAGAAGCTGACAGGGACTGAGAGGCAGAGACCTTGGTGAGATGGGCAGGATCCTGGCCAAGCAGCACTGAGGACCACCAATGCTGCCACCTCCTCAGAGGACCTCGCTGCCTGGCCTGCATGCTGATTGTCTGACTGGGCTCCTGCCCTGCCCTGTCCCCACTGGCATCTGAAGGCACTTGATTGGGGCAGCTTGGCAAGAAACATTTCCAAATTTCCAACCCCATGGGTAGCAGCAAAAGAGGTTTAAGAACTTTTAGGTAACCAGAGAGTTTAGTTTTTGTTGTTATTGTTGTTTGGGTATTTTTTTAAACGGAGTTTTGCTCTTGTTGCCCAGGTTGGAGTGCAATGGTGCAACCTCAGCTTACCACAACCTCCACCTCCCAGGTTCAAGTGATTCTCCTGCCTCAGCCTCCCGAGTAGCTGAGATTACAGGCATGCGCCACCATGCCCAGCTAATTTTGTATTTTTAGTAGAGATGGGGTTTCACCATGTTGGTCAGTCTGGTCTAGAACTCCTGACCTCAGGTGATCCTCCCGCCTTGGCCTCCCAAAGTGCTGGGACTACAGGCGAGAGAGCACCACGCCCAACTGAGAGTTCAGTTTTAGATGACAGCCTGGCCCCTGCAAGAGCTGACGGTCAATGCAGTCACTGCGCTATAGGTCTCAGTTTCCTTAGCTTTAAAATGGCGGTAAGAGAACAGAGGCTTCATGGGGAAGATGGAAATGGGCTTTGGAGGATGGGAAGGAAGAGGAAGGAGCACCTTCCAGAGCAAAGCAGAAGCAAAGATTCAGAGGGGAGAGTGGACGGCGACTGTTTTCAGGTATGAAGGAGGCCAGGCTCTTGTCACTCTCCCCAGCAGTGCTGCCTGGAACGAATTAACCTGTCTGTGCCTCAGTTCCTCATCTGCGTAGTGGGGATTGTAACAGCACTATGCCCCCCCCCGGTTAAGTGACATAATGTTTGTAAAATTCTAGACAAATACCTGACACATAGTGAGTGCCTCATGACAGGTTTGTGTAGTCTTTATTCACTTATTCATTTATTTAATAACAGCCTTTGGCTATTCACTTTAATTCCCTTGAGCAACACAAGATGGCGTTCGCTCAAGCATGTGACTCCCAGATGCTCACCCAGAGGTCTTCAGGCAGGGAGATCCCTGGGACTTGCAAACTCCAGCTCCTCACACAAGATGCTGTTGGTGTCTGCAAGGCCTCCCCTGATACCTTGAATTCTTCTCACAGCGGTGGGGGAGGTTTTCTCTTCCTCTGGGGCAAAGAGGGATGCAGGCAGGGGTGGGAATTCAGCTCCAGGGCAGAGGGTGTCCATCTCAAAGCCACAAAGTCCTGCCTCAGTCCTAGCTTCCTAGCCCCCTGTGTCCATAACCATAGCCTGGTAGAGAAGGCCTCCCATAGGAGGCCACTCTCTCTGGCCACCCCAGCCTGTCCCAGGGACCAGAGACCCCACAAGTCTTTGATGCTGGGGACAGTCTGAGGAGAAAAGGGTGAGGTGGTGGGAGGGGGCATGCGTGGCCAAGTATTGCAGCTCCAAGTGAGAAATAAGCAGGAGCAGATGGAGCCCAGAGCACAAAGTTCCTGTTTTCACGCAAATGTCTGGGACAATAAAAGTCAGGGGGGAAGACGGGGGTGGGGTTGGAGGGGAGCATAGAACCAGGGGTGGGGGTGCAGAAAGAAGATGCCATGTCAGCAGAATTAGCTCTTATTAAAATAGTTTCCATCGAATTGGTTGGGGATGGGGGTGGACTTTCCAGCCCCCTGCCCAGAGCCCTTGGCCGGCCTGCTAGGGACTGGCCCAGCCTGAGAAGGACGGGGAGGGCTCTGGGCCTGTGCCTGCTGGGGACGTCCAGACAGCGAGTGCTCCTCAGAGCTGATTGCATTTCCTGGCCTTTGATGCCCAAGATCAAAGCAGGGCCAGGCCATCCTGGCCTCCAGGCCTCCTGGCAGCCTCTCTGTCTGCAGGGTCCAGGCTGTGTGGTCATGGTGGCTGGAGAGGGCAAGGCAGCCTGGCATCCCTGGTAGGCCCAGAGCAAGCTAGAGGACCAGGACGTGGGCTGCGGGGGGCTGCAGCTGTGGATACAGCCCATGTCTGCTGTCCACGCATGTCTGTGCTTATCATGCTGGTTCTGTGTCCTCAGACAACGAGATGTTAAACATGGAGGTCACTAATGCCCAGGTCGTGGGAACTTGGGAGTTGTGTCTCATGTGGCCCAGATCAACTGTTACATGAGCCATGCCTTGGATCCTGCAGCCTGTGGAGATGGCTGGGAGTGCATCTTGCTGTAGCGAGAAAGAGCTGTAACACTGCCGTGCAAACGGGCCTTTCATGGATCCTGGCTGGGAGGGCTTCAGGGGTGGTTTGGACGAGGGTCTCCATACACAGACCTTCATCCCAAGGACCCCCTAGCTCCCCCTGTGAAGGGGGCCAGCCCCTCCACTGGACCTGTGGGCGTTTCTTATCAGGTGGAATGAGAGACTTGAGAAAAGAAAGAGACACTGAGACAAAGTATAGAGAAAGGAAAGTGGGCCCAGGGGACCAGCGCTCAGCATACGGAGGACCCGCGCTGGCACTGGTCTCTAAGTTCCCTCAGTATTTATTGGTCATTATCTCTACCATCTCGGAGAGGGGGATGTGGCAAAATGGAGTCTCTTCTTTCAACAGTCTGATCTCTCTTTCTTTTCCCCACACCTTTGCTGGCCCAAACGGCTCCATCCTGGGGCATGTCTAGTCCCTTCCTCTTATTTTCACCAGCCTGGGCCCCCTTTGAGGAACAAGCCCTGGGGGTTGCTCAGTGATGAGAGGACAGCTGCTTAGGGTCCTGCTCCTTGTGTACAGGGAGGCAGATAAGCCCCTCTTGATGCACTGCAGGGATTTGCAAGAGTTGGTCCCCAACTCCCGGGCAGGTTTACTGGACATCTTTGCCTTTTATGCCCTTATGAGGGCTTCAGGTTCAGGCGGCTGCCTCAGCTCAGGCCGGACTCCTTGTCTGGCTTCTTCCAGCCAGGTGTCCATCGGGTGGTGCTGACTCAGTTTCCCTTTGATGTGAAGCATTCATGGGGATACCAGGCAGAGGCTAGCCTGGGGTAGGAGTTGGGCAGTGTGGAGGCTATGTAAAAAATGCTGGGGAGGCAGAGGCTTCTACAATCACATACCTGCAGGGCCTGGGGGCAGGGTCCTCCCTGTGCAGTGGCGTTGGTGTTCCTGCAGGCCTGTGTGTTGCAGCGGGGCCCTGGCGGCTCCAGTGCCCACCCATGTGGAGAGGATTAGGGCCTGGAAAGACACATTTTCCCCTCTTCCTTCTTGGAAAGAGGATCAAGGGGACCTGGTGACAGCCCAGAGATTCTGGGCGTGTGGACAGCCCCACTTCCGTCCATTTCCCAGGCAGCCTGAGAGATGCACACCATCTGGCCTAGTACTGAGCCTGGAGCCCCCAGCCCACCCAGAAAAGAGGCACCAGCGCCTGCCCTTCCATCCCTGGAGGCCCTGCCCTGAAGAGGGAGCAGAGAAAGTGGACTGGGGGCTTCGTGGAAATAAGGCAGCCACTGGTGATTGACACATCCTGGGTTATCTGGAGTGGTTACTCTTAGCTCACTGGTTGTTCTCGTATTCTCAGGATGGAACTACATTGTGACTTCCTGGGATAGAAACCCTGATCTCACCCCTACAAAGTTTCTATAGTCTGGGCTTGGTCTTCAGCCAGCCCCTGCCACTGATTTCTTGGGACCTCTGTTGGGCCTTCCAGAGTTTGAGACTGAGCACGGAAATAACTGTTTTTGTCTAAACCATGCCCTTGTGAGCAGGACTAGCAGTGAAGTGGGTGGGAGCATGGTTTAGGTGGCTAGGAAAGACCCAGGGCTCAGGCACCAAGCAGAATTAGGACCAGGGCAGGGATTTTTAACCTGGGAATATGTGCACCGCCAGCCCCTTCCCCACCACCAGACCTTATTCTCCCTGCTCGGTGTGATGTATGTGTGAGTTTGCTTGCACACACACACAAGAATGAAATGACACTGATCACCTTCCCCTCCCCTTGCCTCTCTTCTCCTGTCATCTCCTTCTCCACTCCTGTCCTTTTAACTCTCTCCTTCTCTCTCTCCCTTCCCTTCCTTCCTGTCTCTCAGATACCTTGGACTGGGTGGTGATATATCTCAATTGTCTATGTCATGCCTATGAATAAGGGGCTAGAAACTGCCATGCTCAGTTCCCAAGCTTGAGGGAAGGTTGTATCTTCTCCCTGTCTTCTGAGTCCTCAGTATAGCGGAGTGTGGTGGTACACGGGACTTGTGGGAGAAGAGGATGTGTCATTGGCCAAGAGTGGGGACTGGAGAACAACTCTGAACTTGGTTTTCATGCTGTTCCTCCAACAGGAACCCTCTTTAGATGTGACTTAGTGTAACCAAAGCCATTCCGCTACCCATCCAACGGGATCCCATTCCTGAGCCATGTAAGCCAGGTTGCCCACAGGGTTGCTCAGAGTTAGAATAGAGTGGAGGGAAGTGGCTGAGACCTGACCTATGCTAAGACTTTGTGCCTGGCCCTTCAGCTGACCCTGGCTGAGATTCCTTGTGTTTGAGTGTGTACACACTTGCACGTTTTCCTGTCTGCACACGAGTCAGCCTCTGTGGGCAACTGCGTGTATGTATATACATCTATGCACATGAGTCAGGATAGGGAAAATGTGCTGTGCATACACATGCGCACTGTACATGTATGCACGTGAGTCAGTGTGGGGATTACGTGCTTGCGTGTGTGGGCTCACAAATGGAAGGCTTGGCTGGGAAACCCGAATCTCTCCCTCTCAGGCCTCAACCCGTGCTCCCTGGGGCCCTGATGGAGGAGAACAGAGAGTCCCCAACTCTTGCTATCTGGGACGGCGGCTTCTGTTGGATTCCCCCCACCCCTTTCTTTCTTGACACAAATAGCCTGTGGAACAAAGGGAACTGGGGATTTGGATTATTTACACAGTCAACATTAAGCAAGTTGTGGTCTATTTAAATTCTTCTTCATTAGGCTGGGAAATTCCATGGCAAACACTCAGACAGTAAGGAAACCTCCAACGCAGCAGCTCCCAGCTCCTGCCATTGCTATGTGGTTCCCCATCTCCTCTCCCCTGCTCCCACCTCTCTGACCCCTGCTTCCTCCATTCAAGCTCCCTGATGTCATGCCAGCCCCCTTCACCTGACGGATGCCCTCCAGATTCCCCGTCCATCCCTCCCATCCATTGGCCCAAATTTCCTTTCTTCCATCTCCCTTCCCTTTGCCTCTATTTCTCAAACCTCCACCCCTGCCTCACACCTCGCTTCTCCTTCCTAGACTTGGGAGGGACAGCTGGAAGCCCAGCCTCACACCCAGCATCCAGTCTGCAGGCACAGTGTGCAGAGAGGGAAAAAAAGCAAGGCCCATCAGAGGATGGGAGGAGGCAGGTGGTGGCCATCCCAGTGCAATTCATCAATGTGCTTGGGAGGCTGAGCCTCTCTGAGGCTGTGAGACAGTTTGAGTGGGGAAAGAAAGGGTCTTACCTACAGGTAGAGCCACGGGGTTGCTCCAAGTCTCCAGTAAATTCCACATAGTGACAGTGTGAGACAAGTCGAAGGATCTGATGCTTATGCTAAAGACGGGGGCCTCTGCTATCACCCAGGCTGACACTCAGGGGCCCTGTGATCTGGGGCTACAGCAGATGATTTGTCTGGGCCAGAGTGAAGGAGACGCCAAGCATTAGGTTTCAGGGCAGTGAGAAGTCCTGGGTGGGGGCGAGGGGCAAGTTGGGCAGAAGAATGGGAGGCCCCTGAGGCTGCAGGGCCAGAGTGGGGAGGGGCAAGCCACTTGGGAAGGGGTCTGCAGGGTAACCTGGTCCTGAGGTAGCTGCAGCCATGTTAGCTGTGTTCTTCAAGACTTTTTCTATGAGGCCTAGAACCCAGGCCTGGGACTCGAGTCTGGAGGATTTGAGGAGGCTGATGCTCCCCCGTATAGGGCAGGGAATCACTTTGGCTCCTTCAAAGCTATCAAAAAGTGACTTCTGGATGTCTCCAGAGGCAGATGTTTGCACTGCTGAAATGCCCCAGTGAGAAGCAGGCAGCAAGGCCAGGCAGCTGGTTCAGACCTGTGGCAGGAAGTCATAGCCACACGCCTTTCTCAGAGGGAGAGCCTGTGCCCATGTGCTGAAACCTTTAGGAGAGGGAGCCCACTGAGGGCTGGAAAGCTCATCTCAGAGTTCTCCTGCTGGCAGGCTATGCTGGGGGAAGGGAGACAGGCCCCAAGGGTTTTGGAAGCCCAGTCACCTGAGAAGGGGACTCCAGAAGTAAGGGTCACCACACCCTGTAGTCCCTTGCTTTAGCTATTGTTTAAACTGATGTTAGCATTACTGATGAACAGTGCACAAATCCCCCTCCAGGCAGGCGGGGCTCAGGAGAGAAACTGCCCTTCCAGATTGCAATGTGACAACCTCCTTCTCCAAACAGCAGCACAGCCTGCAGCGGAGAGGGCCTGAGAGCTGGCTGCCCATTATCACCTCGGTGCTGGCCCTGCCCTCTGGGCCTGTCCCTGCTGCCACCTCTGGGCCTGTGTTTCTGATTAGCGGCCGCAGCTGCGCAGCATTAGTTGCATTTTTCCAGGATGAATCTTGGTTGTGACTTCCTGCCACAGGTCTGAACCAGCTGTCTGCCTTTGCCGCCTGCTTCTCACCCCAGTCCCCTGGGCTACCCTAAATGCCCTTACTCCCAGGGGGCTCCTCCTGGAGGGCCAGCCTCAGGAGTTTGTCTGCTGGGATGGGCCGGATATCCCCCAGCTTGCCTGGGGCAGCTCAGGGCTCAGCCACTGCTCACCAAGCAGAATCTGTTCAGCTTTTTGGATGAGTCCCCTTCAGAGTGAGTGATAAGGACCCAGACCTTGGCACACATGCTGCTGGCCGCTGGGCAAGGGCAGAGCAAGCCAAGGCCATAGAGAGGCTGAAGGTAGGCTCCCAAGGCAGACAGCATCACCTTCTGGCTTTCCAGGGTCTGTCCACCCTGTCCTGGTCTTGGTTTTCATGAAGCCATGGTCTCCAGCTAAGGCTGCACAAGCCCCCTTCTTTTCCAGTGCTCTTCTGGAAAGCTAAGTGAAGCTAGCCATAGACTCAGCATTCACCTGAGAGGTAGTGAGCTCCCTGACCTGCAGGTCTGTGAATAAAATCTTTCACATTCATAGCAGCCTTTCAATCTTTTGTGATCCTTACTGTGTCCCTGTAAGTGAGTATGGCAGGGGTGAGCTTGGCAATTTTTGGAGGAGAAAACTAAGGCTGGAGTGAATAAGTGCTGGAGTCTAGGCTAGAACCCAGATGTGAGGCCCACTTAGTCCACTGTGAGTTTCATTCAATATCCCTTCTCTCTGAACCCAAGCAGATTCCAAGAGACTAAGACCCCAGACCCCAACTTGGCAGCTGGCGCATGTTCTTTCCTCTTTCCCTGCCTACTAGCTCCCTGGCCAGCACTCCTGAACAATCTGACAGCCTATCCCAGGCAGGCTTGATTCTGACTGTCTGTCACTTTCCTGCTGCAACATCCTGCCCTGGGCTGTAGCCTTTGGTCTATGCTAGGGTCTGTGATCTGGGATAGGCCTCTGAAAATCAAAGCCCTCAGAGGACTCACAAGACCGTGAGCAACCTGAGTATGGGGCCTATAGAGGGTAGCTGGCTTCTGTGTCCCCAGTGCCCAGGGCAGGCCTGGCATAGAACAGAACTCAGGCAGGAGAGTGGGAGCAGTGGCTGGAAGAAATCAAGCAGGGAGTGCCATGGAGAAGCGGCTGCAGTTGGCTTTGGGGACCCCATGTGGTCAGGGAGGCTCACTTGCTCTGGGAAGTAGGGGGAAGTAGGTGGAGGCTGGAGGCCAGCACTCCCTGGGGAGAGGATGCCTATGTGCCAGGAACATCTGAAAGTTGTTCAGAAACATCGTGAAAGTGCTGGGCAGAGAAATGCTAGCAGTCGGGCCAGGTGCAGGCGCTCAGGGTAGGACAGAGTTCTACTGTGGCCGTAGGGTCCTGCAATGGGTAGAGCTTGTTGAGGGGTGACCAGATGCCGTTGGGACCCTGGGGCTGCCATCGACTGCCTTTAGCCTGGGCTGCTGCAGGGGTGCGGTGTTTCTACCCCGTAACCCATCTCAAAACCCCTGAGAGATGGGCACATCAGCTCTCTCAAGTGCCCTGGGAGAGTTTCCTGGCCTAAGATGATGACTGGCACGGGGCAGGGAACACAGCCTCTGCTGGGGAAGCCTCTGTCCTGGCGGGGAGATGCTGTCCCTGTCTTCAGAGCGGCCACTCTTTGGTTTATGATGTATTGACATATCATAACCCCTGGACGCCTTTGCCCTGGAGTTAATGATTGTATTTCTACAATTCTTCAGTTATTTTAGGAAAATGTGAGCTGTTTCTTTAGTTATCTGCAAGGAATTGCCAACAGCTATTATACATTTGGCTAGATTGAGACTAGGAATGAAACTTGTATTTGTCCCTAAAAGTCTCAGTTGGTTTTAGCCTTCACTGTTCCCTGGATGGCTGGTGGTGGAGTGCCATGTGTGCGGTCAGCTAATGGGGACACAGTGCTGATTTGCTTGGGCCGTGTCAACAGGATCTTGGAGCTGGGAGGAGACCATGACGACTTTTTACATGATGAGGAAATTCCCCTGTTGGAAGACAATCCCTCCAGCCTCCATCACATACCTGCTGTGATAGGGAGCTCGCTGCCTGCTACTTGATCATAGGTTCTGTCACCTGCTTTAGGGCCACAGGTCAGCCAGGGGTCACTGCAGGCTCTTTTCCAGAGGCAGCGCTCCCAGGGGCCCCCTGGTGGTCACTATGAAGCTGTGCGGCTCTCCTGGAGGGTTCCCTTGCAGCCCTCAAGCGGACAAGAGCTCATCTTTCCTGGCCAGGGGCTCCCTTGTAAAGGCCCTTTGGCCAGCAAAGGCACTGGGTTAGTGTTTCCTTGTGCTGCCCACCAGGCAGAAGGTCAAAGGTCTTGGTCAAGGCCCACCGTCCTCTTCCTGCAGTGACCTTTGAGCACCTCTTCCTGAACATCCTCACCCCACCCTGCCAAGTCCTGGCACATGCAGGACCAGACAGTAGAGTTCAGGCTGTCCCTGAGACTCTGCTGAAATGCCCCTTCTCCTTCACCAAGGACCAGGGGAGAAAAAGGAACCACAGACTGGAGACAGGCAGCAGGAAGGGTGGGGAGCCAGGTGATGTCATCTTTGCCTGCTGTCAGGCTGGGGCCCTGCCATCATCTAACCTGCTCTGGCTGAAGTATCCTGGTCACTGTTAGTCCATAGGAGAAGGACCCTTACCATGGCTGGGAGACCAGGAGAAGGGGTGCAACTCCCCTTGTGTCTTGGATTAGAACATGATTGCCAATCTGTGGCCCCAGTGGTGCTGAGGGCTGTGAAGGTGGGCCCTCCATCTTTCCTGCCACCTGCCGCACCACCATGGCTGCTACCTTCACCACCTTTCCAGCCAAAGCCTTTCAAAGCCATGTCTTGGTAGGTAGAGCTGGATGGGGCTCTAGGCTGTGACTTTAAATTAGAATCACTAAACTGTTGGAGATAATGGAAGGGAAATGAGAGGCCAGTGGAACTTGCCAGCCCTTGGGTCCATGAGACCAGGGCACTGTAACCAAGAATCTGAAGGCTGGCCCACATCCTCAGCCCTGGGAACACAGGAATGGCCTCAAGACCCCCACTCAAGCCCTGTGTTCTCTCCCACCAGGGACAAATGGCCATGTGGCCTTGTCTCATGGCCCCTGCATGTAATCACTCCATTCAGTTTGGACTTCTCATTGTTAAGTAGCACCACAGTGGGAAGTCTCTGGCCCCATCTAACTCCTTTATACAACCTCCCCCAGCCGAAGCCGAAACCTATGCCTCCAAGTCCTTCCTGCAGCCCTTGGGGATTCCTCTTCAGCCCTCTAGCAAATAACTATTCCAACAAAAACCTTCACAGCTCCCCAAGAACTTGCCATAATTTATAGGCACAAGGCAGTCCAAATCCATATGGAGAAAAGTAACATTCCTCCCGAAGAAGCAGCCCAGCCAGCTGAGAGGGGGAGAGAGAGAGAGAGAGAGAGAGAGAGAGAGAGAGAGAGAGAGAGAGAGAGAGAGATTCTGCTAAAAGATATACCTGTATATTAAAAGAACTGGGGACTGGGGACAGACAATGGGAAGTCAGTAAGTGAGGCAACGTCACCCTCACAGCTTTCAGTCCAAGGGTGACCGGTTGCCTTCAAAGACAGAGGATGCCTTGGGACAAAATATGGCTGCCAGCTTTCATTTGTCCGAATGGTGGTTTTCCTAGAACAAAGGGACTTTTTTTTTTTTTTTTTTTTTTTTTTTTCTCAAAGGTAAATTGAAGCCACTTCTTTTAGGGAAGCCCAGAAAGATTTGAACTTTTAAGTGAGTTCGCCCAGCTTCTGCACTGTGAGGCAATTGAACTTGCACAGTAAAACCCAGGGAGATGACGTGTTACCATCCCCATTTTATGAATGAAGAAACTGAGGCTCAGGGTGGTTAAACTGCTTCTACTCTGATGTAACAAGAGGAGGCAGGATGCAGAGCCAGGTCTGCTGGCCTGCAGACCCCATACTGCAGGAGAGAGGGGGTCCCCAGAACTTAGACGATATCAAGTCGAGAGGACAAGCATCTTCCAGTGGCTGAAAAGGCCAAGTCAAGCAGCAACGGAATGGGAGGGGTTAAGATCCATACTGTAGAGGCAAAGTCATTTCAACACCACCCCCTCCCCCCTTTTCTATTCCTTTTCCACTGAGTTGACCTTTAAATTATGGCATCAGCTGTCGTGCCAGACACGCTGCGATTTCCCCTCACTCCATCTGCCCAGCCTTCCCACTGGCGCAGTTTCTAGCTTGCTGTGCTCTCCTCCCTCCTTCCCGCTCTCTCCTTCTCTCTCCTCTGCCCCCATCAGCTGCCTCCCTCTGAGTCCCATTCACAAAATCCCAGCCATGTCGCTGGCCCTGCTGCAGGTGGCATTCGGGCATTGCTGGTGTTCCCCCAGGGTCATGCCTCCCCACCTCCCAACTCTGCTCTGGGACACTGCAGCCAGGAAATCACATCTGCCCAGTCCCACTCCCACCTCCCTCCAGGCTGGTCTGTAAGCCTGCACACCAGCCTCTCCCCACCCGTGCCCCATCCAGGCCCTTGCTGCTCCTATCTTCCTCCAGCCCCACCCCTCCCCAAAGCCTCCAGTGGGGATACACCCTCTGCTTAATGTTCATTTGCATTTGGCCCAAGGCCTACACGATATATTTTGTTTTTTGCCATGACTGTAGAATATAGCAGACATTAAATCTTATCGGTTTAATTTTCTTCCAGATAATAGTACAGGCTTTGAATTTTTTCTTAAACTATGGAAAAAGTGTCAAAGAAAAGTGGAACATTAATCAAGAGACTTTGATGAAAGGAATGAAAGTGTTTTCCTAAGAGCCCAACATGTGGTGCAGCTGCTGGTGGATATTTAAATGACATTTTTCATATGTTGCTATAAAAAAAAAATCTCTTTGAGTTGATTCTGGAAATATATTCCAATTTGCTACAATGCCAGTGGTCTTAAAATTATTTAGAAATAAAATGTGTTTATGATTTCTGCTCTACTTTGTGTATTTGTCTGCTTCAGGCCTCTTTCCTTTGAGGAGGGCCTAACCGATCTACCCCAGAAGCAGTGGGGCTCTTCAGGACAGGCACCATCAGACAGGGGTCCCCAAAGATCACAGTCATACTTTCTTCTGTGGCCTTTGGCCTAACACGTCACTCTTCTCCAGAGGTTAAACTGCAACGGGAGGGATTCAGGCGAGAAAGAAAGAGAAGGTGATGGAGAATGTCATTATGTATTAGGAAGGTCTGGGGAAAGCTTTTTAAAAGGTGTGATTTCTCCTGTAAATGAGAAAGGAATGAATTCGTTCAGCTCCTAGGTTTCCTTATAAGCCTGAACACCCAGGAGAGTGGAATCCAGAGGCTGGAAAAGCCTGACCTCCAGCCTCCTTTGAGAGGCTCCTTACAGCATGGAAGGGACCCCCTCCCTCCATTTGGGCTGGGAGAGACTGGAGTTTCAGCCTCATTGTTGGAGCCAGCTGGGCTGGGAAATCTTTGGGAGTCTGCCCTTCCCAGCCCCCTCACTGGGATGCCTTCCTCAGAAGATCATTTAGGGCTTTCAGGCTCCTGCCCTCTGAAGGACCAACTTCTCCCCTATGAACCTTGCATCCTTGTAACTGTGCCAATCCTAGTGCCAGGGGAAGGAAAGAGACTCCCAAGAGGTGCCTTTGGCATGTGGACACGGAGGTCGTCTGTCCTGGGCTGTCTGACTGACGGCAGGGGCAAGGCCAGGGTCTCAGCAGTGGGAGCACCTAGGCTGATTCCAGAGCAGAAGAGGCCCCACAATCCCTGCCGGGGCCCAGAAGGCAGATGTCCTGGGCACTTGCTGTTCTTCCCTAGCCTGCGCAGCTCCTGGGGGAGATGAACGGAGGCCTGAAGGCCCCGCCCTCCCCCACTCCCCCTGCCGCCCAGTCTGGCCTTGGGCCCTGCATTGGCAGTCAGTTCTGTCCCCATTGACCAGTGGGGGGCACACTCTCCCAAGTTTTCCTGTCTCTACTGCAATTGTCATTTGGACCTGAAGGTAAATTCAAGGGTGTTGGTGCCTCCTTCCCTGCCAGGTGAGAGAAACTGATGATCCTGTATTCTAAGAAGGTTCATCAGGGCTCCTGCTGCATGTTTCTGAGATGCTCTTGGCTTGTCCTCATCCGTGTCATGGCTTCGTCCTCAGATGCTGCAGGCATTCTAGCGTCTCATCACCTCCTGCCAGGGGCTCCCTGGAGGAGGGGTGGATGGGAGAAGCTCCGCTCCTGTGCAGTCTGCAGGGCATCTCCAAACTCTGGGCTGCTCCCTTCTCCTGTTCTGGCCTTTGGCTCCCCAACTTCTCCTTCTGTCCCCTTGCCCCACATGTCTTTCCCGGAGGAGACCTTTTATGGGGACTCTGTGGTTTGGGGAAGGGAAGAAACCTGCCCAAGCACAACTAAGCCTTCCTTCTGCTCAGATCTGCCTCAACTCCCCATCCTGATCTCATTGTCCTCTCTTTCTAACCAACCTGCTCAGTTCTGCGCTGTCGCCCAAGTGTGCAACCTTGGGTCTGCCTCTGCTTCTTTTCTGCAATTAGATGCCTTCTTGTAGGCCCAGCCGAGGCTCCACTTTCTCCCTAGGGCCTTCCCTGTCTAACTCCAAAGAACGCAGTGGCTGAAGCTTGGGAAGAGGAGCGAGTCAGGTGGGGTCTTGCCTTGCCAGTTGCCTAGCTCTGCGACTTTTGTCTTACACCCTCCCTGGACTATGAGCCCCTGGGGCAGGACGGTGCCAGGAGGGCAGCCTTTATTTTTCCATAACACTGTTTGGTGCAGGTGGAATTCAGAGAAGACACCCCTGGAGGGATTTGGAACAGCCTCTTAGGCACCTTTGGGAGGTGCCTGGGTCTCTGCTGATTGAACTAATTTAGCTGATCACGATAATTCTCTTGCCTGTAACAATTTAGGAATGAAACAGGAGAAGAGTCTGTTGGGGGCTTTGAGGAAGTATTTTCTCACACCCAACTCAGAGTTACAGTGACACAGGAAGACAAGTCCTTTGCTTTCCTCTGGACGTATCCATGCCTAGATGAGATGCTGGAATGCCTGCAGCATCTGAGGACGAAGCCATGACATGGATGAGGACAAGCCAAGAGCATCTCAGAAACATGAAGCAGGATCCCTGATGAGCCTTCTTAGAATACAGGATCATCAGTTTCTCTCACCATGTTGTCTAGCTGAAGATGGGATGTCCTGCTACTTACTGCCATAAAACAGCCTACCTGCATGGGAAGAGGTGGGTGGAGGCTGGAGAAACACTCACTGTTGAGCTGAACTGGGGCTGACTGATAACAAAGACCTTACCCTCCCTCTCTCTCTTTTCTTCCTTCCCAGATAGAAAGAAGGGGTCTTTGTCCAAGGCCACCGCTGAGACTAAATAGGGATGGCTAGGCCTGCCTCAATGGGCAATTTTAAGGTCCCTCTAGGATAACACACTTACTGTAAAGGCTCATTAGGGGCTCCATTCCATCCCCTTTCCCCTGCTGTTTTGCTTGCAAAGACAAAATCTTCATAGGTCTTTGTTGCACGTTGGTGCTGTTCTCAGTTAGAGGCTAGGGCTAATTGACGTGCCACTCGTCTCTAGGCCTGAAGGTGGACATGTGTACTCAGGCTCAGTCCTGAAACACGAGGACTGAAGTGTTATATGGCCTGTTTCTGGTTTACTGGGAATTTCAGGAAACCCAAATACCATGTGATTTGTGTGGGAGGGGCTTTAAATTTCTCCAAATAAAAACATTTTTACACTGTATAAATTCCTTTGTGGGATTACTTGCTAGCATTTTTCTATCTCCCAACCATGTTGAAAATTCGGTCATCCAGTTTCACGGACACATACAGAGGGCCAAAAGGGGCTGCATTTCTATGCACATGACTTAATCTCTGGCAAGGAAGGCTGATGGGAGGACGATGGTGAGCTCTTTGATGAGAGATGACCCTGGGAAGAAGGAGTGAGGAGAGGAAGGCTAGCATACAGCTAGGGGAGGGACTCTCGTGAAAGTGGAAACCATCAGATGAGAGAGGAACATGTGTTCTCGTGACTGCCCTCTGTTATCCTGGCTGGATTTTAAGGGGACTCATATTTCCCTTTCTTGACCTAGCCTCCCCTGATCAAGGAGTCAAAGTCCTAGTCAGCTGGAGCTGCCAGTCTGATGAGCAGATAATCTCTGAACTTGAGAAATCTCAGGTCCATGTACTTAGATACAAGGCAGAGACACAGTCTAAGAAAGAAGTTCTAATAATTAGCACAGCTAAGTCTCTTTGGACCTACATCTGAGCACTTGTGACAAGACAAAGGGGAAAAAAAGGTCCTTTTCCCAGGGAGCTAGAACAATAGGGATATAGTTCCTGGACCCTTATCCCCAAGCCCTGGCCTCCTAGAAATGGGCTACTAGCTTTTTCATGGGGAAGGGATGTCCTACCACTCCTACTCCCATTAACAACATAAACTATCTTTGTCAATTCTACAGTCTTCTCTTGCAAAGGCACATCTACTAAGTTTTCTGATGTCCTAGACTTCCTCCCAAGACATCTCTGGTTGTGAACTCCTTAAAGATGATATCTTTGGTTTCTCTAGAAAATAGAGGCTGAAGCAGTGCTTAAGTGTTAATGCTTTATTTTGGAAGTGGAAACCCATGGAAGCAAAAATGAGACAAGATAGAAGTGAGGCGGTAAAGGGTAGGGAACAATGAAAGATGATATGTTATTGCACTGGCTGTTGCTTTCTGACAAGTTGCAAAGAGACACCGCTGACCAAGATGTAGATGCATCCCATCAACCAGGAAGGATATCTCTGGACAAGCTGTTCAGAAAACATTTGCCCTTGGAATCAACAATTAGAAGGGGAAAGGAGAGAGAACTTTATCTAAAGTTCTCTTCTGTCTTTTCTCTTTCAAAATTACTCTTACAGGGAACTCACCTGAACTCCCTGATTGTATCACTTGGCCCCTTCAGCAGTGGCTTAGCAAGCTAGATCCCACACTATGTATATTGCTGCTTCTTCCAAGTCTAAAATGCAGCAGGAGTCTGAGATTCTGGTGGGGCAGCTGGTCAACCTCAGATGGCAGAACCGTGCAAGTATGCAAGGAGTCCGTGTGGAAGCAGCTGAGGAGAAGCAAGTGTCTGAGTGTTCAAGAGAATCTGAAGAGGTGCCTAAGATATGTCCAATAGAAATAGAGAGGATTCCTAGAGGATGAGGATGGAAAGAAGGGATCCCTGCAGAGAGGGAAGGTACTTAGAGATCATCAAAAGTGAGGGAAGAAGGAACTCTAGGAGAGAAAACATGAAGGTGGGAAGTTGAGGGTGTCATGGAAGTCTAAGTAGGTAAAATAGAAAGACCCAGTGACTCTGGATAGAAAGCTACTCCAGTTCTGGAAGCTACTTCAAGGGCATGCTTCTGGATAATAAAGCACATTAAATTAGAACCTTCTCAGCCAGTATATGCTCCTGGTTGTAAAGAATAGGTCTGTTTTGTCTTTGCCCATCTGTATAGTAGATTGTAAAATGGCCATAAATTCTTCCCTTCCATGAATCCATGCCCTTGTAGTGTGACTTTGTAGATCCTCCCATTATGAGATGAAGTCTGTTTCCCAACCTTTTGAATCTGGGTTGACCATTTTATCTACTTTAGATAATGGGACATTAGCAAACATGACACAAGCAGAGGTGTGGAAAGCACCTTTGTGCATTGGGGCTTTCCCTTGGCTGAGCTTAGAACATGAGACTGCTGTGAATGAGCCTGAGGTAGCCTGCTGGAGGATGAGAGACCACATGAAAGAAAATTGTGGTGCCCGTCAGACGTGAGTGAGGCTATCTTTGTTAATCCAGTTGCTAGCTAACCTATCAACTGACTGCAGACACATTAGGAAGCCCAGAACTGCCCGGCTGACCCAAGGATCACACACTAAATAAAATGGTGGTTGTTTTAAGACACTAAGCATTGGGGTTGTTTGTTATATAGTAAAAGCTACACTAATTCAACCTGAATAACCAATTGTGTGTTAAACTCATGAATTGTGTTTAGTGAAGATTTTCAGAATAGAGTTGAACTTCATAGACTCCACTACTTAGAGAAAACAACTGAATAGAGTGGATAATTGACAATGGGGATGCTGATGAAGGGTAGTAGCAATAGGTGTTGATACTAGCAATGGTATTGATGATAATAGTCATGATGATGGTGATGGCAATGTATAATAGTGCTTGTGAAGGTGGTGGTGATGGTGATCCCAGTGATGATTGGTGATAATAATGGTGATGTTTGTGAAGGATAATAATGGTGATGTTTGTGATCCCAGTGATGACTGGTGATAATAATGGTGATGTTTGTGAAGGAGGTGGTGACTATATAATAATTGTGGTGTTGGTATTACTAGTGATAAAGGCGGCAATGATAGAAGATGGTGATCATGGTGGCAATGATTGTGGTGATGTTAATACACTTGATCTTAGCCAACAGGCTGAGAAGCAATGTAGTTGTGTTAATAGTAGTGATTATAACTGGGGATGATTGCTGTGGTGATGGTGGTGCTGACTCTCAATGATGGTGATGGTGATCATGGAGATAGTGATAAAGATGGTAGTGATGATGAGAGTGATGATGCTTATTGAATGGTGGCAATGTTGGTAATGGTTGTGAAGACTACAGTGATGGTGGTAATGATGTTGGTGATGAAGATGATGGTTTTAATAGCAGTAAGTTGATGATGCTAGCTACAGATATGCCCGGATCTTTATGGCCAGTATGCCTCTTGGTTTGGGTTTCTCCTTCCCATTAAAACCCAACCCCAAAACCTAGCTCCCAAGTGAAGAAGGATTTTCTGAGCAAATTATTCTATGAGCTGAGAAGATTAGAACTCCTGGCACCAATTCCTTTCTTGAGAAGAATTGATGAACCAGAGCCAGAGTAGAAGTGAAAGGATGAAGGGCCTGTGCTGTGAGCACTGATTTGGCCTCTTTGAAGACAGAATGAGAGAAAACACATGTAAGGGCACACAGCAAGATTGGTCAGCTGTAGGATGAAGGAGGCAAAGTGCATACCCTCTCAAGCCAGAATCCACAGATCTGGGTCCCTGGATGCTTTCCCCTCTGCCCTGGAGAGAGCCCCACACCTAGGGAGAGAGATATGAACAATGAGTAAGTCCATGGCCTCATTTGGCCAGATGGGGCCACTATGGCAATGTGTCGGGGAAGACCTCCAGGGACCAAAGGCTCAGGCTTGATGGGGATTGGAGTGCTTATCACACCTGCCATCCAAGATGGGAGGAGCCCACCGTGGCTTGCTTGGACCCAGCCACTCTCAGGGTGTGAGCCACAGAATGCACTGTGGGCTGGAGGATGGGAGAGGGTGAAACGAGAGGCTGACGACAGGCTGCTGGCTTCAGGGTACAGTGTGATCTACCGGGCCATGTGGAGGTCAGCCGTGGGGAGGACAGGGCGGGCCAGAGCTGGCCCAGCTGCAGTGCAGCTGTTCACTGACCGGTCATCCAGACCTTGCTAAGAACTGGAAATGCTGCAGTGTTTTACCACCCAGGACAGGCCCTCCTTCTGGTCAGCTAGATGCAGCCCTTGCATCTCCAATCATCCCCAAGACCCTGCTCTGGAAGTACAACCCGTGTTTCTCCCTGGCTGAATGGGACACCCCCCATAATTAAATACAGAGACACAACTGAGAGCCCAGTGAATTATGTAGGGCTGGGGATATCTTGTCTGCATGGCAAAGGCCCCTACTCAAACAAGATTCTGAGCAAGGCCCATGACAAGTGTCAGCAGAACTGGGGAAAGAGTAGGGGAGGGTGAATCATTGATTTAAAAAGAACCGAGGAACTAAGTGGCTAGGGCTTGTGGAAGGCCCTGAGATGTCTATGGACTAGGAAATAAAACGCTGAAAGAGGTTCAAAGGCACTGTGGAGGAAAAGGGGACAAAACTTCTTGAGGCCCAACTGGGTCTTGAGAAAGCTGCGGAGTTTCTGAACATGGGTCAGTGCCTTCCGTTGGCTTGAAAATGAGTTCATTTCTGTACCTGGGTCTTAATCAGGGCACACCCTGTAATAAGATGCTTGCACCAATGGGCGACTTGGAGCTGAAATGTACCAGGCCAGACTCCATTCATCAAGGCCTGTGCTCTGCTGTGGGGCTGCATCCTCCCTGAAGAAGGGGCATCTTTTCTTAACCTCACAAAGGTACTGTACAGGCTAACGAAGCACTGGTCTAAATGTGCTTAGAGTGCCTTTTCCAAACCAGGTTGGCTTCGTCCCAGTTGCTCCAATATGTCCTACAGGCTTTAGCCAGGCCATTGGAAGGGACAAATGGGACAGTATTCTCCAAGCTCTTCCCAACGAAGGCTTGGGGTTAGTTGAGTCAGCCCAATATCTGCAGCAAACACAGACAGGTATGGGGAAAAGAAAGAGAGATCAGACTGTTACTGTGTCTACATAGAAAGAAGTAGACATAAGAGATTCCATTTTTGTTCTGTACTAAGAAAAATTCTTCTGCCTTGAGATGCCGTTAATCTGTAACCCTACCCCCAACCCTGTCCTTGCAAGAGACATGTGCTGTGGTGACTCAAAGTTTAATGGATTTTGGGCTGTGCAGGGTGTGCTTTGGTAAACAAGTGCCTGAAGGCAGCATGCTTGTGAAAAGTCATCACCATTCTCTTAATCTCAAATACCCAGGGACTCAAACACTGCGGAAAGCCGCAGGGACCTCTGCCTAGGAAAGCCAGGTATTGTCCAAGGTTTCTCCCCACGTGATAGTCTGAAATATGGCCTCGTGGGAAGGGAAAGACTGATCGTTCCCCAGCCTGACACCCGTAAAGGGTCTGTGCTGAGGATTAGTATAAGAGGAAAGAAGGCCTCTTGGCAGTTGAGATAGAGAAAGGCATCTGTCTCCTGCCCGTCCCTGGGCAGTGGAATGTCTCAGTGTAAAACCCGATTGTATGTTCTATTTACTGAGAGAGGAGAAAACCGCCTTAGGGTGGGACATGCTAGCGGCAATGCTGCTCTTTATGCACTGAAAATGTTTATGGAGATGTTTGCATATATTCATATCAAAGCACAGCACTTTTCCTTAAACTTATTCATGTCACAGAGATCTTTATTCATATGTTTTTCTGCTGACCTTCTCCCTGCTATGACCCTGCCACTTCCCCTTTTTCCAAGATGGTAAAGATAGTGATCAATAAATACTGAGGGAACTCAGAGACCAGTGCCAGCGAGGCACGGGTCCTCTGTATGCTGAGCGCCGGTCCCCTGGGCCCACTTTTTCTTTCTCTACACTTTGTATCTGTGTCTCATTTCTTTTCTCAAGTCTCTCGTTCTACCTGATGAGAAATGCCCACAGGTGTGGAGGGGCAGGCCGCCCCTTCAACAGGGTCCCTCCTCTCGAGGTGCTTGTGATAGTCAAGAGAAGGAAGCCATAGTTACTTAAACGATGACTTATCACATGCTAAGGGCAATGATGAGAGCACATGAACTGCACTCATTTTGCCAGAAGATCAGGTAAGGTGTCTCTTTCTGAAGAAGTAACTCTTCCACTGAAATGTGAATGAATGGCAAGAGTTAGCAAGAAGAGAGTGAGGATCGGGCAAGTGTGGTAGGCAGGGGAACAGCACATACAAAGGTAGTGAGGGAGGAGAGAACTTGGACATGGAGGGTCCTGAAATCCAGTGTGACTGTAATAGGTGAGAAGATGCCCAACTCAAGATAACATGGGAGGGCATTCAGGGGATGGATTGTGCTGAAATTGGTATTCTATTAAGGATGCTGACCTTTACGCTAAGAGCCCTTGAAAACCTTGGAAGGATTTTAGGCAGGGCAATGACATTCTCAGATCTGTGCTCTGAAAAATCTCCCTGGCTGCTGAGTGGGAACAACTTCGGAACAGAGAAGGGGGAGGTTGGTTCACAGCGGCTTCATTAAAAAGGCTGGAGCAGCAGAGAAGCAGGTGGCCCCAGAATTCTGTCTAACTCAAAGGGGGCTCTTGGAATTTAGTCTCCACTCTGCATGCCAAGTTCTATGTTCCACCCAGACCTGGGCTGGACCAGCCTAACCCTGGATCAGACTTCATCTTGGGCTGGAATCCTGACTGTACTTCATCATCATTTTTTTTAATGGAGGAAGAAGATAGAAAGAGCCCAGCACTTTGTATACTGCAGGGTCTTGATCAATATTTGGCAAACGAAGAAACAGTAGAGAAACAGAGGCAGTTGGTAAAAACCAACAGTAGAGGTGCCCCATCTTTCTGCAATCTGATGAAGTTCTATTAGATCAGAGGAATAGCGATACAAGATCAATATGGAGAAGGGAAAGAAAGAGGAGGAGGGGCAGAGAAGAAACAGAAGGAAACCTTAGTCAAGAGCTAACCCTGGGCAAAATTTTCCCAAAGGCCCTTTTCTTTGATCTGCCCTCATTCCTTCTCTGGAGCACCTCCTCTGGCCAGCCAGAGATAACTACCATGCTCCCAACCCCCAACGGGCTCCCAGGGGTCCCTGCTCCTCTACCCACCATCTCTCCCAGACACCCATGTGCCCACAGTGTCCTGGCCTCAGTTGGAAGTGCAGGAACTCTAGACTGTGCATGAGGGCAAGGCCCAGCCTTTGCAGAGGGCCTTGCATTTAAAAAACTTATTCCTCAAACAAACTCACGGTAGGCACGTTTTTAAGAAGTTGGGGAAAGGGAAGGAAAAAGTCAAGGTGGTAGAAAGGCAGCCGTTTGGGACTCTGGCCACCTGGGGGATGGCCTTCCCCTCTGAACCTAACCACAGGAGCATCAGGCTCCTCCCACTGTGCCCTTCATGCCTCCAGATGAGCTCCAGGTCTCTTCCTCTCCAGAGTCCATGGTCACCATGTGGACAAGAGGGGCAGCAGGAAGGGTGGGAGCAGAGGATGTCAGGACTGTGCAGGAAATTCTGGAGTCAACATCTGCTTGGGAGTCCCTTTTCAACCCCTTGAGGCCCCACGTTGGAGCCATCTCACCAGAGACCCAAATACATGCAGACAGCCAGGCCACGACTTATCACATGGAGTTTCAGGAGCCCACATGAATGGGATGAGAGAAGTATGCAATAAGTGACATCCACATTTTGGAGAGGTTCAGGGTACTGGTGGAGATTCAGGTGAGAGTAAAGGGAGGGAGCTCAGAGACCCCTGGAGACCTCAGGGGAGCTGCACAGTAGCAGAGTCCTCAGAGATGTCTAGGAGAGGACACAGCTATAGCTCTCTGGAAGGGATAGTGTTTGATTACAGGGGATGAGGACATTGTAAACACTGCATCACCCTCCATAACATTGGCATTGATGAAGCTGTCATCTTATTTGGGGCTGCTGATGAGAATGACCTAGGTTCTAGTGGGGACAGCAATTCGATGGACCCCAGAGCATTGCCATGAGCTTCATACAAGCCAGGGGGCACAGAGAAGTGGGCCCAAGGTGAGAGCAGGACTTTAAGGACTCAGGGCCAGTGAGCCCTTCCTGATGGCAGAAGAGCTTCTGAGGCTGTGAATTCTGGAAGGCCAGCCCCTTTCCACCAAAGGTGAACTTTAAGTGGTGTCCCCTGAGGCCTCAGACATCTGGTCTCTCAGGTGTCTCACATCCCACACTTGAAAGTTGGCTGGATGAGCTTTTGGGGTCATTGTGAGGGGACAGCTGGGGTCAAATGAAGATGGGAGTTAGGGGTCAAAAACTGTTCAGGTCAGGGAGGTCTAAGCCAGGTTTAGGGTATAGGCTGAGGGATAGCTGGTCTTTGATTAGAGTATGGTCTCAGTTTGGGCCTGGTTTATGGGCCTGTCTGTGTTGGGGTGAAGGGAACAGTACAGAAATTATACCCTCAAATGGGGGCTATGCTTTGGGGCTCCAGCTTCATAAGAACTACTCTGAAAGGTCTAAACCAGCAGGCTACTTTTCAGGGACAGGAAAAGGGAGTGACAGGACAGGAGGAGCCCCCCCTGTGTGAGGATGTGGCAGTTCTTGGGCCCTGACAGTGAGGAAGAGAATGAAATGTCCTTGAGGGGAGGTAAAAGGAGGGTTTGTGGAGATTCAGGCCAAGATTCTAGCAGGCAACTGAAAGCCAGAGGCTTGAGAGGTGGTGAGACATTAGAGTGGGGTGGGAGAGCGGGCCTGGCTATTCCTGGGAGCCCAGACCACCTTGGTGGCCTCCTTGTCAGTCCTCCAGAGTTTTGCCTGGAATGCAGTGGGGGAACAAAAGGTTCTGGCCTTTCCTGGCGTCTGGAGTCCAAGAATGAACGATATCTGCCTCCTTGTGTTCTGGGTGGCGGCGGGCAGGAGGTGGCCTTGGATCTGGACCCCCTGGGAAACCAGCAAGTGGAAGGAGGTACTGAGGAAGTGGAGAGGGAGCCAGGATGGAGGAGCAGGGGTGTACAGATGCGGGAGGCTGGAGAAACCTACTCCCTTGACAACGTTCATTAGGACTTTGGGAGCTGGGTCCAGCCAGGCCTCCCCTCCCTTTGACCACTTCCAGAATAAGGGTGAGCCCTGAGTACCCACACCCCAGGATGGCAAAAAAGGAGCCACCAGATGGAGCCTTTGAGGTCCACATGGCTGGTGAGTCTGTATCCCACATGATCAGGGACCATTCCCAAGGCTGTGGCGGACACAGGACACCCAGGAAGAGAGGCAGAGGCCAGAAAGTTCAACCTGGCACTAGGGAGCTATGGCAGCTGGGCGGGTGGGAGGAGATTGTTCTGTGTATGATGGATTGGTTCGTTTTGGAGAGACCAATGAAGCTGCAATGTGTGGTGAGGGAAGAGGATGGACTGCAGGTGTCTGCCCCATAGTGTCTTTCTTGTCTGTTTCCCACCTGTTCTTGGGCTCCTTTTTTTCTCCCATCCTTTTATAGTGAGTTCAGGCCTTTGCACATTCATTTATTCATTCAATAAATATCAAGCATCTCTATTGTGCCAGCACTGCTCGAGAGACTTGGGACAAGAGAGCATCTGTGAACAAGAGACACCAAGGTCTGGCCTGCATGGGACTCACCTTCTAGTGAGAGTACAGCTCGTCTGGAATAGTTGTAGGTGGGAGGCAGTGGGGAGTTTGGGAGCAGGGAGAGGGCTTTGGCTATTAATCTGGGAACTGGGCAGAGCTTCGGTCTCTGGGAGGAGATTAAGAGTGAGGTCCAGGCCTGGGTTTCAGAGCAATGCTAAGAGGATCTCACAGCAGAACTTCAGACTCAGGAACATGTTTCGTTGGATACTGGTACAAGGTAGAACCCTTTGGCAGGCTGTGGGCCCAGGGTCCGGGCTGCCTGAGGATGGGCCCCACACTGCCCAGGCTTCTCCTCCCTCTGGCCCACCTGAGTGTCAGGAACAGAGCAGGGTGTGTGCCGGGGACTGTGTGCAGAGTGGGTCTTGGTTCTGTCCAGAGCATGCGCTGGCTGATCTGGTGGGGGGGCTCAGTCTTCCCACCCTCTTAGGCTGGTGAAGGATTCAACATTTTCAGCAGAAGATCCTCCAAGGGAGGCCTTTCTTCTGGAATACTTGAAATTGCCTTTTTGCTTCCTGGGTGCCTGAGAAACTGTAGTTTCATGTTAGTCCCCACTATGTCTGTGGGGTTAGAGGTCAGGATTTGTCTCCCTCTTCTACAAATGGGCACACTGAGTCCCTGACCATTCAAGGTGAGCTCAATACTACAAAGAGAGCTGCTGTTAGAATTAGGCCTACACGTCTGCTCTGCAGAGTCCGGGCAGCTTCCCTCATTCTGCTGGGACCTAGAGCAGGGGCTGGGGGCGAGGAATGCCTTAGTCTCTCTCAAAGGGACAGAGGAACAAGGAGCAGGTGGGACCAGAGCTCTGTCATGTGATCATGGCTGTGAAATAGGGAACCCTAAAGGCAGTTCGGATGAGGAAGGAGAATATGCAAGAAAATCCTCCATTTTCCCCTCACCTCCTCTCCCCTGGTTCCTGGGGGCCATGCTGAGCTGAGAATGAAGCCAGAGGTCAGGGCTGCCTGGCCCTGACATGGGGGGATGTACCACAGAGTCCAGCCTCTTGAAGCAATAGCAGCATGGTGCCTGTGCTGGCCTGTCAGAGGCCTCTTGGTGCACTGGAGCTGAGCTTGCTCAGTGCAACCTTGACCCTCTTCTCCTTGGTCTCTCTCCAGCTCTGCTTCTCAGCTTGAGCCTGCTTCCCATCCCTGGTACTCTGTTTCCCTGGGACCCTCTTTGCTCTCCATGTCTCTACTTCTGACCTTTTTTTTGCTTCCTATGATCTCCCTGCCAATCATGGTTAATCTGCTTCATTGCTACATGGATACCACAAAACTGGTCTCCAGGGAACATCTGCTGGATTCCTTTAGTAGACTATAAGTAGCTATGTGTGTCTTTCCATGCCTAGGGGCCCTCTGAGCCTTGGGGTACAGCTCTTTCTGATGGCTCATTGATCTTCCTTGGGGAAGCGGGTGCCAGCGGATCCCCCCAGCTCTGGCCCCATCTCCTGGCTCTGCATCTCCGGCTCTCAGCTCCAGGGCTGCCTGTACCCCTCCCTTTGCGGGCAGCCTCCTGGCTGACTTCACTCCCTGTCACATTCCTGGCTGTGAAAGGGACCTCTTTCAGGGCCCTGGGGAAATGACATGAGTTTGTTTGTTTTTCTCCTGTCTCCACTTCAAGGGCTCCACTGGCAAAAACAACACCCTGATGACTTCCAGCTCTTCTCCTCCTTTGCCCTGAACATGGGAAAGACAGCCTCCACTTTCAGACATGTCAGATGAGAGAAGAGGAGCAAAGGGGGTAGTCTTTAGGATGGCCACCTGCTCCCATTGCCTTTTGGTGGAGCAGGTACAGAGTCACCTCGTACCCACAAAGGCCTCTCTATGTGACCAACCCAGTGGCCTCCCAGGAGAGGTGGGAAGACTATTGTTTAAAACTAAGGGTTGGGTAAGGCATGCCTCAACCCAGAGAAATGGAGGTAAGGAGCAAATGTTGAGACAGCTTGTAAGATCAGGAAGCTTTTCCAGCACCTCTCACACCACATTGTGCAAGATTAAGCCGCCTTTGAGTGACGATGTGTGCTCCTGTACAGCTTAACTCTGTTGAACCTTAGAATCATGATTAGGAAAGACTGCCCTGTCACTGGCAGAATCAGTAAGAAGGCATAGTAGACAGCTGGGGCACAGCAGGTGTCCACTCTCCAGGCTCCAAAGATGAGCTTCTGAAGACCAGACTCTCTTTTAAGGAACAAAGAAAGCAGCTGCAGTTGCCTTTAAGGGACAGTGCTTGGGTAAAAGAGGCCAGTGTTGAAAGTCCATGGATGAACAGGGTGAATGACTGAGGACATTGTACATACCATATCCACCTCCACAACCTTGCCATCGGTGGGGCCACCATCGTGAGCCTTGGGTCTATGACTTAGGTTCTAGTAAGGGAAGAAATTGAACTGACCCCAAGAGGAGAGCAGAACTTTACTAACAGGAACCTTGCGTGTAAACTCCAGACAAGCTCAGGGACCACAGAGAAGTGGCCCAGGGTCAGAGTAGGACTCCAAAGAACCCTTTTGATGGCAGAGGCATCTCTATGAAGCAGTGAATGCAGGGATAGCTCTAGGGTTATTTAGGAACACTTAGGGAGCTAAACAAGAGCTACACGGCTATCCAGTCCATCTGCCATGGATTCTTAAAATGCAAGGGAAGCTGACGAGGCTCAAAGTGCCCACACAGAAGCTGATACAGGAAAACAGCAACAAGGAGGCAGGGAGGATTGGACATTCCGCTTCTTCAAAACCTCAGGGTTCAGGCCTCTGCTCCTCACTTCGCCCAGGCCCAAGCCACTTTCCCTGAGGAAAAACCATTGCATAAAATTCACTTGAGGTTGCAGAGGAGAAACAGTGTCATCTTAAGCTTTTTCAAATGTCTGCTTTGTGTCTGCCATGGTGGACAAAACTTTGGCTGGTTTGATTCCACAAGGTTAGACCTATGGCCCTTCCCTTGTAAGCCTTTTGCCTTATGAGAAAACAGACACTAGCCTTTGGGGAACTTCTACTTGTTCTGATCAGAAAAATACATTTTCTTCTCCAGTGAGCTAGGTCTCAGGGAATCTCACCCTTGCAGATCCACTGCTCAGCCTAAAGAAGAGAGAGGACTCATGGACACGAGATGTATGCACAGGAACACAGAACGAACAGTGATCACAGCAGCCAGATGGAGCTCCTCAAAACTATGCTGGGGGGTGTTGAGTAGACCATGGAGGGTGGGACCAGCTGAAGTTGACCAGGAGAGCCTTCTGAGGGGTCTTCAAAAACAATGAGAGGCATAGATTGGTAGAGAGGTGAAAAGAGGTGTCATGGAAGAGAGGCTGGTAGGAATGAAAAGCCCTGTGTGGCTGTGCACCAACAGAATGGTGCCATTGGAGGGCACCAGCATCAGCATTCTAGTGTCTCAGGTCAGATAAAGACCATCCTGTCCAAACTGAATTGTCTTCTCTGCCTTTGCCTGACATCATATTTTCTCCTGGTCTCTGACTTTTGAACATGCTTCATGGAGTTGTCTGTATTCCTCTTGACATGTAGTATTCAGAACTTAGTCTCTCTTCTACTCATTCAATCAACATATTTAGCATATTCTATTTTCGAGGTACCATGCTGAGGGCCAGGAGTACAAAGATGAATAAGAGCCAGTTTGGTCTTCAGGTAGTCGTTAGTCTAATGCAGCTGTGTTCAATAAAACTTTCTGTGATGAAGAAAATGTTCTCAATCTGTATTGTCTAATGTGGAAGCCTCTAGCTACATGTAGCTACTGAGTATCTAAAATGTGGCTAGGGCAGTTGAATAATTGAATTTTTAATGTTATTGAATTGTAAATAATTTAACTTTAAACATAACATTCTCCTGTGGCTAGGGGAAGTTATATTAGACAGTACAATCTAATGGGAAAGAGAGACAAGTAACCAGGCCATTACATGATCAGGACAGCATGGTCAGAGCTGTCACTGTGGTTGGGTCAAGGAAGTAGAGGAGAGAGAGTGACTGGATCTGCCTGGGAATTAAGAAGGTTTCCCAAAGAAGGGGGCATTTGAGATAAGTCTGGAATGATGAGCAAGATGTGCTTGATGATGGGGAGGGGGCGTGTGTGGGTAGAAGACTCACACTAACAATTCTTGTGTTTTTTTTTTATAGACTTCCCAGCTGGGTTCTCCCATAGGTTAACCAAAAGAGTTGGGCTTGAGCAAGAAGATGCAGATGTGCTCTGCCCACTGGCCTGGCTCTCTGCCCTCCTCAGTCCCCAGGGGGTGGGTGATGACAGATGGACTCATGACTCTCCCAAGTTTGAGGGATCCAAGGGGCTGAACTGACCCTGGGAATGATGATTGTACCCAAGGGGAGGGTGCGGGGGTATCTGGAGACCATCTGGAAAGCTGGGAAGCATTTAGAGGAAAAGGATTGACGCAGCGGGAGGAGGTTTCTGGGAGCCAGTTCTCAAGAGGAGGCCAAGAGCTACTCCCAGGGTCAAACCAATCCTTCCATCCAGATGGAACAATGAGGGAGCAGTGCTTGGGGCACTGTGGGGCAGTTGGAGAACAGCTATTGCGGTGCTTGACCAAAGAGTAGGAGATAGGGTTTTTCAGGACTCTTCTGTGCTCTAGAGTCCTTGGTGGTTGATGCCACCCCCACCAGACTAGGGTCCCCCATGGTTGAGGCCTAATGTGTTGCCCTAGAGAAGAGGGAGTTCAAAAGGTAGATATTTAATTTCTGTGTGCTTAAAGTAGGACTCCTGATTTATCCCTTCAAGACTCATCACACCCTCAAGCTTTTCCATCTCAAGATAGCATCACCACCCAACAAGTCACACCATTCAGAAGCCTGGGAGTAATTGTGGATTCTCCCCTCTTTCTTATTTCCCACAATGTCTACATCATTAGCAGATTTTGCTGATTCTCCCTCCAAAATACATCTCTAGATCATTTACTTCTCTCCATTTCCACTGACGCAATGTTGTCCAATCTTCTGTAATTTTTCAACTGGGGATTTGCCTTTAACTAGTGTCCCTATTTCCTAAGCTTCCCTCTTCTATCTATTTTACATCTAGCTGTTTGAGCAATTTTTTAAAATTAGGTTTTTATTCACCTGCCTAAAACATTTTCTATGGGTTTTCATTGTACTTGGAATAAAATCCATCCTCCTTAACAAGGTCAAAAAAGGGCCTGCATAATTTGGTCCTGATACATCTTCAACATCCTCTCACAGAAGTAGCCCCCTGCATAGGATGCTCCTGTACATGGTTGAGTCTTCCAGTTCCTCAGAGAAGCCAAGCCTTCTCCTGCTGCCAAGAATTTGCCTATGTAGTGGCTGCTCTTCCTCTTCGTTGAGATGGCTTCTTCTCACCCTTGACACTTCCATGTGTGTGTGCTCTCTCCTTCTCTCCCACAGCACATTCTTTCTTTACTTCCCTTCATAGCAGAATTTAACATTTGTTTTCTGGTTGACTGTCTCTTTCACTAGACTCTAAAGTCTGTCAAAGCAGGCATGTGTTCATCACTATATACTAAGCAGCTGGTGGGCTGCTTGCACACAGAAGGGACCAAAGAAGTATGCATCAAAAAGATGCATACTTATTTATATGAAAAAGAGTTGCTTTCCTTTTGTGCAGTCCTACAAAATCAACACCGTTCCCTGGTAGGAAGAGACGGCTAACCCAAGGGCTTCCAACATTGGCTTTCGTTGTTACCAACGTTTGTCCTACATTTTCCCACTCTCTCTTCAGCATGTATCAGGTAAGTCAGACTTTTCAGGGATTACTAAAGTCCTGTGGATTTTCCAGCAACTCTGATTCATTTTTATGTCAATTCTAGTGTTTGTGAACACAGAGCTGGTAGTTGCATGAACATTGTGAGCGGGCCAATCCTTTCCCAGTCAAGGCCTGACTAGGATTTCCATAAAATTTTTATTTTCCCAAGGTCTCTCCATCTCTAGAAAAAAAGTGTGTAGTGTGAGAATAGGAGACCTCCATCTCTGAGAACCCTTTTAGACAGCAGGGGACTAAGTAGCCGATCCTGATGAAAAGGTCTCTGTGGACCAGAAGAAGCTTCAGACCCAGGTAATGTTAGACGTAGGCGTGGGGAAGGAAACTGGTTCCTCTTTTCCTGAACTTTCATTTTCAACATATTTATGGTCTTTGTTCTGAGCATTATAGATCAGCCCTCAAGGCAATATGGTAGTGAGGCTAAGAACTCAGGCTTTGCAGGCAGACTACCTGGGCTCAAAACCTGTGTGACTGTGGGCAAGTCACGGGTTGGCTGTCCCAGTGTCCTCATCTGTCTTCTGAGTGCCTCTCCCCATCCATCAGACTTTAATCCTGTCTGTTACCTCCAAGACCATTCTAATAGAGGTCATATGGAAGGAGCAGTTGGTGAATTGGGCTATCCAGGGTGCCTGCTTCTAACATGGTTACCATCTGTGGCTCATGTCCTGGAAGGGCACAGACCTAAAGTCTGGGTCTGAAAACAGAGCCGGCTGCCATATCCTCAAACTTGGCTCACAAATGCCCTCCATAGATGCTACCACATTTCTCTCCTTTAACCGGGAGCTCACCCATAGTGGAAAAATGTCACAAATTGCTTGTTGCTTTTTATTTAAAAAAAAAAAAAAGTCTGTTACCTCGCCCCCACATTATAAAAGCAATTATCAGAAATGCAGAAATAATCCAATGTTAAGAAATTTATTCATGTAATGTATCACACAAATAAGACATCAAATGCATAATCATTCATTCAACATTTACTTTTAATTAACAATTTTCAATCAGCTTGCCCTAAAATGTTATTTTTTTCTTAGTAAAGAGTATTAAACTTTATCCAGATAACTTTATCCAAAATGGTAAAATACCAATAAAGTCAGGGAATACTATTGCTGCAGTTTTTCAGCTTAGTTTTGAACATCCTAGACAATGCAATAAGAAAAAAATGGGTAGCACAAATATGGGAAGTGAAGAGGCAGCAACACCACTATTTTCATAATTTTATTTCATTGTCTATTGAATCTATTGACTCTCCAGCATCTGTTGCTTCTTGCTCACCAATTTCACTTGAGGATCCATTACTTTATACAGTCTTGCTCCATGTAATCTGGATGGAACTCCTCTTTCAGCAAAAGAGTCAAGCCTGTGACCCAGGCCTAGCCAATTAAAACATTCCATGCCCTTAGGTCATTTGGTGATGGCCATGACCAAGTGCATGCAGCCTGAGAATGAATCTTACAGATCCAAAGGCCAAGGAGAGATATGGAGAAAAACTATATTTTCCTAATGTCAGTCTTTCCTGTGGATTTTTCTTTCTGAGAGCAAATACATTTGCTTTTTGTTTAAGGCAGATTTGCCTTTTTTTAAAAAATTAAAATTAAAAATTCCTAGTTAATACAGCTACTAAAAATACAAAAGAATAAATGGAAAAGCTATTGTAATTAATATGAGGATATCCTAAGTTAGCTAGATTTAAGATAAACATAGCTTTTCTATATGTTGTCAATAATCATTAGAAAATAAAACTAAATTATTTCTCATTAGCAATAGTACAAAAGTCATAAACTTCTCAATAAATATTCAACATCTGCAAATAAACCGTAGATGTCACTGAATGATGAAACATTTGTTTCAATGGAAAGACAGATTCATTATTGCAAAGATGGTAATATTCCCCTAATTCAACCAATAAATTCAATAGAATTCAATCAAGTTCCAGTTTTCTTTTCTTTTATGAAATTATGTGGTTTAGCATATTGATTGTAAAGTTCATTTGAAAGAGTAAATGAAAGAAAATGGCATAGGCTATTTTGTTTGAGAAGAGTCCAGCCAGATACCAAAATATTC
Organism: Rhinopithecus roxellana; assembly: GCF_007565055.1. Lineage (NCBI taxonomy): Eukaryota > Metazoa > Chordata > Mammalia > Primates > Cercopithecidae > Rhinopithecus > Rhinopithecus roxellana. The sequence continues at coordinate 25,140,516 of NC_044565.1, forward strand.
TATAAAGCTACACTAACAAAAACTATGCAATATTGATGCAAGCACAAATAGATAAGGAAATAGAGAATGGTGTCTAGCAACAGATTCATGTATATTTTTGAAAATTTAGTATATATGTTAGTCCATTCTCATGCTACTAATAAAGACATACCTGAGACTGGGTAATTTATAAAGGAAAGATACTCAATTGAGTCGCAGTTCAGCACGGCTGGGGAGGGCTCGGGAAACTTACAATCATAGCAGAAGGGGAAGCAAACATGTTGTTCTTCACATGGCGGCAAGAAGGAGAAGGGTCAAGCAAAAGGAGAAAAAGCCCTTTATAAAATCATCAGATCTCCTGAGAATTCACTCATTATCAAGAGAACAGCATGGTGGTAACCATCCCCATGATTCAATTACCTCCTACCAGGTCCCTCCCACAACACGTGGGGATTATGAGAACTACAATTCAAGATGAGATTTGGGTGAAGATGTAGCCAAACCATATCAGTATGTAATAAAAATTTCATTTCAAGGCAGTGCCAAATGAATAGTTTATGCAAAAAAAAATGGAGTTGGGACTAATAATTATCCTTTTAAAAAATAAAATTCCTTTCTCACATCCACACAAAATATTAATTCCATATAGTTTAAAGATTTATAGAGCAAATTGTATAAAATTAGAATAAAATATAACCATTTAAAAATAGCTTTATTGAGATATAATTCACATACCATCCAAGTCACACTTTTAAAGTATACTATTCAATGGCTTTTAGTGTATTCACAGTTATACAACCACCACCACCACAGTTGGTTTCAGAACATTTCCATCACTCCCCTGAAAAGTCATTTTCCCCCTGCATTACTTCTCTAGCCCAAGGCATCATTAGTCTACTTTCCTGCTCATAGATTTGCCTATTCTGGACATTTCATGCAAATGAAAACATGTATGTGGTATTTTTGTGACTGGCTTCTTTCATTTATTGTAATGTTCTCTAGGTTCATCCATATTGTAGCATATCTAAGTACTCCTGTTTATTGCCAAATTGTGTTTCATTGTATGGATATACCACATTTTATTTATTCATTAGTGTAAGGAATTTGGGGACTGTGTCCATTTTTTTGGTTATTAAGAATATTGCTGTTACAAACGTTTGTGTACAACATTTGTGTACATTTGTGTGAAGATTTGGTGCTATTTCTCTTGGGGATTTATGTAGGAGTGGAATTGCTGGGTCCTATGGTAACTCTATGTTTAATCTTTTAAGAAATTGCTAGACTATTCCCAAAGTGGCTGTACTGTTTTGCAGCAGTGTATAAAGACTCCAGTTTTGCTGCTTGTTACTATATAACCTGTTTTTACAAATAAAATTTATTTTTATTTTTTACAAGTTTTACTTTGTCTCTAATTAACACATAAGAGTTGTACATATTTATGTGGTACAGTGTGATATTTTGATACATACATTGTGTAGTGATCAAATCAGTGTAATTAGCATATCTAGCATCTCAAACATTTACCATTTCTTTGTGGTGAGAACATTCAAAATCCTCTCTTCTAGCTATTTTGAAGTATACAGTACATTAATCTTCACTATAGTCACCCTGCTGTGCAATAGAATACCAGAACTTATTTCTCCTATCTAACTAGAACTTTAACCCTGTTGACCAACCTCTCCCCATTATCTTCTCTCCACTACTCTCTCCGCAGCCTCTGGTAACCACTATTCTACTCTCTACTTCTGTAAGATCAGCTTTTTAAGATTTCGCATATGAGGGAGATCATGCAGTGTTTGGCCTTCTGTGCTTAGCCTATTTCACTGAACATGGTCCATCCATGTGGTCCCAAATGACTAGATTTCATTCTTTTTATGACTGAATAGTATTCCATTGTATATGCACATCGTGTTTTCTTTATCCATTCATCCACTGATGGGCACTTAGGTTGACACCATGTCTTGGCTATTGTGAATAGTGCTGCAATGAGCACAGGAGTGCAGATATCTCTTCAGCATACTTATTTCATTTCCCTCGAATATATACCGAGTAGTGGGATTGCTGGAACAAATCATAGTTCCATTTTTAATTTTTGGAGGACTGTTGTCCATAATGGCTGTACTAAGTTACATTTCCACAGATAGTGTACCAGGGTTTTCCTTTAACCACATCCTTGCCAACATCGATCATTCTGTCTTTTTGATAAAAGCCATTCCGACTGGGATGAGATGGTATCTCATAGTAGTTTTGATTTGCATTTCTTTGGTGATTAGTAATGTTGAGTATTTTTCCATATACCTTTTAGCCATTCATATATCTTCTTTTGAGAAATGTCTATTCAAATCACTTGCCCATTTTAAAATCAGACTATTTGTTTTTTGCTATTGTGTTCTCTGAGTTTCTTACATATTCTGGATATTAACTCCTTGTGAGATGCATAGTTTGTAAATATTTTTCCCATTTTGTAGATTGTCTCTTCACTCTGTTGATAGTTTCTTTTGCTATGCAGCTTTTTAGTTTGATGTAATTCCATTTGTCTATTTTTGCTTTTGTTGCCGTGCTTTTGAAATCTTAGTTTAAAAAATCCTTGTCCAGACCAATGTCATGCAGCACTTTTCTTATATTTTCTTCTAGTAGCTTCAGTTACAGATCTCACATTTAAGTCTTTAATGTATTTTGAGTTGATTTTTGCAAGTGGTGAGAGACAAGGTTCTAGTTTCATTCGTCTGCATAAGGATATCTAGTTTTGCCAGCACCATTCGTTGAAGACACTGTTATCTGACCTTTTGATTATAGTCATCTTTATGGGTGTGTAGAGGTATTTCCGTGTGGTTTTGATTTACATTTCCCTGATGGATAATAATGTTGAGCATCTTTTCAGGTAAGTATTGGCCATTTGCTTATCTGCTCTGGAGAAATATTTATTTTATCCTTTGACTTTTTTTTTTTTTTCTAATTATGGAGTGGAAAAGACCTTGCTAGGCAGCACACAAAACTCAGAAGTCTTAAAGGAAAAATATTGAAAGATTCAACCACATGAAAAATTTAAACATCTTTATTTTCAAAGACAACATTAACACAATTAAATAAAAATCATTTTTCCTTAGAGAAGAAAATATATGAAACACATATAGCAAGGGTCAATATTTGTAATATATAAAGAAGTCCTACAAATCAATAAGAAAAAAAATCAAACAACTCAAAGCAAACTGGTCAAAGGGTAAGAACGAGCATTTCACAGAAGGGCAAACATCCAGTACACATATGGAACAATGCCCAACTATTCTTCAGACCTGGAGCTACAAGTTATAGCAATAAGAAAGTATACATTTTTCCACCATCAGCTTGGCAAACTTTTAATAAATCAATAATACATACATTATTAGTAGTGGGTGTGAGGAAATAGGAATCTGAGACACCTGGCTGGCGTGTACACAATTACAACCCTCCTGAAGGTTCTGACAGGATCTATTCACATTGAATTCATAGAAGAAATCTCAGGGTAGTAAAATTGTAGATGGCTTTTGCTTTGTGTGTTTGTGTGCTTTTAGAGCATTCTGTATTAAGTAAGTTTTAGTTTTTCAGGTGGGTTGTAGAATGTTATTTAAAAATCAAAAAGGAAACAGAGATAATGTTTCCTGGGAATGTCCAGATGAAAGAATTGTAGGAACATAAACATAGAATTGGTAAAGATGAGGGTATCTGATTTCTTCCTAGGTGCGAATACTCACAGCATAACAGCTCCCTCTCCAAGAATCAGCATCTATAAAGGGGAACCTATAAAGGGAATGCAGAATCCGGGAAACAAAACCACAAACATTACCAGCAACACACACACACACACACACACACACACACACACACACACACACACACACCAGCAAAGAAAAAAAAGTTAGAAATACTCACGGAAACTGAAAGGTACTTTGAACTGGTATGTTGGTAAAAACCTGAATGAAAAGTGATTGATAGTGACAATCAGAAGTTAAATAGGAGAAAAGTGGTTTAAGATCTGATCTTGCTTTTTCCCTACATTATAGTAGGACAAGCATTGTTTACCTCTTACTGCAGATTTTGGAGACAGTGGCCATGGAGTTTGAACAGGTATCTATAGGGGTATTGTCTGGGCAATGCACCTACTCCTCTGGAGGAGGTAGTTGGGGGAGACAAGTTGGGACAAGCTCAGCTGCATATTCTGTCTTCTTCCTCTCCCACCCTAGGCTAGTGGTTTCTATCCAGAGAGATTGTTCTTTCCACCAACCTTTGGCCTGAGGAGTTGCTTTGTAGTATGATGGTAAACAAGTGACTAAATGTCTTGGCCCCATGACTAGAGTATGGCCTTCCTTTCCCTACTATGTATTTTAAGACAGTAACTGAGACCCTTGGAGAATATGTGCCCAAATAACCCTGAGGGAATGCCACCACCTCAAGAGTAAAAACACATTCCTTCTGAAGTAGAATATTGGAAAACTGGACTGAAAATTGAAAATAAGCTAAACACATTTACAGAAATGGAGCACCATATATGTAATAATATGAAATGACAATTTAAAAATTTTTTTAAGTACCAGGTAGAATTATTAGATAAGAGAAATAAAATAGTTGAAATAAAGAACATGGTACAGAAATAAATAATAGTATGAATACGGCTGGAGAACAAATTGATGAATTGGAAGATCAGATTGAGGAAGCTTTCCAGAAGGTGGTAGGAAAGGATAAAGAAATAGAATATAAACAAGAAAAGTTAAAGAAGATAGAGTATGCAAGTGTTAACATCCTGATAATAAGAGTCCCAGAAGAAGATAAAAGTATAAGAATTAAGAAGATAAAAATATATAGGAAGTATTTGATAAAATAATAGAGAAATATTTGCCAGAATTAAAAAATAAATAATATGAGATTAAATGGATCAATAAAGTGCAATAAAGTATAAATAGGAGAAAAAGGAAAATCTCACTCCTGAATACACTACAGTAAAATATAATAATATTAAAGAAGAGAACATTTTAAAGGCTTCTTTAGAGAAAGGATTGAACAACTACAAAGTTGCAAGAGCTGTATTGACATCAGACTTCTGAATAGCTGCAGCAGAGGTAAAAAGACAGTGGATTAATATTTTTTAAATATTGAAGGAAAACCTTTGAATTAAGACTTTTATATATACCCAACTTGTCATCTGAAAGACATAATAAAAATATTCTTAGTTATACATGGGCTCAGATGACCAGCTGCAAAAGACCCACACCGAAGATACTTTTTGAAGTGTCTTTTAAGAAAAGAGATAAATTCTAGAGCTACTGCAAGATATTTCAGATTCAAAGGTGCTGAATAATCTTGTTAAACTTCTATGTCTGTAGTGATAAGAACAAGGAAAAGAAAAAAAGTATGCATCCATGTACTACTTACATGGATGAATCCATAAATTTTGGATGAAACATAATTTAGAATGAAAAAAAGAAACTTCAGAAGGTTCTGACCCTCAGCTCTAATCCCACAAGTTTGAAAACAAATACAACTAAAGAAAATTATATTTAAAAATACATACATAAGTTAAAATGAGTTTTTTAAAAAAGCAAAACAATGATAAGGAGATGGGGCCAGGCAACAGGATTGGGGAGGAACATAGGTAGTTGTAAATTATCTGTAATGTTCTGTTTCTTACGATGGGTGGTGGTCCGTGGGTGTTTATTTTCTTAAAAATAAACAAATACATAAATAAGAAATAAAGGAAATCCACATGTGAACTAATGATGGTGAACCATGAAGCAGATACTGTAACTTTGTGCACCGTAGTCTATAAGAAGAAAAGGTAAAGGAAATGTAAGACAATCCCATTTATTTGTTTTCTTGAAGTTGCAAACTGTTCATAACCAGTGTCAGGAGCTTCTGCATGAATTTTACCTGGACCAGAAATGGGTCCAAAGGTTCACATATGTCCCTGGAAGGGCACTTCACATTAGATGCCTTGAGTTACAAGCAGGGGTGTGGACACACAGTCAAAGAGAGGCAGGGTGGAGGGTGATCAATACATAGGTCTTAAGGTCGGAGAGCCTGGTTTCAACATCCAGCCCTGCCACTTTCCAGGGGAACAGCTGTGGATGAATTATTTAACCCCTCTGAGCATGATAAAATGATATATGTACACAATGCTGAGCCTGATAAAATGATAAATGATCATGTTGCAAAATGCTTGGCACATGACGTGTGCTCAAAAGGATTAGCAAAACATAATGAGAGTGAGGACTAGTACAATAAAATAACAAGAAGAAATAAGAAGCACTTCTAAAAAAAATCCTGAGAGATTTGAGTTGGGTTCTTTGACTGAAGATTGCTGTTAGATTCTGCAATTCTATAATAGTTCACCAACCTCCATCACTTGCTTTTGGTTTTGTTTTGTTTATTTCTTAGTTTCCTAGTAAACATCTTGAGAAAGTCTAACCTCATTTTAGCTAAGTGAAGGGGGAAAGGGAATTGGCTGGAAGAGCAAAGAGGAAGCTCTTACATTCCTGGCGAAGGCTGCCACCCAGGCCTCCTAGGAGGAGATAAGCCAGACGAAAGGAGTTAGGGATGCAGAACTGGGAAGGGAATCTCGCGTTTGTTGTCTTTCCAGAGTCAAGTACCATGTGTAGTGTTCTGGCAAAGGCCAGAGCAAGGTTTGTTGCATTCAGTTTTAAAATCTCAAGACTCTACACACTAGGTGAAGTCAAGGTCTTCTAGGTAGCAATGAGTGAAGAGAACTCAGGGAAGCCCCATGCTGACAGTTTGCAAGTCCACCTTCCACCATCTTGCTCAAAGGGACTGCAAATGGCCATCCCTTTGCAGGTCTCACAGCAAGAGACTACCTGCCCAGCCTAGGCTCTGAGTGCTCTAAAGTCTTCTGCCTTCTCTGGATCCCCTAGAAGTCTGATCTGGGCCCCTTTCCCCACCAGGCCCCCACGCCTCTGCCTTAGTTACCAGTAAGGACACAGAGGTACAGAGATGCGTGTCATCAACTTCCCCGCCTTCTGGAAGCCAGTGACTCTGGGCCTTGAGGTCATGTAGGCCTCTGTGGATCCCCAGGCTCTCTCTGTAGTCTTTGCTGGGGTTTCTGGGAGTTTCCCGGATTGTCTCCAGTTTGCCTGTAATGCGCCTTCTTCCTCTCCATCCTGCTGCCCCTCCAGCTCCCTTCCGGCAAACCCTTGGGAAGGTGCCAGCGTTCCCTCTCCCAGCGTGCAAAAGTCGTGTCGCTAAGGCACTGGTCCTGGCGGCAGCTGGCAGGACATATGGACAACCTCACAGTATGATTGGTCATGGGACGGGTGGAGGCCCCAAAAGGTGGCTTTTGATAGCTGATGGTCTTGGCCTCACATTGACTCCTTGGTGTCATCTGAATCTTCGTTTAGTTCAATGCTTCATCTTTTGTCTTCCTGCTTCCCTGAAATAAGGAATGACAAACAATCCTAGAACTGGAGCCACATGTCCCCAAATGCATGTGGCTCAGCATTGGCCATGTTTTTCCAATTATTCCTTGCTCTGAATGCCACAGCTAATACGCGCGTGCACACTCACACACATACCCTGGGCAATTTTTAGCCAGAAATTCAGGCTCCTCTTTTCCCAGAACCCCTTGGCCCTTCAAGACCTTGCCCCACCCAGCCCCTCCATGCCCTGCTCTACACCCTCCACAGCCCCTGGCCCTTGGGCTCACCCCTGCCCTGGGAAGGTCACTCTCTCAAGACAACATGTGCTTGTTTTTGTATTGCCCAGCACGCCTTCCCACCCGCCTGGGGATTTCTAAATCCTACCCATTCTTGAGACCCAGGGTGAGGCTGTCCACCATGACAGTTTCCCAAGGTCTGACACCCACGCCCATCTCCCTGAAGGAGCAACTCCCAGCCTTTTTGAATTAAGAGTACCTACTATAAATCTTAACAAATATTTCAGGCTGATCACAAAAGGAAAGTGTGTTCATTGGAAATACAGATAAACAAAATAAAGAAAATATAACCTGCCTCATTTCCTCTACTTAGGGTTAACCACCATTCACATCTTAGTGGGGGTCTGAAATGAAGGCTTTTTCCTGCACACACATGCACACACCCTTACTGTTTTAAAGAAAGCAAATTAGACTCATACTTACATATGGCTTTATAACTGTGTTTTTTCACTCAACAGTGTGTTGTGAGCCGCTTTCCACGAAGAATCCCTTTCTTAATGTCAAAAGATTTCATGAATGACCACATAAGAACATTTATACTTTTAAAGAATCATTTTATTATGGAAAATGTCAAACATAGAAAAGTTGAGACAACAGTATAATAATCCCTCAAATACTCATCATCTAGCTTCAATAATTATTAACATTCTCTCCTTCCAGTTTCATCCACCCCCTGCCTTTTTTCCCTCAAGTATTTTAAATAAAAGGCCAGATATTGTTTTATGTCCCTGTAAACAACAATTGTCTTTATAAGGTCTACTGTTTGAGACAATGCATAGCAACCCAAAGACAGTCTGCATTCAGGACCACTTTTAAATGAATCTGCATTTTATTCATGACAGCAGCATTGACGATTTGAAAAATAGTCCCACATATATGTGCAAGTTGTATTATGTATTCAGCCTTCAGTTGATGCTTGTAGGGCATATGGATGTACAGATCTCTTGCAAGAGCTCCAGCCCACAAGCCAGGCAGCGCTGGTCTGATCCACTAACTCAGGCATTCAATCAAACTCTGTCTTGCATTTTTCGCCAGTTGGTTCACACATGTGAGTTTCCTCTCCTAACTCCACCACTCTACCCTTAAATCCCAACACCTGGGATCATGTCGGCTTCTCTCCTGCACACAAGGTTGTAAGTATCAAACTAAATTCTGGCCATAAAGTTGCTTCAAGTGAGGAGTTTCATTCTACATTGAGGAAACTGAGGCCATAGAGGAGGAAGGATTTCTTTAGGAGCAGAGATGGGATGGAATTGTAGGTCTCCTATCTCTTAGCCTTTCCTTATTCCACTGCCTTATTCCACTGCCTTCTGGGCAGAATTTCACAGAATGGACAGGATAGGTGGGGAGTGTGACCTTGAGAATGGCATATTCAGCATCTTCACTGAATTACTGCTGCCCTGACTTCTTGTTAGGGACTCTAGGGAGGTTTGGAGCCTGAATCCTGCTGCTCACCTCCTTCCTTTCAGGTTTCCTGCCAGGGGAGTCACAGCATAAGGATAAAATCCAAAAGGGAAAAACAGTAGTAGCTTAATCTCTGATGAAGCAGGACTTCTCTGATAAGCTGGGCTGGTCCAGGAGGCCCTTTCCTGGAAGCCCAAGGGGTGCTTCCTGTCCCCAAGTCCCTAACATCCACGTCTCCACCTAGCTATAGGCTGGAAATGTCCCATCCACCTAGCCACAGGCAAACAGAGAAAGACATGGCTACTTTTGTGTCTGGGAGGTGTGACACAGCACAGGAAGCGAGAGTGGGCAGGAGAGTGGTCGTGCCTGCCTGGGAAGTCTGAGTCCCAGGAAGTGAGAGGGAAAGGAAGGTAGTAGCTGAGTGAGCCCACTCTCAGAAAGCCTGGCCAAGAGAGCATCCAGCTCTGACCAGAGCAATGCCTCTCTCAAGGACCAGATAGGAGGAAGATGAGGAGAAGTTTCATGATCATTCTGCCTGCCGTGCCCAAGGTTGGAGAGAAGCTAGGGGGACTTCCCTCCCTTTGTGAGTCAAGCTGAGCTATGGAGGTAAGAATCCTGGCTCTTCTCCAGAATATTGAAAGGTTTAATGTTTACTATTTTGACCATAATCTGTAGTTACTTTGTTAAAACTGAGATACATTGATGTCTTTGTGATTCACTGTACTGTTTGTGTGTTATAATCACACACTAAATTGTGCTACAGAAAGTCTACATATTTATTCCTCATTTCCATTTTTCTGCCAGAAGTTTTAGATCTAAAAACTAATTTTCTTCTCCCACCCTCCCTCCATCTCTCCCTTCCTTCCTTCTATGGATCTACAACTTTTAGGAGCCTAGTAGGGGTCAGGTTGTATGCTTGGGTCAAGGGCTTCTGTAGTTCAGAGGCTCCCACATTTGGAGTGAGACAGCTAGATGGAGGCAGTGAGAAGGAGAGGGCCCTGGGGGAAGAACAAAGGTACAGTTATAAAGGAATGGTCAGTCATGAGACACACCCTTGACTGCATGTGTCCTCATTCCTGCCACTAAAGAATAAAAATCACAGTTAGTTACAACAGCAGCAATTGAAATCCAGCTTCTGATGTGGGATCTCACCAGGGTCCCCAGAGGTTCAGCCAAAGAGAGGAGGCACAGGGCAAAGCCCAGGCAGTTGTAGTGCAAAAAATGGGGGCACCAGCTCTTCAGGGTATTCAGGGGCCATCTTGAGAACCCTAGAAGTTGCTCAAGCATTCCAAACATTCTAACTCTTTCCTTTGGCTTAGCACAGTTTCTTCCATGCATGTCATATTCAAGGGCAGGTGCATGTGCACACACACACACACATCCCCACTCATTGGGGTGAGAGCTCCTGGCCACCCCCATCATTCTACATACTCTCTCTGAGCCCCTCCCCACTCTTTCTTCCCTATCCTTAAGAATTTGAGCATATTCAGATGAACTAAGCCATCCAATTTATTCAATTGATCAGAAGAAACATGTATTAAGCATCTACTATGTGCCCAATATTAGGCTGTTTGCTTTTAGAGATAGAATAAAAGGACAAAACAAAACAACAACAACAACAACAACAACAAAATGGGTGTAGTGGTCTTAGCTACTCAGGAGGCTAAGGTAGGAGGGTCCCCTGAGGCCAGGAGTTCAAGTCCAACCTAGGCAATATAGTGAGACTCCATCTCTTTAAAAAAGGAAAAAAAAAAAAATACAGAGATTCCTCACACTCCTCCCCCCGCTGCCATTGAGAAGATTCTTTTATAAGAAGATCAATCTAACCTTCAGAAATTGAGGGAAAGATAGACCATCCAGTGTCACATTGTGTCATTCAGGTTCTTAGTCTAGAGGAACTTAGAAGCCTGGGAGTCTCCCCAGAAGAGGTTAAAGGTGATCTGTGAGATGAGTATGAGTCCTGAACAAGCTGGGGATAAACCACGAGGAGAAGAGAGAGTGCATCGGGGAGGGGAGAATGCAGACAAAGGTTGGGAGGTAGGAAGGAGCCCAGCCTGCTCTGGGGATGGAGAGGAGCCAGGCCTGCGTGGAAGAGAGGTGTGTAAGCCCCGAGGAGAGAGTGTTGGATAGGCTGGTGAGGAAACAGCCGATTTCAGGGGCCTGCATCAGATGCATTTGTAGGACACTCTCTTGGAATTTTTCTGGAGAGGTAGAGAATCTGGGTCTGCATGTATTTTTAGCCTGTCTTTTCCGCCCTCTTCTGAGCAATGATTCTAAGAGCTTTCAGCCTGAGGTCATCTGTTTTCCTAGTCCCTGTTCCAGGGAAGCAGATGCCAGCACCACCACCTCACACAGAGGCTGCTGCCGCCCCAGCGCTGACCCCAGGAGAGCGACGTGTCCACTGGACCACAGGAGCAGGCTGTAGGAGGCTGTCCTGTGGGAGGCTCCACAGTCCTGAGCTCTGCCAGAATGTCACCCTTCTGTCCCGGCATAACCCTAGAGAAGAGTTTCTTTGAGGTCCATGGGAAGCCCCAGATGCCTGTCTCCATTTCCTTCAGGGCCAATATGGGCACCCCTCAGGCTGGAAGGCTGTAGAAGGACATGGGTTATGGGATCCAGCCCTCAGGATTGCAAATGTCTGCCTAAACCTTGGTTACTGGGGATTCTGCCCTTCCTGTCTTCTTACCTCCCATCTCCCTCTCTCTCCATCACCATTTCCTTCCTCTCTGCCAGCACGGCAGGGGCAGGTTATTTCCCAAGACTCTGCTTTCTCCATTTAGGCATCTATAATGCACCCAATGGCTCCTAGAGGAGAGTTCATTTGCTCCCTTGCTACAACCCAATCTAAAGCTTCTTTTCTGTGCTCTAGGTTCACGTTTTCAAGTCCTCAGTGGACATGACTACTGGAGAATCATGGCCCAAAACAATTCATAGTCTTCCCTCTAGAATGTAACTCCTTTCACCCATCTTGTTTCTGTCAGAGATGCCGCCAGTCTCCTCCCAGGCTGAGCCCCTGAGACATGGCTCCTCTTCTTTACCTCCCATGTCCAATGAGGCAGAAAAATGGGCCCATCCTTTCTCAGCACCACTTTTCCATTTTCACCACATCTACCATTTCAATCCCAGCTCTCCTTGTTGCTTGGCAGGATGACCGCCACAGCCGCCAAGTGGTTCCTTCCCTGAAACCCCTTCTTACCCTGCCCCTCTGCAATGCCACTGCCACCCCTTCACAAGTCTTCTGTTACCTCTTTTCTTATCTCATCTCAAATCTTTGCTCTGGCTGCAAGATCCTTACCTGGTTCCCCACTTCTGCCCAGCTTTAGCTTATTCTCTTCTCCTCCTCCTCTCTTCCACTCTTGTCGTTCTGAGTTGCTCACCATCCCTGGAACATATCTAGCTTATTCCCATTTCGGGATCTCTGTCCTGTGGATCCCCTTCCTTCCTCCCTTCTCTCCACTGTGTGTCACATCCCTAGCAAGGATTTAATTAGCCAAAGGCAAACTCAACTTTTCTTCTCAAAGTTTACGAACATTCCTGCCTGGAACTGTCCTCAGATACAGCTTTTAAGTCACAGAAGAAAATCCTTCTCATTGCTAAAATATTTTAGCCATTATTTTTATTTTCACTAGAGTGGTATTACTCAGTTTGGTCACCCAGGCTTATTAATATGATTCTGCTGAAAAACACAGAACAAGACATGAGCAGCCATGGAAGAGATTTGTTGGGGGAAACGACTGTCAGGAATAAAAGAGAAGGAGCTAGAGAAGGCCGAGGACAGCCTTCAGATGGCACTGCATGTTGGACCCCTATGGAGGAAAGAAGGAAGAAAGAAGGGCTAGGGAGGAAGAGTCTGAGACTGCAGTGCAATTCTAAGAAAATTTCATCCATGATGTGGAGTCTGATGGGGAGTGCCTGAGCCAGTCACTTCGCTGTGCTTGGTCACTGGACTGAGTAGTCCTTGGGAAGCAGGGCCTTGGCACAAGTGATATGGTGGATCTAGAAGAGCAGCAGCAGGGGCCGCCTGTCCATCTGCTCATCACAGCAGAAGTTCCAACAGGGCATTCTCATGGCAGCCACACAACACTTAGTTTCTGCTGCTGAATGAGGATTTGAATGAGGACTCAAACTCCAAATCATTCCAAGATTGAAGAATTAAATAAAAAAGTATTGGAATGAACTATGTATTCCTAAAGATAATTCCCTGAGAGAAGGTAATTTATCTTCATTATCACATCAAGGCTGTGTCGCCATCATTACCACCATCATCATACTATAACCACCTTAACCATCATCATTACCATCATCATACTATAATCACCTTTACCATCATCATTACCATCATCATCACCGTATCATCACCATTCCTCCCATAATCACCACTATCACCTAACCACATCATCACCACTACCATGACCAATATTATTGCCATCAACACTACCACCACCAGCAGGATCATCACCATCATCACCACCGCCATTATACCATCATCACCATTATTATCACCATTACCATTGCCATTTCCACTACCATCACCACCAATATTATCATCACTATTTCCATCGTCATCGTCATCATCACCACCACCATCACCATCATGACAACTACCATTATCATCAACCACCAGTACTATCACCATTATTACCACCATTATCGTTATGAAGTCAGAGAGTATGGTGTGGAGAAAAAGAATCCGATCGCAAGACTTAACACCTGGGCTTTGATCCCATCTCTGCTGCTGATTTTCAGTGTGGCGTTGGACAATCCTCTCCATCTCTGTGAATCTTCATTTTATTTTTCCATTTAGCAAATAATTACAGTGCATCTGCTGAGCCAGGCTCTCCTATCTGGAGGAGTGAGTAGGCCTACTGTAAGTCTGACCAGCTGCCAACTCTGAGGCCAAACAATCAATGGCATTGCCTGACATTGGCCACACCTAAGGTTTTATGAAAACAGTGGTCATGGTAGCTGCACAACGGGATGTGACCTTGCCCTGTTTAGAATACCCAAGGGCAATAAAAGTGATTTTATATCTTTTCCAGTTCCTGTGGGGAGCAATAAATGCATCACTAAACTCAAAGACCTCAGGAATGAGGAGAAAATTCACTGGAGAACTTGGGCTAAAACTTGAGCTCATATCTATTAAGGCCTAGGTAGGGTAAAGCCTCCCACACTGGTTGCATGACATATTGTGGCCGAGCTAGGCCGTTGATTCTCAGCCACTGTTTTCTGGAGCTGCTGGAGGAGGATGGTGGCTGGGTGGGACCTGTCTGGGATGGGGACAGGAATGTTGCTAGAGCACAGCTCAAGGGTGAAATGAAGGCCATAGGCCCTGGGTGATGACAGAGGCAGCTGCCGCAAGCCAGAGTCCCAGCCACATCTGGGCTTCTGATTGCACAACCCGGCTGTCGGCTGGGCCTGCTGACTCCCCAGTGGGATGGGCTGGCTGGGAGAATGGAGGAGGGTGGGCTAGAGGCCTTGGGAAAATTCAGCACCTGCAGATAAGTCTGGTGAGTCCCTCTTCCTTTTGGAGGGTGCCCTGGCTGCGGATGAAAGTGGGTGGGTGGGGGTCAAAGGATCTTTTTTCGTTCTCAGTATCCCTTTATCCTGCTCTCTGTTACCCCATGTTCCTAAAAAGGGAATTTCCACAGCTCCCTTCCCACCCATCCTGGGGATTGGGCAGGGTTGGAGGGTGAACTGAGGGGCAAAGGGGAGATGGAAATTCCCTTAAAGTTGGCAATAGTTGGGGGTGCCATGGGCAGGACTGAAACTACTAATCTGTGGCTTCAAGTTCATTCCAGGAAGGATGCATTCTTAGCACCCCCCAACCTGAGCTCCTTTGCACCCAAGGGTCCCTTGTTCCCTGGAACCTGAAGGAGGTTCTTGGGCTGTTTACTCCCTTGGGCTGTCTACTGAAGGGGCTGTCTACTCTTTCATCAATCTGTGTCCCTCATCTGACCTCTCCCTATGCAGATGTTAAGAGACAGAGTCCTGAGCCCTCCCTAAAGTCAAGAGCCATGTCTCCCTTTGGGAAAGGAGTTCCCCCATGCTTCCCCCACAAAGCTGGGGTTCCTGGGGGATTGGGTGCAGAGTGCCCCAGGAAGGGAGGAGTTGGGGAGGGGTTTCCTTATCTCCATGATCAGCAGGAGTGAGGCTCTGTGATGAATAGAACACCACAGCTAATTTTGGCACTCTATTTTTTTTTTTTTTTTTGAGAACTGACACAAAACAGAAAATACTGTATTTCCTCAATTTTAAGACTTGACTGATTATGAGAAGCCCTATTGATGTAATAACATGTTTTTATTTTAATTTGCTTTTTTTCTTTGGTGATGGGGTGGAGAGACTTGAGGTGAGAGCAGGCGTGGATTGCCTGACAAGAACTCAAGCCCCTCTTCTTGTATCAGCAAAATTTGGGGCTTTCCAAGACAAAGCCAGAATTCTAACTGTCCAGGTTTCTTCTTGTAATTGTGGCTTGAGTGGAGGTGAGATGGTTGGATGAGAAAGTAAAGTAATTCCCCTCCTTTCCACAACCCCATACCTAACACATTTCCCATTCAGGGGACACATTCTCTGAGCGCTAGAGGGACCTTAAAATATACCTCCAAGTGATGTTCAGATACATTGAGGGGCAGGGACCCCAGAATGCCTGCCCCCAAAGAAATAATCCCATCTCAGGGCCACCTCAGGGGTTAAAGATATCTTCTTCATGTGGAACTGAAATAGATCTCTTTGTACTTCTGGGTTTGAGTTCTACCCTAGGGAACACAAAGCATGAGTTATGTTTTTTAACAAAATGGCAAGTATTCTTAGATTTTCTTCTTTTGATGAAATTTTCATACCCCATTTCTTCTGTTTGAAACATGGATTGCAGATGCCTTCCCATCTCACTGCCCCTTCTATTTGTCAATATCCTGTTTAAAGGGTTGAAGCCACGACTCAGCAGCATGCATCAGAGACAGCATGGTACCCTTGGGACCCTTCCTAAATGATGACATGGTGCATTTTTTCATTCTAAGACTGCATGTATTTTTGTCTCTGTTTGTTTTCCACTGAGCTTATAGTCAATCAAAATTCTTAGGCCCTTTACAAACTGAAATAGTCTTCTACGTCCTGGCAATTTGTATTTGGTTATTTTCTAGGACCTTAATATAGGATTTTGTACTAAACCTACATTTTAAAACACTTAGTTTTGTTAGATGCACCTTATCATCTCAACCAGAGTATTAGTTTCCTACAGCTGCTGTGAAAAATTAAAACACACAACACACATGTACTATCATGTAGCCCTGCAGATCAGAAGTCAAAAATGGATTTCACTGGGCTAAAATCTAGGCCTAGGCAGGGCTGCATTCCTCTGGAAGCTCTAAGAGACAACCAATTTCTTTGTCTTTTTTAGTTTCTAGAGATTACTAGCACCTGTTGGCTCAAGGCCCTTTCCTCCATCTTTAAAGTCAGCAGCACAGTATCTTCAAATCTCTCTCCTACTCTGCTTCTACCCTCACATCTCCTTCTCTAACTATTCGAAAGATTCTTTCTTTCTTTTTCTTTTTTTTTTTCTCTTGACCAGCCACAGCAGTATCAAAGGATTCTTGTGATTACATTGGGCCCACCCAGATAATACAGGATCATTTTCCCTTCTCAAGATGCTTAACATAATCATACTTGCAAAGTCCCTTTTACCATGAAAGGTAACATATTCTTAGATTCCAGGGATTAGGACGTGGACAATTTTGAGAGGGCCATTATTCTGCCTACCAACCAGTTAAGATATTTTTGACTCCTGATTGTATAGTCTAATGTACTAATTATTTCTGTTAATAGTTACAGCATCTGTCAAATTGATTTGCATCCAGCCATTATTCTCATGCAAACTATTGATGAAAATGTTGAGGAAGGCAGGAACCAGTATAGTCTGAACACTAAAATCCTTCTTCAGGTTGACACTGGTTCATTAACAAACACTCTTGTATTATGATCAATTATACAGTTAAGAATCTACAGATAGCCTACATTTCCCCCTGATTTCTTCCTTCCTTTTCTCCTACCTTCCTTCCCTTCTTTATTTTCTTTTCATAAATCTAATTTGTATAAGCACTGCACCAAGTTACAGAATATAGGAGGGGACAAGCCAGAAACAGTCTCTTCCTCATTGGGTCTTATAGTTTATTGGTGAAGAAATATCGTTAAACAATTACACTAGCTAAGGTTTGATTTGGCAGTGCCTACTGGAGATCCAACTTCAGTGCCTTAAAGAAAAAACTATTTCTCTTTGCCCATGAGAGAAGTCTAAATGTAGGCAGCCCACAGTTAGTAGAGCAGTGCATGAAGTCATAAGAAATCCACACTCTTCGGATCTTTCTGCTTCACTGCCCTGGCTTCCATTCTCAGGGACACCTCATATTCCAAGATTGATGCTGAAGCTCCAATCATTTCACTCTTTTTCAAGGAAGGAAAAGGAAGCAAAGATAAAGAAATGTCTCTGCCCCTTAAAAGGGTTTTCCTGGAAGTTTCCTACAACACTTCTACTTATGTCTTACTGGCTAGAGCTTATTTGATTACTCGGACACATCTGGCCGCAAAGGGTAGCTGGAAAATATAACATTTTGTTTGCTGCATTGCAGCTTCCACAAGGGTACCAAAGTAATTCAATGGGAAAAGGAAAGTCTTTTCAACAAATAGTGCTGGAACGACTGGATAGCCATATGGAAAACAAAGTTCAATGCTGACTCCTAACACAAAAATTTATTAGACATGAATTACATCAGAATGTAAAAGCTAAAACTATAAAGCTTCAAGAAGAAATCATGAGATAGTATTTTTATGACTTTGGGGAAAAGATTTCCTAGGTTGGACAAAAAATGTACTAACCATAAAATTTTAAAAATTATAAATATAACTTTTGCTCATCAAAATTAAAAATATTTGCTTATGAAAAGATATTATTAGAAAAATTAAAAAGCAAGATACAAACTAGAAGAACTCTATCTATCTGACTCATATCCAGAATAAAGATACAAATCAATAATAAAAAGATAAACAATACAATAACAACAATTCTACTTATACTGATATCAATACAGTCAGCCCTCTGTATCTGTGGGTTCCACATCCATGGATTCAACCAACCATGGATAAAAAAATCATTAAAAATACCCAGTAACAAATAATACAACAATAAAAATAATACGAATAAAAAACCAATATCATATAACAACTGTTTGCATAGTATTTACATTGGATTAGGCATTCTAAGTTATCTACAGATGATTTAAAATACATGGGAGGCTGTGCATGCGTTATATACAAATACTACACCATTTTATATAAGGAACTTGAGTATCCATGGATTTTTGTAGGGGGATCCTGGAACAAATCTCCCATGGATACTGACAGATGACTATTTTGAAGAACAGTTTGGCAGTTTTGCATAAAGTTAAACACATACCTAATGTATAACCAGCAACACCACTTCTAGGTATTTACCCAAGAGAAATAAAAACACAGATCCACAAAAAGACTTGTTCATGATTGGTCATAATTTGCAGAAGCTTATTCATAATTACCCCAAAGTAAAAGCAACCCAAATGTTTATCAACAGATAAATAGATTTTTAAAATTGCGGTCTAATCATACAGTGGAATGCTACTCAGCAATACAAAGGAATGAACCACGACGGATACATGTAGCAGCAGGGATGACTCTCAAACACATCATTTTAAATCAAAGAAGTCAGGTGTAAAGAGTACATACTATACAATTCCATTTATAGAAAGTTCAAGAACAGATAATACTAACATGATAGAAAGCACAACAGTGGCTTGCTTTGGGGGTGGAGGAGGGGAGGACCCCCTGGAAAGTGGCATAAAAGTGATGGGAATATTCTCTACCATGACTGAGATGTGGTTTTCACCAGTGTGTGTATATGTATCAAAACTTAGGCTGTAGTGTGCAATTAACTGTATGTAAAATATATCTCAATAAAAATTAAAAAGTCAAATTTGTAAGTACTGCATGGTGAAAACATGGCTCAATAATAGTTCATATGATAAAGAAATATGGCTTCAAATTATCTATAACTGATTTGAATCACAAATATGAGGTGATTGTTAAGAAAAAACTTTACACTAATAAAGGTTGTATACCCAGGTCAAAGTGGAAAAAATATAGCTATACCAGTTTTCTTTTGGTAAGTATTTGCCAAGTATATATACTTTTAATCTTTTTGCCTTTAACTTTCCTGTGTTCTTATGTTTACAATATATCTTCTAAAAGCACTTAGCTGTATTCTCAAGTAACCAATATAAAGTGATGAAAATCTTTCCCTTTAGACTGGAAAGTTTAATTAATTTATACTTACTGTGATTATTAATTCATTTGGGTTCATTTTATTATATTACTTTGGATTTTCTATTTGCTCCAGTTTCTCTAGTTTTTTTCTGTCTCTCTATTCTTTTGAATTATTGGAGGGCTTAATATTCCATTTTATCACTCTTATTTGAAAAATACATATTTGTTTATGTTTCTATGGGAGCTTACCTTTTCTCCATTGCTACTTAACAAAATCCAAAGTTATTCAATATATCTATACTCTTCCTAAACAGTACAAGGACCAAGCATCTTCTAACTTTTGCATGCTAAAGAATTTATTGTATTTAAAGTATTGTATTTCATTCCCACGTGCGTAATGCCCCCAAATTAATCATCATAATTCTTGTTTTATAGAATCAATACTTCTTTAGATTTATCTATATATTTACCAACTTTTTTGTTCACTATAGTTTCTCACATCCCACTACTAACCTCTGGGTTCAAGTTCTTTTTTCCTGAAAAGCATCCATTAGTAGGTTTTTCAGTGAGGGCCTGCAAGTATGCGCCTGCTGTTCTTATGAAAATCTCATTATTTCATTCTCACTTTTGAATTATACTTTATCTGGGTGTGGAATTTTAGTTGGCAGTTGCTTTCTCTCAGTACTTTGAAGATGGTCCAGTTGTCATCTGACTTCTGTTGTTGCTGATGAAAAGTCTGTACTTTCAAATATTTTTGCTTTGTGAGTAATCTGTCTTTTTCTACTGGCTGCTTTTATTATCCTTTGGGTTCTGCAATTTCTTGACACTTAATAGACTATGAAGTGTTTAGGTGTGGATTTCTTTTTATTTCTCCTGTTAGGAATTCTTATTTCTTGAATATGAGAAGTCATGATTTTCATCAAGAACACAGACAGTTCTTAACTGTTATCTCTTTAAATATTGCCTCTTCCTCATTCTTTATTCTTTCCATTCAGAAATTTATATTTGGTACTTTCTCTTTCTTCCTGAAACATTTACTAAACTCTTATTTATATTTCCACCTCTTTTTCTTTCTGTTCTGCACTTTGGGGAATATTCTCAAAATGGTCTTCTAGTTGACTAATTATATCTGTGGCTGTGTTTAATATGCCCACCCACTGAGTTTTTAATTTTGGTGAGTCTATTTTTTTGTTCTAGAAGTTCTACTTGGCTCATTTAAAGATTCACCTGGTCTTTTTAGAAGGCATTTTTGTTTTTTCATATATTTAATATTTTCCTTTGTCTTCAATATTTAAAACATATTTATTTTACGGTACTTGTCTGATAGTTCTATTATCCGAATTCCTAGGTGTTTAATCCAACTACTAGTTGTGTTTACTAAGTCTTAGTTAGTAATTACAGATTTTTTTTTTCCTCCGAGTTTCATCTTCAGAGGGTCTTTATGGAAATCTAGTGCTATCTGGATTGAGCATTTATTATTCAAAGATTTTGGTTTGCTTCTGCCACACATTTTAGGGATATCATTAGGATAAAACTGCTTTTCCTGAGGATCCTATAAGCAGCATAAACATGAAGCCCAAGCTTCCAAGAGGGCAGACAAATGGTTAAAAAATTTTAGAGGATTTTTTTTCCTACATCTAAATCATAGACAGAGAAAGTAGGTAATTGAATATTATTCGATTTCATTTTTGCACTTAGAGCATATCCCATGATTCTGGAATTATGAAGGGAAATAAATTCCATGGACCATTGATATTTTTGGTGGGGAATACATTTCATGGGCCCATGTCTGGTCTCTTGTTTCCACATGGGCATTGAGACTCAAGCTTCTTGATTTCTGAGTTTGAGAACCCCCTGTGTATTATGAGACCATTTAAAACATAACTGCTTACATTAATGGGGGCTCAACCAACTTCTTTTACATCATAGAAAAATAGATAAATAGAGAGAAACTTGATGTTTTTATATGATAACTTAGGCGTTCTGCGGAACACTGTGTAAGCATCATCCCATTAATCCGCAGTGCAACCCTAAAGGTGGTATTATTATTCTCACTTTTACAGGTGAGGAAACAAAGCTTCAGAGAGGTTAAGTGATTTTTTTTCTGAGATCACACAGCTAGTTACTAGCAGTGACAGGCTTTAATCCTAAGTTTGATAGATACCATAGTCCAGGAGTTCTCTAATTTCATATATATATATATAACATATAAAACACACACATATATAATAATATAAAACACATTTATATATGAAATATATATATTTTAAATATATATTAAAACACACATATATAAATGTGTTTATATAAATGTTTCCATTATTACTTATTTTATATATAGAGAGAGAGAATTTTAAAAAATCCAACCTCCTTCTACCTTTAAAAAAAATGCCCTCCATCACCTGTGCTTCCCCTCAGCTAATAAACCTTAATGACAGAAGAAAGGATTTTGAAGGATTAGCGAACCATGACACCTATTCAGGCCCCTTTATTATCAGGATCCCTTCTTGTTGTACTCCAAGATCACCTCTGCTCTGGTCTTCAGCAGACCGTCTAACTGCTATGTCTATGGCCCCTATCCACCTTGGCTTTGGCAGGATTTCCTCTTGTTCCTTGACTCCTTTGTTAGAAACTTCCTCTGTTGGCTTCCCGAGTTCTGTCCATTCTTCATCTACGTCTTTGCTTTCCATCTGTTTCTCCTTTTCATATCTAAAGTGAAGACATTTTCCCACTTCCCTCATCTTCCCCTAGACTCTTCTCTTCTTTTGCTCCTTTTCCTGCTGGTAGGCTCACCAGTCCCTTAGCTTTGACCTCCACCTCTAAGCAGGTGACTCTTGAATTTCCATGTCCAGCTCAGTCCTCCCACTCTAACTTCAGACACCTGTGTACAATCACCTACCAAACGTCTCTACATCGATGACTCACAGGGACCTCAAATTCAATGCACCCATATCCCTACTCATCATCTTTCTCCTGAAACCTGCCTGGGTCTCATCACATTCAGTACTCTACTTCCCACCCATGCATAGAGCTCTGGTCTCCTCATACTTCCCACGGATTATACAACACCTAACAAAATTTCTCAACCCACAGTTCATTCTAAGATCCCAGTGTTCCTGTGGTCTCATTCCATGGCCTTGATCTTGCTGTTTCTCTCTCCTTGAATGCCTCTCTTTGCTTTACCCTACTCTTCTGGTTTTCAAAACCTTGCCCAACCTATGAGGTCCATCTCAAATTTAACTCCTGTATGAAGCCATTCCTTATCTCTGCCTCCTTTTTTTTTTTTTTTTTTTTTTTTGAGACGGAGTCTCGCTCTGTCACCCAAGCTGGAGTGCACTGGCCAGATCTCAGCTCACTGCAAGCTCCGCCTCCCGGGTTCACGCCATTCTTCTGCCTCAGCCTCCCGAGTAGCTGGGACTACAGGTGCCCGCCACCTCGCCCGGCTAGTTTTTTGTATTTTTTAGTGGAGATGGGGTTTCACCGTGTTAGCCAGGATGGTCTCGATCTCCTGACCTTGTGATCCACCCGCCACGGCCTCCCAAAGTGCTGGGATTACAGGCTTGAGCCACTGCGCCCAGCCATCTCTGCCTCCTTTAAACAAATCCCTTGGTAAATTTTAACAGATGCTGTCTATGCCCATATCCTCTTGCCCTTTCCATTTGAGTGCATTCTGGCTCAATTTCCAAGTACTAGCCCCCACATTTATATTCCAGGGGATTTCTCTGGACACTGGTAGCTCTGTCCTCCATGCAGCAAGCTAGAAGTATGGGTATGTTAACACTCCCTACAAACAGCTTCAACCAATACATACCCAGCTCCTTATTCTTGGGTAAAATGACTGAGCAGGGGTTTTATGTTGGCCCCTGGAGAATCTCTGGTCAGATTCTAAACTGTAGTTGTCTACAGTGGTAACTGTCTTGTTAGGGCACCCACTGATGGCCCTCCATTCCTTGTCTCAGGTCCCCACTCCTGGAAACATCTCTTAAATAGATGACTTCACTTACATTCTTGTCTCAGGGCCAGCTCTGGAAGGCTCTAGCCAGGATGCATGTGGCCTGTGGCCATCCGAGTATGCTGACGTTCAGCTTTGTTTTTTGATGCTGTTCAGCCTTCTGTTTCCAGCCTTGGTGGAGTCCTGCCCATCAAGGAGGATGAGGGAACGGTGGTTCAATGAAAAGGCCCTGGAGCCTACAGATGTAAGTTAGGGTCTGCTCATGGTGTGTGCTGTATGTGAGAAGGCCACTCAGTGCAGACTGTGTGTGCGTGCATGTGTTTGTGTGTGTGTATGTGTGCATGTGTGCATGTGTGTATGTGTGCATGTGTGTGCATGTGTGTACGTGCGTGTGTGTGTGTATGCATGCATGTGCTTGTGCTGTTGAAGCCATATGACCCAGAGAACACCCAGAAGAGAGAGGTGGGGGGAAGTGGAGTCCTCAGTGGTGGGGGCCCAGCATGGGGAGACCTGATAGACAGTGGCAGAAAAATGGTTCCAGAAAGCTAAGCTGAGGCAGATGAGGCTGAAAGTCGAAGGTGAGAAGAAGGGTTTTACCTTTTAAAAAGTAAGCAATGAACTAGAACCTTAAGAATACTATCCCAACCTGAGCATGTCAACTTCACCTTCTCTCCCGGGAAGGCCCCACTTTACTTGCAAGGTTTTTTCAGGCCAGTGCACCATGAACCCTGGGCTCTGGGCCCCTGCCTCCCCATCAGCACTCATTCTTGGGGAGCCAGTGCCCTGCCCAAGGGCCTAAGACCCACCCAGGAACCAGACAGGAGGGCCAGGCCTCCTCAACACCCTGATCCCTAGATCAGGCACTTCACAAATATCTGCTTTGCATCACCCCTGTCTTCACCGCTGAGTCATTCTTGACTCACTCTAGTCCTGTCCTCTCTGTCCCTCCAGGACAGGCCTGGAAGCCAGTGGGGCTGGGAATTGTTCTGAGTGGAGAGAGTGTTTCAGGCCCTCGTGCTGACCTCCACCCTCCTACAGACTGGAACTGTATGAACAGCACACTCCTTCCAGTGAATACACCATACTCACCCACATGTGCCTCAGCCAGCAGCCCTGGCCCTGGAGGATTGGGAGGCAACAGCATTTACCAAGATGGGGCAAGGCCAGGATGCCCCAAAAGGCCAGACTGGGGGCCAGCATCTGTCTGGGATGACTTCCTACCTGCTTCTGAGACAGGGACCTAAGGCTCTTTCTCGGCCCACCTGGGGAGTAAATGAGACTTCTGAGGAAGATTCAAGCTCTGTAATGATAAGCCATGGTAGAGAGAGGCAGGTGGGAGCAGCATGAAAGAAAGGAAGTTCTTTGGCTTAGGAAGAATGATCCCTGAAAGTCTGCCCATTAAACCCAGAGATTTAAACTGGGTAGGAGCTGCCTGGATTTAGGCTAGGAATCAAAAAAGGACCTCATGAAAAATCAATGAACAAGGCCATGTTGACCACCTGCTCTGAAACTCTGCACTGTTAGGCCACTTGTGACAGAAACAAGGGAAGAAGCCATCCTTACCCACAGGAAGGCGGCATCCTTACCTACTAGTGTCTTCTTACATGCCCTAGGGACCTCCCCACAGACCCTTCCTCCACCCCTGCATCCCTGGGGTCAGAGGCAGAAGCCTTTTCTCTTGGCAAAGGCTGGTCTCTCCTTCCATGTCCTTCAGCCAGGAAGCTCTGGTTCCTTCCCATCCCTTTAGGTCTCTGCTATGATGCCAATCTCCTCCCAGTAACTCTGGGTCTAAATCAGGCCCTCCTCAACACCACTGTGTCCCTTTATCACCCCCAGAGGAAATGATATTATGCTTTGACTTATTCACTTATCGATTGTCTGTCCCCAGTAAAATTTAATTTCCACGAGAGTAAAGATGTTGTCTTGTTCCCTTTAGTATCCCTGACATTCAGACAGTGCCTGGAACAGAGCAGGAATTATTCCAGGAGGTACAAAGGGGTGGCCTCCATCCATGGAAGCTCACAGTCTTTAGAGGAGGGAGAACTCTACATCAATGAAAGAGCTAGAGAGCACTAGGAAAGGGTGTTATGGGGCTTATCTCGATGGTTGAAAAAGGCTTTCTGGAGTAGGTGAACCTTCCATGGGACCCAGAATGATAGGAACGAGTGAGAAGAGAGGGAGGGAGTGGCATGCCAAGTGGGGAGCCCTTCTACATAGGCCGATTGGCCATGATGAGTGTGTGGGGTACAGCGGGGAGGTTTGGGAGGCTGGAGCAGTGAGAAGATGTGGTGGCTTTGTAGAATGGCCTCTACCTGTGTTCTCTTCCCCAGTGCACCACCATCCTTGGAAGCCAGTGTCTTATTCATTGTAACAGCAATGGTGGCATAAACAATATGGTGGTAATGTTGGGCAGGAGGGAAGACAGGGGACTCTCAGGAGAGCTGAGTTGTAGTCCTACTCTGGTCATTCATACACTGTGCAGGTCACCTGGCCAATCTAATCCTTTGTTTTTTCATCTGTAAGACCAATGATTCATTTATTTACTCACCAAACATTTATTGAGCACTGACTGTGTACCAAGTACTGTCCAAGGCACTGGGAACAGAGTCAGGTCCTAGCCAGACATGGTCCCTTTCTGCTGGAGCTTGCAATCTGCTGGGAAAACCACACATCAAACAACCTACCTGCAAATTCATCGTTTCATATTTCAGGAGTGTTATGAAGGAAGCCAGGTGCCAGGTGAAGGAATAGCAAAAGAACTCATTTAGAATGAGGATTGGGAAGGGCCTTCTGAGAAGGGGATATTTCATCTGAGACCTGAGATGAGAAGACATCAACCAGGGGAAAAATGGAGGGAAAAGCCTTCCAGATAAGAGAATAACAGGGACAAAGACCCAGAGATAGGAGAAAGCTTGTCTTGTTCAAAAACATGACGAGTGGCTGACAAGGCAAGAGTGAGACTAGAGGGGGCGGGTGGGGCCAGACCATACACAGCCTCGAGAACCATGGTCAGGAGTTTGAACTTTATCACAAAGCAGCTGAAAACCTACTGCAGGATTCTAAGCAAGGTGGTAGCATAACCCAGTCAATACCTTAAGAAGAAGACCCTGTCTGCTCAGTGGAGGACAGGGTAGGTTTGCAGCATAGGCAAGGGATGAAGGAGGCTTAGACTAGGGTAGTGGTGGTAGAGATGGACAGAAGTGAGGTGAGTGAATTCTGGACACATCTGGGAGGTACAATCCATAGGTTCTGGTAGTGGATGGATATGGCAGGTGAGGGAGGGGAACCAAGAGTCACTTGCAGGTTTCTGCCATGATGCAGAGAGGCCTGTGAAAAGAATGGGGAGTCTGGGGGAGGAAGAGATATAGGGGCAAGCTGGAGAGCTCAGTTTTGGACATGCTAAGACAGAAGTAGCTGTAGGTGTTTCCAAGTAGAACATCTTAAAGACAGTCTGGAGCACAGAAGAATGTTCTGAGCATGAGGGCAAATTTGAGAGTCATGGCATATGGTATTCAGAGCCAAAAGGTGAGACTTCCATTGTCTGCATCCCAGTAAAAGGAAAAGAATCATGGATTCATGGATGGTAGAGGAGCTTTGCCATGTTCCACAGCATTGGCAGGACTGAGGGTGAAAAAGTGCAGGCAGCTGGCTAGAGGCATGGGATCTCAGCCTCCCTGTTTCATCTGAGGCATTAGGATGACAGACTCGTAGTGAGTCTGTTGGTGTGAGTGGGGGTCTTAGTGCCTGAGGAGTAGCTGGGAGGAGCCATTGGGTATTTTGAGAGGAAGATTAGAGGTAGCAGAGAGGCTTGAGCAAGGGGGCAGGGCTGATGAGGATAGAATCAAGGGACTGCTGGATCAAAGAGCCAGGCAGCTAACCCTTAAGGGGCCCTGGCAAATGCCATATCAAGAATTGTAGCCAGTCTTGCCCTAATTGGAGAGCTTAATAGTCTCCTTCTCCTCCCTCTCCTCTTCCCCTTTCTTTTTCTTATTGTTTCTTAAACTAGAGATCAAATAGGTGCTCTGGCCCTGCCATTAGATTGCACCTGAGGAACTCAGACCAAGGGTTTGGCCAAGAAAGCCAAAGGGGAAGAGACTTCATGAGATGTGGGAATTGCATGCATGGGGTTATAGGAGAGGAAAGAGACAGGGACTGGGAAGGGCTGCAGCAGGGGTGAAGCTGTGGCAGCAGACTCAACTCAGCAAACCACCTCCTTCCAGTCACTCTTCCCTGGAGTGTCCCTTTGACAGGGACAAGGTTTGAATGACAGGCCCTCAGGGGAAAATGCTCAGACCCCAGTCCCAGGGACCTGAGCTGAAATCCGCTGCCTGAGGGAAGTTCGAAAAAGCTTGCCCTGATGGTAACTGTGAAGCTGTGATTACTCAGGGCTCCCGGCAGAGCTCCTGGCAAAAATCATAGGAAGTGACTGGTATGGTAATTAGTGTGACTGAGAAGTCCAAGTCCTGGTTCAGATCCAGGGTGGAGTTCTTTCCATTGTTCTGTTTCTGATCTCCTCTTCTCAGCCACAGCTGGAACCTCTGCAGGCTGAGTTTGACCCCAATTCCAGTGTGGCAGGGACCACTAACTGTTGCCCAATACCTGTTCTCCCCACCTTCTAGGTACATGGGAGGTGGCACTTCCCCATTCCTTAGGAATTAAGAGTGGCCATGTGGCTTGCTTTGACTGAAGATATGTGAGCAGAAGTGTTGTGTGCAGCTCTGGTTAATAAAACTTGCCTGGCCATGCTCAGCTCTCCACCTCTGTCTTGTTGCAGCAGCTGTGTGGGCACCTACTGATGTGGAGGGGCCATGTTAAGACATCGCACAGAAGAGCCTGCCAGGAGAGTTACCCAGACCTGCTATGTTAAGTCACTGATACTGAGGGCTATTTGTTACCATATCATCACTTTGCTTATGCTAACTGATACTAAGCTGACTGCTATGTGGCTTCTGTGAGGGAGAGATGGAAAGTGGATAAAAGATAGAAGGGTTATCTTCCAGAAGTCTATAACACCCAGTGTTAATAATTTTTCTTTGGAGTAAATTCTGATCTGCAAGAACAAATTAACAAGAAAAGTGAAAGTGGGAGGAATTCTGATGAATAGTGACCATTAGATAGGCAGTGAGATTTCCAAAAACTCGGAGAAAAATAGTCACTCATTAGTTCATGCATTTTGTTGGTTCTTCTCCATTTATTCATAGGACAGTTGTGAGTGCCGGGCACTGTGCTGTGACAGAGGAGACAGAGATTAAAATGGAAGGCCACTGCCTTTGAGAAGGCAAAGCCTAATAGAGGGCAGAGGCCCTTACAACCCCAGAATCTTAAGACAGATATGGTAAGGCTGAAGCAGGAAGATTGCTTGAGCCCAGGAGTTCAAGATCAGCCTGGGCAACATAGTGAGACCTTGTCTTAACAAAAAATAAAAAAAATTTAGCTGGGTGTGGTAGTGCACACCTGTTCCCAGCTACTCAGGAGGCTGAGACAGGAGGATCACTTGGGCCTGGAAGGTTGAGGCTGCAGTGAACCAAGCCATGGTTGTGCCACTGCACAGTCTGGGTGAAAGAGCAAGACTCTGTCTCAAAAAAGAAACAGCGGGGGGGGGGGGGGGGTAAAGAGAGAGGGGGGGGTAAAGAGAGAGAGAGAGGCTTCCAGGGAAATCTTGAATGATTTTGATGAAGAAAGGAAAGAAAAAGCTTAAACTGAGATGTGAGAGGTGCAGACACAAAAGGAGGAAAGAGAATCACAGCCCAGGTTAAGAAAACTCCAAGTTGTATTTCTGTGTCGGTATTCTCTTATGTTGCTATAAAGGAATACCTGAGGCTGAGTAACTTATAAAGAAAAGAGGTTTAATTGGCTCATGGTTCTGCAAGCTGTATAGGAAGCATGGTGCCAGCCACTGCTTCTAGTGAGGCCTCAGGAAACTTCCAGTCATGACGGAAGGTGAAGGGAAGCCAGCCTACTCCATGGTGAGAGCGGGAGCAAGAGAGAGAGAAAGGGGGTGGTCCCAGACCCTTCTAAACAACTAGATCTCATGATAATTAATTGAGCAAGAACTCACCTATTACCAAGGCAATGATACTAAGCCAATCATGAGGGATCTGCCCATGCTCCAATCACCTCCCCGCAGGCCCCACCTAGGAATCACATTTCAACAGGAAGTTTGGAGGGGACAAATATTTAAGTCACATCAATCTCAGTCACTAATTCCGTGGTACTGAGCATCTACTATGTGCCAGACATGGTTCTAAATGTTAGGAGGATACAGGGTACACAAGCAAGGCCTGGAGAGAACCAGTATTGGACATTGATATGAGAAGTGCATAATAAGGGTTACGAGAAAGGGGTTAATACGGAATGAGTGGCTCTGCCTAGGCATTTGGGAAAGGCCTTTATGTGTGCAGACTGCAAGCGAGTTCACTGTTCACTCATTCATTCATTAACCCCCTTTCAGGCCCTGTAAGCCTAGAAGGGGGCTGTCTGGGAGGGGCTGTGCCCTGATGCAAGGGCCCAGAGTTAAGCTGAACTGGGGCAGGCGTCTCCCCAGGGGGCAGCAGCACTGTAGCCGTGAGAATCTTACATCTTGATGACAAGGAGAAGCCACCAGCCTGAGCTGAGCCATACATTAAGGGACAAAGTGAGGGCTTTGGAAAGAAATGAGTCACACTGTCAACATCTGAAAAGATAGGAGTCAGGTCAGAAAGGAGAGCGAAGGGGCCTGAGGAACTGTTCAGAACAGGCTGACCGCATCCAGAGCCCTGATGTGGCTGCATATGGGGGACTAAGTTGCTGACCACAATTTGCTGGATCGATTTGGACTAAGAAAATTTTGTCAAATTTTAAAAATCACAAAAACAGACCTATTTTTGCTTAAAAGAAAAGAAAGGAAAAAGCCATCAGAGAGAAGGGTCAGATATGTCTCTAAAATGGGTGGATATTGTTATGTGAGCTTTGTTTAGTACCAGGGAGCATCAACCCTCACCCTCCTGCACATGAGCAGTGCGAGGTCGTGTCTCGAGGTGGAAAGCTGGGATCCTGACCCCTGAGTCTGGATGGTCACTGGGCAGCTGCCGAGAGCTGAGCTTCCCTGACTGGGGCCATGAGACTGCCTGGCTCGCACCTTGTGGACGACTGAGAGCCCCCCAGGGCCTTCTGAAACTGCTGCAGACAAGGTTGCTTTCCACAGGCCTGGCTTCTGGGGGCCCTGGAACCCTGTGCCCAGACCTCTCTTCTTAGGCCAGGACTGCGGGGCCGTCACAGCACTTTTCACATGTGTGTGTGATTTCTTGGTTTATGTTGGTCTTTTTCTGTCTTTAATTAAATTCCTTTTGGAAAAAATCCATTTCCACAGCACCAAGGGATTAAAAGTTCTCAGTTTTGTTTTTGATTTTGGTTTTTACTCCATCTGTGCCATGGCTGGGGGCCCTTAGTGACTGATTTTCATGTTGGGGACTGCAAGCACCTGACTGAGCTGTGGGCGAGCAGGGGAATGGTGTTGAGTGAGGTGACAACTTGAGAACAGACAGGTGGCAAAGCTAATGACAATTTTGTCCCCTTACTTCCATACACTGACCTAAATGGCCACCCTCTTCAACAAGGACAGAGCCCCAAATACACACTGCTGTCAGCCCTGACTCCCCTTTAGTCCCTCCCTCAGAGACCCTCCCCTCTCATCCTGTGTGGCCAAGTCCCAGCCTGGACACTCTGTCTTCAAAGGTAGAAGACAAAGCCGGCTTGTTGCTCCGTATTTGTCTTGGGAGTGCTTGTTCCTAGGAGAGCCTCCTGGCCTCCCAGGCCAGGAATAGCACCAGTCTACAAGGCCAGCCTGCCTGCCCTGCCAGCCCTTCGGAATTGCTTGTTTTTATTAAAATTCTTCTGCACGCGCAATCCCTGATGGTGTGTGGATTTTGGATGAGGCGGTGTGGGGGACCCAGGGAGAGGAAGGCCCTAGGCTTATTGGGCCTGGTGTTTATTTGGCCTGCCTGTCCAGAGTGGTAGAGAATGGAAGTCCATAAAAGTGACCCAGGATTGGTGCCCTAGAGCTCAGCAGGATGTGACACAAGGCCCATGGCAGGCTTGGACCTGGTCTGGGCTATCAGCCCCCAGATGATATGAAACAGAATAGCTCTGGAGAGCTGTAGGAGTGGAAAATGACATGGCCCTGCACTGTTGCACAAATCGTATGAGAACTGCTCCCTCTCGGCTTCTACCTGCAGGCTCCTGCTTGGCAGCTGTCCCCGGGCCAGACGCAGCATTTTGAAGCAACCAGGGGCCACTGTGGCAGCTTCGGCAATATAGAAATGGCCAGGAGCAGGGTTGGGCGCCTTGGTTTCCAATTTGTTCTAAGTCTGGTCTGGTCCCAGGCTCTAAACCCAATGCTCTTCGGGGCTGTGTGTCACCTTCCCAAGCCCAAACATTTCACAGCATTCCCCACCTCGTCTCGGAGGGGGACACTGCCCCAACTCCAGGGTAGAACCTGTTCTGTGTGGTTGGACTTACACACAGAAATTCTACTCCCATCATTCCATTCAATTTACCTGGATATGGATTTCCCTCTTGCCCCACTGATCCCTACTCTCCTGGGCCTTTAAGTGAGTCATTCTCCTGGGAGGCCTGGGGTGAGACAGGCAGACAAAGACAGACAGCGACATGGGAGCTTCCAGCCGAAGAGTGCACCTTTCAACATCACAGCCAAAGGCCTAGATGCGTGCTCTCCCTACAGCCTGGGCTCTGGGCCCCTGCTGAGGTGACCACCCCCACAAGACCTACAGGAACGTGGTGGAGGGTGTAGGAGTGGGGGAGCAGTTTTCAACTCAGGAAATTGCAAAAGTTCCAGCGTCCGCAGCCAAAGACTCAGTGTGGAAAATTTCAGGCTCCAAGCAGGGTTCCAGAGGAGGAGAAAAGAAGCGATGGGGCCAAGATACTTGTCCCCAGCTTCCCAGACCTGGGCCCTCCCCTCACACACAGGAGGTATGTCAAGAGCCCAGGGCAGAACTCTCTAGTAGAAACCTACGTAGAGTCCAGGGGGCTGGCTCACACACCTTCCCTACTGGTCAGAGAGAAAAATGCATACAAAACAATCCTAGCTTCCAGGGAGTGCTACAGAGGAATCGCAGCCCTCAGTGTTCAGAGGGAAACTGAGGCACAATGGGAGGAATCTGCTCTAGATAAGACCAAAGTTTCACCGTAGGGGACTGTCTCACCCACATATCGGGCAAGCGTCACAGTTCGACACAGGAAGGGGTATATGTTCATGTGGGGAGGTTCAGGGTAGGACTGGTGGTCTTGGCAGGTTTCCCCTCTCCTCGGATTCTCTCTGGGGACTTGCTCTAGGAAGAGCTGAGGCTCAGGGTAGCCAGGACGATGAAGTGGTGGAATGAATTGGGGAGTGGGTGCCAGGCATGGAGGCCAAGAGTGTCTGCAGTCCTGCCAGCCAAGACTTCCTCACTGCCCACTCAGCCTCTGCTGCCGTCTCCCCCCGGTGGGTCCCTGCTCTGCAGCAGCCACGCTCCAAGTGGCAGGACTCCCACCTGTCATCAGGAATCACCAGGGCCCCACAGGCAACCCGGTGACCCCGCGTCCTGGCCGGGACTGTTTGACCGGGCCTGAGGGGAGCCGCCTGCCCGCCGCCACCAGCATCTCCGCCGCCTACTTGGGCCTCCTTGGGGCTCCTGGAGCCGGGCCGAGAGCGTGCAGCCTGCCGGCTTGCGGCTGGGGATTTCACTCGGAGCCGCTACATTTGGAACCCATTATTTAATCATTAATTTCCTCCTCTCGTCGACCCCTTCCACCCCGCCTCAGCTCGGCGCCCCCGCCCCAGATTAGATCTCCACGTGGTGCTTTGCAGTGATCCTTGACAGGGCTTCTGTGCTGGGGATGGGAGGCAGGGAGGGGAGCGGCAGCCGGGGCTGGCCCAGGGCTGCTCAGTAGGTTGGTTGGGAGAGAAGAAAGGGTAGCCAGGAGCCTGGACCTGCGGGGCTAGAGGGAGCGAAGTATCCAGATCCTGACCCCAGGAACTGGGGGTGTGAGCTGTGCCTTCCTATGGGTGTCAGAACAGGGACACCACCCCCCTCCCCCCAAAGCTCAGGGCAGTCCAGCTGACCCAGCCCCGGTGTTTTGAGGTCAAGGGCACCTGAAGCTCCTCTAAGCCTCTATGTCCTGCCATGGAGCTCCCTGCCCCCATTCTACCTTGGGGGTGTGTGGAGTGGAGAGAAGGTGAGTGGGGGATGGAGGCCCATTCTGGGTAAGGCTGTAGTCTGTGCCCTCCACTGTCCTGGAGACCATCCTCACCCCCAGCCCTGTACCCATCCAGGTAACACGGCAAGGCTCACCTCAGAGAGCTCCCAGTCAGACCCAGGAGGGTGTAGGGAGCACCTCCTGGCCTGAGCCCCTATCACACTTTGCAGGACACAAGAGGAGGTGAGGCTGAGGGTGCCCACACTTCCTGCACTCCCTGTCCTCCCACAGATCCTTCATTACATGCTCCAAGATCAGATTGCTGAGGGATTCCTGGGTAGGGGCAGTGCTAAGGACACTGTG
Organism: Rhinopithecus roxellana; assembly: GCF_007565055.1. Taxonomy (NCBI): domain Eukaryota; kingdom Metazoa; phylum Chordata; class Mammalia; order Primates; family Cercopithecidae; genus Rhinopithecus; species Rhinopithecus roxellana. The sequence goes on from NC_044565.1 coordinate 25,174,370, forward strand.
CACCTGGGTGGGAGGGACAGCAATGGAATCAGGGAATGGGGAAGGAAACATGCACTGGTGCCTACTATGGACCCTGCCTGCGCGCTAGGCACTTTTCTGACCTCGCTGTGTCGTTGCCAGCAGCAGCATCAGCCACACTGACTATAAGATGTGCTTTTATGTGCCTGACCACGTACTAAGCCCTTTATATCCCTCACCTCCTTGTAACACTCCCAGTAGGCCCATGGGGGAGGCACTACTATTACGCTTACTTTAAAGGTGGGGATACTGAGGCTCAAAGATATATGAAGCAGCTCTCAAAATCAGAAAAGGCAGGAACAAGATTGAAAGCTTGTGCTCTTCCCAACACTTAAGAAGCCTCTAGCTGCAAACCTCATGGTTAGTTGGGCTGGGGTCTGAACCCAGGCCCCCTCTGTCATTCCTCACCCCCCATCTCTGGAGAAAGCTGGCCAGTCACTGGCATATCTCAGTAGGAGAGGTGAAAAGGGACAGAAATTTCTCTTACCCACCACTCTACTCACAGCAAAATGCCCTCCCTCATCCCTCCGTCCTGAAACCATCTTCTTCCAAGGCCCAGCTCAGCCAAGTCCTCCCTGACATCCCCTATCTCTTCCTTGAGTTTTTTTTTTTTTGAGACGGAGTCTCGCTCTGTCACCCAGGCTGGAGTGCAGTGGCTGGATCTCAGCTCACTGCAAGCTCCACCTCCCGGGTTTACGCCATTCTCCTGCCTCAGCCTCCTGAGTAGCTGGGACTACAGGCGCCCGCCACCTCGCCCGGCTAGTTTTTTGTATTTTTTTAGTAGAGATGGGGTTTCACCGTGTTAGCCAGGATGCTCTCGATCTCCTGACCTTGTGATCCACCCGTCTCGGCCTCCCAAAGTGCTGGGATTACAGGCTTGAGCCACCGCGCCCTGGCCTTCCTTGATTCTTAATAGCACTTAAAGGCTGAGATGCATTTCTTGCCCTCGTTCTGATCATCTCCAGAAGTTTTCTATGGGTGAGACTTTTCTCTCACCAACCTGGGAGCTCTTGAGAAGAGATATACCATCATAAAAGTGCCCCTGGGCCGGGTGAGGACCCAGAGGGCAGGATGTTCAGGCTCCAACTCTGTATGCCATTGCCTCACCGCTGCTCACATCCCCAGAGGGGTATGCACAGGCCTGGAATCCAGAGGGCAGGCCTCCCTTTCCTTCATACACTCACTGAACACAGTAGCGGCTGATTGCTGGCTGAGCCTGTTGAGAGGCTGTGGAGAGGCACAGGCTCAGCCACCTCCCACTCCCACTCCTGCTACAGATGCTGAAACTGGATGCCAACCTCCCATGCAACTGGGATGGGGGCGTCTGATCAGGGCTGGAGACTCCCTGGCCTGGACTCTAAACCAAACCCAGGACAGGGAAGAATGATTCTGGTGGTAGCTTCAGCATCAGTAGCCTTCAGTTTCGAGGGAGAACAGCAGCAGCAGCAGCAGCAGCAGCAGCAGCAGCAGCAGCAGCAGTGCCTGCCAGCTGTTGTGTCCAACGTTCAGAGTTGGTGCATCTCAGAGCCCCTTCTGTGACATGCTTTGGGCTGCGCTCTGCCTTTTCAGCCTTCCACTACTCTCATCTGTTTTTGAGCCTGTCTTTCCACCATTTTGTGCAATTTTGGCGGACACTGAATAACCTTTCTTTGCTTAAACTGGCCAGGCTAAGTTTCTGTTGCTTATAAATGATGTGGTCTGGATTCTCAGAGCCTTTCTTTACCCACCTCCCACCTATAACTTAGAATCTACTTGGCTTGCAGTCTAGATATTCAGAGACAAGATACTAAGCTAGTACTCCATGCAGTGTAGATTCCAAAGTCAGACACCTGCTTTTTCCCAGAAGACCCTGGGGAAAAAATTAGAGTACATGATATAATAGATGGAAATAGGCTTTGGAGTGGCCAGAACCAGGGTTGAGTCCCAGCCCTACCTTTAACAAGAGATAAAATATTTAACCTCTTTAAGCCATCACTTCCTTTTATCTGCAAAGTAAATAAAATAAAACCTGCTTCACATCAGTTGTTCAAAGGTTAAATGAGATAACTAATAAGCACAAAGCACCTAAAATGGTTCCTAGTACATAATGGTCAGTCAGCATTTATTCATTCAGCCTGCATTTCCAAATTTCTGGCCGCAATTCTTCATTCCTCTCTACATCTGTGGTCTTTGTCATGTGAACGTTTGGTTCCTGCTATTAGAGGTGGAGTATACTTTGCTAACCCACAACTCCGTGGGCTCATCTGTATGACTTGCTTTGGCAAAAGAGATGCCAGCAGATGCGATGCAAGCAAGGACTTGAAATATGCTAGGACTGTTAAGCTTGCCCTCTCAGGATTCTACTCTCATTATGGAAAAAACATGCTCTGGGTAAGTGCTAGTCCTAGGAGGATGAGAGACACATGGGGCAGACTCAGCCTGCAGCTTAGAGCCAACACCCGCTGATCCTCAGATGCAACAGTGGGAATAAGTCATTGTTATTTTAAACCATTGACTTTGGGGATGATTTGTCATGCAGCACTGCTGAGGCAATTGCTAAATGATGCACTCACTACCAAGAAGTGCAAAGATAAGTAATCCAAGGATGGCACAGTTTGGCATCCACAATGCTATTAGAGACCCATACTTTCTCTACCATTCTGCTTTGCTATCCTTAGGGTAGGAAATTTGTTATCATTATTGCAAGCTGGTTTCTGTACCTCATGAATCTTGAACCTCATGTCCATGTTCCAGGCACTAATATGGATGAAAGGCAAACGATGAAGGGGAAAGGGGAAAAGGAACATGTTAGTTGAGTTAACCCCTTTGACAAGCTTTCCCAGGAGCTCCAACCACTAGATATTTTATCTCATTGTCCCACTTGTATTTTATTATCCAGAACACTGTCTTAATGCCATCCTAGCTGCAAGGGATTCTAGAAAGCTGTGTATTTTTAAGGAATCTCATGGCTTCCCTGATCAGCTGTGAGGTTCTGTTAGTAAGGGAGAGGGAGAGGACACCTGCCTTAGATATATTGAGAACCTCTAATGTGCCAGGGAGCATGCTAAGAGCTGGGGATGCAGCCAGCCCAAGGCTCCTGGCCTAGTATGAAAGCGATGAGAAAAATGGATGTGCTGTCTTTGCTGCTGTCCTGCAGTAAGCAATGCCTTGAGCAGGCTCTGTTCCATCAGGTGTGAAATGGGTGTGGGGAACTTTTGTTTCCATAGCCTCCTGTGTCCCACTTCCCCTTCGGAGTCCTGCATGCCTGTGATATCACAGAGATGGTGGAGGTCCACCTTGGGTGAGTTGGGTGGGGAATGATATCTGCAGCAAGTACTGTTTAGATATCAGGGAGGACCTCCAAGGGGGCCCACTCAAGTGGAGATCAGGGAGTTTGGAGTTACACCTATGGGCTCCCGCGGGCTGCCTGGTGCTGGTAATGAATGGAGCAGACTGAGGAGGGACCATGCCTTTCAGGATGCCTGTTCCACCTCTGGATACACAGCTCCTCCAGGCGCAGTGTCTTCCTGTCCAGCCTCCACTCCTCTCCTCCCATCTTCCTTTCTCTCCCTTTATCTTAAGCTGGGGCATCCTATCACTTCCTCCGTCCCCTCAGGGGAGGCTGTGAACTCTAAGAGGTCTATTGCTTTCTATTGAAACTTTCTATTGAAACTTTCTATTGAAACTTTCTATTGAAACAGCCCTTCCCTGAGGCATTGATGCTTCACAGTCCAGCTTAGATGGGAGAAAGCCGTGGGCTGAAAATAAATACTGGGAGGGAAAAATACATCAATGAGGATGCCAAAATCCTATCACCTACACAAATGGCCAGCTTATTTCAATACAACGTGAGCAATATTGAATGACAAGCCCAACCTGGCCTGAGGGAAGGGAGCGAGGGCAGAGTCTGAAAGACTCACCAGTGTATCCTTGTTTGTGGGCATCTGCTCTGTGCCAGGCGCTGTCCTTGGTGCTGGGATGAGAGGCATTAACCAGGTGCATGTCAGTGGGTACTATCCTGGCAGAGGGGGCAGGCGGTGTGGGGGCAGGGAGAGTGCAGAATGCTGGGGAAATTAGTGGGGCAGAGTGGGTATGAGAGCACTGGCAAGGTGGGGGTATGGGATGCGGTGTTGGAGAGGTAGGGGGGCTGATCAGGGACCTGGCAGAACCTTTGGGGCCATGCTTGGTAACTTGGACTCTATCCTGAGAGCTGAGAGGAACATCAGTGGGTCGTGCCGTGAGGCAGGGGTGGTATTTGAAGGTAGAGCCATGACTCTGGCTGGGGTGTGAGAGAGGGTCTGAGGAGCCTGGAGCACGCACAGCATATTGGTTAGGGGGCTTCCTTTGTCAGGGCTCCCACCCAAGCCAGAAGCAGCAGACATGGAGAGAGGGGAGGAAGAGAGTAACAGCTACCAGCAGCAAAGCAGTGGGTGCATGTCTTCTCAGGAATAGTTCATGGACAGGGTCACTGCTCCTTCCTCCCTACCGCCCTATTTCCCTTCTTGGGGTGTAGCCCTAATGGCCCTCAGTGGGAGGCTCGGCCAGGCATGGGGACATGGGAGACAGGGAGGTAGAAAAGAGGAGTGGGGCTGTGGGCCAACGTGAGCTCAGAGCTGGAAGGTGCAGAGCCGAGGGTACCAGGCTGGGGAATGGGTTCAAACACCGAATGACCTCCTCCTCCAACCTGGCCAGCCCACCACGCCTCCCTTCTACCCCTCACCAAGCCTGGAGACCTCCCTGCTCTCTGTGGGACCTTCAAGGAGCCTTAGGGAGCTCCACCCTGATGGGACACCCATGCCCGTGTTCTGACTCCAACCTGGGCTGACCACCCTCCAGCAGCCCACTGTGGGGGACCCACCCCCGACTTGCTCTCCCCTATCTGTCTGAGGCCAGACAGCACTCCCTTCCTCGGCCCCTCAGTCCAGGGCCTCCTGCAGATCCCTGCCCACGGCCTCCATCTGGCCTTCAAGGCATCACTTCATTTTCCTTGGCTGTGGCTTTTTCCTCTTTCCACGTACCTGGTTGGCTTCCAGAATCAGCCGAGGCTCAGACTTGGCTACATGGAAATAGAGATAGACACAGTCCCTTTATTATTTAATTTAGTGAAAAAAGAAAGAAAGAGAAATTCTTGGCTGGGGTGGTACCTCCCAAATCAGAACCAGGAGACCCTACCAAAGACTCTGGGAGCTGGGACAGGAAGTGGCCAATGAGAAGGTCTCTTCTAAGCTCCAGTGTCCTCCCCACCCCCACCTCAGGTCTCCTCTGGCAGCTCCAGGCCTCCCAGCTCTGCCCTCCACCTCCCACCTTCCAGGCGCTCCCTTGCTCCCAACCCCCCAGGGCCACAGCCCCTGCCAAGCCCTGGCAGTGACACATTGCTCAGCCCCTGCCTGGGGCCCTCCCAGCTCCAGCGACCTCTGGATGCCCCCCCCCCAGGCCCACCACACACTGTGGGCTGTTCCAGCCGAAATTCCCTTGCACCGTGGAAAGAGGAAATGAGAGCAGGGGTGGGGGCAAGGGATAGAGGAAAAAAATAAAGTGAGGTGGAACTAAGTCCTGGAAGACAGAGAGATCAGCAAAGGAAGAAGGAGGTGAGGATCGGCTGGCTTGGCCAGGGTGCCTCCGTGGCCATGGCAGTGGTCTTCTCAGGTCATACTCCAAGGGAACTCTGCCATGCCTCCCCTGTGACAGCATCTGGAGGCAGATCCTGCCTTGGCCTGGGTTTGGGTGAGCCTTGCCTCCTCTTGAGTGAAAATTGCTATTTATAAGGGCCAGCCAGACTACCTAGGGGCCTCTGACCACCCCCTCCGAAATATCTGGCCCGGCAGGTTCCCCAGAATGGAGCTCACAGGAGGAGCTCCAGGATAGTGCCCTCTCCACAATGTCCCAACGGGCTTGACATCCCCCAGCAATCTTCCTGGCCCCTTCCCCACTCCCTAAGCCCTGCCTCAGGGCCTTTGTCACTCCACTGTACCTTCTGTCCCCTGAAAAGGGCTCTACTTCCTCTAAATTTTACAGCATCCTGTCTCTTTGTACCTCTGTTAACCCCATCTATGCTTTCTGATATGTTTTGTGGTTGTTGTGTAACTACTATATTCTCTCTATAAAACTTCGGCTCACTGGGAATGGGCTCCTAATGCCTATCTTGTTCCCAAGTGTGGCATTCCCTAGTGTAGCCTGTGGGAAGGCAGCAGGATGTCTACCTCTTCCCTGAGTTCAGGCAGAGCCCCTGTAGAATGATGTGGCCTTTTCAGTGCAGTGACCTGGTCACTGGCTGAGGGGCCCAGGGAGCATCAGCTTCTCACCAGCCCTACCAATGGTAGAAAGAGCACTACATATTTGCTTAATGAATTAAAGAAACTTACAAAAGCAGTGGATTAAATTAACCCATGCTAAGGGAGCAATGACTAAGAATCTCCCTGCTCTCCCAAAAGAAGATCTTCCAATTTATGAAGAACATGCTCAGTAAACCAGGGAGGGACGGCAACTTCCTCAACCAGAGAAACTGGATGGGGTGCTGGAAATGCTCGAAAACTGGGTTGTGGTGAGGATTGCACAACTCTGTGAATTTGCTAAGAATCATTGATGACATTGACATTATGAGTGTTGGCATGTAAATTATACCTTAATAAAGCTATCAAAAAACCCAAAAACTTGATGCTTGTTAATCTCACTATGTCCTCCACTGGAGCAATTTCTGCCATTGCTGTGGAGACCAGGAAGAAGATGAGGGAACTGCTGGTGAGACGCTGATGTCCCCTGATCCCTTAAGCTGGGGGTCACTGCACTAAAAAGGCCACATAGTTTTCCAGTGACTCTGCCTCAGCTCAAGTAAGAGGTGGACATTCGGCCCTGTTCCTGACTCACCTACAGCAGGGAATAATGCATGGTGAAATTATTGGGATTCTGACCCTGTGCCTTGATCCCCATTTGACTCCCAATTGATTAGATACAGGGTATACGTGTAAGAGTGCACGAGTGTGTGCATTTGCATGTGAGCGTGTGAGTGTATGTGTGTGAGTGTGTGTGCATGAGTAAATGTGGATATGTATAAATATGTGAATATGTGTGAGTGTTTGTTCATGTTTGTGATACACCCAAGCCTCTAACAGTGGCCATACATTCTCAGGGGATAAGTCTGCAGCAGACAAAACGACTGACCAGGTGGACTGGATGGCAGGGAGGGATGATGAAGGGTTGACCTGATGGCAGCCTGAAGCCATCGTGGGAGGAGAGTGTAGCCTGACATTCCTCTTCATGTCCCATGCACCCTGCCATTTGCACACACACAGATAGACACATACTCTATTCTGCGCATTGAGGCTACAGTCATCAAAAGAGCCACAGCCTCTTCTAGAACACAAGAGACTAGAACACAAGGGAGTGGATTGAGAACTGTCCCCTTGGCCACTGAAGGAGAGAAAGGGGATGGGGTAACAAGGACATGATCCTTAAATCTTTCCACTTTGATTACAGGATACACTTTTCACCTAGCACGAGGTAGAGAAAAAGGAGTGCATACACCTCCTTGTGGGTCTGAGCCAGAAACACTTGCTCCCACCCTCATGTTGGAGTATAAAGAGTAAAGCCCAGACCCTCTTTCAACCATTCCATCCACCCATTCACCCACGCATTCATCCATCTACCATCCACACATCCAACCATCCATCTGTCCATCTATCCACCCCCTCATATGTTCAATGAATATTTACTGGGTACCTGCCAGATGCTAGATTCCATGCCAGGCCCCAAGAACAGTGATGGAGGAGCCTAGGTCGCCTTCCTCAAGGAGTTCACAGTCTGAAAGGTGGGGTAGAGAATGAAAATAGACCTGCACAATCACAGAGGTTGAGTGTGTGAAGGTGTATGTGTGTGAATGTATGTGCAGTGAGACAGGAGGGTAGCGTTCCATGGGTTCACAGACCAGGGTCACCAGCTAAGCCTCAGAGAAGGGACACTGGTCAAGAAAAGATTCCCAGGACAGGTGATGCCTGTTGAATAGGAGTTTTCCAGGCAGATAAGCAGAAAGACTGCATCAGTCAGAGGAAAAAGTTTACGAAAACCCTGCAGAGGAGGCAAACCTTGACTTGTCCTGGGGTTTGTAGGCAGGGGATGAGGACAGATGGGATTCTGCAGGCTCCTTAGCATGCTGGAAGAAGGGGACAGGATTTGGATTCAACACTGAGACAACAATGCCATACCATCACCCCAGCCTCTCAGGAGTCCCAGCCAGACTCCCTGGATCTGTCTGCGGAGGCTGGGAGCCACTTGGATGTGTTTCAGTTTTTAGGTTTAGGAGGTAGGAAATGTGGGGGAGGAAAAATTGTGCAGACCAGTGAGAATGCACCCTGGCCCTATGCCTTCCTGTGGACTGGCGGCTGGGAAATGCTGGGCTAGAGGATCCCTAACATTCCATGAAGCTAATGTTCCAGCCTTCCTGGTCTGTGAGCTGCAATGCTGAGTCCTTTCCTCCAAAATGCCAGGGAGCTGTGGGTGAAACCATGCCAAAGAGCATGGGAGAACACAGATCACATACCCCTTCAGGGTCCCCAGACAGCAGAGACACAGGCCCTGCCCTTGGGACATGGCTATCTGATGGGGAAGACAGGGGCCTGTCTCAGTTCCTCAAAAGGAGCCAAGAAGACATGAAGGGCAGGGGGTGGCCCACCTCTGAGTCTCTAAAGCACTGTGGATTGGGAAGGGTGATGAGGATGCTAGAAAGAAAAGGAGAATGTGGGGATGTTGGAGACATCCCATTCTTTGCAAAAGTTTTTGAGGAGGTAAGCTGAGACCCATTTGCTAGTGAGACAGTGGCTCTCCCCAGAAGCAAGAAAAGCCAAGATCTGCCCTTCCAGCACTGAGAGCACAGTGAGCTTCAGCCCTGCTCGGGGCCCTGCCCAGTCAGTGTTGCACTCAGCTCAGTCCTCAAGTCTTTGTCCATGTCACCCGTTCAGCAGGAGTGCCTTCCCCTCTTTGTACCAGCCTAGTCCTCAAAAGCTCTTGACCCTGTTTCTTCCAACCCGCTGAGGCTCCAGTATGGCTCTTAACATAGTGTATCTTGTTTTATAAAGATACTGGGGCAGTGTGCCCGCTCCCTGCTAAGCGCTCTCTGCGGACAGCCAGTCACATGCCCTCTATAGCCCTGATGCCCACTTGTTCCATGTCCAGTGCTGACACATACCAGTGGTGCCCAATACGTGTCTGTCTGATAGGATCAGATGAAGGTTTCACACCCCAGCCCATGCTGATTCACGTTCCCCTCCACGTGGACTAGTCACTGAGGGCTTCCAGGTTGCAAAACTTACCTTCCAGCTAGAATAGAGGCAAATTGAGGGCTGTGTTGTTCTCCTTTTTTGTTTCCTAGAGTCCCAGAAGGGCTGAGATGGAAGGTCCCTTAGAAACTACCTACCAGCTCCCAGTATTACTTGGAGAAAACTAGGGCCCCAGCAGAGGACTATGGTAGAGGAGAGAGTACATCAGACCTGGTCTTAATCCTCACTCTAAATTCATTTAATACATGATAGTTTCCAAAGTGTACTCTGAGCTGCCATTTTCCCCTTCCCTCCCTCCCTCCCTCCCTCCCTCCCTCCTCCTCCCATCCCTTCTTTTCTTCTTTCTTGAGATAGGGTCTTGCTCTGTCACCCAGGCTGGAGTGCAGTGGTGTGATCACAGTTCATTGCAACCTTGATCTGCCAGACTCAGCCTCCCAGGTATCTAGGACTACAGGCACATGCCACCACACCCAGCTAATTTTTTGTAGAGATGAGGTTTTGCCATGTTGCCCAGGCTGGTCTCCAACTTACGGGCTCAAGCAATTGCCCATTTTGGCCTCCCAAAGTGCTGCCACTATAGGAGTGAGCCACTGCACTGGGCTGATCATTTTTAATATATTATAAATACTTGAAAAAGAGGTGTATTCTGTTTGTAGGATGTGGGGCTTGTAAGCATGTTATTCCTGCTTTATTATCCAGATGCTGTATACTCTTGCTTGTGTAGTTTGTTCATCAAATGGTGAGATGGGCTTGCTAAATCTCCCATAATGCCATGCTCCTGTCGAGTTCTCCTTGCATTTTAGCAGATTTTGCCCTATAAAGTCGAGCAGTAGGTTAATAGGTACATAAATGTTGGTGAGTACTGAAGCAGATGTATCCTTTAGCATTTATTAAGTGATCCTTTGTCGAATCATATTGTTTCGTTGGATGTTACTGTGACTTCTGCTCTCTTTTTCCTCATTTGTTTGACATTCGTTTACTCATCCTTTGGCTGCTGTCCTCTGTGCCACGTTAGTATGAGTGTGTCTTTTGTAACTGGCATGTCATAGATGGCTATGCTAGACAGTCACCACTCATTCGTGTTGGGTACCCCTGCTTTTGAGGCTGTTTCCTGTTGATTATAGCTCTGCTTTGCTATACGCACTGTTTCCTTTCCTGTTTCCCAAGTTGGCTTCAAGTTGGTGTGGAAAGCGAAGAGAGGCCGTCTGGCAAAGATGGCTCATACCCTGGGTACACTTTGGAGGCTTGCCCACATTTTTTAAATCTAAGGGCAGTACCTAGATGTGGCACAAATTAAATAATCATCCTCAAACATCTGAGGAGTGCATTCTCACTGCAAAAGCCAAACTCGGGAACTGTTGGTTCCTGAAGGAGAGACTAGCCCCGCCTGAGCTGCCGAAGGCCCTCGGATCCACCTCGCAGTTGGAGGGAAGCCTGGGAAGCTCTCTGAGCCTGATTTACAACCTGTGGGGGCGGCTCTATCCAATACTGGATGTCTCAGACAGAAAAACAAGGTCATACAGGGTTATGTCAACTCACTAAAGTAAGTCTAAGAGATTCCCTGGTGAAAACAGCAGGACTTGATAGATACATGATTTCTTAAAAAGTTAAAATCTTTCCTGGAAGGGGAAGGGAGATCCCTGCCAGATTTCTTTTAGCTTCCACAAGCCTGATTCACCTGCCTGCCTGCCTCCCTGGCCCTGGGGCTGTGTGCTTCCAGGAATCCAGGGCCCCACTGTGACTTTCACGGACCCCAGACAACATTGCCTTTGTGAACTTCTTCCTCCATAAAAAAAAGGATGTATTTATAATGACATTTTACAACTGTGTTGGTAAAAGGCTAATATAATTCAATTATTATGTGTTCCTTTATCTGTATTTTTCCCCTGATTTTAATAGTAGATACAACTAAAACACTTTAGTGGGCCCTTAGAAGTCTTGTGGCCCCAGGCACTGTGTCTCCTATGCCTCACAGACAAAGGCCCCTGCAGACCCTAGGGCCATGTGTCAGGATTGGGCAATGAGAGGGGCAAAGGGGTAGACTTTGCACTGTGATTTAAACTCAGGGGGGCTTGCTTCTGAGGCAGAGAGCCCAGACTGAGAGAAAGCTTCATCGGTCAGCCAGAACAGACAGCAGGAGCACAAATGGTCTCCAAGCCACAAATGCCTTTCCATCTGGGAAGGCACAGGTCTGCCAACCCTCGAATGGGTATGTGGGGATGTGGGGAGGTGCTGAAATGCCCTTAAGGTTTCTGACCACAACCAGCAAGGAGGAAAGGCCTCCACACATATGCTGGGACAACAGAGATTTTGTTATAAGCCACACTGTCAGGTGCTGATGGAGAGAGAGAGCAAAATGAGACCCACCTGGACCAAGTGGCTGCCCAAGAATGTTCAGGGAAGTCTTCCAACATGTTTGGGGTGCTTGTGTTTATCAGAGGTGACCCCCATTCTCTGAGTTAGGCTTAATTCTGGTTCTTTTAAAACTGAATCTCTCAACCTCAGCACTACTGACATTTGGGGCTGGATAATTCCTGGGGCTTTCCTGTGCATTGCAGAACATTGAACAGCATCCCTAGGCTCTACTCACTAGATGCCAGCAGCATCTACCTCCCCAGGTTATGACAGGCAAAAATGTCTTCAGACATTACTAAATCCCTCCCAGTTGGGAAACAGTGTTTTAAGATAGCAGTAAAGGGAAATTCCAGGTCACGAAGGAGCCTAAAAATGAGTCATCGGACACCCCAAAATTTAGATAATACTTAGATATTAGCATAGCCACCTGCTGACAAACTTGCCTCCTTTCTTCCCTCCTTCCTTTCCTCCTTTCTCCCTCCCTTCCTTCCTTTCTTTCAAGTAAGCTCTAGGCAGGTCTACCCAACCCCCTAGTTTTTTTGTGGGACCAGATGGACCCTGAAGGTTTTGCTCACAACTGGTCATTTCCTTCAAGGGGAGAGATACTCAGGCCTCTTTTATAACATCTTGGGTGGCTAGAATTATTGGCCACGATGAATGTCAATCATAACTCTATGATCTCATTTGAGAATAATGGGTAAGTCTCTTTCTATGTTCTGCAGTAACAACATTTACCAAACTGGTGCAATTTAGGGCAGAATAATTTGCACAAGAATGACGTCATTCTTATACATTTCATTTGTCGCAATTTGTAAAATTCATCTTTATGGAAAGGTGCACATAAATTCTAGGGCCACTGACCTCTTTACAATGGGAATCTGTTAAAATTTGTTAATGTCATTATTCCTTGAGAGAAAATTGATTAATTAATTATATGATAAGAATTATGGGACTGTAGACATATCCAGGGACTAGAAAAGCTTACAGCTCATGAGAATAAAGGTGCCCTCAAATTCCTGTGATTCATGTCACTAATTCAGGAAAAGAGAAAGACAGTAAAGACAGTGGCTGTCCTCAGGGGATACACGAAGTAGGAAGGTGGAGACAGGGGCACCAGGGCAGTCCTGGGGGAGGTGGCTTCACGCTGGTTCACGGGGAGTGAGAGTGGCTGCATTCCCATCCCCGGTCAGTAGGCTTCCTAACATGAGCCCAGGGTCCTGTGCAAACTATGCCCATGAGTTTGTCTCTCACGTTAGGGTGCCTGAGTACACACAGGACAGCTGTGACAAACAAGAGGCTCATCCCCTACACACCAGCAGGTTCTAGGACATGTGGGAGAGATTTAGGAAATGACAGGGGATTTCCACGTTGCCTTGAGAGGTGGGAGTCATCCGCTCATTTCTGGCCATCGTGGCAAGGAATTTTAGAGCAAACCTTGTGACAAGCTTGCCTTATGCAGGGAAATCCAAAGCATGACTCTAGAAATTAAGTTTGGAAGTAAAGAATAGGCGAGCATTGATGAGCTCTGCCAACCAAGCAAGAAAACAGGTCAGTGACAGTCTACTCCCACTCTAGGTGCAGGCAGAGGCTGGAGGAAAAGGGATTGAGTCAGGCAGGAGGCAAAGCTACACCATAGGGTTGTGCATGTTATGGTATGGACTGCACAACTGCACCAAAGCTAACATGGCATTATTTACTCATAGTCATTAAAGGCCTGTATATTTATTAGCACAGTTTTTAAGAGATGGAAGTAAAGGATCTTGAGAAAGGAAATGACATTTTCCAACTCACACAAAGACATCATGTGGACAAGTATTGGCCCTACAAAGGTCATCCATCTAATGGCATTTACTCCTAGTCGTGAGAGTTCCAATGCTGTTCATGTAAGTGGGTTTTTTCTTTTTTTGGTACTTTCATTTTGTTTATTTATTTTTGATGGTGGTATAACTTACATGCAATAAACTGCATAAATCTTAAGTATACAGTGTAATGAATTTTTACATATGGATATGCCCATGTAACCATCTTTGTATCAAGTTATCACCTCAATGACTTAGGTCAATTCTTTTTTGTTTGTTTTTTGTTTTGAAATAGAGACTCTCTTCATTGCCCAGGCTGGAGTGCAGTGGCACAATCTCAGCTCACCACAACCTCCGCATCCTGGGTACAAGTGATTTTCCTGCCTCAGCCTCCCAAGTAGCTGGGACTAAAGGTACCCACCACCACGTCTGGCTAATTTTTGTATTATTATTATTATTTTTAGTAGAGACAGGGTTTCACCATCTTGGCCAGGTTGGTCTCGAACTCCTGACCTCAAGAGATCCTCCTGTCTCAGCCTCCTAAAGTGCTGAGAATAGAGGCTTAAGCCACCGCACCTGGCCAGGTCAATTCTTTATGGCAAAAAATTAATGAATCTAGAATGGAAGTTGTACATAGCAATGGCCACGTAGGCCCCAGATATCTTCTCTCCAATTTTGGACAAGTGTAGTCATTTTTCTTTAAACCATAAACACAATTACTGAGATCCAAGTCTATGTTTTACAGTGCTCACTGACAGTCCTATTCTATACCCTCCCCTCTCTTGAGTTCTTTATTGCTGGATTATGTCTTCAAGTACATATTTTTCTTCTAGGAAGGGAACTGGGTGCAGTACTCTTTGGATCCTTACATATCTGACAATAGGCTTCGCACATAGGTGGCAATTTGGCTGGTTTGTGTTTCCATTGTAGGACCATACCGAATAATTTTGTTGCCCTAAAAATCCTCTGTGCTTTGCCCATTCATCTCTCTCTCCCTCCTAACCTCTGGCAACCACTGATCTGTTTACTGTTTCCATAGTTGTGCCTTTTCCAGAATGTTATATAGTTGGAGTCATATAGCATGTAGCCTGTTAGACTGGTTTCTTTCATTTAAGAATATGCATTTAAGTTTCTCCCACATCTTTTCATGGCTTGATAGCTCATTTCTTTTTAGCAGTGAAAAAATATTCCATTGTCTGGATGTACCACAGTCATTTATACATTCACCTGCTGAGGGACATTGTGTTGGTTCCAGGTTTGGGCTATTATCAATAAATCTGCTACAAACGTCTGTGTGCAGGTTTTGGTATGAACATGATTTCAATTATTTTGGGTACATACCAAGGAGTGCAACTACTGGATCATCTGGTACACAGAGTATGCTTAGTTTTCTAAGAAACTGCCAAACTGGCCAGGCGCGGTGGCTCATGCCTGTAATCCCAGCATTTTGGGAGGCCGAGGTGGGCAGATCACAAGGTCAGGAGATCGAGACCATGGTGAAACCCCGTCTCTACTAAAAATACAAAAAATTAGCTGGGCGCGGTGGCGGGCGCCTGTAGTCCCAGCTACTCAGGAGGCTGAGGCAGGAGAATGGCGTAAACCAGGGAGGCGGAGCTTGCAGTGAGCCGAGATCTCACCACTGCACTCCAGCCTGGGCCACAGAGCGAGACTCCATCTCCAAAAAAAAAAAAAAAAAAAAAGAAGAAACTGCCAAACTGTCTTCCAAAGTGGCTATCCTGTTTTGCATACCCATGAACAATGAAAGAGAGTTCCTGCTGCTCCACATCCTCGCCAGCTTTTGGTATTATCAGTGTTCTGGATTTTGGCCATTAAATAATGTAGTGGTGTTTCATTTTAATTTGCTTTTCTCTAATGACATCTGTGGTGGAGCGTCTTTTCATATATTTATTTGCCATCTGTATATCTTTTTCGATGAGATGTCTGCTGAGGTCTTTGATCTTTCTAAAAGTAGGTTGTTTGTTTTCTCATTGTTGAATTTTAAGGCTTCTTTGTATATTTTGTATAAAACAGTCCTTTTGCAAATATTCTCTCCCAGGCTGAGGCTTATCTTCTCATTTTATTGACAGTGTCTTTCATAGAGCAAAGGTTTGAATTTTAATGAAATTCACCTTATCAATTATTTCTCTCATGATTTGTGCCTTTGGTGTCGTATCTAAAAAGTCATCACCATACTCAAGGTTATTTAGATTTTCTCTTCTGTTATTTTCTAGGAGTTTATAGTTTTGCAGTTTACAGTTAGATCTGGGATCCATTTTGAGTTCATTTGTGAAGAGTGTAAGGTCTGTGTCCAGATTCACTTTTTCTGCATGTGGATGTCCAGTTGTTCCAGCACCCTTCATTGAAAAGACTGTCTTTGTTCCATCATATTGATTTTACTCCTTTGTCAGAGATCAGTTGACAGTGTTTATGAGGGTCTATTTCTGGGCCCTCTATTCTGTTCCATAGATCTGTTTGGTCATTTCAATGAGAATCTTGGGGTGTGGTGAGTAGGTGTAAAGGAAGGACAGACTCCTGTGCTCACGTCATTTTCTTATTCAGAACTCGGTTGGTCTGTCCACCTGTCCATGCATCTAGTTAATTGTCCGTGAGGGTCAGATCTCGGTGAGTTTGGACCAAGTCTCAGCATCCTGTTTGCTTCTGACTCAGCTGACTTGGTCTCATCCTCCCTTTCATATACCAGGAAACTGACCCCATAGTTCTGGACGTGTCTTTATGTGTCTATGGATTATCTGATACTATATTTCTAGATCATTGGCCAGTCCAGAGGAATTCAATCAAATTCAGTTGAAATCAATAGGTATGGATGGACAAGAGACATTTCCTTAGAGAGGAGAAGGCACAGCCTGGGTAGGGTGGAGGACTGGTCAGGCTTCCAGCTCTATCACTAACAGGCTGGACTGTCCAGGGAAATAGGCTTCCTCTTGGGGGATCTCAATTTTCCTCCTTTTTTATATGAAAACATTGAATCTCTAAGGTCTTCCTCACTGCTATTTTTGGATTTTGCTGTGAGCCAGGCTCTGCTGTGGAAGAGACAAGAGAAAGTGCAGCTCATGTTTCTGGTTAAAGAGGCAAGATGGATGCTTGCATCTGCTCAAGGAGCCCTGTAATGTTAGGCGAGAGTAAACTTGGTAACCAAGTATGGGATGCATAAGACTTTACTGGGAAAACAAAGTGGAAGGGGCCAAAAGGGGAACACAGAGCAATTGGATAAGAAAGAAACAGTGTTGGCCGGGCAGAGTGGTTCATGCTTGTAATCCCAACACTTTGGGAGGCTGAGGCGGGCGGATCTCTTGAGGTCAGGAGTTCGAGACCAGCCTGGCCAACACAGTGAAACCCCGTCTCTACTAAAAAAAATACAAAAATTAGCTGGGTGTGGTGGTGGGCACACTGTATCCCAGCTACTGGGGAGGCCTGAGCAGGAGAATCGTTGAACCTGGGAGGCAGAGGTTTTGCAGTGGACCGAGATTATTGCCACTGCACTCCGCAAAAAAGAAAGAAAGAAAAAAGAAGAAAGAAAGAAAGAAAGAAAGAAAGAAAGAAAGAAGAAAGAAGAAGCAGAAAATGAAAGGAATGGAAGGAAGGAAGGAAGAAGGAAGGAAGGAGAAGGAAGGAGATGTAAGAAGAGAGCGAGAGCAAGAAGAGCGAGCGCTGCAAAGCGCGCGACGGCCCAGGAGGCTAAAACAGTACTGCGGAGTGTCAAAGTCGAGACTCTAAAAATAAGAAAATAAGAGAGAGAAGGAGAATGAGCAGGATAGAGGACGGGAGTGGTCAGATGCTGTGGAGTAACAGGGTGGGGAGGCCCAGGACTGGGCTGGGCTGGTGGGGGGTGGGGGGAGATGTACTCAGGAGGGTGTCATTCCTTCTGGATACTGTCTGAGGTGACAAACAAGCTCTATAGGTCCCATAAGTCCTAGTGGCTGCCTCCTTCTCACATTACATTCACATTCCCAGCCCATCCCAAGCGCGGGAGAGGGAGACACAATGGTGCAGTGACATCCGGGCCCACTAGGCGGCCGCGGGCTCCTCTGAACTCCAGGCTCAGCACAGAATTCCGCCCTTTGTAACCAGAGACCCATTTCCTATTTCCTCTGTTCCCTGGAGAAGATGGGATGGACTTGTGATGAAAGGGATTCTAAATAGAATAAAGGAAGCACACACATACTTCGTGGAAGCAGTTATTGTGTGTGAAAACTAGAACCACTGCAGAGGGGCTGAGGCCGGCTACCACCCATTCTTACCTGGTTTCCTCCTGTCTCTGAAAGCCAGCAGATAGGGGTGGGGGATGAGTTTGGGTCCAGGGTTAGGGTCTATCTTTGGTTAGGGTTAGAGTCAATCAATGGTCAGTATCAGGATCCGTATGAGGCCAAGGTCAAGGCTCTGTTTGAGGTCAGGGTTGGAATTATTATGTATTTGGGAAACAAAGTAACTATGAGATTGCATAAGAAATGAACCATGATGTTCTCTAAGGAAAAACACCAGGGATGATTTCATGGAGGGGCTAAGCTTGTAGTAAGACCTTGAAAGAGAAACCTGGCAGTGGCAGAGGAAGACCCTGAGGGACTGAAAAGAATGGCTGGACACAACTGAAGTTAATATCAGTGCAAGTCCCCAAGAGATGCTGCCTCCTGATCAGAGTCCAGCTCATCAGCAGATGCCATGTGACCTCCCTCCTGGGTAAGAAAGAGAAGGAAGACAACTGAGCTCCCAGGCTACCCTCCCTGGCCCTTTGGGGAAGAGGACTCTCCTCTGGGTTTGGTCAACAGCACCTTTCCACACATTCCTGGCCCTGAGTGCCCCTGGGCCTGGCGTTTGCCCTGGGGCTGCCAGGGCAGGGGCTGGTGTCAGGCAGGGTGGACACAACCTGGAAATAGGGAGCGGCCATGGAAACATTGTGGGTCTGGCACACTCTCGCCGGCCATGCCCAGGCTGGAGATGGGCTGGGCTGCCCCTGGGGAAGCTGGGGCCTGGGAACACAGAGCAGAAGGGGCCCACTCAGTCCAGAGTCACCTTCTCCAGGCCTCACCATCATGGCCACCTGATCTGGTAGCTGCAGGAGGCCCATCTGCCATGTTCCCTGATGGTTTTTATTATGGTCTGCAGCATGTCTTTCAGCTCTGCTTTCTCAAATGATAGCCACTGGAAACACTGCCCTTCTTTCCAGGCTCTTCTGCAGGTATTCCTGCACCTGCTGGCCATCTCCCACCTCCGCAACATGGCCTTCGCCCATTAGTCAAAGGCTCCCTGAAGACAGCCCTCTTAGTCAGCAAGTGGTCCTCTGAAAGGCTTTCTTTCTCCTCAATGTGAGGGAAGGGCTTCCTGAGGAAATGGTCCCCACAGCAATCTGGATAGCCTGAGGAAACACTGCACCTCCCCATCAGTCTGGAGACTCTCAGAAGGGATACCTCTCCCATCAGTCTAGGGGCTCCCTGACAGGATTCCTCCCTCAGATTCTCCATCATTGTGGTTAATCAAGGAAGGTTCTCTCCATCAATGTGAAGTCCTCGAGGGGATGCCTTCCCCTGCTGTGTGGGGTTTCTAAGAGGACACCCCCAGCAGTGTGGGGCCCCTGAGGGGATGCCCTAAATAGTGTGGGTCCCCTGAAGGCCATCAGCTTCAGCAGATTGGGCAACTCTTGCCAATTCCTGGACAAGAGCAGTCAAAGTAAAGTGGAGGTGTCAACCATGAATCTGAGTCACGCTCAAGTTGATGGTCAGGATAGGATGCCAGTCCATATCCACGCAGATTTTAAAAAGAAAATGATGGTGGGCATCATAATGCTTATGGAGCTGGTAATGAAGAGGACAGTGATACCTGGTGGTAGTGCCAGTGACGGTGTGGAGGTGGTGAGAAGCTGGAGGCATTGTTGCTGTTGGTAGTGTCAGTGATGGTGGAAGAGGCAGTGCTAGATGTGGTGGGGAGAACTAGGGAGGCGGTATTGATGGTGGTTGCAGCAGTGAGCGTGGCCACAATTGTGGATGAAGTTGGCACTGGTGGTGGAAGTGGTGGGTACTGTAAACCGATCACCACCTGCTGGAGACCTGCCCTAGAAGAAAAGGTTCCTGTGCCAAGGAAAGCAGAGAGTTGAGGGAAGAAGGGGGACATTTATCCAGCATAGCTGCGGGAGAAGCTAAACCATAGTGTAAAGGGGAAACCAAAGGTGTATTTGTATTCAAAAGTGGTTCAAGTTAGATCTGAAACAGGAGCACCAGTGACCGAATCCGTAGCTGTGGAAGTTATAAGCATCTCAAAGTATGATCCCAGGACCAAGACTGGGAACCTGAGAGGGGGGAAGCCTCGTTTTTATGGAGTCCCTTGCAAGGATGGGTCTGAGGGCTCTGAAGACCCACAGTGAGCTCTCATGTCTCTGGACTGGCCAGATGAGGTTGGCAACTCCAAGGCTGCTCCTGACCAGACAGGGAAGGACTCATGGCCAGACCTGTGCCTCTCTTGTCCCTCACCCTCTTTGTCTTCCACTCAGGGGGAAGGTGAGGCTGTGTAGGGAGGTCAGAATCAGTTGATGAATGTTAAAAATATAAACACACCTCTTCCCAATGAACTGGGCATTCTGACTCAGTTTGTCCAGGGTGGGGTCTGAGCATACGTATTTTTAATAAGCTCCCAAGGTGATTCTGATATAAACACACACACACACACACACACACACACTCATCAAGATCCGTGCCCAGATACTATATTTGGCAACCCCTACCTCTGCCAGTGGGCCTGGGGGTATTTATAGTAGAAGACAACAATATTTCCACATTATCACATCTTCACCTGCTCCACTCAAAGGGTCTTGGGAGCTGTAGGTGATTAGATGATTTGCCAGGTGAAGAGGTGGGGCCCAGGACTGCAGCAGTGGCCTGGAATGGTCATTTCTTAGTAACGATCTCATGCCAGGGGCCAAGGAAGAAAAGGGAAGTGTTGGCATCCAGCACTTTCTGCCCAGATCTGACTCCACACAGATCCCTGGATGCCCTTGAGAGGAGGCCTTTGGGAGCTTGCAGGTTGGGGGAAGGAGCTGGGGAGGCTTGAGTGGAACAGTGAAGAAAGAGAGAAGGCTGAGCTGGGGGTAATTTGTGAGTGCGCTGGGCAGGGGCTCTCAGTCCCCTTGAGGGGACCATGCTTTGTGCGTGCAGGGCCCTCCACAATGCTCTCCAGGTGTACCTACCCGTTCTTCCAGACAGCTCCCACTCAGCCTATCCGTGAAGACTTTCCAGACAGCAGGGCCCTCTTCTTTTGCTGGACTCACAGCTTGTGTTCTTTGTGTTGGAGATTAGACAATCCAGTTCTGATAGTGCCGTCCCCGCTGGATCCCCCCTTCCTCTACCGCATTCACTGATTTGTGGCCTCCCTGAAGGCTGGGCCTTCATTGTCTTTCTCTGGGCCTTCATTGTCACCATGCACATTAGGCATAGAAGAGCATTTGTTAAAATGTGTGGCCTTGATTTAAGGGCGGGATGAGCACCCAATGGGAAGTCAGATCCCTCGGGTTCTAGCTCCAACTGGGCCCCTCTCCTGGCTTCTAGGGACCTGATCCAATGGGAAAGACAGGAAAACAGCTTATTCTTGCTTCCTCTCATGCTTCATCAGGCCCTGGAGATTCTGTGTTCCTGGTTCTAATGTAGCAGCCTGAGCCCACCAGCAACAGAGGGATAGGTCCCCCTCCCTGGTGCCCACAGTTGAGACTGCAGGAAGAGAAGGGGACCCTGAGGTCACCTTTTAGATGCCGACAATCCCATTCTCTCTCCTTGAGGCTCCGCAAGGGGGCTGCCTCAGGACACAGGCCTTGGGGAAAGAGGGCGAAGGTTGGCAAATCAGGTTGAGGGAGTGACTTGAGTTGATCAAAGGAAACTTCTTGAAGGGGGAGGAAAGCAAGAATGGCCTTGGGAATGGGCCCAAGGACAGAAGTGGCTCACTTTGAAGATGGGGAGGCCCTAAAGTGAAGGAAGGGGGTGGCTCATGGCTGGGCCAGCTGGAGAGAGAGGGTTTGAATTGGGGTTTGTCCAGGTGGGGAAGAGTTCAGGGAGGCCCAATGTGGGAAGTTTAGGGGCACAAAAGATTTCTGGATCTCAGGTCCAGGGGAGGAGGGAGAGACAGGGATTAAAAGCAGCCAGGAAAGCGATGGGCTTTCTCGAATTCCTCACTATGTCAGCTGCCACTCAGTCACCTGAACCTGAGCTGGGCAGCTGCTTCCAGGTGAGAGCAGGAACCTCAGGTCAACTCCACCTCCCAGCCAAGAACCTGCTGGGGGGTCTGAGGGACTTCTTACCTTCTAAGCCCTCAGCCCGGCAGCTCCTGTCCCTGTCCCTCTGCTGCAGAGGGTGTGTGTGTGTGTGTGTGTGTGTGTGTGTGTACTTAGGAATGAAGGATGTCAATCATGGGGAGGGAAGGTGGGTGCCTGCCTTCTGCCCAATGGGAATAGAATGGTACTGGTGGATATTTCTCCATTCTAAATGGGGAACAAGTGAAGAAGCCTCTAAAACTTTGTTCCATAAGCAGCCACCTGTGGAGGCAGAGACCCTGGGGAGGACAAGTCAGGAGTTCCTAAGGGGTGTGTGGGGTGTGTGAAAGCTGGCATCTCCCAGGATGCTCCACCTCTCCCCCTGGGGGCCTGTGCAAGGCCCCAGCCAGGCCTGAGCAAGGTGTTTCCCACCTTTCTCCTCTCCCACTCGCAGGATGTCTTCCCAACTGGGGTCCCTGCTCCCACGCTGGAGGTGTCCACACGGGGAGGCAGTGATGAGGGAAATGAAAGCATATGTCTACACGAAGTTGTGCAAAGACTCATACGCAGATGTTGAGCAACTTTATCTGTAATAGCCCCAAACTGGAAAAACCCCAAATATCCACCAACAGGTGCGTGGATAAACAAATTCTGGTATATCTATCCCATGGAACATTAGTCAGCAATTAAAAGGAATGAGCTACTGATTCATGCAACAGCTTGGATGAATCTCAAAATAATTCTGCTAAGTGAAAGAAGCCAGGAAAAAGAGCACATGTTGTATGATTCCGTTTATAGAAAGCTCTGGAAAATGCAAACTAATCTATAGTGACAGAAAGCAAAGCAGTGGCTGCCAGGGACAAGGAGTGGAAGTTGGAGGGGAGGGAGGGAGGGATTACCAAGGAGCAGGAGGAAACTTTTGGAGATGATGAATATGTTCATTATCTTGATTGTGGTGATGGTTTCACAGATGTATGTGTGTGTCAGACGTGATCAAACTGGGCACCTAAAATAGGTGCTGCTTATTGCATGCTCAGTTACACCTCAGTACACCTGTACCAAAAGATGGGGTTAGCGACCGTCATCATGATGGTGATAAAGCTGAAGGAAAAGTTGCTGGCAGGTCAACCACAGGCATGAGTGAGGCCATCATTCTCTAACAGTAATTCAGATATTTGCCTTTCTCTGTGCTATAGTTTGAATGTGTCTCCAAATTTCATGTATTGGAAACTGAATGCCCAAATGTATACACTGATGGTATTTGGAAGTGGGGCCTTTGGGAGGGAATTAGGATTAGAGAAGGTCATCAGGGTGGAGCCGCCACAATAGGACTGATAGCTTTATAAAAACAGGAAAAGCCTGGTGTGGCAGCTCACACCTGTAATCCCAGCACTTTGGGAGGCAGAGGCAGGCGGAT
The DNA here is from genome assembly GCF_007565055.1 of Rhinopithecus roxellana. Taxonomy (NCBI): domain Eukaryota; kingdom Metazoa; phylum Chordata; class Mammalia; order Primates; family Cercopithecidae; genus Rhinopithecus; species Rhinopithecus roxellana. The sequence continues at coordinate 25,197,452 of NC_044565.1, forward strand.
CGCCTGAGGTAAGGAGTTCGAGACCAGACTGGCCAACATGGTAAAACCCCGTCTATACTAAAAACACAGAAAAATTAGCTGGGTGTGGTGGTGGGTGCCTGTAATCCCAGCTACTCGGGAGCTTGAGGCATGAGAATTGCTTGAACCTGGGAAGTGGAGGCTGCAGTGAGCTGAGACTGCGCCACTACACTCCAGCCTGGGAGACAGAACAAGAGAAAAGAAAGAGAGAGAGAAAGAGAGAAAGAGAGGAAGGAAGGAAGGAAGGAAGGAAGGAAGGAAGGAAGGAAGGAAGGAAGGAAGGAAGGAAGGAAGGAAGGAAGGAAGGAAGGGAGAGAGAAAGAAAAGAAAAGAAAAGAAAGAAAGAAAGAAAGAAAGAAAGAAAGAAAGAAAGAAAGAAAGAAAGAAAGAAAGAAAGAAAGAAAGAAAGAAAGAAAGAAAGAAAGAAAGGTAAAGAAAAGAGAAGAAAAAAAGAAAGAACCAACCTGAGCAAGTGCGCTCACTCTGTCTCACCATATGATGCCTCCTGCTGTGTCATGGCACAGCAGGTGGGCCCATGCCTGAAACAGGTGCCAATGTTCTTGGACTTCATAGCCTCCAGGAACATGAGCTGAATAAACATCTATTCTTTATAAATTGTGCAGTCTGTGGTGTTCAGTTATAGCACTAACACACGGACAAGACATCCTAGAAACTGGGGATGCATGAGACTGTGCCTTCTTCATCTCTTCCCCAGCACTCTGCGTGGGGTTCACAGGGTAGCAGGCAGGCCATAGAGTTCACGTGGTCATCTCAGCAATGTCAACGGAGAAGAACAAATGCTACAGCATGAGAACTCCAGGGGGCTGTGGGAGCACAGAGGAACATGGGTACCTGACACAAATTTGGTGGGGCTGGCAGTCCATGAAGGCTTCCTAGAAGAGTCGTATCTGAACTGAGCCTGAACAGGTATGTAGCAGGTATCTAGGCAAGGCAGGCTGGGGTGGATAAGTGTCCCGAGGGTAGGGATGAGTTTGTTGTCTCTAGAAATCATTGGCATCCCCTACCATGACGTGAGTACAGAGGTTGACATTGGAAGGTGACAGTGATGTCCCAGAGGTTTTCTTCTGATGTGAGAGAGGTCTCTGTCATCTCAATTGTCTTGCTGGTCCAGTATCCACGTGCCTGCCCTGTTACTAGCCCATCAAAAGTAGGGACGAGGATGCAGAAGATTGTGGAGGTACCCACAGACCCCACCTGCTGTCCCCCTCAATGGAGGAGAGACTCTGTGACTCTGGGAGGCACCTGATTGATGGGCTTCCTCTCAGGCAGTGTTATGAGATCTCCCTTGAATTTCCACCCTGTGTCCTGTGATGCTCAGGTCTGGAGCCAAGGCGGTGGTGTAAACAAGGCCTGGCCAGTGAGGGTGGGTGTGTTGTTTGCTGATAGATGTCAGCTGGAACAACCTGAACTGGCCCCACTGGTCCCTGGGGGCAACAGGAACGAAGTGGGGAGGATGCAGGTCATGCCGGGCTCTTCCAGGCAGGCCAGCTGCGCTCCCCACACGCAGGGTGGCCTTGGGCAGCACAGCCAAACCTGCCTTGCAGGCTTGGGGTGAGCCAGAGAGGCAACCTCTTGCCCTGGCGTGAGCCCACCCTGTGTGTGGCCATAGCTTCCATGACCTGCCTGGAGCCCCAGCTCAGCTAAGGCTTTTGTAGGGTGCAGCCACTCACCAAAGCAGAGCCTGCCACACACCCTGAGGATTCAGTGTCCTCAGCACTCAGTGACTAGGGGCTACAGAGACCACTCATTCATGGGCGAGGAGATGCCACTTGTGTGGATTTGTCTTGACATGTCATAGTACCTCCCCTTCCCTCTGCCTCCATCATGGTTTCCGAATCATCTTTTCTTCTATACAACAATCCCTCCCCACCCCTGACACTATCCATCTAAAGCCATCTTCCGCCCACACCACTCCCTGCCCCCAGAGGGACACTGCTGTTTATTGCGCACCAGCTCACATGGCCATCAGCCCCACCCTGTGAGATCAGGACCCTGACCCAGCTGGAGCATCTGTTCGCATCCTCTGTTGATTATTTAAGCGGCGTCTGTCTACACAGAAGGGTTACAGTATTCTGAAGGGCTACTGTCCAGCCTTTCCTCCAGGGCTGGCCGCTTTCTTTCACCAGCCTTTGGGCTCCTGGGCAGGTGGTCCCAGGGACTCTGCAGCTGCTTCCACTACCCTTCTCCAGCTTGGCCTCATGCCAGGCAAGAGGCAGGAGCAGGTACCCTTCCTCCCTGGCGGGGCCTACCCCACTGTGGCCTCCATCCCTTGTGTCCCTGGAGGCACAGCATGCAGAAGAGGCTGCTCCCCGTTGGCCCTGCTCACTGCCCCATGCTGGGGAGGGGGCAGCAGCATCCTTTTCACATGGCAGCTCCACTGATGCCCACAGCAGTGCATTCCAGGCCCCAGGTCCTTCCAACCAGGACTGTTCCATTCATGATTCACAGCTCCACAGCAGCCACGTCTCTGCCATGTTCTTGAAAAACAGACAAGGAAAAAGAAATGTCCCAATGACCACTGCACAAGCCATTCCAGGGCCTCTGAGGCCTTTGGTGAAAGCCAGCTTGAATCCAAAGCTGGCAGGGGTGGCAGTGGGTGGGGCCAGAAAGGCGGCCGCTGATTGATTGTTGGCAGAAATCACGAGGTTTTACCGGAAGTCAGCCCCTCCCCTTCCTCCAGCTTCTTCCCTCTGCCTCCTGGAGAGATCAGGGATGCCTGGCGGGTGCCCCTTCAAAGGTGCTTCCAGGATGCAGACCAGGAAAGGAGCTTAGGAACATGATGACTGTCTATCTGTAGCCCCAAGTCACGTCTGTGTGTGACAAGACCAAGGGTGGTTCAGGATGCAAAGCATTTGAAAAGTAGACGGCTCTGGAAAAATCTGGCCAGCAGGGCGCAGACACTTCCAGGCCATCAGGTCCAAACTCCTCTCTTATAGATGGTGAAAACTGAGTTCTGCCAGCCCTGATCTGGGATTTCTGAATGCAGGGTGCTAGGAGCCCTATGGGTTATCCAGGCCTGCCCTTTCGTTTCCCTCCTCATGCTCCCTCTACATACATGTATACATACACACATGCACACACATGTGTACCCACACACACAGCTAATTCACTGACACCTCCCTGACTTTAAGATTGTGAGAGTGACCTAAGACACATACATGGTGCATCCCTTACACTTACAGGGAGGCCATCACACCTGAAAAGGTGCAGTAAACTCTGAGACGTCTCAGCAGGGTAGAGACAGAACCTGGCTGCACCAGGCCCCTCTTGACCTGGGTTTTTCTTGCTGAAGCAGAGAAGGTAGACTTCATTTGGCTAGATATTGGGGAGACCAGGAATATGGATAAAATGAGAGAAGGTTCTGGGAGCATCAGAGTGGGCCCCAAAGAAGGGAATCCCTGAACCCAAACCAGCTGCCCAGCTACTGCTAGTAGCCCAGGTTCTGAGGCTGAGAAATGGGGAAGCCCCATCCCCACTCTTCAGCGCCCAGTTGATTGGAAGAGGGAGGAAGCTGGCAGCTGGGGAAAGGTCTTGGGCCAAATTTTTTTCCACTGGTGAATCAGAGGAGAGCAGTAACAGGAGCCAGGCTGGCCTGACCCAGCCACCTCTGTGAGTCATAGCTGAGGTCCCCGTGCTAATCTTAACCCCTCAGAGAGGACTTGTTGGGACTTGCCACCAAATCTTGACCACCAAAATAGTCTTGGAGCTGACGTGGCACTGGAAAGCCCTGGCCCATCACAGGAGGGGTCAGAGAATGGAGCCAGGGTGGAGAGGGCTGGTCTGGGAGTTAGGCTGTGCCCCAGCTCTCCCATGACCTTGAGCAACTCACAGTGAAGAGTTAGCAAGATGGGCTCCCAGGTCCCTCCCAGACATTCTCCCAGACCAGAGCCAAATGGTCTGAGAAGAAAGGAACCAGGACTCGAGGCAGCAGAAGGTTTTCAGGTCAGGTCTGGCCCTGCCGTCACCACAGCAGTTGCTCACCAAGGTCCTGGCCTTTAACAGTGCACAGCTAGTGACAGCAACCTTGGTTCTGGGGCCAGCTGCATCCGAAATTTGTTCTGGGATTTTTGACAAGTTGCTTCACAAATCCCCTTTCTACAGGGAAGGCAGTACAGCTAGTGGTTTAAGGCACTGGAGTTTGAAGTCAGACTAACCCGGGTTAGAATCTTGGTTCTAACACTTAGTAGCTGGGTGTCCTGGAGTAAGTCTCCTAACCTCACCAAGCCTTGGTTTTCTTGTCTTTAAAATAGGGATAATAAGAGTACTTTTATTGAGGACTGTTGTGAGAATTGAGTAAGATCGTATGTGTAAAGTGCTTAGCTCAAGATACGGCACATAGTAAATGTTCAGCAAATCTCAGCTGCTGTCATCACCAGCTAGTATGTCTGGGCCTCAATTGTGTCCTTCTATAAGATGAGAGGATGGCAAGAATGATTTCTAAGTCCCTTTCTCTAGCTGTCCTTTAATCAGGTCCTTGACCCTGCACGATCAATTCAGAGCATGGGACCTTGTGACAAATGAGAAAACAATGAGTCGTGGAAACATCTCCAGGGCTACAGAAAAGGGATTCAAGATGCAACACAGGGACTGTGGAGAAACAGAAGTGAGCTAGCTCGGGAAAGGCTTGGCGCAGGAGCAGGAGCCAGGCCAGGTTCTGAAACTCAGTGCAGGGGGCTGAAGCATGGGTCTGGGAGACTGGAACCTGAGCCCTGATGGCTGGGAGGAAGCCTTCTCCACAGCTCAGGCTGAGCCTCAGGTTTCTGCTGCATTCTGAGCAGAAGAATCTTTCTTTTCACATCGTTTCCCCAGATGGTCTTTTCCTCATGGTCTGAATGACCATTGTGTCAAATTATCTTAAAAGATTATTGAAAATATTGCACCCCCTCCTTTTCTCCTAGCATGCTGGTGTGCATGTGTGTGTGTGCGCGCGCGCGCGCGCGCGCGAGAGAGAGAGAGAGAGAGAGAGAGAGAGAGAGAGAGAGAGAGAGAATGGGGGAAAATTGAGCAAGAGAAAGAACAAGAGAGATGCAACTATGAGTATCCATTGACAGATAGGGGCATCCTTACTGTCTCCCAGGGATGCTGAAGCCATGGCCGGATGCTAAGGTGGGAAGGTGGAGGCCTAGAAAAGTTGAACCTACAGCACCAAACTCTTGCACAGACCAGAAAGAGGCCCTGCTCCCTTCACACCCAACACCAGGACCCGTCTCCCAGCAGGTCCTGGAGCCCCAGAGACAACAGAAGCCTTCTTCTCCCGGTGGGAATGAGTGTGGGGACCTCAACCCTCCAGGGAGCTTGGATGGGGCCAGGGTGAGGGCAGGAGGGATGGAGGGGACCCCTCTTGGGAAGGTAAGACCATATGTGAGCCTAAAAGGAAGATGAGTCCTGGGAGGGGTGTGGTGCTGAGTCCAGAGCACCTCATGTGGGTGAGCCTGTTAAACTGCCTCCTCCCAGTCAGGAGAGTCCAGGAGCACTCAGACGTCCTGGGTGCCTGGCAGGGGAGACAACCCCGATGGATCTGGGATGCAGGGTGCTGGGGGCACAGTGAAGACACAATGGACATTGTTTATGGTGTTGCCAAAGGCTGGAGGCTGCAGAGGCAGCTAAGGAGTGGGGAGTGGAGGAGAAAACTACAATTAAATGGCATCCCCAGCGCTCTCTCAATTCCTACCCTGATAGGGAGGAGGGGGCAGGGCTAACATGGAAGGGGTAGGAAGAGACAGGGCAATCCATTGACCAGAGAGAGCTTTGACTCAGGGGTCAAGGAAACAGCTGTGGAAGCCTCGGGCACATCTGGCTGGGGCTGGGCTGGAAGAGGGTGAGCCTGTGGCTGGCAGGGGGCCAGGGATGTGGTGGAGACAGATACGGCCCATGTTTACTGTCCGGCTGAGGTGTTGCAACAGGAAGCTGGCTGGGGATGGCAGGGAGGAGGCTGCTCAGGCGGAAACTATTTATCTGGAGCAGGAGGAACAGCTGGGGAGGGAGGCCAGGCTCAGCAGCCAGCTTTCCAAGGCCACGCAGGATGCCCATGCCATGGCAGCGAGCCACCCTATCTACTGCCCAGCCTGCCTGCCTCACTGCACATCCAGCCCTGCTGTCCTTGTCCAGAGCAGAGCCAGCTGACCAATCATCCCTATCCTAGTCCCCAGCTGGGGCTGTGCCTCCCAGTGGGATGCCCCACCAGACTGCAGGTTTGGCCTGTGGCTGACTACGCTGTGAGAATCCACCGTGTGCCAGGCATTGTGAGATAGGTGTGTGTGTTCTCCAGTTTCCAAAGGTGAATACAGGGAGCATGAGGGATTTGTCCAAGACCACACAAGAAGTTAGCATTGTGGAAGGAACTCCAACCCAAGTCTGTCATATTTACGGAATCACTCAGGTGTTCCTGCGCACATGGAAGTGGGCTGTGGGCCTGCCCTTGGTCCTGTGGGACTCACCTTCATCCAGCTCACAGCCCACCTGAGACATCAGCAGACCCCACAACACCCACTCCCACCAGGAAAAGTTCCCTCTCCTAAGTCTCTGCACGCACAGCTGGGTATATGGGAACAACAGCAGCCTCTGAGCAAAGATTTCCTATCACAACCAGGTAAGAGGACCCAGTCTGGCAGAAATTTCCTGGAACTCTCCCTCACCTCTATGGAGGGATCTCCAGAATGAGGTGGAAGCCTAGGAAAACTGAATGCTGACTTCCCTTCTGAAGGAAGCCTGGAGAAAGTGGGAGCACAAAGGAGCAAAGTGGCCCCCACTTAGGAAGACCTCTGGATTTCCGTCCAGTTTTGAGATGGGGAAGAAGAGGTGGGGGAGCCCTGACAAAGCAGAAGGACAGGCTTCGCCTCATCCCCACTTTAATACCCATCACAGAATGGAGGCTCCAGCCCCACATTCAGTTGATTCTCAGGGAATGTCATTTCCCACCTGGAGGGATGTTGCATTGCCCATCTCACTTTGTGCCCCAGATGACACTGGGACCTACCTCCTCCAGGTCAGAGTCTTCACCTCCTACCTCTCTGTATCCATTCATGGAAGGGGAATGAAATGACCAAGAATGGACCATTTAGTATGTGTCCCTTCATCGGCCAAGCACTGTCACTTTCAGTCCTTGCACACTCCTATGAAGCAAATGTGGCCACCCCCAGTTTTCAGATGAAGAGACTGAATCTCAGAGACAAAGAGACTGGCTCAAGTTCAAATAGTGAGTCAGCAGCTGGCTTAATTTCAGTGGTTGCATACTGCACACATATTGCATGTCTGTGTGTTGGTAAAGATAAGTGAAGTTATGCCGCATAACAAATAGTCCCTACATCTTAACAACAAAGATTTATTTTCCTCTCACTCAAAATCTGCAGCAGTACTCTTTAGGGCAACTACCTTTCAAACTTGTTTGGGGCTGGCTTAATCTGGGGCTTTGTCCTCTCATCAGAAGACTTCTCATTCACTGAGGGGGTGGGGTTATGAGACTGTTCACTGATGAACTGGTCAGAACTAGCCACAGGGCCCTGCTTACCTGCAGGGGAGCAGGGCAAATGGGGGAACAGATGGAATGCTGGTGGCCATGTGGAGTATCTGCCACATGATGCAGATGTGGAGTATCATGCATGATGCCAGACACTGGGTCCAGTAGCTTATGCTGGACCCTAAACGACTTCTCGTACCCCCTGGGAAGTCCTATCACTATAAATGCCCTCAAGGGGCTCTGGGCTCTGCAGTCACTCTACCCAGGTTGAGCTACTTCAGCTAGTGTAAGCATAGGGCTCAATCTCAGGTAAGCCTGGAAGGAAAAACCTCTGTGATAGAATTCAAGTTAGACCAAGTCTGTCTTGAAGTCCTATCTTCTTAGTGGCTAACTTCCCTAGGTAACATTCAGTGGTGACCACCCACTGGGGTCAATTAGCTCTTTCCCTTTCCTGTGTCCTCTAATCCCTTCCCAAGAACAGCCTAGGCAGCAGCATCGCCCACCTCCGCACCTTCATTCACAACTGGAATACAGAGAAAGACCCTAGGGCTGTTAACTGACTCATCCCACAGACTCAACTCAGCTTGTCCCCCAGCAAGAGGGGAACTCAGCTCTCACTCTCCTCCTCCTTCCGTCTTTCCTCCTCCTTTGCCCAGCACCACAGCTATTTCAGTGATTCCAAAAATCCCTAGAGGAGTACAGTATTTTGTATCTGGGCTCCAGGTCTCCCTCATATGTCTAGGGCTGAGTGGTTCCCCCAAGCACTCCAACCCTGCCTCAGAGGATCTCCTTTTTCTGCCACCAGAATTTCACTAAATGAGGCTCTGCTTTCCCAGGCTCAGGACACAGGCATAAGAGAGCAACTATTTGTACTTATCCATCCAGGTCAAATGGGGAGAGAGCCTAGAGGAGCACTGGGTTCCTCAGGGACCTTTTCTGTCCACTCCACAGAGGAACAAGAAGAACCCATATGGTTTCAAAGAAGCATAGCGCTTCCAGTTGCCTAGACCCAAGTCCCCTAGACTACTAGAAGGATTAACAGAATAATGACATAAAATGTTTAGCACAGTATTCAAAAGATATTGGAAAAGCATATATAACAACATTACCTTTAAACTCTCTGGCCTAGACTGCTCTCCTGGGTCTCAGACCAGCATATGTGACTCCCCAACATTCCTACCTGGATACTGCACAGGCTGACCTGGTTGATGCCCTCCCAACAGCCATTCATCCTTCACTGCCCTTTTTCTTTTTGTCAAAATCCACCTCCTACATGGAGGCTGTGAAGACCAGAGAGTTGTTCTCCCAGCCTCCTTTGCAGCTAGGACATGGGCATATGACTTCATCCTGATCAATGGACCAAGGGACTTCTGGGAAAGTTTTTCTATTAATATAGGCTCAGGAATGGAAGCTGCACCCTTCTTTGGCCAGAAGTTACTATCTAAAGGTGGTGTCAGGACCTCCAGCAGCTACTTTGTGATGATGAGGGAATAAATCTAAGGTGCCAAGGTTGGCAGACCAAAAGTATGAGATAATATTGTCACTGATTATGTGATTGAATCAATGAATGAACCCTGGGACCTCTGGGATTGTGCTATATAAGATAACATGTGCCTTTATTCTAAGCCACTTCCAGTTAGGTATTCTTTTATACCTCTTAATCAGCAAGTATAAAAACAAACCCATCAACTCCTTCCTGAATCACTCTTCCTCCAGAATCCCTCTTCTCAACAAGAGTTTCTTCTGCCAGAAATTCTACATCATCACTGCTTTCTTCTCCCTCACTTTTTCCATCTAGACTGTCACCAACCCCCTTGACTCTCCTTCCAAAGTCGCTTCTGTTTCTTGACCCTGCAGGACAACCTCCTGCAGGGAGGTCACAGGAAACCCCCTATGACCACCTCCTGCTGGTTTTCCTTGACTCTGGTTTCTTGCCCTCTGCTCCATTCTCCGCAGTCCACCGAGAGCCTCCCCGTCTTCTCTGGATGCGGCATGCTCAGTCATGCCTCCATGCTCTTGCATTTGCTGTTCCCTCTGCTAAAATGCCCTCCTCACTTCTTTTCACAGGACTCCTTCTTTTCACAAGGTGTTATTTTGTGAGTCTTTTATTGATTCGCCCAATCAGAGCCCATTGAACTTGCTTTGGTGTTGCACTCATGGCGCTTTTTAACGATCAGCAGACTGTAATGCCTTATTACCCATATATCTCCCCTGTAAGATCACACCTTATTGAGGTGAGGGATGGTGTCTCAGTCACCTCTGGACTTCCAAGACCCAACAATGCCAAGCAGCAGCTGCTTAGAAATTCTTAGCACAGTGAATGAACAGCTATGTAGAATACGTTGACTTCTTCTTGAATGTGGATACCTGTTGTGGTTACCTATTGCTGTGTAACAAAACTTACTGATTGAAAACAAAAGTGACATTTATTTTGCTCACAAATCGGAGATTTTGGTTGAACTCAGTGGAGACAGGCAGTCTCAGCTCCACCTAGCATTAGCTGGGTTGGGTCAAGGGCTGGGGCTAGCAGCATCTGAAGGTCCATCTATTAACATGTCTGACAGTCAATGCCAGCTGTTGGCTGGGACCTTAGCTGGTGCTATAAGCTAGAAAACTAATGTGCAGCCTCTTGTGTGCTGGGCTTCCTCACAATATGTGGCGAGGTTCTAGGTGTGAACATTCCAGCAGAGCCAGGCAGAGCTGCAGTGACTTTGATGACCCAGTCACAATCGTCACACAGCATCAATATCACATTCTACTCATCCAGACAGTCACAGAGGCCTATCTAGGTTCATGGGGGAGGGGGGGGAATAGATGCCACTTCATGTTGGGGAATGACAGGTAATATGGTTTGGATTTCTGTCCCTGCCCAAATCTCATGTCAAATTGTAATCCCCAGTGTTGGAGGAGGGGTCTGGTGGGAGGTGATTGGATCATGAGGGCAGACCTCTCCCTTGCTGTTCTCATGATAGTGAGTTCTCACGAGATCTGGTTGTTTAAAAGTGTGTAACACAGCCCCTTTTGCACCTTTTCCTCCCTTTTGCTTCTGCAATGATTGTAAGTATTCTGAGGCCTCTCTAGCTATGCTTCCTGTGGAACTGTGAGTCAATTAAACCTGTTTTCTTTATAAATTACCCAGTCTCAGGTAGTTTTTTATAGCAGTGTGAGAATGGTCTAGACAATAAGGTTCAGGAAGAACATGTCGGACCAGAAATATTGTTGTAGCCATTTTTTTTTGTTTTTTGAAAATGCAGTCTCCTGGCCCAGCACAGTGGCTCATGCCTGTAATCTCAGCACTCTGGGAGGCTGAGATGGATGGATCACAAGGTCAGGAGTTTGAGACCAGCCCAGCTAACATGGTGAAACCCCATCTCTACTAAAAATACAAAAATTAGCCAGGTGTGGTGGCACAAGCCTGTAATCCCAGCTACTCGGGAGGCTGAGGCAGAAGAATCGCTTGAACCCGGGAGGTGGAGGTTGCAGTGAGCCGAGATCAAGCCATTGCACTCCAGCCTGGATGACAGAGTGAGACTCTGTCTCAGGAAGAAAAAAAGAAAAAAGAAAAAAAAAGAAAATGCAATCTCCTTTCATGCCTTTTTAAAGGATTTTAAGTCAAATCTTTGTCTGCCATTCTCCCCAAATTGTCATTTGTCTTCCTTATGAGATGCATGCCCAGGCCTCCCTGGTCCTCTCCTCGCAGTGCATTTCTCTGAACATAGCTTGGGGTTTGGTGGAGTGAGCTGGTAACAAGCTATTAGGAGGGCTGGGTTTGTGACCCAGCTCTACCACATTTGGATTCTGTTCATTCGAATAGGTCACTGGAATTTCGCAGGCCTCACTTATTTCCTTGGTAAATAGGAGCTGATGGTCTCTGTGCAGAGGGCTAAGTGAGGTCAGGGCTGAGAGGAGAGGTCGTGGACACCAGGGCAGGGTGTGAAGACAGCAGGGTGTGAAGACAGCAGGGTGTGAACCACGGTTCAGTTGCAGGAAACAGAAGACACTGAATCTCTGCTAAGCAGAAAGGGACTTAACACCAGTAATTAGGTGATCACAAAATCACCAGAGGGACTGCAAGAGTGAGATTGAGGCTGACCTTCTGGGAAATACTTTCTGGATGTGGCCAAAGGAGCTTGTACGCCCGTCAAAACCAGGATGGTGAGGAGTCAGGAGGCTTCTATGGGACTGGGGTCAGGAAGTCACCACCACCACCCCACAAGTGGGCTCAGTGTTCAGAAGCTGATGACTGGTGTGGTGGTCATCAGGGTTGTTCACCAAGTATTTCTAGTTCTCCCACAGGCAGATGGTAGGATTAACCTTCTCTGCCCCCCTGGAGTTAAGTGACCCTGTGACTCAATGAAATATGTGCCACTTCATAGTGGAAGCTTTAAGTACTATTCTGTAATTTTCTGTATTCTTTCTTTCCCTTGTCACAGTGACCTCAATGCTCCACGTGACGGTTTTTCCACCAGCCTGGGTTCCCAAGTGTGGTACACAGGGGCCAGCAGCCCCAATCAGCCATGCAATGTGGGGCTTGCTTATTTATCAGCATAGTGTAGCTCATCCTGATGGGCACATCTGGACACTGGACCATTGCTTGCCTTAGTTATGCTTGCCTAAGGCAAGAGCCAAAGCAGTGGGGAGATAGCACTTGCTGCAATTCCACCTTCCAAATCCCACGTCCAGGTGGCAAAACCTGATTTGCGTCCAGAATCATAGCTTTAGAGAAGTCTGGGAAATGTAGCTTTTAGCTTCCCAGCTTCTGTGATACTAGGCGTCACTCTCAAAGGACTGATACCAAGGGCCTACCCTTGATATCACACCCACCACAGCAAACACACCCTGGGGTTCTAAGGGTGTTTCAGCTCAAAGCCAGGGAGAGAGGAGTCTGCAGCCTGATAGCTGGACTGGGTAAAGGGACTCGAGGTACAAATCAGGACTGGGTAAAGGGATTCAAGGTACAAAATCACGAGATGGACTTGGAAGGGCAGGTGGGGGGAGGGAGCCTGGGTTAGCCTTCTACCTCAAATTAAGACCATGATACTAGAGAGAGAGAGAGAGAGAGAGAGAGAGAGAGAGAGAGAGAGAGAGAGAGAGAGAGAGAGAGAAAGAGAGAGAGAGAGAATGTGTGTTCTATGTGATACCTGAGAACATTTAAAGGATCCTAGGCACGGCTGATTGAATATATTTTGCTTTATAAGTATTGCTTTGTAAATTATCAAATGCTGTGTGAAATACTTCCATTAGACTGTGAGCTCTGTATGGGCAGGGAGCATGCCTCATTCATCTATGTTCCTTTCACATCTAGTACAGTGTTGAGCATATAGTAGGTGCTCAATAAATGTTTTATGAAGGAAAGAATTTGCCAATGTTCCACTGAGAAACTGTCTTGGAGAACTAGACCCAGTGTTCCCAGTGTGCTCTGACTAATCAGAACCTGGTGGGAATGCCCCTCCCTGGGTCTCAATATTATACTTCTATTAACATGGCCCAAGATTGCATGATTCTCCTTGGCAGCCACACTGCACAGATGATTCATATTGAGCTTGAGGTCAACTGGAGTCTCTGGGTCTGTTTCACATGAGCAGCTATTAAGTAAGGCAAGGCTTCCCCATCCTGTCCATATGCAGTTGATTTTTTTAACTGAATGCCTTATGTAACATTTCATCCTGCTGAGTTATAGTCTATCCTTCAACTTCTCAAGATCTATTTGCATCTTAAGTCTTTTCACTCAATGGGCTATTCATTTCTCTTAGAGTTGCTTCATCCACAATGGTGTCACAGAGGAGTTCTGTATCTCTGTGCACTTTCATGACAAAAATGCTGCACAGGTCAGGCCACCAGGGACCTCCCTGCATGTGGATGTCGACTTTTTAATCAATGTAAATGGAGAATAGTCACTTAGCCATCTCTGATTCTCTCCACAAAAGGGACAGACTGTCCCAAGCTGAAACAATGAAGTATACAGAACTCTCTTGATCTCTGGGACCTACACCAGAAGGGGGAATGAGTTCAGTCGGGAGCATTTGCCTTTCACAAAGCCACACTGGCTCCTAGAGATCTTCACATTCTCTTATGGGCTGTCAAAGACATTTCTTGGTTTTATTCATACGTATCAAGAATCACGAAGATGTTCAAATTCTCAGACCTACTAACCCACAGCAATGTTAACAGCTGATACCTAAGAGTCTGGAGGCAGGGAAATGGCTGAGTGGATTGAGACATCCTCCTCACGGAACAGCATGTGCACTATTACAACAATAACTCAAAACACTTAAAAACCCAAAATACTGTGTGGTGAACACAGACAAAAATACTTAAATAAAATGTGAACTGAAAAAAGCAAGCTACAAGTTTATGTGCACTCCATGAAGGAGGATATGTAAAGCACTATGCATGCATGGGGAGGATTCAGATATTGTAGAAATTGGGTCAGGGAGACCAGGTTACGGGTTATTTCTCCTCTCTATTTTGCAAACTTTTTCTACAGAAAGCAGCTTCTGAGGCAGAGATTGAGTGAAAGCATTTTCCTGGGGATAGTGGTCCAGAGAGAAGGCTGGGAATGGAGTGGGGAGGTAGGGAGGGAGCTGGCCTCCAGGATAGATGGCTGGTTGCTGGGTCCCCTGGCATTGCCCAGGAAGGCACAGGAAATGCACCTCAGGGCTGCCTGCCTTGGGGGACAGTGGGGAGCTTTTCTCAGCTTCTGCTTCACACTGCTCCGAGGTAGGGGCCATAGAGCATTAACTCTGGCAATTCCGGGGTTATGCATGTGAGGAGATTCCTGGGGAGCCCCTGCTGCGGCACCCACAGAGAAGCCCTGAGGGGTGAGAGGCACCCTCAGGTGTTGCTCACTGATGGTGCAGCAGAGCTGGGGTCAGAAGTCAGGTGGGGCTGAGAGAATCCAGTGCACTGCACAGGATGGATCTGACTTCGCTCTGCTAATGATTTTATCAATACAAAAACCTGCCCTGTTCTGTGGCTGGAGATAGGCTTCCCTATCTCTACTTCCAAAATCTATCTTGAAAATCAAGAGCGTCTTTGTCCATCTCTGGTTTCCATCTTTTGTCTCTTATCTAAGGGGTTTTGTAGGTCATTTCTCTCGGACCCCAAAAGCCAACTCATGATAGTCTATTAGAGTGACTTCTGTGCTCTCCCAGACCAAGCCAAACTTCTCCTGGGTGTCAGGTGGCCACCTCCGCATGTGCACACTGTTTCCAGGAAGGCTTTCTCACTCTCCAATGAAGATGTGAGCATTTTCAGGAGACAAGGGTTCAGCCATCTCTCTCATCAAAGGCCCTCATGAGTTTTGAGGCATTCTGCCCTGGCGCTGCCTTCTTGACACATTTGTACCGTCTGATCTGAGGACTTAGGTTTTTTTTGGTGGGGGAATCATTTTTGTTCTTGGCTATATGCTGAATTTCCCTTCTCCCACCACCCTAATTCTTGTTTGGTGGAGGTGGTGGTTTTTGGTTCTCTTTTTTGTCTTGGATTTTTCAAGGGGTCACATTGATCTTTTGAGTCATCTTCTTTGGGCCACTATATTTTCTCTACTTGAAAGCAATCTACTTTCTCAAGGTCCACCCTACACAACTGGTATTGCCACCACTCCCTTCCTGTAACGTTGTGAAGGATGATAAAGTCCTTTTCTTCCCACGCCTCTGTCATTTACCACTGTGCCCCTCTTAGTTGATCAGAGTTCAGTGTATCCTGCCAGTTCCACTTGTTGCTTTTTGAAAGATTAAATTATCAGCCTGGCAAGAATGTAGCAGTCATCCTGGCTTTAGCAGATGTCCTTGTAACTACAGTCCCATCACTCTGGCCGGGAGCTGGCTTCTGACACTTCGGGGCCTTGATCTTGGACTTGGAGACATACTTCCCCTTCTCCTTCCACAAGAGGGCCAGGAGTTCTCAGCCCCCAAGGAGGGGCCTGGGAGAGAAAAGTTGGTAAACATGGCTGTTTTCCCAGAGCAGTTCTTGCAATCTGTTGGAAGCAGGGAAGTGGAGAATGCCAGGTTTCAAATCTCAGATCTACCACTCACTGGTTATGTGATTTGGGACAAGTTACTTAACCTCTCTGGGCTTCAGTTTCCACATCTGTAGATGCTAGAGCTTTCTTCATCTTTCCAAAAAGTGTCAGGAACTGTGGTTTTCCACAAAGCCACCACGACTGCTGCCTGGCTGACAGCAGTTGCAAGATGCCATTGACTATGCCCTGATTTCAGAGAGGCTAAAGTGAAAAAAAAAAAAGTGCATCTTAGAACCAATGAAATAGTGTAATATCTACCCATAGAGGTGCTGTGAGAATTACATAACTTAAAATATGCATAGCGCCGAGAGCAGTGACTGGCACATTTGACTATCTGTGTGTTAGCTATTTGGCTACTGAAGAGAAGGATGGCAATGATGAAGGTCTCTGAGGAATGCATGGTGAAATGACTCACTCTCCATAGTCCCGCTCTGCAGATCAGGGAATCAACTGTCCAGGGAGGTGCAGTCCTAGCAGCCCCTCTTTCATACAGATGTATAATGTGCCATGTGACTAATTCTCAACAATGGTATATGGGGTCTCTCCCAAGCTAAGGGATTATGAAAAAGAGTGTGCCTTCTCCACACCCTGCCCATCCACTGGATAATGGAGAGGCCTCTGAGACCCTGTGGGACAATAGAGTGGCAAGAGGGAAGAAGCCAGGATCCCTGAGTCACCACATGGAGGAAAGTCCTCGGTCAGCCAATAACCCCTACCTGGGATGGCCATATAAGTGACAGACAAACCACAGTTCAATGAGGCACTAAAATTCAGGGGTTAATTTATGCCAGGACCTTAACTAAACACAGACCAAATGTGGGCAGCAGTGGGGAGGAAGGGCACCTATGGTGGGAGCTTGGAGGAATGGAAGAGTGCAACAAACTACAAAGTCAAGGACTCGCTCCGCATATTCCAGTGCCTCAGAAAACAGTTGACAACATCCAGCCCACCACTCACCTCCCTAGCACAGAGCTGACTTTATATTGAAGTTTTCATCAACAGACCATTCATTTAATATGTAATGCATCTCTACCACGTGTTAGCATGAAGTCCCAGCATGACGGGGCTCTGCTGGGTGTGGTCCCAGCACGGTCCCCCGTCCTGTGGTCAGGCCCCCTGCCCGCAGCCCATACATCATCCTGATGTGCAGAAGAGACCCCATTAATCACAACACCTCATTTGCCAATGTGACTTCCTTAGCTGTGTTCCGCCAGGGAGGGAGGCCCAGCCATCCTGCGGTGGGTGGGTGGCTGTCCGGGACAGCAGCCTGCACCCTGCAGATGGACAGCATGGCTTCCAAGCTTCAGTTCCAGGCCCCAGAGACAGGCTCCCAGGGGCTTCTGTCTGTGATGGGGTCACAGAGGCAGAGCTGCGAGGTTTCTTCAGGAAGCTGTCAGGAGACCAGGGGCTACTCCAGCTCCACCTGGAAGGCTACAAAACCCCAGCAGCACTACCTGAAGTGAGCTCTGAGTTTTACTTCTTTTTGTCTAAAAAGAATAAAAAATCCAAACACAAAATGGTTTGTCTGCATTTTCATTCAGTATGTGAATATGAAGATTAAATGGCCTGCGGCTGCTCCCCTGTTCACCTCTCAGATCATAAAACCTCCGCGGTGACTGAAAGCAGGAGCCCATCAAGTGGCTTTCTGTTTCCCCCTCTGTCTCCCCAGGGCGAGTTACAAGGGATCCAAGTTACAAAGTGCAGGCTCCGAGTGGCCCGACCCCAGGTGGCCTCAGAAGGCCCTGGGATGAGGTTCTCAGAATCCCAGGCCCACAATTGAGTGTGACAGGTTGACCCACGTGAACTCACATTTTCCAAGGTGCCCCTTCCAGGTGCCCAGGCAGGTGGCTGCTGAGTAGCCCCTTCCCCCAACCCCAGCAGTTGCCTGGTCCAGCCGGTGGGCTCCGGACAGGGCAGCTGAAAGGACTGTCCAGAAGAGAGTGGCCCTGCCTGCAGGTGAGATGAGCCCCTCGCATGCAAGTTCTGTCTCCTCTCACCCCTCCTCAGGACGGCTCCACTGCAAGCCCTTCACAGCAATTCACACCCATGAGCATTTTACCCAACAAAATGTTACAACCTGGGAAAGATGAATTTGCTCCAAAATACAAAAGAGCAAAATTGGAGATAATAAATATTTAACGAATGCATTCAAATTTTATTAATTGTTCAATTTCATCCTCATGAAAATTTCTTTCCATTTGAAAACAATTTGTACCTTCGATTTTCTCGCCTTGTACAGATGTCTGGGTCTGATGATGGCTGGGAAGTCGGAGCCAATCGTAAACTGAGTAAACTTCAGCCAAATAATTTCAAAAGCAAAATTATAAAAATTCTTTCCAAGTGTTTTATAGCAAAATAATTCTATTTAATGTGGGATGTGGGTGCATTTTAATTCTTTTATATACTCTGGGGTGGGACCTACAAAAGTTAGACTGTCTGGTTCCCAGGAAGGCCCCACTTCTTTCCCTCTTCCTTCCTCTCTCCTCCTTTTCTCTTTGCTCCTCAAAATCCTTTTCCTTTGCAGTTTCAAGGAAGTATCAACAGAATCTCCTGCCAAAAATGTTAATTTTTATAAAGACTGATTTGTTCAATGTCTGAGGTCTTTCCCGAAGAGAGTCAGTGGCGCTGATAGGCGTTGCTATTTTTTATCTCTTCTAGTCCCTTAGCTATTCTTATGGACAATAGTCCACTGCAGTGGACACTTCCTCACAGCAGAAGAGCTGCCCCTGGCTCCTCTGTGGATGGCTGGCCACCTCACTCCAGCTGTAGGGCACTGGGCTACTGCTGTGAGGCATGGAGTCAGTGAATTTGGAGATAAGCCTAAGGGCTCAGCCAGCAACCAATCCATATGCAGCCTGCAGTTTGGCTGACAGACCCTTTTTCAACCAGACAGGTTGGTCCCCCAGCAGCCTAGCACATTTTTGCCAAAATGCTCAGCACCCCCAGGGCTCACGGATGGCCTCCTGTCTCCCAAGAAAACTGGCCTTGAGCACCTGAGTGATCATGGGGTGGACTCATGAGGTGTGACCCATAGGCCCCTCAGCAGGCCTGGCCATTCACAGAACCCAGGGTGTGGCTGAGAGAGCTCCTGCCTCATGAGAGAGGACCCAAGGATACTCCCTGGAGGCCCACCTGGGACCTTCTCTAACAACCCTGGGGAGGGCCAGTTGTCTCAGCCTGGGGGAACAAGTTCCAGATTATCTTCCGAGGGCCTCCTGAGGGCTTAGCTACACCTAACTCTGCAGTTCCCCTTGCCAAGCCCCTCACACCCTGCACTCCAAACAGCAACTCTTGAACAGCCCTGCCCTGCTGCCTCAACCCAGAGTCTCTGTTCCAGCAGCCTCCTGCACTGCTCAGGAACCCAGCCTTCCACCTGGCTAACTCCCCTGTCTCCTTCAACACTGAGCTAAGGTGACACCTCTTCCCAGCTCCTTCTAAGGTACCAAGAAGGCTTCCCCAATCAACTCTCCTTTCCTCCGGTCCAGATAGATAGATAGATATAGATAGATAGATAGATAGATAGACAGACAGACAGATAGATACATATATACACATATAGATTTAATTGTCACGCCATCAGACTGTTAGGACACATAGGGAGCAATATCCGTCACTGTGCCGCCCCCATTCCTAGCACAGAGCTGGGCACACAGTAATGATTAATGGATGGATGGATGGATGGATGGATGGATGGATGGATGGATGGTTGGAGGAGGGCAAGGCTTGGGTCGAGCAGGAAGCTGGCAGATATCCAGGGGTCTAGAATTAATTGCCAGCAGCTGCTGTCTTCAAACCTTCCCTGGATAGTGTGGGCTCTTGTGAGGCCCAGTGACAAGGCTTGGGGGCCAGATGATTTCCAGTGTTGCTCTGCCCCTTTTCTGTCATCTTTTGGGTGACAAGTGTGAATGTGTTCTCATCTAGCCAGGAAGATGAGGCCCCTGACCATCTGTCAGCCAGCACGAGCTCTGCCCTTCCTCCCCAGCAGCAGGGACAGGATGGAAAGGGTATGCTGTGATGATTAAGGAGCAGCCTCCAGTGCCAGGCCACCTGAGTGCCAGCCCTGCTCCACCACCTGCTCACTGTGTAATTTGGGGTACATTTTTTACTTCACCATGCCTCGGGTGAGAGTAGGACTTGCTTTGCTGAGTTGCTGTGTGGATTTAGATAAGTTGATATGCACAAAGTGCTCACACTAGTTCCTGGCACATAGTAAGGAATGTGTGGTTCTAGTGCCTGTTGTGCTAAGCCAGGACCCCAGTCATCAGCCTGAAGCAGGGTTGTGGTCAATGTGAGGTCGGTTAGCGTCAGTCTGAATTCAGGGTCAAGATGTGGCTATAGTTCCACCATATGTGATTTGGGGTCTCCTGAGACATGCTTAGCAAGTTCCTCATTAAGCCATGAACACGCCCTTCAGGAGTCTCTTCAGGAGGAAGGCAGATGTGCTGGCTGCAGGGTGTGCTAGGGACAGAGGTGGTCTCCCCGCCTGCCAGCCCAGTATCCTCCGTGCCGGCCCATCACAGGGAGGGGGCTTAGAACCCTCCTCACAGCCTGCTGCAGGCGGCGGTGAGCACCAGGCACCGCCAAGGGTAGGCCCAGGCCCTGGCCATGCAGCACGTGGGAAACACTGGGTCTGTTGCCATGGTCCCTACCCAGGAACAAGCTAAGCACCCACTACCTGCCTGCTGGGAGGAAGGAAGCCATAATCTGTTCTGGAAACGTCAAGTTGCTCTCCTGTCCCCTCAGCTCTGCACCAAGCAGTTCTTGCCCTGGAAAACCCAGGCAGTTCTGCCCTAGGCCTCCACCTCCACAGCCCTAAAACCAGGCCTGGGGACTAATCAGAAGCAAAACCTACTCCAGTTTCCCTTCCACCCAAAAACTGTCGGGACTTCTGTGTGATGCAGAAAGGTCCGTGGGAATAAGGATATAGTGACACAGTGTAGAGTGGCTTTTCTAAGGCTTGCTTTTTAGGAACCTGACAAACAACAAAATATGAGTAGTTCTATCCACACATCAAACCTGGCTAGAACCTCAAGGCCCAGTTTGATCTTCTCCTCCAGAAAGCCTTCCCTGATTGCACTAACCCACAATGCCTTCCTTTTCTCAATTCTGTCTGCAACTGTTCTAAACTAGCCCCCTAAATAAGCACATTTGACTAGGCCAGAGGCCAGGCTGAGGGCAGCAGGAGGGGTGGGAGCAGACGCCCTCCTTGCACTATGCTGTTCTCAGGTGGTTCCCACACCTGGGCCTCCCCATTGCCTCTCATCTTGCCTGCAGCATGCGAAAAGCAGCTGCCTGCTGAGCCCCACCAGAGCACACATTCAGAACCATTTGTCAGCCTCAGAGTCTTCCCAAACCCAGCACTCGGGGGCAGGGGCGTAGGAAACCCAGCTGACCTGCAAACATACCTGGAGCCTGCAGCTGGTCTTTCCTCTACTCACCCAGATAGGAACCCTAGAGCCTTTGTGCTTGGAGGAGCTTGGAGAGGCTCCCTCCTCAGCTCCGTGTGTCCTGTGAGAAAAACTGTAATCCATGCAGGACCAATGGGAGCTGGTCCATCTCTTCTTGAAGCTAGCCCAGCTCTCTTTGTCCATTACTTATTTTGCATCCAGAAAATGTTCCCTTATATCTGATTCTACTTCCTCAGGTCCAATTCCCCAGAAAGGTGGAGAACACTGTCTCCATCCTCACAGATCTGGCTCTGACTCAGTAGCCAGGGACCTGGCTCAGTGTCTTTTGTTCACTCTCTCCTGAACCCCTCTCCCCCAGGTGACTCCTCCTTGTCGGTGGCCTGCCCTGGTCAGCTAGAGGCTGCCCAAAGGACTCCACTCGGGCCAGAAAGCTTTTCCTCACCTCCAGGGCAGAAGCGAAGGGCTGCAGGCTTCCCGCAACCTCACTGAGCGTACACCCCGCTGAAACCCCTGCACACCCCTGGCCTCACCCCGCTGAAACGCCTGCACGCCCCTGGCCTCACCTCGCTGAAACGCCTGCACGCCCCTGGCCTCCGGCGCATTTCTCAGGGGCAGCTTTTATCTTCCTCTCTTTATCTCTTCGCTCTTTCCGTGGCCCTCCTGAGTCCCTCCTCCTCACCCCACTCAGGACACCAAGGAATAAAGGTTCTATCAAACCGCCTGGCTCAAGATGCATGTGGTAAGTAAGGAGTGGGATACATTGCAGTGGTTCTAAACCCTTACCAGGCTCAGCCATTACCCGAGGGGCTGGTGTCAGACTGGATTCTCTGGCCCCATGTCCCATGATTCTGAGTGGGTAGATCTAGAATAGGACCTGCACCCTCACCGCAGGTCACATCTCTTGTCTTCGAGCCCTGTGTTCAGCTGCACAGTAAGGGAACAGAGGGAAGAGATGAGGCCGCGCTCCTTAGGAAGTTCACCTGCTCTGCCGCTGTACACACATGAAACCACTCAGCATAGTCAGGGAGCACTGATTAAACCGCCCAGCACTACATGGGACAGTAAGTTGAATCCTTGTTCAGGGCAGGTGAGGGGAGCATTCCAAGTGGCTTCATTGATGAGGCAGGACTTGGGCTGGATCTGGGGACCTGGCAGAACCTGACTTGATGAAGAGAGAAGCAGATGCATCCAGGCACGGGGACAGGGGCTCCACAGCTCTGGGGGAAAAAGTGCCAACAGAGGTGTTTCAGACACCGTAGCAGTGGATGGACCATTGGAGGAGTAAGGAAATGAAGACGACACAGAGAAGGTAAGGGCAGAGAAGAAAGAGTGCTGATATGGTATGGCCCAAATCTCATCTCAATCCGTCATCCCCAGGTGTCAAGGGAGGAACCTGGTGGGAGCTGATTGGATCATGGGAGCAGTTTCCCCCATGCTATTCTCGTGATAGTGAGTGAGTTCTCACGAGATCTGACGGTTTTAAAAGTGGCCGTTTTTCCCATGCTCACGCTTCTCTTCCCTCTTGCCGCCGTGTGAGAGTTGTCTGCTTTCCCTTCCGCCGTGATTGTATGTTTCCTGAGGCCTCCCCAGTCACGTGTAACTGTGTGAGTCAATTAAACCTCTTCCTTTTATAAATTAGCCAGTCTCGGGTATGTATTTATAGCAGTATGAGAATGGACTAAGACAAGTGGACTCCCGCAAAGGCTGTAACGAAATGTTTCAAATATCTAGGTCAACCCGAAATTCTGTGTTTGGATACCATTTTTCTCTTTCAGTCATTAGGGTTAGAGTGAAAACGAATCAGGCTTGGGAAGAGGAGCATGGCCAAGAGTGGTCCTGGGCACTGACACCTCGGCAGGGTATCCTGCAGCCCCCGATCACCCTTTGCTTGGCACGAGCCCCCAGTGTCAGGCTTTCCTGCCTGGGCAGCTGACCTCCAACCACCTAAGTACTGTGCAGACCCACCGCTTATTTTTCTACTGAAGTGTTTCATCTTTTCTTATTAATTGATGTAAGTTCTCTCGCATTTGCATTCTCTCTCTCTCTCTTTCCCTCCATCTCCACAACTGCTTTCACTATTGTTGCCTGTTTCACTGTCTTGTCCTTCATGCAAGATTCTCATTCTTGCTGCTCAGGTATAATTCCCTAGCAGTAAATACATTTAGGAGATTATATTGCACAGTGGTTAAGACACTATGCTCTGCAGCTACTCAGTTTGGGTTGAAAATCTGTCTCCACTATTCATTCGCTATGTAACTTCGGGTGAGTTACTTAACCTCTCTGTGCTGCAGTTTCCTCACATTTGAAATGGGGATAATAATAGTACTTTCTTCATGCAGTTGTTGAGAGGATTAAGTGAGAAAATTGTTGTAATGTTTAGAATAGTGTTGAACACATAATAAATGTTCAAGTGAGAACTATTACTCTAAAATGGAATATATTGATCCTTTGTTTGTCATTTGTTACAAATGTACTAAGAATCAACTGCCCTCTGGGGTCGGTGGGGACTGTTAACTGCAGGTTCTAAGTTTTGCTGAGCTTCAAAGATTGGGGTAGTTTTGCTTATGAGACAAAGTAGGGAAGAACTGAACTGCTCTGCATAATAGGGAAGAATGTGGAGGTGAAGGATTTCTGGGAGGCAGGGTGAAGAGGAGAGATGGAAATGAGAGAGGAAGAGGTAAGAGTGAAAGAAAAACATGAGCAAGTTCCAGAATATGACCCTTCCCCAGTACCCTCAAACCTTCAGAGAAGCCCACTGGAGGCTTGGTGCAAATGTGATTCTTTTGGTCTGACTTCTGCACCCCGGATGACATGAAGTGACATCAAGCCATGGAGCTGGGGGACATCAGAGCCAGTTATCCTTGGGTTTCTCTTGCTCCCTTAACTGAGAAACCCAAACCATCAAGATGCCTAGGAGAACCAGGAGTTGATATTTGGTTTATGCAAATAATTTCAAACCCAGTTTATCATTAGGCTATGCATTTTCTCTATGGTTGTGGTGGACACTGTGATGTGCCTCCCAGATCTCCCTTTGGGACTGCAGATCTTGCTCACTCAGTTGCAGAGAATGCTGCTCACAAAAATTCTCAGTGGTCAGCCAACTTGCCCAGATCACACGTATAATAGCCATCCAATGTAACAAATTACTCCCAAGCAGAAGCCTAAAACATTTGTTTCTTGAAGTCTGTGGGTTGGGAACATGGGAACAGCTTAACTGGGTGGTTCTGGTCTCTTATGAGGTAATAGTCAAGAGTTAGCCAGGGCCACTGTCATCTGAAGGTTTGACTAGGGCTGGCGGATTGGCTTTTAAAGGTGCTCTCTCCAATAGCTATAGGCATGAGGCCTTGGTTTCTCACCCCAAGGGGCTCTATGGAGGGCTACTTGTGTGTCCCCACAACATGGCAGCTTTTCTTCCTTCAAGAGGGAAGTCCAGGAAGAAGCTGCTATGCCTTTTATGACCTAGCCTTGGAAGTCACATGCCATCACTTCTGCCACATGCTATTTGTTAGAGGTGACTCACAAAGAAGTCCAGTCCTCCTGCAAAGGGAGAGGAATTAGAGCTTCCCAATTTGTGGGCATATTTTTAAACCACCACAACCCTGCATTCCTAGAGGAACCATATATCCAATTTATGGTCACCCAAGAATGTAAAGGCCAGGGCCCTTCCCCCAACTCAGGACTACTCTGAAGAGCCATACCAGCTTCATAGCTCCCTGTGGGGTCAGCTGAAGACTTCATTGAGATGCAACACAGCTCAACTTCCCACTGCCCTTTCCTTTCCTCTCTTTTCCTTTCCTCCTTCCCTCCCTCCCTCCTTCCTTCCTTTCTTCCTTCCTCCCTCCTCCCTCCTCCCTCCCTCCCTCTCTTCCTTCCTTCTTCCCTCCCTTCCTTCCTTCCTTCCTTCCTTCCTTCCTTCCTTCCTTCCTTCCTTCCTTCCTTCCTTCCTTCCTCCCTCCCTCCCTTCCTTCCTTCTTCCCTTCCTCCCTCCCCTCTTTCTTCCTTCCTTTTCACATGTGATGTTCCCAAGAGCACCCTCTGATCAACCTGCTACCCTCTGATTTCCACCTCAGAGTCAGCTTCCCAGGTAATACACCTGTAAAAATAGTGGTTGGGTTAATGTGCTAACGTATTTTTCTAGTGTTAAATCTAGCAATCTCTTTCTTTATGGATTCTGCCCTGTGGGAGTGTTTAGAAAGGCCTTCCAATCCTGAGATGAGATAAATACCTAAATTTTGTTTTAGGTAATTTATGATTTCAAATATAATTGGAGGTTTTAAAACATGTCTTGTGAGGTTGAGATCTAATTTCACTTTTGTCAGTGTTTCATCAATTGTCCTAGCAGCAGTTTTTTTAAAATAAGTTTTCTACTGATTTTAAATAATACCTTTACATATGTGCTAAATTCTACTGGATAATTGAGTTGGTTTCTGAGTTTTTTATTCTGCTCTAGACTCCAGCCAACTTTTTATTGTTGTATTTTTGAGGTAGATTCTAATATTTAAAATACAAGCCATTTTTCTTTTCTTTCAATATTGTCATGCGTTTATTCTCTTAGGATAATGGTAGAGTCAATTTGACAAATGCTCCACCTCCCAAAACTGCACTGAGATTTTGATTTGGAAGTCAAAATCTGTTACATTTATGATGTCAGTTCTTCCAAAATATCTTTATAATATTAAAACTAACTTCCCATCAAAGGACATATGTCTACGTATTAAAGTTTTGTTTGAAATGTTTTGTTAAAGTTCTTTCTGGTATGGTTGTGTGTATGGAAGGGTATACATGGGGAAGCATGTATGTGATCCTGTATGAGGGGTTATGTGTGTGTAGGGTGTGTGAACGTGTGTTTACATGGCTCTCATTGTGCTTAGTAAGCTTATTGAAAATATGTTATGGCTTTTGTTGCTATTGGTGATAAATTTTTCTTCACTATGCCTCCTAGTTTGTTATTTTTAGTGTATAGGAAAGATTTGAGATCTATGTATCTATTTTTGTTCATAAGCCACGGTCCCTTCTGTTTCTAATACTTTTCTAATTGATTTGCGTTGATTTTCTTAGGTAAACAATAATATAATCTGCAAATAATGACATTTTTCTCTTCCACTTCAATATTTAGACCAACAAAGAGGGAAGCATGACCCTCAAGAGGAAGAGCACGTATTTGCCTTGTGCTAGTTTTGTTTCCTTCTTGCACACAAGTAATATATGTACATAATTTAAATTTTTTTAAATTAAACTGATTTGAAATGCAGCCATCTATCTTAACATTTGTATTTTCTTTATTATAGACTATTTTCTATGCCAATTTATATGTGTATATTTTTTAATATTTGAATTTATAGGTGTAAAATTAGACATTATTTGTAACATGGATTTTCAACTTTCTACATCATGAAAGTATTTTCAGGAACATAAATATATCTATACCTTACTTTTATATTACTGTTATGTCTTTGAATTGTAATTTATTCAATCAAGCTTCTATTTTATGACATTGAAGTTGTGTCCGATTTTTAATATTCTAAATAGACTTACAATACACTTCCTTTTTAGAATAGTCTAATCACTGTGTCCTTCCCCTGTCCCACTTAGGATAAATTCCTAGAAATGGAATTGGTGAGTCAAATGATATACATGTTCTAAAAAATATTTGATTTACACTATATTGTCCTACCAATAGTTACAAGGGGATTTGTAATTTTGTTTGTTTTGTTGGAGCTTGCCTCATCTTCACTCTCACTAACTGATTTTATCATTCTTTTTCATCTTTGCCAATCTGAAAAAAAAAGAGGCATCTTATATCAATGTGAGTTTCTTTGATTAATAGGCAGACTGAATATAGTTGGAAATTGTATCCTTCTTTTGAGACAAACTTACATAGTTGTCTAGATTTATATTTTAAAAGGGGTGATTATGTAATTTTGTTATTAAATTTTCAGCATTCCATGCATATAAACAATATTCACCTCTTTTGTTAGACATATGGCAAACATTTTTCATAGTTTACATTATGACATAATAGGAAGCCATATAAAATCACATAGTATATATCTGTATATTCTATCACATGGTCTTATGAAATATCAACATACTTGTCAATTCATCTCAGAAAAAAAAACCTTTTAAAAAAAGCAGCAAAACACTTCCGTTACAATTGATATACTCTGTGTTCCTCCTCATAACTGTATTTCTGTTACTCCCCTCCAAATCTAATCACTATCCTAATATTTTTATCTGTCATTCCCATGCATGTTTTAATAGCAATACAATATATATGTGTATCCATAAATGACGTATATGATACTGTTTTGTGTGTTTCGTGTTTTGAAACATTACATAAATGGAATCATACTGTATTTTTTGTCCTTCTGTAATTTGTTTTCAACATTATGTTTTAGAAATGTATTCATATTGAATTACCAGCTTTAATTCACTCATTTTAATGGAGGCATTATACTTTATTTTATAAGCGTACCACAATTTATTCATTTTCTTGTGTTAGGCACATACGGTTTTTTCTAAATTTTTATTAGAAGAACAACACTGCAATGAACATTATTGTACATGACTCTTTATTTATGCAAGAGTTTCTCCAGGCATATGCCAATATGTGAACTGTCTACATAACTGTGTACACATTTTCAGAGTTCCTAGATAGGGCCAAATAGTTCCCACAAGCAGTGATAACATTTTACTCTCTTATGAATACTGTCGTTTTCACTCCAATTTCTAGTATTATCAGACTTTACATTTTGACAGTATTATGGGTGAAAAGGGGTATCTCATTGTTTTATTTTTACATTTCCCTCATTGCAAGTGACTTTGGTTCTCTTTTCATGCACTCATTGGCCATCAGGGTTCCCTCTAAGCCAAATCCTCACGTGGTTTGCCAATTCTGTTTTTCCTTCTCATTGAATTGCAGTATTCCTTTATAATGATACATGTTGCAGATTGTTCTACTGTCTGTGGTTGGCTTAATAAATTTGCATGGTGTCTGTCTCAAACTTAAATGTGATCTCACTTATCAGTCTTTTTCAGAGTTTGGGCTGTGTGTGTTTGTTTTAAATACATCTTTCCTTACCCAGAGATCACAAAGATAGTCTCCTATACTTTCTTTTAAAAATTAAAAACTTTTGCTTTTCATATTTAGATTTTTAATATACTTAGACTTAATCTTTTATATAGTGTGACATAGGGATTTAATTTTATTCTTTCCAGATAGATAACCTGCTCTCCCAGAACCATTTGTTAAATAGTTCATCCTTTGCCACTGGTTAGTTACTGCCTTTTCTGGCATATCAACTTTCTGTATCTGAGTGACTCTGTTTCTGTGATCTCTGTCCTGTCCAACTGCTCTCCTTGCCAGTTCTTCCACCAATACCACATTATATGAATCAGACCTTTATGGTGTCTTGATGCATGATCAAAAATTTCCTGTACAGGTTTTTTTTTCCAAAGTTGTTTTTTAAAATGTAGTCAAATATAACATTTTCCCATTTATATTTAGTTTTGTGTTTGGAAAGGTTTGCCCCACCCAAGATTGCATAAATGTCAGAGGGACAATGTATAAATAGTTGATAGCTTTTTCCATCCTTCTCCATGCCAAAGACTATTCTGTATCTGTTTACTTAGATTCCTGATTCTTTATCATGTTTACAAAGAATTGGTAGAAAGAGCTGCAGAAGCAGAAGGAGCTAGAAAAGAGGTAGGCAGACTTTTAACATAGAAAGAGAAATAATTCTAGTAAAAGAAAAAAGTCTATCTACAGGAGAGGGAAGAAGAAGAGAGTTGAGCCATGAATTCTCAGTTTCAGAAGAAGTTTTTATTGGAAGTTTAAGGGTGGAATAAGGACAGAATTTTGTAGCTACCAGCTGCCATGCATATGGAGGATACAGAGAATCGCAGAGATGGGGGGAAGTTTTTTAAATGTTTTGTTGTCCATTAAGAATGTTCTTCTCTTATACATGTGTATGCTATCACTACAATCCATTGGTGTCTACTAGAGAGATAAAAGATTTAAAGTTCTTTCAGCTATGTTTTTCTGTATGACAGTTTGACTGTTATTCTGTATAGACTGTTTTGACTCTCCTTCCATGTTAAGACTGAACTGTGAAGCTGTCCAGGTTTTATTTCAGTCAGTAAAATTCACTTGTTTGTTTTTCAATACTTTCATAATTCAATTTACAATTTATTTTAATATGTAACAAATGCACATAGTAGAAAAGAGATGTCCCTCTCATGCCTGCTCTCCAGTCTCCAATTTATCTTCTTCAGAGGCAAATTGGATGACCAGTTTCTTAGGTAATTTTCAGAGATACTGTATATATAAACCAGGTATATACTTTACATTTCCCCCACCTCTTTTTTTCCACATAGAATGATGTACTACATAAAGTAGTTTATGCTTTACTTTTGTCTCCACTGAACACTTTATTTGGAGATCATTCCTCATCAGTGATGCATAAAGGTCTTCCTTATTATTTTGAAGAACAGCATCATATTTTATTATATGGACACACCAGTGGATTTATCCAGTCCTTTGTAGTGGGCCTTTACATTTATCCAGTGCTTTACTGCTGTAACTGGTATGTGGAACAAGCATGACTCATGACATCAAAAGACAACTTTTTCTTCTATCATTGCTTTACAAGTATTTCTTTAGGATAACACTTCCTGCCTTTGTTTGAAAATATTGGCTTTTCTCATGATTTTTCACTTTTAGTCAAAAACACAGCATCATTTCAGAAATTAGATCTATTCCTATGTAATAAAACACTGAACTTGACCTACTGCTACATCTTTTCCCCTCTGGCAGGAAGCCTGCACTGGGGAAAGGACCTTGTCTACCTGCCTCTCTTCCCTGCATCATGCCCCCACTAGTTGCTGTTTCATTACCCGGTAAGGATCAAGGTGAGGCTGGTGTGGAGTGATCAAGGAAAGGTGAAGGGATGAAATGGTTGTCATTTGGCTGAATGATTTTGAGTTCTCTGCTTCTGATGGATGGCTCATCCTGCCTCCTTCTCTTGTGGAACTTTTTGGGGGGTTTTGGAGGCAGCTCTTCTCTATAGTTCTTCTGACCTGTTCCTGATGGTCTTTTGGGACTCCTCCTTGGCATGGGCATGTGGAGCTATCTCCAACCTTGCTCCACCAAATTCTTCTTGGTCTTATTGAACCAGACCCAGGGAAACCTCAGGCTGGTCCTCCCTTGGGCACATGGCCCATATCTGGTCTTGAAAACACTTGTATGTCCCTTGACCTAAGCATCCCTGGTCCCAACACAGCAGTGATTGCAGGGCTCTGCCACTAAAAGTAAGAGGCAGCCCTTCTCTGTCTTCTGGATTTCATAGAAGAGTCAATCCATGGCCCCAGGACAGTTTAGCACCTTCAAGTCCAGCATGGGCATTTTTCTTCCATGTCTCTCACTGCTGGAAGTTCCTCTTGAACTTATCCAAGAGATGCTGTACAACCCATTCCTAGTTGTCATGGTAGGCTCCCATGCTGCTCCCCCAAAGGTAGAGTGAAGACCCCATAAAAACAATAGCTCTAAAGAATTCCTTCCCCAAGTCTCCCACCCTTGCGGTGTCTGACCTTGTTTTCATCCTTGATCTGGCTGAGTAGCCCAAGAATCATTGCACAGATTCTAGGCCAAATTCCTTTGTCCATCTACAGTAACAGAGGGAGTCTATGACACATTCACTCTGGTGTCCTGAGCCAAGAAGATTTCCATGCTAGTATCTTGTTATAATGTCATAAATAACACTGCCATTAATATTCTTGTCCAAAGATATTTATTTGTGCACATGGGCCAGTATATCTACATGAATTGCCAGATGAATTAACAGAAAAGAAATAGTAGGGCCAAAGTGTATAAGCATCCTTTCATTTTACTAGACATTGCCAAATTGCCATCCAAAGAGTCACACAGAATTTTCTCTTTATGAAAAATGTATGAGTACCTGTTTCTCACCCCCTTGATTAGATTCATATTTACATCTACCTGGATTTATTCTGATGTAATCATATTTTAACTCCTCACATATACTCCAGTCCCACATATATTAAACAGTAAATTCAAGTGTATTTACTGAATAAATTTATCATTTCCCCGCTGAAATGCCACTTTGATCTTACAATACATTCTTGAATATTTCTGGACTTTTTCTGGGCTTTCTCTTTTGTTCCAACTGATGTGTTTTGTCTATTCCTGTCCTAATTCCATATGATTGTGATTATTGCAACTTTATTATACATTTTAATATTTGGTAGGAAAACTCCTATTTCATTACTCTCCTTTTTCAAAAATTCCCTAAATCTTCTCAAAATTTATTCTTTCAGTGATTTGTAGAATCGATTTGCCTAGTTCTAAAAAAAATCCATATGGATTTCTATGAAGATTACAAAAAATTTATAGTCTAATTTGTGGGAAATGGGAAACTTCCAGTATTAAATGTTCCCAAATGAGAACATAATAGTCTCATTAGTTATTTTTTACAATTTTATCATTTAAATGAGCTTTGTAATTTTATTCATACAATGCATTCCTGTCTATTTCTATAACCCTAAATATGTATGACATTGCATATATTTGTTACTATTGTATTAAATCATTTTCCCATTAATTTTTAGTTACTATTGGCATATAAAAATCTTATTTTTGAACAATCTTTCTATTTCTAGTCATTTTTAGCTTGTTTTCTTGGGCTTTCTAAATAGGCAATCATATTATCTGTAAGTAATGATAACATTACTAACTCTGTTCCAATATCTATACTACTTATTTGAATTCTGTTTAATTCCCAAGGTTTTCATGGCCATCACAAAATTAAATTTGTAAAATTCACATCTATTAATGTCCTCAAATCTTGACAAAAGTTGTGAGGATACATGCCAAAATGTTAACAGTAGTTATTTTGTCATAACTTATGTATTTTGGTAATATTTACAGTAAATATCAGTAAAGTCAGCAAAACTAATTTCTGCAATTAATTTGAGTCTATATTTTTGTTGTTATCCAAGTCAAGAATGAAAAGAGTATCTACTCTTCTACTTCTAGTGATGATGAATTAACAGAAATAGGATTTTCCCTCCAACCTTAAACAATTAGAAGTTGAAATAAATGAAATGACTATTTTTAGATATTGGACAATAGGCAGCTGAGCATTATGATTCCTGAAGAAAGAAAAACAAATGATGAGATCTCTATGAGTGCACTGGGCCTGTAAGCATCTCCAGACCATCGAACAGGGAAGGGATTCCAATATGTGAATGGCAGTCTCACAAAGTTTAGGAAATAATTACTAGGTGTAGTAAGCCATGTAGCAGAAGAGCTTGAAAGATATGCATAAAGGTCCCCTTCAGTCTTTGATGAAATACTAAGGTGTTTATAGAATGAAGCTTCATGAGACTGGGAAAAGAATAATCAGGGAGCCACAAGCTGAAAAATTCTAAGAGATCAAACAGGGATGGGAGATTCCTTATTGAACATTCAAAGCATTCAGTAGAGATCCTAAAAGAATCACGTCTTAGTAGTAGGACTAAATTAGCCCTAAAGGCCCACCAGAAAAATGTTTAAAAATAGTCTGTGAAAAGATAAAACTGAACCACTAGTACCTTAACTACCTACTATAACAAAGTTCAATGCTATTTAAAGGAAGACAACAAAATTCAGACTCTCAACAATGTATCAGCATTGATACATTGCCTAGCCTCCAATTAAAAATTTTCAGACATGAAAAGAAGCAGAAAATGTAATGTATAACCAGAAAAAAAATCATTCAGTGGTGACACAGGTTTAAAGACCCAGAAGGTATTGATGATGGACTTGTCAAAGGTTGCTTAAACAGCTATTCTGAATATATTCAAAAATTTAAACAAGAGATATGAAAATAGTGGACACAATGGAAGATATATAAAGATATATATATATATATAAAGATATATATATACACACACACACATACACAAACATACACACATCTGAAATGAAAATGATACTGGGTGGAATTAATAGAATATTAGAAACAACAGAAGAAAATTAGTGAACTTGAAGGCATAACGGTGGAAACTATACAAATGAAGCACAGAGAGAAAACTGGGAAAAAATTAGCAGTCTCAGTGATGTGTGAGACAATATCAAGGGATCAGGGGCATAATATGTACCCATTTGTTATTGGAGTGTCAGAAGGAAAAGGGAGAGGTGCATAAAAGTACTCGAAGAAACTGAAAAAAATTTAAATTTGATGAAAATTATAAACCCACAGAGCCAGAAAGGTCAGCAAACCACAAGAAGGAGTAACACAAAGAGAATCACACCATTACAAACATTTCTGAAAAGACCTTTCACGGGTTTTCAGATTTCTTAATGATTTTTTAAAGAGGAAGTCTTAAAAGGCAGCCAGAGGAAAAAGAAACATTATATACAGACAAATATAAGCTTATCAAAGACTTCTCATCAAAGACTATGCAAACCAGAAAACAATGGAATGAAATCTTTAAAGCACTGAAACAATGGCTGAGCACGGTGGCTCAAGTCTGTAGTCTCAGCATTTTGGGAGGCTGAGGTAGGTGGATTGCTTCAGTTCAGGAGTTCAAGCCCAGCCTGGGCAACATGGCGAAAAATACAACAATAACAACAACAACAACAACGAAATAGCTGGAGGCTGAGGTCGGAGGATCCTTTGAGCCTGGGAGGCAGAGGTTGCAGTGAACTGAGATGGTGCCACTGTACTCCAGCCTGTGCAACAGAGTGAGACACCGTCTCAACAAAACAAAACAAAACAAAAATAACAAAAAATAAAGCTCTGCAACAAAGTATCAACCTAGAATTTTAAATCCAGTTAATATTTATTTTTTTAAAGTACAGTTAAATCATTTTCAGACAAAAATGGAGATAATTCATCATCTATAGGCTTTCTCTACAGGAAATGTTAGAAGAAGTAGTTCAAGTGGAAGAAAAACTATACCAGCTGGAAAACTGGGATCACAGCAAGGAGTGCAGAACACTGGAAAGGGTAAATATGTGGATAAATATAAAATGCGTTTTCTCATTTTAAAAATTTCTTTAAAATACAATTAATTGTTTAAGCAAAAAAACGTAGCAATGCATTACAGGATTTAAACCTATGGGGAGGTAAAATATATGATAAAAAAAGTGCAAGAGATGAGGGACTAGAAGTACATCATAAGATTTTACATAATACATAAAAAGTATCATACCATTTGAAGACAGACTGTGATTAGTTTAAGAGACATACAATGTTTAGTACACAGGATGTAGTTTGCTGACTCTTGGTCTAAATGCTTCATATAGAAGGCAGAGCTGGCAGTCTATGGAGAAAAGCAAATCCCAACTACATGCTGTAAACTATTAAATATAAATTCACAGATAGATGAAAAGTAAAAAGATGGAGAAAGATAAGTGATATAAACATTAATCATAAGAAAGCTGGAGAGGCTATTTTAATATCAAGATTAACTCAAGAACAAATTATATGTGAGAAAAAATATATTATAATGATGAAAGGGTAAATTCGTGAAAAAGATATAACAATCCTAAATGTGCCTGTACCCAATAAAATAGCTCTGAAACAGACGAAACAAAGGCCAACATGCTGAAAGAAAAATTTGACAAATCCATAACTGTAATTAGAATTTTTAACACTTCTTTCTCAGTAATTCTTTCAGTAGACAGAAAATGAGCAAGTCTTTTGAAAACCCATATAACACTATTAAGCAGCATGACTGTTATAGACTGAATGTTTGTGTCACCCTACCCCAAATGTTATGATGTTTGGAGGTGGGGCCTTTGGGTTAATTAGGTTTAGATGAGGTCTTGAGAGTAGATGATGGGATTAAGTTTCCTATAAGAAGAGGAAGAGACCAGAGACTTTCTCTCCACCATGTGAGAGCACAGCAAGAAGGTGACTGTCTGAAAGCCAGTAAACGGCCCCTTACCAGGCACTGAGTCTGCTGGCACCTAGATCTTGAACTTCCCAGCCTCGAGAACTGTGAGGAATGTGTCTGTTGTTTAAGCCACTGAGTCTATGGTATTTTGTCATAGCAGCTCAAGATGACTAAGACAATGACCTAACTGAAATTTATAGAACATCTGTACATCAACAAAATATATATCTTCTCAAAGGCATATGACAGCAGACAGATCATATGCTCAACCACTTATTCAAAAATCTCAATAAACTAGAAAAGGATTGAACCTTATAGAGTATGTTATCTGGAAATAATTGAACTAAACTAGAAATCAATAAAAGAAAGATATTTGGAAAACACCCAAGTGTTTGGAAATTAAACAAGTCTTTATAAATAATCAATGGAGCAAAGAAGAAATTACATATAAAATTACAAAATAGTTTGAAGAGAATGAAAATGGAAAAGGTCTATCAGATTCATGGTCTCTAGTTAAGGCAGTGCTTAGAGGCAAATTCATCTTGTAAACTGTTTATATTAAAAAAGAAGAAAGGGTGGCACATGTCATCAGGATCTCCTGAGGCTGTGTCATGGAAACAGAAAAATAAAATAAAAGCAGAAAGGTCCAAAATTAATAACATAACTAATCAGTCTAAGAAATTACAAAAAGAAGAAAAAAATTAAGCCTAAGGAAGTAGAAAAAAGTGTTATTAGTAAGAGCAGTAATCAAAGACACAGGAAAGAGAAAAACATGAGAGAAAATCAATAAAAGCAAAAGTTGGTTCTTTGAAAATAATTTTTCAAATTAGAAATCTCTAGCTAAATTTATCAAATTAGAGGAAGACACAAATGAATGACCAACAGCAGGAATAAAAGAGGGGAAGTTAATTCAGATCTTATGTACATTAAAGAGTCACAAAATAATATTAGGAATTCGGCTATGACAATAAATTTGACAACTTACAGGAAATGCATAATTTTTATAAGTAAACAATCTGTTAAAATTAGATTTAAAATTAAAAACAGTCACACAAATAAAACACTAGGCTCAAATAGCTCACTCATGAATTCTATCAAATATTTAAGAAATAATGTTTACAATATAACTAATCAGATATAAACTCTTTCATAAAATAGAGGAAGACTCCAGCATTACCATAATACCACACTAGATGTAGACATTGCAAAAAGAGAAAATAACAGGACAATATCCCTCATAACATGGACATGAAAATCCTCAACAAAACACTAGCAAATTGAATCCAGCAATATATATAAGGTTGACCAAAGGAGGTTTATTTTTCCCAGAAATGTAAGGTTGGCTTAACATTCAATAATCAATCAATGTGTTTCGCCAAGGTAAAAAATAATACAATAAAAATTTCAATCAATCAAGAAAAGCACTTGACATAATGCAACTTCCTTTCATGATAAAAATTTTCAATGAGCTAGGAACAAAAGGTAATGATATTAACCAGTTTTTAAAAAATCTTTGAAAAACCTATACCTCATACAGTACTCAATGATGACACACAATGCTTTCCTCCTAAAGTGGAAAGCAAGACAAAGATGTCCACTCTGACCTCTTCTATTCAATGTTTTACTGGAGATCCTAGCAAGTACAATAAGGCAAGAAAATGAAACAAAAGGAATAAAGTTGGATAAATATTAGTACACTCTATTTAGAGATGACATGATCAGGTACACAAATCACAGGGAATCAATCTACCAAAAAAATTCATACTAGAACAAATACATGAATTTAGAAGAGTTACAGAATAAAACGTCAATAAACAAATGTACATTGTACTTTTATATACTAGCAATGGAACTTCACTGGAAATTAAACTTTAAAAAAGCATCATTTACAATAGCATCAAAAACATGGTATATTTAGGAGTAAAATTAAAATATGTATTTGTATGATCTATACCATGCAACTTACAAAACACTTCTGAGAAAAAGAAAATTTATTTTTATTTATTTTTTATTATACTTTATGTTCTAGGGTACATGTGCACAATGTGCAGGTTTGTTACATATGTATACATGTGCCATGTTGGTGTGCTGCACCCATTAACTCGTCATTTACATTAGGTATATCTCCTAATGCTATCCCTCCCCCGCCCCGACCCTGCAACAGGCCCCAGTGTGTGATGTTCCCTTTCCTGTGTCCAAGTGTTCTCATTGTTCAGTTCCCACCTATGAGTGAGAACATGCAGTGTTTGGTTTTCTGTTCTTGTGATACTTTGCTGAGAATCATGGTTTCCAGCTGCATCCATATCCCTACAAAGGACATGAACTCATTATTTTTTATGGCTGCATAGTATTCCATGGTGTATATGGGCCACATTTTCTTAATCCAGTCTCTCTTTGATGGACATTTGGGTTGGTTCCAAGTCTTTGCTATTGTGAATAGTGCCACAATAAGCATATGTGTACATGTATCTTTATAGCAGCATGATTTATAATCCTTTGGGTATATACCCAGTAATGGGATGGCTGAGTCAAATGGTATTTCTAGTTCTAGATCCATGAGGAATCGCCACACTGTCTTCCACAATGGTTGAACTAGTTTACAGTCCACTAACAGTGTAAAAGTGTTCCTATTTCTCCACATCCTCTCTAGCACCTGTTGTTTCCTAACTTTGTAATGATTGCCATTCTAACTGGTGTGAGATGGTATCTCATTGTGGTTTTGATTTGCATTTCTCTGATGGCAAGTGATGATGAGGATTTTTTCATGTGTCTGTTGGCTGTATAAATGTCTTCTTTTGAGAAGTGTCTGTTCATATCATTTGCCCACTTTTTGATGGGGTTGTTTGTTTTTTTCTTGTAAATTTGTTTGAGTTCTTTGTAGGTTCTGGATATTAGCCCTTTGTCAGATGAGTAGATTGCAAAAATTTTCTCCCATTCTGT
The DNA here is from genome assembly GCF_007565055.1 of Rhinopithecus roxellana. Classification (NCBI taxonomy): domain Eukaryota; kingdom Metazoa; phylum Chordata; class Mammalia; order Primates; family Cercopithecidae; genus Rhinopithecus; species Rhinopithecus roxellana. The sequence continues at coordinate 25,235,220 of NC_044565.1, forward strand.
AGGTTGCCTGTTCACTCTGATGGTAGTTTCTTTTGCTGTGCAGAAGCTCTTTAGTTTAATTAGATCCCATTTGTCAAGTTTGGCTTTTGTTGTCATTGCTTTTGGTATTTTAGACATGAAATCTTTGCCCATGCCTATGTCCTGAATGGAATTGCCTAGGTTTTCTTCTAGGGTTTTTATGGTTTTAGGTCTCACATTTAAGTCTCTAATCCATCTTGAATTAATTTTTGTATATAGGAGTAAGGAAGGGATCCAGTTTCAGCTTTCTACTTATGGCTAGCCAGTTTTCCCAGCACCATTTATTAAATAGGGAATCCTTTCCCCATTTCTTGTTTTTGTCAGGTTTGTCAAAGATCAGATGGTTGTAGATGTGTGGTATTATTTCTGAGGGCTCTCTTCTGTTCCATTGGTCTATATCTCTGTTTTGGTACCAGTACCATGCTGTTTTGGTTACTGTAGCCTTGTAGTATAGTTTGAAGTCAGGTAGCGTGATGCCTCCAGCTTTGTTCTTTTGGCTTAGGATTGTCTTGGCAATGTGGGTTCTTTTTTGGTTCCATATGAACTTTAAAGCAGTTTTTTCCAATTGTGTGAAGAAAGTCATTGGTAGCTTAATGGGGATGGCATTTAATCTATAAATTACCTTGGGCAGTATGGCCATTTTCATGACATTTATTCTTCCTATCCATGAGCATGGAATGTTTTTCCATTTGTTTGTGTCCTCTTTTATTTCATTGAGCAGTGGTTTGTAGTCCTCCTTAAAGAGGTCCTTCACATCCCTTGTAAGTTGGATTCCTAGGTATTTTATTCTCTTTGAAGCAATTATGAATGGGAGTTCACTCATGATTTGGCTCTCTGTTTCTCTGTTATTGGTGTATAAAAATGTTCGTGATTTTTGCACGTTGATTTTGTATCCTGAGACTTTGCTGAAGTTGCTCATCAGCTTAAGGAGATTTTGGGCTGAGACGATGGGGTTTTCTAAATATACAATCATGTTATCTGTAAACAGGGACAATTTGACTTCCTCTTTTCCTAATTGGATACCCTTTATTTCTTTCTCTTGCCTGATTGCCCTGGCCAGAACTTCCAACACTATGTTGAATAGGAGTGGTGAGAGAGGGCATCCCTGCCTTGTGCCAGTTTTCAAGGGGAATGCTTCCAGTTTTTGCCCATTCAGTATGATATTGGCTGTGGGTTTGTCATAAATAACTCTTATTATTTTGAGATACATTCCATCAATACAGAATTTATTGAGAGTTTTTAGCATGAAGGGCTGTTGAATTTTGTCAAAGGCCTTTTCTGCATCTGTTGAGATAATCATGTGGTTTTTGTCTTTGGTTCTGTTTATATGCTGGATTATGTTTATTGATTTGTGTATATTGAACCAGTCTTGCATCCCAAGGATGAAGCCCACTTGATCATGGTAGATAAGCTTTTTGATGTGCTTCTGGATTCCGTTTGTCAGTATTCTATTGAGGATTTTTGCATTGATGTTCATCAGGGATATTGGTCTAAAATTCTCTTTTTTTTGTTGTGTCTCTGCCAGGCTTTGGTATCAGGATGATGTTGGCCTCATAAAATGAGTTAGGGAGTATTCCTTCTTTTCTATTGATTGGAATAGTTTCAGAAGGAATGGTACCAGCTCCTCTTTATACCTCTGGTAGAATTCAGCTGTGAATCCGTCTGGTCCTGGACTTTGGTTGGTAGGCTATTAATTATTGCCTCAATTTCAGAGCCTGCTATTGGTCTATTCAGAGATTCAACTTCTTCCTGGTTTAGTCTTGGGAGAGTGTATGTGTCCAGGAATGTATCCATTTCTTTTAGGTTTTCTAGTTTATTTGTGTAGAGGTGTTTATAGTATTCTCTGATGGTAGTTTGTATTTCTGTGGGGTCGGTGGTGATATCCCCTTTATTATTTTTTATTGCATCTATTTGATTCTTCCCTCTCTTCTTCTTTATTAGTCTTGCTAGTGGTCTCTCAATTTTGTTGATCATTTCAAAAAACCAGCTCCTGGCTTCATTGATTTTTTTGAAGGGTTTTTTTGTGTCTCTATCTCCTTCAGTTCTGCTCTGATCTTAGTTATTTCTTGCCTTCTGCTAGCTTTTGAATGTGTTTGCTCTTGTTTCTCTAGTTCTTTTAATTGTGATGTTAAAGTATCAATTTTAGATCTTTCCTGCTTTCTCTTGTGGGCATTTAGTGCTATAAATTTCCCTCTACATACTGCTTTAAATGTGTCCCAGAGATTCTGGTATGTTGTATCTTTGTTCTCATTGGTTTCAAAGAACATCTTTATTTCTGCCTTCATTTCCTTATGTACCCAGTAGTCATTCAGGAGCAGGTTGTTCAGTTTCCATGTAGTTGAGTGGTTTTGAGTGAGTTTCTTAATCCTGAGTTCTAGTTTGATTGCACTGTGGTCTCAGAGACAGTTTGTTGTAATTTCTATTCTTTTACATTTGCTGAGGAGTGCTTTAGTTCCAACTATGTGGTCAATTTTGGAATAAGTGCGATGTAGTGCTGAGAAGAATGTATGTTCTGTTGCTTTGTGGTGGAGAGTTTTGTAGATGTCTATTAGGTCCGCTTGGTGCAGAGTTGAATTCAATTCCTGGATATCCTTGTTAACTTTCTGTCTCGTTGATCTGTCTGATGTTGACAGTGGGGTGTTAAAGTCTCCCATTATTATTGTGTGGGAGTCTAAGTCTCTTTGTAAGTCTCTAAGGACTTGCTTTATGAATCTGGGTGCTCCTGTATTGGGTGCATATATATTTAGGATAGTTAGCTCTTCTTGTTGAATTGATCCCTTTACCATTATGTAATGTCCTTCTTTGTCTCTTTTGATCTTTGTTGGTTTAAAGTCTGTTTTATCAGAGACTAGGATTGCAACCCCTGCCTTTTTTTGTTTTCCATTTGCTTGGTAGATCTTCCTTCATCCCTTTATTTTGAGCCTATGTATGTCTCTGCATGTGAGATGGGTCTCCTGAATACAGCAGACTGATGGGTCTTGACTCTATCCAATTTGCCAGTCTGTGTCTTTTAATTGGGGCATTTAGCCCATTTACATTTAAGGTTAATATTGTTATGTGTGAACTTGATCCTGTTATGATGTTAGCTGGTTATTTTGCTCATTAGTTGATGCAGTTTCTTCCTAGCATTGATGGTCTTTACATTTTGGCATGTTTTTGCAGTGGCTAGTATCAGTTGTTCCTTTCCATGTTTAGTGCTTCCTTCAGGAACTCTTGTAGGGCGGGCCTGGTGTTGACAAAATCTCTCAGCATTTGCTTGTCTGTAAAGGATTTTATTTCTCCTTCACTTAGGAACTTAGTTTGGCTGGATATGAAATTCTGGGTTGAAAATTCTTTAAGGATGTTGAATATTGACCCCCACTCCCTTCTGGCTTGTAGAGTTTCTGCTGAGAGATCCGCTGTTAGTCTGATGGGCTTCCCTTTGTGGGTAAACTGACCTTTCTCTCTGGCTGCCCTTAACAATTTTTCCTTCATTTCAACTTTGGTGAATCTGACAATTATGTGTCTTGGAGTTGCTCTTCTTGAGGAGTATCTTTGTAGTGTTCTCTGTATTTCCTGAATTTGAATGTTGGCCTGCCTTGCTACGTTGGGGAAGTTCTCCTGGGTAATATCCTGCAGAGTGTTTTCCAACTTGGTTCCATTCTCCCTGTCACTTTCAGGTACACCAATCAGACATAGATTTGGTCTTTTCACATAGTCCCATATTTTTTGGAGGCTTTGTTCATTTCTTTTTACTCTTTTTTCTCTAAGCTTCTCTTCTCACTTCATTTCATTCATTTGATCTTCAATCACTGATACTCTTTCTTCCAGTTGATCGAGTCGGTTACTGAAGCTTGTGCATTTGTCATGTAGTTCTCACGTCATGGTTTTCAGCTCTATCAGGTCCTTTAAGGACTTCTCTATATTGGTTATTTTAGCCATTTGCCAAATCTTTTTTCAAGGTTTTTAGCTTCTTTGCGATGGGTTCGAACTTCCTCCTTTAGCTCGGAGAAGTCTGATCGTCTGAAGCCTTCTTCTCTTAACTTGTCAAAGTCATTCTCTGTCCAGCTTTATTCCATTGCTAGTGAGGAGCTGCATTCCTTTGGAGGGGGAGAGGCGCTTTGATTTTTAGAATTTTCAGCTTTTCTGCACTGCTTTTTCCCCATCCTTGTGGTTTTATCTACCTTTGGTCTTTGATGGTGGTGACGTACAGATGGGGTTTTGGTGTAGATGTCCTTCTGTTTGTTAGTTTTCCTTCTAACAGGATCCTCGGCTGCAGGTCTATTGGATTTTGCTTGAGGTCCACTCCAGACCCTGTTTGCCTGGGTATCAGCAGCGGAGGCTGCAGAAGAGTGAATATTGCTGAACTGCAATTGTTGCTGCCTGATCATTCCCCTAGAACCTTTGTCTCAGAGGGGTACCTGGCCATGTGAGGTGTGAGGTGTCAGTCTGCCCCTAGTGGAGGGTGTCTCCCAGTTAGGCTACTCCGGGGTCAGGGACCCACTTGAGCAGGCAGTCTGTCCGTTCTCAAATCTCAAACTCCATGCTGGGAGAACCACTACTCTCTTCAAAGCTGTCAGACAGGGATATTTATATCTGCAGAGGTTTCTGCTGCCTTTTGTTTGGCTATGCCCTGTCCCCAGAGGTGGGGTCTACAAAGGCAGGCAGGCCTCCCTGAGCTGTGGTGGGCTCCACCCAGTTCGAGCTTCCCAGCTGCTTTGTTTACCTACTCAAGCCTCAGCAATGGCAAGCGCCCCTCCCCCAGCCTTGCTGCCACCTTGCAGTTAGATCTCAGACTGCTGTGCTAGCAATGAGGGAGGCTCTGTGGGCGTGGGACCCTCTGAACCAGGCACGGGATATAATCTCCTGGTGTGCCATTTGCTAAGACCCTTGGTAAAGCACAGTATTAGGGTGGGAGTGACCCGATTTTCCAGGTGATGTGTGTCATGGTTTCCCTTGGCTAGGAAGGGGAATTCCCTTCCCCCTTGCACTTCCCAGGTGAGGTGATGCCTCGCCCTGCTTCAGCTCTCACTCGGTGGGCTGCACCCACTATCCTGCACCCACTGTCCGACATGTCGCAGCGAGATGAACCTGGTACCTCAGTTGGAAATGCAGAAATCACCCATCTTCTGTGTCGCTCATGCTGGGAGCTGGAGGCTGGAGCTTTTCCTATTCGGCCATCTTGGAACTGCCCTAATTTTTGTATTTTTAGTAGAGACAGGGTTTTGCCATGTTAGCCAGGCTGGTCTCCAAGAAAATTTAAATAAGTAGAGAGAGAGATCATGTTCTTGGGTAGGGAGATTCAAAATCATTAAGATGCATATTCTGCCCAGTGAATCTATAGATTCAACTACAAACTCAGTCAGCATCCCCACAAGCTTTGTAATAGAAGTTGACAAGCTGATTCTACAATTTATATAGGAAAGCAAAGTAACTGGAATAGTCAAAATAATTTTGGAAAGAAGAACCAAGTTTGGAGGACTTACAATACTTGATTTCAAAGCTTACTATATTATACTGAACAAAAGAAGACAGGCACAAAAGAGCATTACTATATGATTCCATTTATACTAAACTCTTGAAAAATTAATCTACAGAAATAGAAAACAAAGTAATGGTTTCCTGGGGCCAGGAGTGAAGGTAGAAGGTAGAGATTAATTGGGAAGGACCACAAGTGAAGCTTCTAGGGCAATTAAAATGTTCTGTATCTCGACTGTGGTGGTGGTTACATGGTTATATACATTGTCAAAATTTATTTTGATATGCTTTAAATGTGTGCATTTTATTGTAGTAAATTTTACCCCAGTGAAGTTTGTCTTTTAAAAGAGTACCTATCAAACTATCCCTGTAAAAGATAAAGCTCTGGTACATGTTTATGTTTTGCTATTTAGTCTCACATTCCTCCTCTCAATTTTTGTCAAGTGATTAGGTATTTTTACTTCACTGGTGTCACTATTGTTTTTATATGTTTGTCTTTTAAAAATAGAACTTAAAAAGCCATCTGCTTCAAAGCAATATTAAGGACAATTGTTTAGACTTAGTTCTGTGTTTTACGTTACTTCAATAATCACCACTGTTTCTTTTATACCGTGACCTCCCCCACTTGTGAATTCCCTATATTTTTAAGTAAGTCTTTTTGGAAAATGTAGATTTGTGATATTTTCCCTGAATATGTATATAATCGTATTGCCTTAATACACAAATGACACCTTATCTTGCACATAGCATTCTTGAATCACAGCTTTTCCCTTCAAAATTCTACAGATAGATTTCTAGTTTCTTCCACTATCTAAAGTTGCAAAGAAATATGAGCCCAGCTTGATTTCTTTCAATCTTGAAAAATCTTTGTTTCCTTAGTTTCTGTGCTTACACGGCCTCCTGATTTCCCCTATTTCTTAGGACGCTGCTCGACTGCTTTGTAACACTTCCTCCTCTGCTCTTGAAGGCTGGTGCTCCCTGGGGTCGTGTCCAGGCTCCTTCTTCTTCTCATGCCATGCCAAGCCGTAGACTCAGTCAAGTCTGTATATTAAAGCACTCAATAAAACACATTGTTTTCTTGAAAAATACAAATTGCCACAATGAATTCAAAAAGCATAAAGCCTTTAGAAAACAATAAGAAATTAATTGAAAAGATTGATGCGGAACTACCATCAAAAATAGTACAATAATCTGACTGTTTTGTTACTCAAATGCTCATGGAATTGATTTCCATGTTACACAAACTGTTACAAAGAGTAGAAAAAGATGTAATAGATTACAGTTGGTTTTTAAACCTAGGTTAATTATGATACAGAAACCCAATAAATACATGAATAGAATGAAATAAACTACTTAACTACTTACCAATGCTAGAAAATCAAATCCAACACTACAGTAAAAGAATAATATAACACGAGGCAATAGACATTATTAAAAATAATGTAAACATAGTTTAATAGGAAATCTATTAAAATAGTTCATTGCATTTTTAGGTCAAAGGAGAAACTCTATAATCATCTAGATAGGTATGCAAAGGCAAGAAAAATCTGCTTTCTCTTAGGATGCAGAAAATCACAAGGAAATATTACTTCCTCTCCATAAACAATGTTTGTAAAAAGCCAGAAAATCTACAAAACTGACTTTTCCGGTGCCCATTAGAGCGCTGCTGTCACAAGGCTATAAGATGAGCTGAATTTCAAAGAGAGAAAAGCCCGTTTGAGGAGAGATAGAACATGCAAACTGTTTTGCTTTGGCAGAACACAGAAAAAAGAGGTGGCAGCAGCCCACTGCTGGAAGACTTTGCAAGCTCTGATACGTTAAAGATAACTGTAGCAATAACAGAACTGAAACTTAGTTTAACTATTGACTAGATTAACTCTACACTTTCCTCATCACACACACACACACACACACACACTACACACACACACACACACACACACACAAATGGCCTCACATTTAAAAAAAAAAAAAAAAAAGGGCATCTGTATCTCAGGGTGTGAGTACTATTTTTTCCTTTTCCTTTTCTTAAATTAGAAATGGGGTCTTTCTGTATTTCCCAGACTGATCTTGAACTCCTGGGCTCAAGCTATCCTCCTGCCTCAGCCTCCTGAGTAGCTGGGATTACAGGCACATGCCACCACACCCAACCCCAAGGCGTAAGTACTATTTATCTCCATCTCTGCTATTTTTCTACACACCATGTCTAATATTCAAAAAGAAATTATAAGACACAAAGAATTAATTTAAAAAGTATCAAGAGATAGGGTGATCAACAGAAATAGACCCACAGATGACTCAGATGTTGCAATGATAAAATAGGCACCTTAAAATAATGGTGATTAATATATTCAGGAATCTAGTGAAAAAGGTGGGCAAAATACTTAAACAGATGAAAAATTTCAACATAGAGTTGGAGACTATAAAAATGTCAAATAGAGAAAATATGACATCAGAGATAGAGAAGAATTTCTTTGATAGTCCTATCAGCAGACAAGGCATAAGAGAAAAGAATCATTGAACTTGAAGATAGGTCCATAGACATTTTCTAAACTGAAGCACAAGGGAAAAAAATATTTTAAGTCAAATAGATCCAAAAGCTGTAGGACAATGTAAAATTGGAGTCCCAGAACAAGAGACATAGAACTTGGTAGAAGAAATATATGAAGAGATAGTGGGTGACAACTTTTCCAGAATTACTGAAGGAAAACAAACTATAGATCCAAGAAGCTCAGAGAAAAAAAATACAAAAACGAAATAAAATCTGAAATATTACATATAGTCAAACTGCCAAAAACCCCAAACTTTCCCCATGTTCATCTGTAGTTTCAACAAAATCCCAATAAAAATTCTGTGGGTTTTTTGGTAGAAATTGACATGCTAACCCTATTTACACGGAAAAGCAAGAGAACTAGAATAGCCAAAATAATTTTGAAAAAAACAAAGCTGAAAGACTCAGACGACGTGATTTTAAGACTGTGGTACTGGTAAATGATAGGTACCAACGTCAACAGGACACACTAGAATCTAGACATGGACCCTCACATATATGGCTTATTGATTTTTGACAAAGGATAAAAAACAATTCACTAGAAAAAGCATGCCCTTTTCAACAAATGGTACTAAAGCAATTGGACATCACAGGAAAAAAAAAATTCAATCTATACCTTACTCTATACAAAAATTAATTACAAATGTACCATATACCTTAAGGTAAATTCTGAAACTATAAAACTTGTAGAAAAATACTTTGGAAGAAATCTTTTTGATTTGGGGTTTGGCAAAGCTATGACCTAAAAGTCATAATTCATTCAAGAAAAAAAATTGATAAATTGGGCTTCCTTGAAATAAAACTTCTGCTTTTCAAAAAACACAATTTAAAAAAAACAAAAAGACACAACACATTTGGGAGAAAATATTTTAAAACACAGATGTAATAAAGAATTTGCATGCAAAACATATAAGGAACTCTTAGAACTTAATAATAGGAAGACAATTAACCCAATTTAAAAATGTACAAATGATTTAAACACTTAATCAAAGAGGATACATGGGTAGCAAATAAGCACATGAAAGGATGCTCAACAGCATTAATCATTGGGAAAAACATAAATTAAAACAAAACCACAATGTGATACCACTACACTCCTAAAATGGCTAATGTTTAAAAAGTTGACAATACCAAATGCTACTGAGGGATGTGAGTAATTGAAACTTTCAAACATTGCCAGTGGAAATGCAAAATAGTACAGCCTCTTATGAAAACAGTTTGGCAGTTTCTTATAAAATTAAACATACTCTTACTATATACACATGACTCAGTAATTCTACTCCTAGGAATTTACCCAAGAAAAATAAAAACATATGTTCACCCAAATGAGTGGTATGTAAATTTTCAAGAGTTTTATTCATAATAGTCCCAAATTGGAAGTAACCCAAAAGGTTATCAACTCGTGAATGGATATGCAAATTATATCTATACAATGGAATACTACACAGCAATAAAAAGGAATGCACTATAGTTGTGCCTTCTTAATCGTGGCTCTGCATCAGCGGATTCAATCAACTATGGATTGAAAATATTTGGAAAGAAAAATAGATGGTTGCATCTGTACTGAACATTTACAGACTTTTTTCTTATCATTATTCCCTAAATGATACAACATATTACATAGCATTTACATTGTATTTGGTATAAGTAATTTAGAGATGATTTAGAGTATATGGGAGAATGTGCATAGCTTAAATGCAAATACTACATCATTTTATATCAGGGACTTGGGCATCCATGGATTTTGATACCCATGGGGGATCCTGAAGCAGTCTTTCAGGGATGCCAAGGGATGATTGTATTGATACATGCAACAACATGAATGAACCTCAAAAGCATTATATACAAAGCGAGAGAAGCCAGACATGAAAGGTTACATACTATGTGATTCCACTTATTTGATGATATGGTTCGCATTTGTGTCCCCACCCAAATCTCATGTCAAATTCTAATCCCCAGTGTTGGAGAAGCGACCTGGTAGGAGGTGATTGGATCATGAGGGCAGACCTCCCCCTTCCGGTTCTCGTGATAGTGTGTGAGTTCTCATGAGATCTGGTTGTTTAAAAGTGTGGTACCTAGGCCAGGTGCAGTGGCTCATGCCTGTAATCCCAGCCCTCTGGGAGGCTGAGGCAGGTGGATCACCTGAGGTCAGGAATTCGAGACCCACCAGCAAAACCCCATCTCTACTAAAAATACAAAAAATTAGCTGGGCATGGTGGTGAGTGCCTTCAATTCCAGCTACTCAGAAGGCTGAGGCAAGAGAATCGCTTGAACCTGGGAGGCAGAGGTTGCAGTGAGCAGAGATTGCACCATAGCACTCCAGGCTGAACAACAAGAACGAGACACCATCAAAAAAAAACCAAAAAAAAAACCAAAAAGTGTGGTACCTCCCATCTGCTCTCTCTTCCTCCTTCTCCAACCACATAGGATGTGCTTGCTTCCCTTTGTCTTCTGCCATTAATGTAAGTGTCCTGAGGCCTCCCTGGCCACGTTTCCTGTACAGACTACAGAACCATGAGTCAATTCAACCTCTTTTATTTATAAATTCCCCAGTCTCAGGTAGTTCTTTACAGCAATGTGAGAATGGACTTATACATTTGACATTCTGGAAAAGGCAAAGCTATAGGAATAGAAATCATCTAGGACTCCCCAAGTTCATAAGCATAAATATTCTCCATGTTAATTCCTTCCATGCAAATAAACTTATACAAAAACAAATTTGTGTGGGAAAAACTCAGCTTCAAGCTTTCCCATCTTAACGTTCAGAGGGATGTTTATTACCATGTTATTTATAATAGACATTTAAAATAAAAATTTGGCAGACAAGAAGGCAGACATCCAATTATGTTATAGAAGATATTAATGCCCTAGGGAGATGTTTGTGTCAGAATAGGAAAAGTAGAAACACTAGTAGCTCACAACTATGGACTGGCCACTGCACAGGGCAGTTCTCTAGATACCTTATAGGTGTCACACCATTTCATCCTGGCAACTGCTATGTCATTATTGCCGTTATTGTTTTGTGAATTTCAGATGAGGGACCAGAGGTTTAGGGAGTTGATGAAACATGCCAGCAAGTGGTGGGGCTGAGATTTGAACTCACGTAGTCTACTAGACTCAAAACTCTAACCATTACACTTTAGTGTTTTCTATTCTGCATGGCTTTAAATCTGTACTTAAACACACACACACACACACACACACACACACACACACACACACACACACACAACTTAGGCCTAGAAGCAATTGTACCAAAATGTTAACAAGTTACCTCTGGGTGGGAGCTACAGGTAGCTTTTATTTTATTTTGCTTTTCTATGCTTTTATATTTGTACAAAAGACAGAGTATGATGTTTATAATGAAGAAATCATCTATGTGGTTTAAATAGCTGAAGACACAGTCTTGTCTGAAAAGTTGCATACTCAAGAGACATTACATTCCAAGACCAGGACTTAGTCTCTGTAAAACAAGTATGTCACCCTAAGGAGGCCTTGCACCCCCCCCCCCAGCTCCGCCCTCTCCTCTCCAGTCCCCCCACCTCAGGAGTCTAGGATGAGCAGAGGCACTGTCTCCGGAGAAAAGCCTTCCAGTGACTCTGCCAGGCATGCTGGATGGCAGCCGGAGAGAGTCTAGGAAAGTCTAGCTCCCCCTGAGTCTGACGCCGCTAGGGCTGGCCCTGGGTCCTCAGCTGGGCACAGACAGCCAAGACCCAGGTCTCCCACCCCTGAGGACAGGGTGGCCAGATGTTAAAGGACATGGAGTCATGAGGCAGTGGTGGCAACAGTTAATAGAAATAAGAAAAGACCTGTTTGATTAAGCCATGTCTTTCCTTCCCAGACCCCCTTTCTCTCCCTGGGCTGTATTCAAACCCCATTGCATTTGGAGGGAAATCCAACCCATGTGTTTCTGATTCATTTACACTTAACTCATCAAAATCCTGTTTTGAAAGAGGCCATTGGATGGTCTACAAAGTCTGAGCAAAGCTCCCCGCTGCCGCGGGCTGGTTGTGGACTCACCAAATACCCCTTCTAATCCACCAGGCCTGTGGGCAGGCTCTGCACCACAGCGAAGGCTGTCTGAGTGTCTGCTTCCCAGCCTCAGCCCCCTTGGAGCCCTCCCTCACTGCCTTCTGCCTCTTTGAGAACTCCCAGGCTGCCTGTGAGGGTCTGGAAAACTCACACATCCCTGAGGGACAGGCACAAAACATGCCACCCTTCCTGGGCCAAAGCTGTGTTTAAAATGAACTCGTAGGCCAGGCACGGTGGCTCAAGCCTGTAACCCCAGCACTTTGGGAGGCCGAGACGGGCGGATCATGAGGTCAGGAGATCGAGACCATCCTGGCTAACATGGTGAAACCCCGTCTCTACTAAAAAATACAAAAAACTAGCCGGGCGAGGTGGCTGGCGCCTGTAGTCCCAGCTACTCGGGAGGCTGAGGCAGGAGAATAGTGTGAACCCGGGAGGCGGAGCTTGCAGTGAGCTGAGATCCGGCCACTGCACTCCCGCCCGGGCCACAGAGCGAGACTCCGTCCCCCCCCCCCCCCGCCAAAAAAAATGAACTCGTAAAGCAAATGCTGAACCCAAAGGAGGGAAGCTAATGGTGAGATCTCAGGCATGGGTGGTGCATTTCAGGGGCCTGAAGAGGCCTCCATCACGGTAGGATGCTATGTTCATCTTAGAGATAAGTGATGGGAGGGATGGGCAGTTGCCTTGTTACCCAGGACTGTCTCTCCCACCCAGAATCAGAACCTAAGTTATTTCTCAGCCTCGGACCTTCTTGGATTGGATTTGAAAGAGGAGTCTGTCTTCTCTCAGAGCAGGACACCTAGTTCCCATCTTTGGAGCTTGGCAAATTTTCTTGGGTCTGTGTGGGGTGGTGCTCATTGTCAGCTACTGGTGCAAAGGCAAGTTCTCCCAGGCAGACATTTGGAAGTCGTTAAGTCAAAGTATGGTTGACTCAGATACAAAGCATGCCAGAGCTAGAAAAGACCTTGGAGAACTTTGTGGTCCAGCCCCCATGCTTACAGATCAGTCCCCATGAGATCCCCCTCCAGAAGGAGTTGGATGCTCCAACTTGCTGTGTTGGGAGAGCATGGGGTGTGGTCAGGAGAGACATGAAGTTTGGGTCCCCTCCAAGCAAGGCCTAAGATGAAGCACATGGGAACCAAGAATGGAACTAAAAGAATGAGGACCTAGGTCCTTCCGTGTGACCATTACGATGGGCTTTGACTTCGGGGCAACCCCTTCCTTGCGTTGTTCTCTTTGCCCCATGGTTACTGGAGGGACAAATCTTCAGAACTTGCTAAGAGGGTGTATGCAATTGTGAACCAGAAGGCAAGCAGTGCTCTGTGGGAAGCTGAAGGCTGACTGAAACAAGAGGGCAGACCAATGAATAATAACAGAACTGTTTACTGGGGGTCCTTCAGCCATGGAGCTCGGAGAGGTTCAGTAATTTTTCCCATGTCACACAGCTACTAAGTGTTGGCACCAGAGTCCAAATCTACAACCTCCTGGCTCTTAAAGTCATGCAACCAAATAAATAGTCAGGGGATGGGAGCACAGAGCGGGAAAGAAAGCAAGACATGGCTCTGTCTCACTGGTGTGCAGGGTTGATACTCAAGGAAGCTCCCAGAAGGAGGTGCTGTGTGTAGGATCTGGAAGGAGAGGAGCAGCAAGGCTTATGGTGAAGGCAAGGAGGATGGTTCAAATGGAGGAATCAGGTGGGAGCCAGTTGGGGCGCAGCTGCTCTGGGCACTAACGGCATGTGGTGGTTGCACCTGGAAGCTACCAGCAGGTGGCAGTATTTCAGAACAAGAAGAGCATCAAGTCGGTTAGGATAGTGATAGAAAGTAGAGATGCTGAGCTCTTAGTGTGTATTCCAGGCATTGTCGTAAACATATTATACAGAGCATTTCGTTGAAGCTGCACAACAACTCTTTGAGTTAGGTACTATTATTAGCTTCATTTTCTGCATGAGAAGGGTTTAGTAAGTTGCTCAAGGCCCCAGAGGCAGGAAATACTGGAACCAAGATTCGTACCAGGCAGTCTAAACCCAGGCCTAACTCTCTGTAGTTGTAACATCATAACTCAACCGATAGGCAGATACTGCATTTCTACCCTGCACTCAGCATTGCACTGGGCTAGGGACTCCAAAGAAATCTAGACAATATCCTTGCTCCCGGGGCCCAGCCAACTGATTGGGTTTTACAAATGAATGATTCTAAACCTCATAATGATTGGCAATAGGTACACGCAGGGCAGCAGGTGGTGGGGCTGAGCACTGACCAGAGTCCTCAGACCCAGACTCGAAGCCTGGCTCCTTCATTTGCTGGCTGGGTGGCCTTGGGTATGTTCATTGATGTCAGAGGGCCTCAGTATTTTCATCCATCTATAATTGGGTATAATATTGACCTCATGAGGATGAAATGTGGGAACACATGTAGAGAATTAGGCATGGAGTAGGTCATGTGTTTTACTGAAATGACGGCAAAAATCAAATACAAAAGGCAATGGGAGCCCAGAGGAGCAGTCTTGAAGTGAGTTTCCAAGACTGAGCAGTTTGGCTGACAGAGGAGGGTGAGGAGTGCAGCCTAGGAGGGGAGCACTGACAAGCCATGCAGATTAACAGTCCATGATGCCTGAGAAAGCACGAATGGGGAGGAAAGGAGCTCAGTGAGCACACTGGAGTTCCATGGAACCAGGCACTTCCGTGGGCTTGAGGACTGGGAAACATCACCTTCAGAGGGTTTCAAAACGAGCTGGATTTAAACAAGGAAGTAGGTGGCACCGAGCACTCCATCAGCACACAGTCATTCAACCAGCATCTCCTGGGCCCACTAAGTGCCAACCACGCTTCTTGAGTTGGTCCAGCCTGGGCTTTTCTTCCTGCACTGTAGGGGTGTCTCTGCAGTTGCTCAAAGCACTGTCTTTCCCTCAACTGGACCCAACCTGCTCCAGCCCCTGCTCTGCCCAGAATGTCTGTGAGCAACCTGGTTCTTGTCAGAAGTTCCTGACAAGCTCTGCAAAATCCACTCCTCTTGTGACTCCACCAGACATACCTCCAGGGGAAGAAAGGGCACCCCACCAGGGCAGGAGGTGGCAAGACAGTCTCTGCCCCCCCCGGGAGGGGTGAGTCATTCAGGGAAGATGCCTGCCTCAGGCATTGAGGGAGATGAGGAGGAGCCCCATGTATCTGCAAGCACAGGGTCACCTCAGGGCATGCAGAGCTGGAAGAAGCCGAGGCGTTCAAGCAGCAGGGCCTGTGCCTCCTCTCCGCCTCCATTTCTGACTTCCAAGTCTTCAGAAGCGACAGCTAGGACATCCTCTGGCTCCCCTCCAGCCACACTGTGCCTCCTGCATAGACACCTCCCTCTGATTCTAGCCCTCCTTCTCGAGATATGCAGGAACAAAGGCCGGTGACTCTTCAGGGTGGATGGGGGTTGACATGAGGGTGCATCTGGCTCTGGTGCTATGTGCACAGAAGTGCATTCCTTCCCTAGGCCCTGCACCCACACCCAGAAACATCATCATTCATTCCATCTTACACACAGCTGGGGCTGGGGGAGGCCATGACAGGTGGGCCAGCAGGGGAGGTGGGGATGGGGTGCCACTATCTTCTCCCAACCCCCCTGAAAGACAGATATGTCCCCTCTGAACATGCTGGGGGAGATTATTTTAACAAGCACTTTTGTACCAGGAAATCAGTGTGTTTAACCTAACAAGCAAAGAACAGCCCAGCGGGGCCCATAAATCTAGTTCCCACCTATTAATTTTACGGCCTACATAAAGCAGTGTTGAAGTCCAAAGTATATGTGACCTAAAAAGGCATTGCTCATTCTGACACATATACGACGTGGCCAGGACTCGAACCCTGACCCTGACCCTCACTCCAGGAAGCCAGCTCCCAAGCCTTACAGAGTGCAGAGGCTCATGCTGCAGAAACCCATCCAGGCTCCTTTTGGAAGAACAGGACAGCTGGAGGTAACAACTGTGGAGAGGGCTGGAGGATGTGGGCACCGCCGAGACTGGGTTAGTGAGGACACCCTGCTAGAGACCCCAACCGCTCCCAGGGCTGACATGTACAGTAGTTCAGCTTGGTCACTGCCCAAAGACACCCAGATGAGAGGACAAGTGGAGGCTGAAATCCAACCTGCACCCCATTTACCATGCGTGTCCCACAGGGACAGGGCCGCCTCTGCCTAGAGAGGGGCCTTTTTAAAAATCCATGCAAAGGTACTATACAGATTGTCAGCTCCATTGGATAAATCTTGCTTCCCATTCTAACTGTTTCAAATATTGAACTCTAACGAGTGACTCACCGTACTCCCAAACCAATTATACACTTTCCCACCAGGGAAATCTGTGACCACTGTAGACACCTAATATCAGTTCCATGGGATCATCCCCAACCCCAAGCATGATTTAATAGGGTCACCCACCACGCAATGACCACAACTGGGCTACTCTGGCCACTCATAGCAACTGTACATTGATCCCCACAAAGTCATTAGGACACGAACAACCTCAAAGCTAAGCCAGCTCAATCCCATGTCGACACTACAACAGAAGAAACAAGCTGAGGAACCCGAATGCCAGCGACCCACTTACTACACCCCTGGCCACATGCCGATTCTCCAACCCTGAGTGCACAGCAGTGCTCAGTACCTGCTGTTTTGCCCCTTTAGACTCATGCCCCACCCTGCTCACCCTGTCTGTACCCAGGAGGCTGACCTCCAGGAGATTCACCGCACCTCCCCTGCCCTCTAGCTTAGCTGGGGTTCCCAAATGGAAACCCCTACTAGTGAGCTAAGGCAGGGAACCCCCACTGCAGAGGCATGCGCTCTCTGTCAGGGTTTTTGCTTTATCTCCAGGAGTCATGTGGAATTCATGCTCCACAGTCTATTTTTGTTAGCTTTACCACTGAAGAGTCTTTCTGAGGTTGGGTTCTCAGGAGGAAGCCTGAGACAAGGGTGTGAGAGCAAGTCCTTGTACTTGGGCTGTGATTCCAGGAAACAACACAGGGCAGTGGTGCTGTGAGCTGGGGAAGGAAGGAAACCCACCCCAGGTAGATAAATGAGCAAGACACGATTGCAGGCAAGGCACTCAGGCAGGCTAAGGCCCTGCAGCTGGGGTATTTATCTACCAATTCCTGCCTGTCTTCTTGTTGGGCTATTACTGGGCATTGGCTTGGGCCGTTCTGACTTGCTCAGTGCAGATTGAGCCTGCTCCCCCAGCCAATACCCTCAGACAGAGTCATAGGTGCTGCGACACAAAACTGTCAGCATATTAAGGTTGGTGAAGACCAAGGGTGTGTGGGCAGTAGCATTTGCTGCGTTGTTTTTGCCCAAATATTCAAGTAAGTTCGATCATTGAGTCCCCTGGTTTCTGCCCTCCCTAAGAAGCCCAGTTTAAGAAATCCATTCCCAGGACTTCCCACTCAAAATGAAGTATACTCCATAAACTCGCTTTCCACCAATTCCTACAGCCCATTCTCACCTTGTGTCACAGCAACAGCGACCTCCAACCCCACTGCATGTGGAACCCTGGCCCGGGCTGTCAGCTCATTCTGACTTAGCCTCTAAGTGTCTGCTTATGAGGCTTCCTTCCTCTAGGAGTCTTCCTTGAGAGACTCCTCATTGCCCTCTTTCTCCAACTTCATCCACACCCTAACCCCTCCAACTGAACCTCAAACACACACTGCCTACCCCAAATCTGGCTGTACCGTGACCCTCAAACCTATGAACACAATAAGCAAACACCCTCACACTGCAAGCACAGCTGCACCTTGACTCGTCAATCACAAGTGACCCTAAATCATGCGGATCCCCGGATTCCAACTACACACTGATGCCTCAGGTTCATCCCTAACCACACACTGACCCAAGACACAACCACACTGGAATGTTTAGCCATGTGTTCCTCCCCGAACTCGGTCACACATGGCGATGCCCCAACCCGTAATACACACCGGCTCCCTGTCCCAGACAACACACGCGCAAACCCTCTCAGTTCTAGAAGACACAGATCCACCAAGCCCCAGCTCTTTGCCAGCTGCCCAACCACAGGCTGACCCCAATCTCAATCATGGCCTGTCACTCCCGTCTCCAGCCTCCCATGGATCCTAACCCCCTAATTAGAGCCCCTGACACAGACACCCCAAGCTAAACACTCACTGACTCCATGAACCTTAACCAAACAATGACCTCAATCCCAGCCAACCCAAGACCTTAAAACAAGGCCACACCCTTAACCCCAGAACTTCACCTCATACGAAGCCTTGCCAAGCCTTAGCAAAACTGATCCACCAAACTTAACCTCAGACCAACCCTCAGTGTATCAAGCTTACACTGATCTTCAAACCCCATCCATACCCTAACTTCCAGCCCAAGTCTACCTAACAGACATGCCAACCCCGAAGCCAAATGTCACGCTAATACTCAACCTGGCTGCAAGCAGAACACCCCATGCCAAACCTCACTGGCCCTCCATTTAAAGAGAGGGCACTCTGATGGCAGCCCTAAGCTTGCCCATGGTTCACTGATCCCGTAGCCACATTGAACCCCCAGCTACACTGGGCCTTCGAGTCCTGTACACACACCAACCCACCACAAAACATGCCCAGCCCAACCTCATTCAGTGCCCTTCGGTCTCACCCACACCTCAAGGGACCTCTAATTCCATTGTCACAGAGACAACCCAAGTTGAACTGCACACTTCTTCTCTAGCACAGCTTCACCCCAGAGACCCCGTGACCCCACACAGGCCCCCCCTCCCACCCACCATAGGGATCATGTTCAAAGGGGGACATCTGCAGCCTCAGTGGTCAGCAGCACCATTCCTGGCTCCTGACACCCTCCTTCGTGTTCATCTCCGCAACTCAGGGAAGGCACCGGAAGCTGTTGCCCAGCAGCACTGGGACAGCCCAACAATGTTCCTCCTTTTGTCTGTACCTCTCTCTTGACTATCAAGTTCCTCTCCAGAACGCTGGCCTCTTCCATGCGGTGCAATTCCCTTGTTCCTAGTTTGGGTCCCCAGGGCCCACCTTGGTAGGCTATACTGAGCTGGGTCATGCTTGTCTGTGCAGCCTGCAGGGCAGAGGGGTCCAGAGCCTGGGCAGTTGTCCTGCTCAGTTGCCCACAGGTTTCATGATCTTGGCTGGTCACTTCTCCTCTCTGGGACTTATTTGATCCTGTATCAGAGGTCAGCACACTACTGCCTGCTGATCAAAACCCACCCTGCCCACTCAGTGACCTATTATCCAAGGCTGCCTTTGCACTACAGTGGTAGAGGACAGTAGTTTCAAAAGAAACTATGCGGGGCTCAAAGCCCGAAATATTGACTCTCTGACCCTTATAGAAAAAGCTTGCAGCCCCCCTGTTTTGCATCCCCTACCTTCCTTTTAGAGGATGTAATCATACTGGAGAGTTGTCTGTGTGAAGGCCTGAAAACAGAATACCCCTCTTCCTTCTCTGGGCTTCTCCAGGAAGATGCTCTTTAGTAACGTGTTGATTATTCATTATACTGATAGTAAAACTTGTGATTTCCTGCCACTCTCCCTGTGGAGGAGGGACTGAAGGAAGACCACAGGGTCAGAGACAAGGCCTCAGGGGTTTGATAGCAATATCGGGATGCCCCAGTCTCTGTTTATTGTGGAGGTTCTTCCAACATTATTGCTTTTTGTTTATTGAAACCCAACCCCCATGGCACTTAGCACCCTTGGCAGTGGGCCCAGACCTGCCCAGGCCCCAGCCTGCCACTCCTGGCCAAGAAGGGAGAGGGGTAGAGAGAGCACTGGCCAGGCCCCATTCTGGAATCCTGTTTGCTTACAGCCTAAGGCGCCCCCGCTGGCCCCCCTTCTTAACGTCTTGCTTACAAGACAGCATTTGGAGACAATTTCTCATCAGACCTTCTTGTAAACATCCTCCTGGATGCAGCCAGCCTGAGGAGCCCTTATTGGAAACACCTGTGCCCGACACAGGCCTGGTGAGTGACAGCTTGCAGAGCCGCCGCTGCCCCCCTGCCAGGCCTGGGGCTGGTGAAATGGGTGGGATGGGAGATGGAGATGAGGGTTCGGGTGGGGAAGCAGCCTCCTCCCGACATGGGCTTACCCACAGGGCCAGTGTTGCTGAGGCAGTGCTCCTCCCCTTTCAGCGTGGGAGACTCAGGGAGGTCAGGAAGGCCTAGTGCACAGAAATCTCTCATCAGTTCATTCTGGTGGTGCCCCAATTTCCCTATGTTAGTCACTCCTTTGAGTTACACATGGTCCTCTTCAGGTTCTCTAAATAAAATGCCAGCTACCCTTCTTCCTCATGCCTACATCCCTGGGAGCATCGACACACTGAGTTTCTCACCACTTCACATGAATAAGAATATTCAAGACTTCCAGCACTGTCCAACCTCGAGGAGTGATACCTGGGGAGAGGCAGATCTGAGGCTCCCTTCATGGGCTTTTCAGGCTGGAAGGAACCTTGCCATGCCCATAGAGTTACGGAAAAGCACAGCCTGAGCCCACCGGCCACATCTTCCTCCACAGGGCAGTTGCAAGCCATCTTCCCTGCACCAACCAAACATTGTAGCTGGTGTTGATCCAAATCTCCATTGTACTAAGAGAAGGCAGGAGGAGAAAGGAAGGAGTAGGAGGAAGAGGACCTGCATAAACAGGGCCTTGCACTCCTACCTCAATCCTTGGCCATGTACATCCTGCCACTGGTCTTTTTTTTTTTTTTTTTTTTTTTTTTTTGAGACGGAGTTTCCCTCTTGTCACCCAGGCTGGAGGAGTGCAATGGAGCATTATGGCTCACTGCAAACTCCACCTTCTGGGTTCAAGGGACTCTCCTGCCTCAGCCTCCTGAGTAGCTGGGATTACAAGTGTGCACCACCGCGCCTGGCTAATTTTTGTATTTTTAGTGGAGATGGGGTTTCACCGCATTGGCCAGGCTTGCCTCAAACTCCTGACCTCTTGTGATCCGCCAGCCTTGGCCTCCCAAAGTGCTGGGATTACAGGTGTGAGCCACCGCGCCGGGCCTGCCACTGGTCTTTAATGGGACCTTCGGGCACTCCCTTCAGCCTTCCCATGCCGCCTCACTTGGAACTCCTGGCCAAGCACCTGAGGCTCTTGCTGCAATCGTGTTTGCTGAATTCCCCTGCCACTTGCCTGCTGCCCTGTCCTAGGACCCTCTGAGGCCAGGTCCTGCATTGGTCCATCTCAGCCTCATGGGGGCCTGGAGAGGGACCTTCTTCTGCTTATGGGGTTGGACATCTTGATGTGGCCCCCTGCCTAAGGACTGGATGGCTCTAAATGGAGTAGAGGCTCAGGGTCTCTCAGGGCCCAACTGAGCCCACACTCCACCCCAGCCTCATCCCTGACCTCCCAGGGGACCACATTGCCTTGAGTGGGGAAGAGGAGAGCTGGAAGGAAACCTGTCTCTAATGAGGTGGGCAAAAAGAGGAAGCACACGCTCCATGAAATAAATTAGTGGAATCTCAATTCCGATAAATCCAGTTTCTTAAAAAAAAAAAAAAAAAAAAACAACTGGTAGGAAAAGAAAATGTAATTTATGCCCATTGAAAGGAGGCCAGGTTTAAATTGATGAAGTCTCCTGTTTATGTAATAAATCCATTTCCATTCATGTCACCAATATATTTATCCGTACACCCTGGTCCAAGTCAAATCTTCATTATTTTATTATTCAATGGGGGGCAGAGGGGAGGGCAGGGGAACAGAGTTCTGTGTCGAATTAATAAAGTCTCACTCTCTCCCCCAGATCCCTCCTCACACAGGGACAATTTATTCCTAAGAAGGAGGCAGAAGAACTGGATGCAATTTATGTGCTTTGAAAGAGACCCAAACGTAATTAGGCAAAGTCTCAAGTTCACCAAGAAATAAATCCCAGAGAAAGTAGCCGGGGGTAAAATTTACGTTCCCTGAAAGTCTGAAAGCTTTTCTCCCACTGGTTCCGCCCCTCCCCCAGGCCACCGTGCTTGGTTTCCCAAGCCTGCCAGGCCCCAGGATTCTCTTCAGTGCCCCCACTTCCACGGGGCCATGTGCCAATAGGCCCCCCAGAGGGAGTCGCCCTGCCTCTGCCTCTCTCCCAGCCCACCGCGGTCCTCAGGAGATCGGAGGGGCTAGAGATGGCAGCCGATGGGACTCAGGTTTCTCACCCTGCCCGGTGCATTCACCCCAGAGAAAGGAAGAGCTACCAGGAGTCTCTGCTACCACAACCAGACAGAGGGTTTTGGGGAGCAAGGCAGTTTCCTTGTGATACACCAGCCCCTCCTCAGGGTCCAGGAAGTCCTGCTTTATTTCACTCCTGCAGCTCCAACTTTGTTCACACTGGGCAGAGGGTCAGGAGAGGGAGTGCCTTGTTCCCAGGAAGTCAGGCGAGCGCAGCTGGGACGGGGTCTACCTCAAAGAGGGCTGTGCTGCTGAGGGGGACCTTTAGGTGGGGTGGGCAGAGCAGAGTTTCCCTACACCAGAAGCACACGGGCTACCAGGAGCTCTGTGTGTGGAGCGTCCATCTGCTCCAGGTTCTCAGTTTGGAAACCTCCATTTTCCTCCTCCAGCCACCAGACACATGCCTTGGAATGTAGCTTCGTGTGGCCCTGGGAGCGCAGATGCCCTTGGGGTTGGTCTGCCCTTGGCAAGGGGCTTCTGAGCACAGCACACAGAGCTGGGAGTCTGCCCTGCTGGGGATCGTGTTGCTCCTGGCACCGCAAAGAGACCACTTCAACCCACTGTGCCCCAGGGCCTCCTGGTAGGGGAACAGGACCATGGCCATCACCATCCTGCCCCTTCTCCCCGCAACTAGCAATGAAGGTAATTGCCCTCCTAAAGGGGGCTGGACATTGATGATGAGGACTAACTGAGCCCAGGCTGGGCCAACAGAGAGGGCAGACATGGCAAGTGACCCACAGGGACTCCTGCTGGGGGCAGGACTGGAAGGGAAGGAGTTAGGGGCAGCTGCCAGGCTTCTGGCTTGAGCAACAGAGTGACTTGGGAAGCTGTTTGCTGTGATAAGGAGTGCTGGGGGGCAGAGCTGGGTGGGCACCAAAGATGAGTTTACCTGAGGAGGAGCAGGTTTTGGGGAAGGGCAGGAGGGATAAGCTGAGTTCGGTTCTCTGGCAAGAGAGATGGCCAAGACTGCTGTACTTGTGAGGAGGTATCCAGTTGGGACACAACAAGGCCTTCAGAAGGGAGCACTTGAGAGTTGTTGCCACAGAGATGGTCACTGATTCCAGGCACAGCCATGCTCATCTAGGGTGGGTGGAGTGAGCCTGGCCAAGACCACAGGACAGAGGGCCTGCAAAGGACCACAGACAGCAAGCCAGTGGAAGCAGGGGCATTACGAAGGGAGACGGGTCCAACGGTGTCCAGTGCTGAGAGAGGACAGTGCACTGAAGACCAAGATGCTTGCATCACTGTTGGTAGTGGAGGACCCAGATGGTCTCGGTGAGAGCCCTTTGGAGGAGCAATGGGGCAGAGCAAAGGTCAGATCTTGGAGCAGGGAAGGAGAGAGCAGGCTGCAGTGAAACCGAGGAGCAAGCAGAGTTTTGGGGATGAGGGTAGATGCTGGAGCGTGTTTGCAGTCTGAACAATCACTGACACAGGATGGCAACATGCAGTGCTGGGACCAGGGCTCGCAAAAGGCGCCAGGGGTCTGGCTCCCAGGACAGAAGGCGACTGGAAGTTTGGAGAGCATGTGAGACCCTTTTCACGGGAGATGGGAAGGAAGGCAGCTCCGGGCACGAGTTGGAGGCATGTGCCCAACTGCGGGGAGGGATAGGGAAGTGGCATGTTAAAAGCACTCTCTTAGAATGTTGGGGGTGCTGCATATTGAGACCTAGGTCTCGCCTTTTCTTTCCAAGCTGATGTTCTTTGTAACAATGAATCTTGGATTTTTCAGCTTTTGCCGGCCACTGGCTGACAAGGTGACCTGTTGAAGGCTGGCCACTGGGCCAGGGCTGGGGAATGTCCAGATTCTAGATAGCACCTGGAAGTACTGGATTCAGGGTCTACTCTCCTTTGCTGTGGTTCAGGAAAGGTTCCTCAGGTGCAGGGGCCCAGCTACAGAGCCTTTGGAGCTTCCTGTATCTAGCAAGCACCAATTACCCATACAAATTAGCAGCGACCTGGATGCCAGGAATGCTGATGCCTTTCTCAAAAAGCCCCAGCCTGGGCACCAACCATGGGCATACTCCTTCCAGAAGACTGCTTCCCATGAGCCACACCTCTGGGGAACAGTCACCAGGACAGCAGGGGGCCAACTGATCCAACGTCCATGTTATTGCTCAACAGCAGCCCGCGGTATACGGTGACGGGAAATGGGCTCGCAGTTCAGCCAAAGGGCTGCTGTCTTTGATGATGCAACAATTGCCTTATCTGTGACATGGCAATCTAGAGGGTTCAGAAGGGGAGCTCTTCCACCCTCAGCAACCTCTGTTGCTCAAGCCAGAAATCTGGGAGCTGCCTCTAACTCCTTCCCCCGACGTCCTGCCCCCAGCAGGAGTCCTGTGGGTGACTTGCCATGTCTGCCTCTCTCTGTGGGCCCGGCCTGGGCTTGGTCAGTCCTCATCATCATGCCCAGCCCCCTTTAGGAGGGCATTTGCCTTCATTGCCAGGGGCAGGATGCCTGCTAGTTGTGGGGAGCAGGGGCAGGTTGGGGATGGCCATGGGCCTGTCCCCCTACCAGGAGGCCCTCAGGCTGACTGTAGGTGACCTGGGCAGGTGTGGCCAGGTGGTTGTAAAGACACTGGAGGGGGTGAAGACCATCTTATGGCCTGGGGGTGGAAAGACTGTGGCTGCTGCTGCCTCTCTGGGGATGATCTCCGCATGGTCACACAGCACTAATGGGGACCATTCAGTCCCAGACTGACTTCCCTGATCTGGGCAGCAGAGACTCTGGCTATAAAATTCCTGTTTTATGAGGTTCTCTGGGAAGCCAAAACTCCCCTGGCAGGCCTACCAGGGCAGCCCCAGAGGAGCTCTGCAAAGGAAGCCTTGCTGCCAGGACACATTGCATCTCAGTCACGCTACAAGCAACTCAGTTCTCAAAAGCCCAAACACCCGGCCGGCTGTCACAGATCTCAGAGGAGGTCCCTGGCTTCATTAGGAAGGGCTGACCATGAATAATGACCCCAAGATCCTGCTCCCCTTGACCCAGGCACAGTGAGGGAAACAGGGTGCAGGGAGAAAGTCAGTGCAAGTCCAAGTCTCTGCCTCTATTCTGCATCAGCCCCCTAAAAGTCCCCCTAGTAGACCTGAGAGAGGGCAGTGCACTGACTCTCCCAGGGAAGAGGATTCATGTGCAAGTCACTCATTGAGGAAATGTTCCCAGGAGAGACCCGCAAAAAGAGAGGGGAAGCAGGGAGGGACAGGGAAGAAGCTAAGTCAGGGTGCGACTTCAGGTGAAGCCCCAGCCTCTGCCTGACCCTGAAGGAGCTCTAGAGCATAGAATACGTGAGTCTATCATCCTAGAGATAAAGAACCTGAGCTTTCACATCCCTACACCAATAGGACTTAACTTCAATCTGTCCCAGTGGATAGAAACTCTTGGCACTCCTAGATCTCCAACAGTCCTAGTGAGGCAGCTCCAGTGACCTGAGAGTAGCTTTCAAAGGTACACACTCTTAGAAGCAAAGCTTTCAGAAACTGGGGATGAACACACAGGACTGGTAAAGGGTATGTGGGCAGAGCCCAGTGGCATCCTTTACATCTGGTGATGTCATTGGTTACAGATTGCCTCTCAGAGCTGAGAAAAGGTACTAAAAGGCCTCTTTGCTCCCAGAGCTCCGAAACATTTGCCCTAGGTGGTAGGCCCAAATTCTTGCAAACTGCTTATTCCATTTCCTGGGTGGGTACTCACAGGCTGGACCCAAAGCCAAGTCTCTCGTCCCCACCAAAGGGACAAATCTTCTGTTCTGTCAGGATTAGACATACCAGTCTGTTGCTTTCAATCTTAGCAAGAGGTAGCTGCTTCTTGTTCTGTAAACTTCAAATGTGGGATCACAGTGACTACCCCCATTGATTCCTGTTACACCATTCCACCCAACAGAGGCGTCAGTTGAAAACCATCCACCCTCTTCCCAGTGTGTATCACACTGGCCCGGTCTTCGGTTCCCAGGCAGGAACCCTCTGGGCTGTGTGGTTCTAGTGTTGAACAGATGTGTCCTGAGAACCTTGATGCCCACCTCACAACTCCGGGAATCACATAGGAAAAGAAAAAGTCCTGTTTGTAAGTGGGATGAGGGAGAACTGGTCCCTAGGCCCCTCCTTTCTCTCTGGGACTTGAAACATTAGGTTCAGCTGTGTAGCTTTTGTATGACCAGCAGAAAGACTAGACTAAGGGACATGACAAGCACCCACTCCTGCAAGAGCTCCAAGCCATCAAGGCTATGCACTTGGGCCATGACCTGGGCCTTTCAGAACTAAAGTCAATAAACTCTGAACCTGAACCTGAGCTCTTACAGAGAAGCAGTGGAAGATAGAACTCTGTGGTCATGGTTCACTTTTCTTTTGGTTACAAAGAAGCTCCTATCAAAATGTTGTGATTAGGAACCAACCATAGTTTGCATTTTTTCAATATAATTTTTCCCTTACTTTCCTTTTACTCTCTCCACACCCCTTCAGGTTAGGGGGCCATCTACCCAGACATTTCCTTTTGAGGGCTCTTTAATTTTCATGGAAAGTAGCAATCTTCTTGCCTTCTTGCTCAGCAGAGCTCATTTACTCTGGTTGTTTAACCTGAATTCTGCTACTCAGTTCTATTCAAAAGCTTGGTTTATAGAAATGGTCATCATGAGGGTAGGAGGATGGTTCCTGGTGATATTGAAAATCTCATTCCAGAATCAAGCCCAGCCATCCTAAATCATCACAGAGCTCATACTTGGACCACATGGCTTTGAACTCTCCTATAATTGCTTAATTGTCTTTTAGGCCTCAGCTTGCACTTCATTTCTATAGTCAGTACTAAGTTTTGTATAACTGTATATATGGTTTGAAACTTAGTAAAGTTATCTGAAATGTACTATTTATTATGGGGAATTGCCTAAAATCTCATCTGTCACAGTACCTATTGCTCCCAGGAGCAATTCATAGGAGAAAAATCTCTCTGATCTCATGGCCAAGAAGCCACAGCCACTGGTCTGCTTTTGGGAATCCTATAAATCATCATCTGTTTCTCTTTGCTTCAGTTGTTAGGAAGCTCCGAGCCAAATTAGCATCCTATCTGTTAGCACATGTGTGAGAGTTTCTATAGACTAGCTGGGTCGGGGGGCGCACATCTTCAACTTTACTGGGTATTATCAATTCATTGTCCATGGAGGCTGCAGCAATTTACATTTCCATCAAATGAGCCACAGGGTTCCTGCTTCCCCCTGTCATCATGTCACCATGCTTAGTTTTTGCCAAGCTGAGAGGTCTGAAGTGGAGCCTCATTACTTCTTCAATTTGTATTTTCCTAATTATTCAGGGCCATCTTTCATGTATTTGTTGGCCTTGTGGTTAACTCACTTGCAAGTTGCTTGTTCAGAACTTTCAAACCTTTTCTTCCATTGAAGTATTTTTCTTTTCCTTGTTGGTTTCCCTATGATTTGTAAGATCTTCCTTTTACTCCTGACTTCGTCTTACTCCCTAATCTGTTTTGCCCCCATCTTGATTTCATTCACTATTTATTTTTATATTATTGCTATATGTATCCATGTGAGCATAGAATGCAGGAGTATCCACAGATACTCTTGGGGTTGTATTAATCAGGGTAGGGTAACTGTGGTAATATACAGCCCCCAAGTTGAAATGGCTTAACAGAAAAAGAGTTTCTTTCTCTCCCTGGTAGCAGTCCAATGCCTGTTCTCCTGATTGGGTGACTCCCCACTGTGATTCTGGACCTGGAATCTGCCAACTCCATGGGTTCCTGAGTTCTCTGCTGGACCTTTCACAGCCAGGCCAGGCCTCCAGGCTAGACCTGGAGTCACCTACTCCTGCTTGTATCCTGTTGGCCAGAACTTAGTCACTGGTCTCATCTTCCTGCAAGGGAGGCTGGCAAATACCTTGCCCAGGAAGCAGAGGAAGTGGGGTTTGGAGAACACATCATCATCTCTGCATTATTTAGATATAAACACATATTTACTTTTGTCTTTCAATCTGTATTGAGGCTTAGTATGACTGTCTTGTTTTCTTAATATCATCTCAGATCGTTTATGTTATAGCAGCAAACCATTCGTACATCCAGACTTGGGAGAGGGAGGCTCAGGGAGAAGGAGCTCAGCTCTGTTCAGGCTCCATGCAGGCAGAACTGCCTTGAGTTGCAATTACTCGAAGTGCTAAGAAACACACCTTGTTAAGAAGGATGGAGAAAGAGTGACCAGAGGAAAGAAATCCCTGGGAAGGTAGAGACGCAGACATCAAAAGAGAAACTCATTTCTAGATAAAGGAAGTGCACTGTACTCTCGGATGGAGAAGGAGAGGGTCAGTAGAATAAAGAATAGCCAGGCAGCTGATCTCAGAGAGGAAGAAGGAGGGTGGGTGGGCATGGCCTGAGGGTAAGCGTCTGGGTCTGCTGAGAGCATCCCAACAGCTGTGCCATCCTGAGCCATGGAGGAGCAAACTTAACAAGTCAACACAGCCCCTGCCCTCAGGGGGCTCACTGTCTGGAAGGACAGGCACATCCTCCATGGATTATGCAGTCAGGCCGTGATAAAGCATATGATAAAGCTCTCAACAAGCTGCCAGCAGAACAGCAATCACAGCAAATGGATTCTGCTGAGAGCAAGGAGAAAGCATTTACACCAGGCTTTAAAAGCATGTGGAATGTGCTACGGGGAAGGGGAAAAATTGTAAGGACTTTGCAGATAATGACGCTCACTGGAACTAAGCAGTTCACTTAGACCTGCTCCTAGCATATATTGTGTCAGTGAACCTCACAACCACTCGATGTTACTCTAGTTCCACTTTGAAAGTGTGAAGATATCAGAGGAGACATGCCCAGAACCTCAGCCAGAAAGTGGCAAAGCAGGCAGCAGAAAGGGTGTGAGAAGGACATGAGGAGCAGAAAGCATGTGGTGTGTTGGGGCAGAGTGCTACATGGCCTCCTTCTCTTCCGCTCAGACCCTGACACTCAGCAGTGCTGCCCACCAGGGAGAGTTCAGGCCCAGACCCGTTCCCTCCCACCAATGCCCAGCATCCCTCTAGGGCTGGAGCCTGGCACAACACCCTCTGCCCAGCATATGCTGCATCCTCCCAGGGAGCCCAGATCTCTGAGTCTGCTCTGGACCTGCTCAGGGAGATGAGAGGCCATGTCAGTCATCGGGGTGGAGTGTGGACAGAAAAGGGGCTCTGGAGTTAGGCAGTCCTGGGTTCAAAGACTGTCTCAAGTCCTTCCCAGCATGCAACCTCCAGCTGAATGGTAAGTTCTTCTGGTCTTGGTTTTCTCATCCTTGTGATGAGAATAACAGTAAGACCAATACCTTGGGACCAATGAAGATTTAAATAAGAAAACTAGATGTAGACAACTCATGCTGTCACCTGGGCCTTGATTCAGTGAGGGGCTTGTTGAATCTTAATTATCTGTGATATTTATGGGCAGAGGGGTCTCCCCAGGGCCCTCCTTGCTGCCCCGAGCTGGCCATGCCAACCTTCTGAGGGATGTCCAACTCTGGCCCTTCTCCCTCTTCCTTGCAGCCTTTGGGGGCTGAAGCATGGCAGTCAACCCTCCTGGGTTTCCCACCTAGTGTCTCTGCTTGCTCCTGCCCATCTCAGTTGAGCAGCTGCAGATCAATCCACAGGAGCTCCACCACACCCCTCCCCTGCTCACACCCTGCCACCACTGCTTCCTACCCACCGAGAAGGAACTCCTCTCTCTGGAGCTGAAAGCTCACACTATCTCCACACAGGGCTCTCCACACACTCCTCTCCCCAGCAGGAACCTCGGCTCTCACCTGCCAGCCTCCACGCCAATGCTCATGCATTTGTCTATGCCTGGAATCTCAGCCACTGTGAAATCGACTTGCCCTTCAAAGCCCTAAGCAAATCCCACTCCCTGCACGAGACCTTCCCAGGAGTCACCCACTACCCTCATATCCTGATGCTCAGCCCCCTGTCACTCTACTACCCTTGCTTCACTGTGCTTCACTGATGATTGCCTATCTGGTTGAGCACCCAGCTGTGGGGCCAGGTGGAGGCTCCTCTTGCCAAGAGATTGGCCCTGGGGAAGAGCCGTGTCTGTCCCAAGGAAGGAGTGCCTTTGTCTAACATGCACAAAGGTATGGTGTGGCAACCCCATCCTGCCCTAAGACAGGAAGTGCTCAGTTCAAGGTGGGGCAGGACACACGTGTGGGCTCAGCTGCCCTTGCCAGAGAGCACCCTTGCCGAATGGGCAAGTCAGCAGCCACTCTCTGAAAGCTTCCCCTTCTGTCCCCCCATGCCGCTCCACAGTTACTCAGGGTTCAGGAACTGTCCCCCGCTGGAGACAGATCTAGAGGAAGGCCCATGCCTTCCTTTTCCAGGAGGTACTGGACATTGAGACATAAACCCCAGAGAATAGCCAAACCCAGGAGACGCAGGTGTCAGGCTGCAGCCCACCCTCTAACTACAAGGTGATGCAGCTCCCTGGGGCCAGGCCAGCAGCACTGGCTTCCTGCAAAGGTTGACCAGAGTGCCAGCCAAGCCTCCGGGGGAGGAGGTGAGGAAGGAGAACAGAGAGGCAGAGGAGGATGGGGAGGCTACAGAAATGAGAAACCCGGCTAAGCCAGGGCCCCTCCACGAGCCCCACAGGCTGTTAACTGCATGAAGAAGTGCTGTGGGAAGGCCAGTGACAATTGAAATCATTCCCCCTCCATTTGCTGTGGTGTGTTTCCTGCCCAGGACGGGGACTCCAGAGGAAGGGGTGTCTAGAGGAAGAGCAAACCTTCCCTGGGGACCCCCTTGAGATGTCATCCCTTTGCTCTTTCTTCACTCCCTCCTGGCCCTGCTTCTGCCCTAACCCAGGATGGGAGAGGGAGGCTTCATGTAAGGAGGACCCAGAAGTCACACTCCTAGAGGGGCAGGATGGCCTGGGGCCTGGCCTTCTGCAGACCCCTGGGCCAGCTCCCAAAAGCCTGGTCTGTGGAAATTGGATGATGTCCCCCTCCCTTGACGCCCCAGCCCCTGCCTCCTCCTCTCTAGCCCCAGTTGGCAGGGCTTAACTGGACACTCCCTCTGTCTGAAGCCAGTCCTCACTGGGAACCTGGCCAAACCATCTGAGACCAGGACGCATGGACAAAACAACCCAGGCCACCTCTGCCTCCACCCTATGGTGCGCACATCTCCCCTGGCCAGAGCACTGCCCACGAGAAGCCATCGTGTTCTCACACAACTCCAGGGCTGGGACATTCTCGGGCCAAGAGCCAGGAGAGTCCAGCGCAGCAGGCACCTATGCTGACACTCATTTGGTCCAAACTCTTCATTTTGTTGGAGCAACTGTGGTCCTGGAAGGGCCAGTGGCTGTCTCAGGCTGTCCAACAGCCCAGAAGCTCTCTGCCAGGCCCAGGGGTCCCCCGATTGCTGTAGCAGGATCCCACGTCCCTTCTTCTTGGGGAAATGACAGAGTTGGTGGCATGTGCTTTGTCATCAACTCTATTTGAAAACTGTGAATGGATCTGAGCTGCCTGGGAGGAGGCAGAGGGAGGCCAGTAATGGTTTAGTCTTAACAAAATAAAATTTTATGTTCCTTAAATACATGAAGTCACCCAGAACGGCCATTAACAAAGTGTGGTCAAGGAAAGGTACTGGCTGCCTCAGAGATGAGGTCAGAGTTCACTTGTGATTGGCATGCTAACTGCTCCCATGCAACTGGGTGTTGCCAAAGGGCACAGCACTCCCTCTGCCATCTGGAACACAACATTTGCCCAGAGGCCAGTAGCTCCTGTTATTATTATCTTGTTCCCACTAGGAGTTTGTTCAGCACATGTTCCCATCAGCAGGGTCCAATTCCTCTCTGGCCTTGTAAAAGCATCACGAATTCTAAATTAGAGGTGTCTGAGCTAACGAGGGCCTCTCCCTACTCTTCTTAAGTTTCTTCCATTGTGTGTTTCTCATCCCCACCACCATCCCCCGGCTAGATCTTCAATTCCACAGAGACAGGGACCATGTCTTCTATTTCATCCATTCAACGAGTATTGATTGACCACCTGCCATGGGTTGTACCAGGTGCTTTGGGGAATACAAAACATGGGAAAGTCATGTCTTTGCCCTCAAGAAAGAGGTGATGGCTCTGTGTCTTTGCTTTGTGTAGCCATCAGTATTTTTAATGCTATTTTAGACACTAGCTCCTTTAATAACCACAATAGTCCTGAAGGCGTGGGCGGAACTAGTATTGTTTCTGCATGTCGGATGGGTAAACTGGGGCTCAGAAAAGCTACCTGACTCCCCCAGAGCCACACAGTCTGTTGGTGCGAAGCTTGAGCTAGAATCCCTGGTTTCCTGTCCTTTCTAATAGGGGGCAATTAGGGACATGTATGCTCACACACACAACCTCCTCTGCCAGCTTGTTGGAGGAGATTGGATCATGCCCTCCTCTTCTTTGGCCTCACCTAAGATAGCTCCAAATATCCCCATCCCCATCCCAGCATGTACAGTTTAAGCAAGTATAGCTTCATGAAAGTAGAGTCCGTTCTCCCTCACTGGGGGCTTAAACAAGAAAATGATAAAAGCAATGAAAAAAATGATATAAGAAATTTTGTATTTAGCCAAATGCTCATAGGAGAAGAGGGGCCTAACTGACAGGAAGTACCCCCCAACTGCACTCAGCACCTCCCACAGGGTTCTGCCAAGAGCTCTGCGAAGGAGGTGTCTATCTGTTCAGTGGGTGGATTTTGCACATAGCTTTAAAGAAAACAGAGGCCCCATAGTTGGCTATAACATTGTCCTATGGGCTTCCTGGGGACAATAAAGTGGTTCTATCCCAGGAAGCAGCCAGCAGACAACTGATTTTGTGTCTGAAATGCACACCAGCCTTTTATCTCTAACCCAAAGGAGCCAAGCGTGAGTGTGCTGATGGCTTGGTGTCGCTCATCTTCACTGCTAGGGACAGGGCTCTGAGGCAAAAATGGAAGCCTGGTGAACTAAACTGGGGTGGGGCACTGGGTATCTCCTCTTCCCTTTTCACAACATCCCCCCATTTATTTCATTGCTTGACTGCTGGATGATGCTAGCTCCCCCGACGACATTCTGTGGATGTGACCAGCCAGGCGGGAGGGGTTGGGGGAGGAGGAGAAGGCAGATGTTGCCACCTGGCCTTCACTCCACAGGCCTGGGTGGAAGTGGACAGTCAAATTAAAGAGTAAAGAGTCCATATGGGCGGAAGCGACTTCTGGGGAGGAGGCAGGGTTAGACCCCGGAGGGGCCCGCTTGGGAGCTCCCTCTCAGGGATGGCAGCAAAAGAGAAACATCTCATGAGTCTGGGGAAGTTTTGTCCCAGGATAGCTGTGGTTTTCAAACTTGAGTGCACATCAGAATCCCCTGGGGGGCTTGGGAAAATACAGATTCCAGGGCCTCCCCTCTCCCCACCTCCAGTTTCTGATTTGTATTTTGGGTCTGGGGTGAGGCCCAAGAATTTGTATTTCTATTCAGTTCCCAAGTGATGCTGCTACTCGGGTCACTTGAAAATCACTGGAGTTTTCTAGAAGAATTGACAAGTTGACCTGCTATAGGGGGAGGTTCAGAACAGAAGATGAGCAAATGCCTGCCTTCAAAGACCTCCTAGCCTGCTCTGCAGTGGTGGTCTGGGACAGTAAGTCATGGAAGTGGACCAAATGGCATAGAGAGGGAGATATTAAGGCTGACGTGAGGGATCAGGGGAAGTTGGATGGGGCCTCCTAGTGTGTTTGTGTGTGTGTGTGTGTGTTTGTGTGTGTGTGTGTGTGGTGGGGAGATGGAGTTAGGCTTTCCCTGCCTTGGGAGTTCATTGGAACTGCTAGCTCTGCTTCCAGTTCCTACTATTTGACCTCATATAAGTGTCCACAGCTTTCCAGGACTCTTCCTACCATGAAGGTAATTTCACTGGGATTCCTCTCTGTGTCTTCTCCATCCTCCAATCCAAGCCAAATCCCTGCCTCCTCCAGGAAGGCTTCTCTGGCTGCTCCAGCCCTTCTGGGCCTGTGCTTCTGGCTCTCCCTAGGCCACAGAGGCTGGACCACATGTGTTCCTTCTCCTGTTGAGCTCCTAGTGGCCTTCACGTGGCTGGGGCACAGCAGGCACTCCATGAATAATACTAAGCTGACTTAGATTGAGAGCAGCGCTAAGAGAGCCAGGAGTGGGAGGCAAGGGATGGCAAGGCCACGGGCTCCCAACTGCTGAGCTAAAAGTGGAAAGTACGATCACAGCCGCGGAGGCTTGGCCTTCTTCCTTCTCTCTCCATCTGCTTTGCAAGGAAGGGAGCAGAGAGAGGCCACAGCACGTTACTCACTTGCTGAAGTCACGAACTGAGGCAGTCAGGGCAGGAGGGTTAGGGAAGGACGCTGACCTTTCTGTCCCAATGAATGTCCTTTCTAGCCTCTCTACTTATTCAGGCCGCAAATTAGGACATTTCCTGGTCCTCATCCAATTCCTCAGGAAGTCCAGTCAAGTCTTCCTTTAACACACACTCACAGCCATCCACACCCGCTGCCTCTCACTGACACCACCCTTGTCCAGGCCACCTTCATTCACCTGGCCCCTGCAGTAGCATCGGCTCTTGACACTCTGCTCTAACTCGGGTTCCCTCTAATCCACTCAAGCCAGAGTGAGATTTCAGAACTGTAGGCTAGTCTCATCCCTTCCCTGATTAATGCTTTGAAAGGCTTCCCATCGTTCTTATTGACAGAATAAAATCCCGACTCCTTGCTATGGCCTTCCAGCCTGGAGCTGGTCCCTGCTCCCTGCTCACATCTCCCAGCACCCCCCGCTGTTCTCCTCCTCACTTCCCCGCACTGTGGCCACATCAGCCACCTGTGTGTATTGGGGCCCTCACCCCCAGCCTTTCTGCACAGGCTCTTCCGCTGTCAGAAATGCCCTCCCTGCAACTCCTCACGCACTCACTCGTTCACCTATGAATCAGGCACAAGCTAGAAGCTAATGACCGCTAGAGGATGGCGTGATTTGTTGTTGTAGACAACAGTAGTTCCAGGAGCGGTTAGACAGAAAGAATTCCCAACCCCATGGCAGGCTTGAGGGCAACAGGTTTCAAAGGAAGTAGACACCCAACTTTTTATTCCTTTCTAGGAGACCCAGACACCTCCGAGGCTCAGACAAGCAAGGATTCTTCACAGCACCCCTGGGAGGCCTGAGGTCCTGTCTCTTGCCTCGGTGGGCATCAGGAAAGCTCAGGGGCAGGCCTGGGCTGTCATTCACATCACACTCCATGTGAGTGATCCCCTGCGGTGGGAGCCGCCTGCGGTGCCCTGTGGAAGACACTGTGAGAATCTGTTTCTTAGGGTAACCGGGAGATAGACCAGTGATGCCTTTTCCTGGGAGGAGGGGTCAGTGAAAATAAGGAAGTCACATCCACTTCCATGTTTCCACACAATGGCTTCTGCCGGAGGGGGGGAGTGATAGGCAATGCCGGGGAAAGGAGAAGCCATTTGGATTTCAATTATTTCTGGAGCTCTGCCTCATCCCCTAAGGGTCAGCTTTATTTCACGTGTTTGTTGCTACAACGGCCTCTGGTTAAGGTGATCCTAAGTGATCAATAAGAAGCAAAATGACAATATGTGATCTGTGTCCCCATCCCACTTTGGATCCTGCATCCCATTCTACAGACGGCTGAACTGAGAGGCCAACCCCATTGTTACTGGGCTCCAGGAAAATTACAGGAACAGCTGTGAAGTGCCTAGCACAGTGCCTAGCACAGTCTAACCACTGTTGTTGTGGGTTCTGTTGATGGAGCAGCGATGGGGGCGGGGATTTTGGAACAACAAGGACTTCCTGGCACCTCTAAAATTATACTCCAAAGAGAAAGAATTGGAAGAAAGAGAAGAAAAGGGGGAATGACAGTACTACTTCCCGATATGCTTCTAATTTGGAGATACTGGCAGAGAGCTGGGAGACAGCGTGGCGGGGGGAGCAGAGCCCTGAACCAGGGCCAGGAGCCTGGGGTCTAGAAGCTGCTACTTCGAGATCTCGGGCCATGACCTCCCCGCTCTGCCTCCATTTCCCCTCTGCACATGAAGGGGCCAAGGGGAAAGCACCCCAGGCCAGCTCCCGCCCAGCACTGCAAGTCTGGGATTCTATTTAGGAACATGCAGCCCATCTGGTTCCCATTGAGGAGGCTGCGTTTTCTCAAATGCCGCCTCCCCCTCCCCTGCAATCCACAGATTCCCACCATGTGACTCCATCTTCTCCCAATGGTGTCTGTTTTATGACTTGTTGTTCTGTGTGCGTGATTTGAGTTTGGGGACTTTTTTTAATCCCCCACACACAGATTCCCCTCCCTCTTCCAGAAAACGTGGAGCCTGAACTTTTGACTGCCTGAAACCCTCAGGAGAACAGCCTTGAGGACAGAGAGCAAGAGGAGATGGATGTCTCCACCCGCCTCCTACTGCCGATGTCTCCACTTCTTGTTCTCTGTTCGAAGCACTGGTCCTGATGGGTCCTCACGAACCTGGGAGAGCTGAGGCTGGAGAGGAGGCTGGGAGAAAATCGGTTCGGTTTAACAGTTCAACTAACCAGTGTTCATTGAGCCGCCCAGGCCTGTATGTGCTGGAGCTGCAGAGGGGAGAAGCCAGGCTCAGGGCAGAAGGTGGCTACACGCAGCTCAGCAGGGGACAATCTGGCTGTAGGCTGAGTACTTACCTCCACCCTGGCAGGAGAGGGCCGCAGAGAAGTCTCCCTGGAAGAGGCCATACCCCATCATTTGTTCATTCAGTCATTTCACAACTATTTATTAGGCCCCTTGTAGGTGCCAGGTCCTGTACTCATGGAAGGAGCTTATAGTCTGGAGAATAGACAAACAAATAGATAATGATAAACATGGAAATATACAGGCACACCTTGGAGATATTGCGGGTTCGCTTCCAGGTAACTGTAATAAAGTGCATATCACAATAAAGCAAGTCATGAATATTTTGGTTTCCCAGTGCATATAAAAGTTATGTTTACACTATTCTGTAGCCCATTAAGTGTGCAGTAGCATTATGTCTAAAGCAGCAATGTCATACCTTAATTTTAAAATACTTATTGCTAAAAAATTCTAATGATCATCTGATTCTTCAGGGAGTCACAGTCTTTTTGCTGGTGGAAGCTCGCCCCATGTTGATGGCTGCTGACTGATCAGGGTGGTAGTTGCTGAAGGTGGAGATGGCTGCTACAATTGCTTAAAATAAGACAACAATGAAGTGCACCACATCAATCGACTCTTCGTTTCACCAGAGACTTCTCTGTAGCAGGCAATGCTATTTCATAGCATTTTACTCACAGTAGTACATCTTTCAAAATTGGAGTCAAACCCTGCCACTGCTTTATTAACTTAGTTGATGAAATATTCTAAATCCTTTGTTGTCATTTCAACAATGTTCACAGCATCTTCACCAGAAACCACTTTCTTTGCTTATCCATAAGAAGCTACTCCTCATGAATTCAAGTTTGATCATGAGATAGTAGCAATTCAGCCACATCTTCAGGTTTTACTTCTAACTCTATTTCCTTGATATTTCCACCACATCTGCAGTTATTTCCTCCACTGAAGTTTTGAACTCTTCAAAATAATCTGTGAGAGTTGGAATCAACTTCTTCTAAACTGCTGATGTTGATATTTTGACCTTCTCTTAGGAATCGGGAATGTTCTTAAAATGACATCTGAAATGGCAAATCCTTTCCAGAAGATTTTCAATTTATTTTGCCAAGAGTCATCAAAGGAATCACTACCTATGGCAGCTATCACCTTACAAAATATATTTTTTAAATAATAAAGCTTGAAAGTCTAAATTACTGCTTAACCCATGGGCTGCAGAATGGATGCTGTGTTAGCAGGCATGAAAACGACATTTATCTGACCACACTGGCTAATACGGTGAAACCCTGTCTCTACTAAAAACACAAAAAATTAGCCGGGCGTGGTGGCAGGTGCCTGTAGTCCCAGTTACTGGGGAGGCTGAGGCAGGAGAATGGCATGAACCTGGGAGGCGGAGCTTGCAGTGAGCGGAGACCGCACCACTGCACTCCAGCCTGGGAGACAGAGCAAGACTCTGTATCAAAAAAACAAACAAACAAAAAAAGTGGAAAACAACATTCATCTCCTTGTTCATCTCCATCAGAGTTCTTGGTTGACTAAGTACATTGTCAATGTGTGCCAATATTTTGAAAGAAATCTTTTTTTCTGGGTAGTAGTTATCAACAGCAGGCTTAAAATATTCAGGAAACTATGCTATAAACAGATGTGCTATCATCCAGCCTTTGTTGTTCCGTTTCTAGAGCACAGGCAGAGCAGATTTGGCGTAATTCTTCAGGGCCCCAGGATTTTTGGAACAGTAAAATGAGCATTGGCCTTAACTTAAAGTCACCAGCTCCATTAGCCCCTAACAGGAGAATCAACCTGCTCTTTGAAACTTTGAAGCCAGGCACTGACTTCTCTTTAGCTGTGAAAGTCCAAGCTAGCATCTTCTTTTAATGAAAGGCTGTTTCATCTACACTGAAAATCAGTTGTTTAGCGTAGCCACCTTCATCAATGATCTTAGCTAGATATTCTAGATAACTCACTGCAGCTTCTCCATCAGCCATTGCTGCTTCACCTTGCACTTTTATGTTGTGGAGATGGCTTCTTCCCTTAAATCTCATGAACCAACCTCTGCTAGTTTCTGACTTTTCTTCTGCAGCTTCCTTACCTCTCACAGCCTTCACAGAATTGAGAAGAATTAGGGCCTTGCTCCCGATTAGGCTTCGGCCTAAGGCAATGTTGTGACGGGTTTGATCTTCTATCCAGACCATGGACACTTTGGCCAACTGTTTGGCACAAGAGGCCTAGCTTTCAGCCTGTCTCTGCTTTCAACATGCCTTCCTCACTAAGCTGGATCATTTAAAGTGAGAAACAGGTGACTTTTCCTTTTGCTTGAACACTTAGAGGCCGTTGTAGGGTTATTGATTGGCCTAATTGCAATATTGTTGTGTCTCAGGGAATGGGGAGACCTGAAGGAGAGGGAGAGAGATGGGGAGCAGTTAGAACACCACCACATTTATCAATTAAGTTCACCATTTTCTATGGGCATGGTTCATGGTGCCCCAAAACAAATACAATAGTAACATCAAAGATGACTGATCACAGATTCCCATAACAGATATATAACAACATGAAAAAGTTTGAAAGATTATGAGAATTACCAAAATGTGACACAGAGACACAAAGTGAGCCCATGCTGTTGAAAAAATGACACCAAGAGACTTGCTCAATGCAGGGTTTCCAAAAACCTTCCATTTGTAAAAAACGCAGTATCTGGGAAGCATAATAAAGTGAAGTGTAATAAAATGAGGTATGGCCTTTGCAGTTATAAAGTGTGAAAATGCTAAGAGTGATTCTAAAGGGGGTCTCACTGAAATTAACTGATCCTTAAGGAAGTGACATTTAAGCACGATTGGAAGAAAGAGTAGGAGTTAAGAGGGAAAGCGTCTTCCTGGTGAGGAGAGTGCATAGAGAGGCACGGAGCCTGCAAGAGCTTTACACCTTCCAGTGACTGAAAGAAGAGCAATGCACTGAGAGCATGGGGGTGGGGTAGGGCAAAAAGCCAGGGCAAGGAGGTGGGGGCCAGATCATCTGGGTCATCGGGAGGCCAGGACTCAGCCTGAGGTCAGAGTCGGGGTCATTCTGAGGTCAAGTTTAGGGGTCAGTCTGAAGTGAGGCTTATTGCACAGGCAGCAGAGCGACAGGCTAGGTTCAGGCTGCGGCCAGGGTTAGGTCTTTGATGCCAGAATTAGGGGTTGGTCTGTGGCCAGGGTTAGACTCAGTCTGAATTCAGAGCCAGAGTCATTCTGAGGGCAAGTGTAAGGGTCAGTTTGAGGACAGTGTTAGGATCAGTCATTCATGAAATATTCACTGAACATCTCTCTGGCCAACTCCCTAGGCGTAGAATGAGGGCCCTGACTGTACCCCTGCTCTCTTGCATCTTAGAGTTAAATGGGAAAGACAATCATTAAACAAGGAGTCGCCAGAGTAGTTCATTAATAATCATGGCGGCGAGTGCTGCGGATGAAACGTTAGGAACCTGAGACCTCAGAGCAGGGTTACTATGTGGCCACATAGCAAATGACACTACAACTTTGCAGCTTAAGACAGCCATGGAGTGTGCTCCCAGAATCTGTGGGTTGGGAATTGGAAAAGACATGGCAGAGATGACTTGTCCATGCAGTCTGGGGCTACAGCTGGGTAGACCCACAGGCTAGAGCTGGGGGCTGGAATCGTTTGAAGGCTCCTCACTCGCACACCTGGCACCTGGGCCAAGGCTGATGACTTCTCCCTGTGGCTTGGCCTCCTTGTAGCATGGCAGCCTCAGGGCAAACAATGCACACCAAAAAACAAGGAAGGGGAGTTCGGCCCCTCCCCTGATGGGGGTGTGGTGTGATCACACCATAGAAGAGCACCTGGATTAAATGTATTTGGAAACCTTTGAAAAATGTCATCTTCCATAGATACCAGCAAACGGCAGGTCAGTTTAGGCTGTGGTAAGGGGTCCATCCCCGAATAGGAAAAGAGAGTTTGCTTCTGGAGTACACATGGGCTTCTTTCACGGTGGAGCCAATCCCTTAGCTAGGTAGCCCCAAACCCATAGGACACACTGCAGCTAGGGTGGGAGGATTCCGGATAGAAGAAACTCTGCAACTGACCAGGTTCCAAATGCTTCCAGCCCTGTGCAGTAGAGAGAACTAACAGTTTCTCAGACCTGGACTCTAATTCTTTATTCCCAGAGTCAGTTTTCCTCTGATAAAATGGGAGTTACATTCTCCTGGCCAGAGTAGATTGGAGACCAACAGTCCAAGCTGATTTGGGGGTTCCCTTAAGCTTGAGGAACATATACACAGGCCTAACTTTGACTGGATGCCACATTTTAAAAACATTTTATGCTTTTCAGGATGGTAGTTGTTAATAACATTTTGTTGATGAAATTAGAAGTTTTATCAATCAAATTTCCTATGAAATACTAGGTAACTCCATGCCTTAATGGAATCCTATGGTAAAACCATCTCTAAAATGAAGAATACTTTGTAAAGTTAAGAATTTCTCCCATTTCAGCTTTGTTGAAATGCAGATTTGTGTTGACCTGATTTGGGGAGAGCAGCAGCTCCCTCCTCAGGCTCCAGGCTCAGATAAAACACCTCCTTTGCTCACACTGGTCTTTCTCTGCCATCTGGAGCTTTGTCCTCTGTCCTGGGGAGATGAGAGGAAAAGAAATGGGTCCTAACATCAGCAAGGATTTAAATCAGAAGTGGACAGAGCCTGGGTTATGTGGATCTCCAAGAAAAATAAAGACAGCTGGACCAAGCACCAACTGGGAGA
Source organism: Rhinopithecus roxellana (assembly GCF_007565055.1). Classification (NCBI taxonomy): domain Eukaryota; kingdom Metazoa; phylum Chordata; class Mammalia; order Primates; family Cercopithecidae; genus Rhinopithecus; species Rhinopithecus roxellana. Next base: position 25,276,734 of record NC_044565.1, read on the forward strand.
CTGTAAGGATGCAATGGGCAGTGCTGCCTCTGGGACCCCTTCATGCTGGGAATGGAAAGGGCTGCTCACAGTTCGGCTGCTGCCTCCCCGAGAGGCCTGTCTCTGGGCCTGTTTCCTCTCCTTGCCAAGTTGCCCCTGATGCCCATTGCGTACCTCTTACCCTGATCCCAACAGCACCCCACTCACCTCTGCTCCCTTGGCAATGGCCAGAGTTCTCCAGCAGCTTAGGGCATAACCCCCTTCCTCACTGGCCTTGGGAAACTCCACGAACTTGGCCCCAGGGCTAGGGTCAGGCAGGAAGTGTGACCCAGATGACCTCATGCTGGGTTCTTGCCCTGCTGTTCATCCTTCAGCAGCTGGTGACTCACCTCAGGGGGGACAGGCCAAGGCCATTTGAAAACGGAAAGCCTTTGGGCCCCTTCCCTTCCAAGGGCTCCAAGAACAGGCTTTTGGCAGTTTTTGCTCTACTCTTCCCAAGGACCCAGAATGAAAGGCTAGATGTTTCCAACCAGGGTTTTTGTTCCCTAGGAGCAGGCAGAGCATTGTGTCTTCCCCATCTCACTTCTTGGAGCCAGGGCCTGAGGAGTCCAGGTCCAGCCTGGCTGTGTGGTGGTGACTATTCTCCTTGCCCTCTCTGGGCCTGTCTCTGCACCACTAAGCTCCAAGCCCTCTGCTCTCAGTCTGTCCCTGCTGTCTCCAGCCAGACATATCAATCTTCCCCCACACTTCCTCAGAACCTCAAGCATCTTAGCCTCAGGAAGCTTTGGCTGCATTTGGAAGAGTTCTGTGGCAAAGCATTTCTTGTTCCCTGAATATTCATGTGCCCCCTTACACTTTCCAACCCTCTTGCAGTTAGGTGGGGCCTGGTGACAAGTTCTGACCAATGATTACCTCTTGGCTAGAAAAGCAAACAAGAGTCCTCCTCACCCTGTCCTCTCCCGACACCTGGGAAGTGCACAAGGAGACCTCATATTACAGATCTGCACTTTACAATGTGGTGACAACCAGCTACATGTGACAATTTAAATAAATTGAAATGAAATAAAATATAAAATTCCATTCCTTAATCATACTAGCCATATTTCAATTCCTCCATAGCCACACGTGACTAGTAGCTACCATAGTGCACAGCACAGATACAGAACATCTCCATCATTGCAGAAAGTCCTATCAGACAGCATTGCTCCAGATGGTGATGCTGCAAGATGTCAGGTTGCCACCAGCCTGGGTCCCCAAGGAGCAGAGCCTTCTGCCCACCCACAGTGTCCATGCAGCATGAAGGAGAAAGAAACTTGCATTCATAGTGGAGTTGTTGCTTCTGCAGGGCCCAGCCTATCCTGACTAGCAGAGCCAACCTGCATGAAATAAACAGGGAGCAGCAAAAGCAGGCTGAAGAGGACCAAGTTCTAGCTTGCTGGGCAAATGCCATAGGCAATCCAAACAATCCATGTAACACCAAGTCAACACCTTGCTGGCTTTGTTGGGGGAACTGGCTGAAGTATAATCAGGGAAGAGCTCCTAGAGATGAAATAGGAATGGGCTGTGGAAAATGGGCAGGGTTCACATAGGCTTGTGGTTTTCAACCTACAAGAATTTTTGGCGGCCCACCTGGGAAAGCTAAGATAGGTCAAGGAGAAGGGCAGGCATTCCAATGGGAACACCAGGAGGGTAAAACACATGAGCAAAAGAGTTGGTGAGAACAGGAAGGGCCTGGCCATATAATTTTCCTTGGGGTATAAGGGAATCTTAGGGAAGCTTTGGAGGTAAGTCAGATGGAAATTGAGGGGTGAGTTTCCCTTTATGTTTCTACCCAGAGTTGACCAAAAGTAAGGAGTAGAAAGTGTAGAGAAGGAAGGATGAGCTAATATTGTCATTAATGATAGTCAAGGGTGGGGCTGACCTTAGGAATGACAGGCCCAAATTCAATAACTGGGGTTGCAGAGTTCAATGGAAATTCACAGAGGTGGCATCCTGCTTAGGAATGATTGGTTAATTGGTGATTAATTCATACCAGAAGCTAGTTAACCCAGAGATACTCCGATACTCCGTTCCAAGTTGTAGGCTCAACTTTCCAATCCTCCACTTGGCTTCCCCAGCTGAGCGTCCTCTCAACACCTCAGCCTCTGCCTGGCCAACATGCCACCCTCCCCCACAACCTGGCACCAAATATCATGGCAATCCAAGCGCATGACTGTGGCCTTAGTATCCTCTGGGATTTACCCAACCACACAGACACACTGAACAAGTCCCACTGGGGCCTCTTCCAGCAATGCCCAGCATCTATTCCTGCCCTACCTTCTCTGGCACCCCTATATCACAACGACTGTTTTTCTCCCAGAACACAGCAGCCTCTGGACTTCAGGCCCTGCCTCCTAACTTCACTCCTTCCAACCTATCCTGCATTCCAAACAAGAGGATGTTTGCCTGGGTCACGCCTCTGTGCAAAAGCCTTCAGGGGATCTCCGAAGAAATCTAACCTCCTCAGCTTGGCATTCAAAACCTTCTACTTGCTGGTTCAACCTGATTTCTTACTACTCCTTTGCAGAAAAAAAAATTCCTCACTCCTGCCAAACAGATCTCCTCATTGCTGCCTCTGTCGCTCACTCCTATCAGACCCCTCATGTCCCAGGAAGCCCTCCCTGATGGTTCTCTTTTCTCATCACCTTTCTCCTACTGTTACTGTGAAGTTCAAAGGGGCAGATACAAGGTCTGAAGGCTGGGGCCAGCTTCTCCACTTGCTATCTGTCTGACCTTAGGGAAGTCACAACCTCTCTGAACCACAGACTCCTCATCTCCTAAGTGAAAATAGTATGAACTTCACAGAGTAGCCAAAGTCTGGAAAATCGCTTTGTGAACCTTGAAGCAATACACAGATGGCAGGGATTGTGTTTCACTTCTGATGCTTTTTTTTAAGACTTAATTTTATAAGAGCAGTTTTAGTTTCACTCACAATTGGGTATAGGAATTTCCCATGTACCTCCTCCCCCTACAGATGCATAGCCTTCCTCATTATCAACATCCCCCACCAGAGTGGTACATTTGTTACAACTGATGAACCTACATTGACATGTCATTATCACCCACAGTCCATAGTTCACATTAGGGGTCACGCTTGGTGGTGTTTATTCTATGGGTTGGGATAAATGTACAATGATGTGTATCCACCATTATAGTGTCATACAGAGTATTCACTGCCCTAAAAATCCTCTGTGCTATACCTGTTCATCCTCTCTCTCTATCCCCTGCCAACCACTGACCTTTTTACTGCTTTCATAGTTTTCCATTTTCCAGAATGTTATATAGTTGGAATCATAGAGTATGTGGCCTTTATATTGGCTTCTTTCATTTAGTAGTATGCATTTAAGGTTTCTTCATGTTTTTTCATGACTTGATAGCTCAATTCCTTTTAGTGCTGTATAATGTTCCATTGTCTGGATGTGCCACAGTTTATTTATTTATTCACTTACCTAGAACATCTTGGTTGCTTCCAGGCTTGAGCAATTATGAATAATTGCTGGATCATATGGTAAGAGTGTGTTTAGTTCTATAAGAAACTGCCAAATGCCTTCCAAAGTGGCTGTCCTATTTTTTGTTCCCATCAGCAATGAATGAGAGTTCCTGTTGCTTCACATCCTCTCCACTATTTGGTATTGTCAGTGTTCCAGATTTTGATTATTCTAAGAGGTGTGCAGTGGGATCTCATTGTTGTTTTAATTTGTATTTCTCTGATAACGTATGATGTGGAGCATCTTTTTATATGCTTATTTACTATCTGTTCATCTTCTTTGGCAAGGTGTGTGTTAAAGATCTTTAGTCCATTTTTTAATTGGGCAGTTTGTTTTCTTATTGTTGATTTTAATAGACACATATGAGATGTGTCTTTTGCAAATGTTTTTATTCTGTGGCTCATCTTCTCATTTCCTTGACATTTTCTTTCACACGGCAGAAGTATTTAACTTCAGTAAAGTGCAGCTTATCAATTATTTCTTTAAGGTTCATACCTTTGGTGTTGTACCTAAAAATTCATCACCATACCCAAGGTTATGTAGGTTTTCTCCTATGCTATCTTCTAGGAGTATTTTAGTTTTGCATTTTACTTTTAGGTCTAAGGTTCATTTTTAGTTCATTTCTGTGAAAGGTATAGGCTCTGTGTCTAGATTCATTTTTTTGTATATGGATGTCCAGTTATTCCAGAACCATTTGCTAAAAAGACTATCTTTGTTCCATTGTGTTGACTTTGCTCCTTTGTCAAAGATCAGTTGACGCTATTTATGTGGATCTGTTTCTGGACTCTCCATTCTTTTCCATTAATCTATTTTCCTTCTTCACCAATAACACACTGTAGATCACTACAGCTTTATAGTAAGTCTTGAAGTTGGGTAACATCAGTTCCCCAATTTTGTTCTTCTTCAATATTATGTTGATTATTCTGGGCCTTTTATCTTTCCATATATTCAGAATCAGTTTGTCAATACCTGCAAAATAACTTACTGGAATTTTGATTGGGATTGCATTGAATATATAGATCAAGTTGGGAATAACTGACATCTGGACAAAATTGAGTCTTTTTATTCATGAACATGGAATACCTCTCCATTTATTTAGTTTTTTGGTTTCTATTTTCAGAGTTCTGTAGTTTTCCTCATATAGATCTTTTCCATATGTTGTTATATTTATAGCTATTTTTTGGTGATAATATAAATGGTGTTATAGTTTTGATTTTAAATGCCATTTGTTCATTGCTGGTATATAGAAAAGTGACTAACTTCTGTATATTAATTTTATATCCTGAAACCTTGCTGTAATTGCTTATTAGTTCTATGAGTGGTTTTATTTTTTGTTTTTTGTTTTTTTTTTTTTTGTCAATTCTTTTAGATTCTTTTACATGGAAAATTACCTACTCTTTGAACAAAACCAGCTTTGTTTGTTCCTTCCTAATCTGTATGCTTTTTATTTTCTTTTCTTGTTTTAGTGCATTAGCTAGGACTTCCAGTACAATGTTGGAAAGGAACGAGGAAAGGGGACAGCCTTACCTTGTTCTTGATCTTAGTGGGAAAGCTTCTAGTTTCTCATCATTAAATATGATGTTAGCAACAGGGTTTTTTGAGGATACTCTTTATCAAGATAAGGAAGTTCCCCTCTATTTTTAGTTTACTGAAAGTTTTTATCATAAACGGATATTGAATTTTTATCAAATAACTTTTGGACCAGCCCAACCAACATGGAGAAACCCCATCTCTACTAAAAATACAAAATTAGCTGGGTGTGATGGCGCATACCTGTAATCCCAGCTACTTGGGAGGCTGAGACAGGAGAACCACTTGAACCCAGGAGGCAGAGGTTGCAGTGAGCTGAGAACATGCCATTGCACTCCAGCCTAGGCAACAAGAGTGAAACTCTGTCTCAAAAAAAAAAAAAAAAAAAATGAAGTTGTACCAACCATAATCTCAGACCACAGTGGAATAAAAATGGAAATCAATACAAAGAAGGTATCTCAAAACCACACTGTTACATGGAAATTAAACAATTTGTTCCTAAATGACTTTTGAATAAACAACAAAATTAGGGCAGAAATAAAAAAGTTATTTGAGGCAAATGAAAACAGAGACACAACATACCAAAATCTAAGCAAAATCCCAAGCAAGGATGCAGCACGAGCAGCCTTAAGAGGAAAATTTATAGCACTAAAAGCCTACTTCAAAAAGTTAGAGGGATCTCAAATTAATGATCTAACATCATACCTAGAGGAACTAGAAATACAAGAACAAACTAACTGCAAAGCTAGCAGAAGAAAAGAAATAACTAAAACTAGAGCAAAACTGACTGATGTTGAGACCTAAAACTCTGTATAAAGAATCAATGAAACCAAAAGTTGGTTGTTTGAAAGGATAAACAAGATTGATATACCACTAGGTAGGTTAACAAAGAAAAAAAGAGGGAAGATCCAAATTAACACAATCAGAAATAAAGAAGGTGACATTAAAACCAATCCCACAGAAATACAAAAGATCCTCAGAAACTATTAGGACACCTCTATGCATACAAACTAGAAAATCTAGAGAAAATAGATAAATTCCTGTAAATACACAATCTCCCAAGATTGAGTCACAAAGAAATAGAAACCTTCAACAGATCAGTATTGAGTTCTGGAACTGAATCAGTAATAAAAAACCTAGAAGCCAAAGGAAAAAAAAAAAAGCCTGGACCAGATGGATGTATAGCCAATTTTGACTAGACATACAAAGAATAGCTGGTACCAATTCTACAGAAACTATTCCAAAAAATCAAGGAGGAAGGACTCCTTCTCAACTCATTCTGTGAAGCCCCCATCACCCTGATACCAAAATCTGGCAAAGACACAACAACAACAAAAGAAAATTATAGGCCAATATCCCTGATCAACATAGACACAAAAAAGTCTTCAACAACATATTAGCAAATCAAATCCAACAGCATATCAAAAAGTTAGTTCACCAAGATCAAACAGGCATTCATTCCTGGAATGCAAGTTTGGTTCAACAAACACAAATCAATAAATGTGATTCACCACATGAACAGAATTTAAAACAAAAACCTATGATAGGAATCTCAATAGACATGGAATAAGCTTTTGATAAAACCCAATATCCCCTCAGAATAAAAACTCTCAAGAAACTAGGCATTGAAGTAACATACCTCAAAATAATAAGAGTCATCTAAGACAATCCTACAGCCAGCATCACCCTGAATGGACAAAAACTGGAAGTATTCCCCTGGAGAACTGGAACAAGGCAAGAATGCCAACTCTCACCAATCCTATTCAACATAAACTAGAAGTGCTATCTAGAGCAAGCAGGCAAGAAAAAAAACAACAAGAAAAAGGCAAACTTTCTTTCTTCACAGATGTTATGATTCTATACCTAGAAAACCCTAAAGACTCTGCCAAAAGGCTCCAGGACCTGAAAAATGACTTCTGTAAAGTTTCAGATGACAAAATCAATGTATAAATATCATTAGCATTTTTATACATCAATAATGTTCAAGCTGGGAGCCAAATCAAGAACTCAATCCCATTTACAATAGCCATATAAAAAATAAAATAGCTAGGAACACATCTAACCAAGGAGGTGAAAGATCTCTACAAGAAGAACTAAAAAACACTGATAAAAGAAATCATAAATGACGCAAATGGAAAAACATTCCATGCTCACGGATTAGAAGAACCGATGTTGTTAAAATGACTGCACTGCCCCAAGCACTTTACAGATTCAATATTATTTCTATCAACCTACTGTTATTTTTCACAGAATTAGAAAAAACTTCCAAAACTGATATGGAGCCAAAAAAGAGCCCAAATAGCCAAAAGCAATCCTAAGCCAAAGTAATCCTAATCCAAAGGCATAGGTATCACATTACTTGACTTCAAACTATACTATAAGGTTACAGTAACCAAAACAGCATGATACTGGTACAAAAACGGATACATAGACCAATGGAACAGGCTAGACAGCTCAGAAATAAAGCTGCACATCTACAAACATCTACTCTTCAACAAAGTTGACAAAAATAAGCAATGAAGAAAGAACACACTATATAATAAATGGTGCTGGGATTACTGGCTAGCCATATGCAGAAGAATGAAAGTGGACCCCTATCTTTCACCATACACAAAAATTAACTCAAGATGGATTGGAGATTTAAATGTCATACCTCAAACTATAAGAATTCTAGAAGAAAACCTAGGAAACACCATTCTGGACACTGGCCTTGTAAAACAACTTATGACTAAGTACTCAAAAGCAATTGCAAACAAACAAACAAAAATTGACAAGTGGGACCTAATTAAATTAAAGAGCTTCTGCACAGCAAAAGAAACCATCAATAGAGTAAACAGACAACCTACAGAACAGGAGAAAATATTTGCAAACTATGCATCCAACAAAGGTCTAATATTCAGAATCTATAAGGAACTTAAATAATCAAAGATGCAAAAAACAAACAACCCTATTTAGAAATGGGCAAAAGGCATGAACAGGCACTTCTCAAAAGAAGACGTACAAGCAGCCAACAAACATGCAAAAATGTTCAACATCACTAATCATCAGATAAATGCCAATCAAAACCACAGTGAAATACCATCTCACACCAGTCAGAAAGGCTATTACTAAAAAGTCAAAAGACAACAGATACTGGCAAGGCTGCTAAGAAAAGAGAACACTTATACAGTGTTGCTAGGAATGTAAATTAGTTCAGCCACTGTGGAAAGCAGTTTTGAGATTACCAAAATAACTTAAAATAGAAAGACTCAGCAATTCCATTACTGGGTATATATCCAAAAGAAAACAAATCACTGTACCAAAAAGACACGTGAACTTGCATGTTCATCACAGCACTATTAACATTAGTAAAAATATGGAATCAATCTAGGTACCCATCAATGGTGGACTAGATAAAGAAAATGTGGTACACATACATCCTGGAGTACTATGCAGCCATAAAAAGAATGAAACCATGTCCTTTGCAGCAACATGGATGCAGCTAGAGTCCATTATCCTAAGTAAATTAACACAGGAACAGAAAACCAACTACCATATGTTCTTACTTATAAGTGGGAGCTAAACATTAGATACTCATGGACAAAAAGAAAGCAACAGAAACTGAGAACTAGTAAGGGGTAGGAAGGGAGGGGGTCAAGGGTTGAAAAACTATTGGGTACTATGCTCAGTACCAGGATGATGGGATTATTTGTACCCCAAATCTCAGCATCACACAATATACCCAGGTAATAAGCATGTTCATGTACTCCCTTAATCTAAAATGAAAGTTGAAAATAAAAAATAAGAAAATATGAAACAAATAAGTAAATTTCCCTCTAAGCATTTCTTTTGCTACATCCCACCAATTTTGATAGGTTGTGTTTTCGTTTTCATTTAGTTCAAAATATTTTTAACATTTTCTTGTTATTTCTTCTATGACTGATGGATTATTCAGAAATGTGTTCTTTAGTCTCCATGTATTTTGAGATTCCCCAGTTATCTTTCTGCTATTCATCTGTAGTTTAATTCCACTGTGATCTGAGAACAAATATTGTATAATTTCTGTTCTTTTAAATTTGGTAATGTGTGTTTTATGGCCTAGAATGTTACACATGAGCTTGAAAAGAACATGTATTCTGTTGTTGTCAATCAATAAATATCAATTATGTCCAGGTGATTGATGGTATTGTTGAGTTCAACTGTGTCCTTACTGATGTTCTGCTTGCTGGATCTGTGCATTTCTAATAGAAGGGTGTTTAAGTCTCCAACTATAACAGTGAATTTATCTACTTTTCCTTGCCGTTCTGTCCATTTTTGCCTTGTGATCCTCTGTTATTAAATGGATATGTGTTAAAGATCATTATGTCTTCTTGGAGAGCTGACCCCTCTATCATTATGTTAATATCTTTTTTCCCTGATAATTTTTCTTGCTTTGAAATCTCCTCTGTTTGAAATTGATATAACTGTTTCTGTTTTCTGTTAGTGTTAGTATGGTATATTTTCTCCATCTATTTACTTTTAATCTATATGTGTATTCATATTTCAAGTGGGTTTCTGTAGAGAACAGATAGTTGTGTCTTGTTTTTTGATCTGCCCTGACAATGTCTGTTTTTTAACTGGTACATTTAGACCACTGAAATTCAAATTAGTTATTGATATAATTGAACGAATATCTACCATATTTATTGCTATTTTCTACTTGATGCACTTGTTCTTTGTTACTATCTTTGTCTTCCACTCATTTTTTGTCTTTTCTAGCTTTAATTGAGCATTTTATATTATTCTATTTTCTTTTTCTTTTTTTCTTTTTTTTTTTTTTTTTTGAGATCAAGCCTCGCTCTGTCGCCCAAGCTGGAGTGCAGTAGCACGATCTCGGCTCACTGCAACCTCCGCCTCCCAGGTTCAAGCAATTCTCCTGTCTCGCCTGCCTGAGTAGCTGGGACTACAGGTGCATGCCACCACAGCCGGCTGATTTTTTTTTTTTTTTTTAATAGAGATGGAGTTTCACCATGTTAGCCAGGATGGTCTCGATCTACTGACCTCGTGATCTGCCTGCCTCGGCCTCCCAAAGTGCTGGGATTACAGGCGTGAGCTACCATGCCTGGCTATTTTCTTTCCTTTCTTAGCATATCAGTTATATTTCTTTTTTGAAACTACTTTTTGTGGTTACCCTAGAGTTCGAAATACACATTTACAACTATCTTAGTTGGTTTGTGCTGCTGTAACAAAATACCTTACACTGGGTAACTTATAAACAACAGAAATTTATTGCTCACAGTTCTGAACCTGGAAAGTCCAAGATCAAGATGCCAGTATGATTAGGTCTTAGTCTTTCAGTGAGGCTATGCTTCACAAGTGCTTCTCAGTCTCCAGCCCCCAACCTCCTTAGGTGGGACAGGATGACCAGAGTGAACTGGAGTTGCATATTTTCCTTCCCCCAGGTCAGTTAGGCTCTGATAAAACCTTAGCAGGTTAGGCTCTCGTTAAACAGTTTCTCCCGAGGGCAGGCCTTGTTAAGAAGAACAAAATGCTCTGATGTATTTCATAATGGTTCCTTTTCCTCCTCCCCATGGCAGAAGCATGAGGGAATATTTTTTTTTTCCCCCTAACATTTACTGTGACAACCTGGTTAAGCTCCTGGAGGTAAAACTCACAGAAGTGTAGGAGCCCCCATATAACTGGGTCCCCCGGGAGTTTTAAACTGTGAACCTCAAACAATTCATCAATCACAGTGCAGGTTTTCCTACCTTGGCCCTGGTTCCCTTGCAGGTTTCTGTTCCTGGGTCTCTTCTATAAGCTGTGACTTCCTGTATTTGCCTGTCTGTCTCTTTGATCTGGGGGGCAGTGGCTGCTGTGTGTCCTCATCTGTCTTAGGGATCCAAGAATAGTTGTTGATTTTTCAGTCTGTTCAGGCTTTTGCTTTTTGTTAGGATAGAATGGCGACTTCCAAGCTCCTTACATGTGGATTTGGAAGCTGAAAGTTCTGATCCTCTTTTTATACACACATCTTGCCTACTTTTTTCTCTCCTATAGCATCTAGGTCACAGCAAGGACTCACTAAAGATGGCAGGTGGGAGGCATTTGAGGCCTCTGGGGTAAAGCGTTTTTGGCATCTAGAATGCTCTGTGGGAGCTGAAGAACTCACTTCTCCCTCCCACTTCAGTATGCACATTCCTAAAATGAGAGGGTTGGACTAGGAGGCCTTGGAGAGGGTGGCCCCAATGCCGCACGAGATGTCCTCCTGCAGGCAGTGTCAGGATTCAGCAGTGGGGTCCTTTGGGGAAGCCTGAGAGCCCAGAGCAGGGATAAGCCAGGGGTTCCTCTCTGTTTCTAGCTGTTCTCTGAGAAGGATTTCTAGGTGGACAGAAATTGAGTGAAAGGGGGATCAGAAGTGAGGGGCATTTACCTGTGTTTCCATTTTCTGATTACCAGTGCCACTTGATCATTGCCAGGAGGGAATTTTACACCCAAACCTCTGCCAGCTGCAGAATCACAGCCAAAGACTTCCTATTTTACACCCCGAATACCAGCAGGCCCTGCGTGACCTGGCCCCGGCCAACCTCCCTAACCTCATCCCTGACCCTGCCCACCAACCCTGCCTCTGCTCCTGTGAGCAGCTATCCTGGTCTTCTGCTTCCTACCGGCCTCACTCCCTGCTCCTGAGAGCTCTTCCACGTGCTGTTCCCTATGCCTGAAGTCCTACTCTCCCCTGGTTAATGCCCACCCACCCTCCAGGCCCCAGCTCACAGGTGGTATCCCCAGGACCCCAACCACCACTGCAGCACCCCATAGATGTTGGTCCCTCTTATATGCTGTCACTGTGCGCTCTCCCACAGTTCTCTCATGGTTCATAAGCACACACTGACATGCTTATTTGCTTCATGTCTGTCTCCCCTATCAGAATGTGAGTTCTATGAGGGCAGGGACCAGGCCTATCACACTTACCATTTCATCTTCAGCAATGAGTCTGGCATATAGTAGGTGCTCAATGAAGATTTGAGGAATAGACAAATAAGTGAAGGGGAAATATGAGATAATATTTTTTAATCACGCAGAAGATCTTTAGCACCATGTGGGCTGACCACCCTCCAGGCCCCCACCCTAACCCTTGCCATCCTCGGCCCACACCCTGCTCATCCCCACTGGATACAACAAGAAAGGACCGCTCCACATGGCTTCATCTGGCCCGGACCTCACACAAAGGATGGCTGGGCCTGGGTTTGTAGAGAATAAACAGTCCTAATCCAGACAAGCCTTGCTTTGCCCAAGAACTGGGCTTAGATACAGAATTCTGTGAATCTGATTTCCCCAGACCCCAGGCTCCTCCTCCCTGAGCTGCTGCCTCTACTCCCCTGGTGGGGCCTCTGGACGGGAGCCAGGACTCTGCCACCCTCAGGGTCTTTTGCCTCCCACAGTTCTCAGGCCCCCCAGCTCATAATCTCTCCTCCACGATGTAAAAATATGTTTCAAGGCACTAACTAGGGAGGTCATTACTTCAAAGACCCTCTTGGCAAATTCTTTTATTGGCCCCAGTTTAAAAAGCCAGAATCTTCTTATAATGGGGCTTCTTAAAGCAGAGCCCACCTGTGAAAATACTGCCCTCTTTAGGGATTGAGCCGGGCAGGGAAGGGCCGGCACCAGGCCCCTCCGCTTCTCCCGGAGGAACGGTGAGGAGGAGCTTCAGAAGAGCTTAAGAAATGGTCTTTTCCTAAAAAGAGGGAAACTCCTCCTGGCCGAAAACTCCAGTTGGGAATTAACACTTTCAGGACCTAGCTGAAGCAACCAGGCAAGTTCTGGCCCCGGGCAGCAGTCCTGACAACTCCTTAGTAGGAGTTCTGTGTACTAATGGGATCTTGGTCCAGCTAAAAACTCCCAACCCTCTGAGTAGAGAGCCTTGCCTCCCACCACCCAGTGAGGCAGTACCTGGTGGAGTGTAAGATCCTGGATCTTCTGCCCCCAGATATACAGGCATAAGGATATGCCTCGCCCATGTGGCCTCAGTCCCTCCCCTTGAGTTGACATCTGGGGAGCTGTGCTGTCTGGTGCAAACCTCTACCCTCCCTCTGGGCTCCATCCCCAAGGAGGGTCACACGGGCATCTCCTCCCGCCTTCTCAGAGACATCCCTCTTGTGGTTAGCACTCCTGTCCCCGTTATTCAGTCTCTTGCTCTCTATCTGCCCCTCCCATTGGCATTTGCTCAATTATCTGCCATGTTAAAACCGCAGCTCCAGCTCCTGCCTTAGCTCTCTCTCCCATCCACCTCAACTCCTTGGAAACCCATACATTGGCTGTCTTTCCTTCCTCTCCCTTACTTTCTCTTCAGTACATGGTAGCGTGGTTTCTGTCCCCAACACTTTCCTGAAACTGCTCTCTCCAAGGACCCAAAAAGCCTCTTCTAATTGCCAACTCTGAGTTCAGCAGCTTATGATTCTGTCTCTTCATCTTTGTTTACATTTTTTTTTTTATAGGGAGAGGAGTCTCACTATGTTGCCCAGGCTGGTCTCAAACTCCTGGCCTCAAGCAGTCCTCCCATGTGGGCCTCCCAGAGAGCTGGGATTACGGGCCTGCACCACCACACCCAGCCCTGTCTCTCCATCTTGAAATGCTCCTTTTCCTGGCTTCTCCACATAGACCACCTGGAGCTGGATCCTGCCCTCTGACTGCCCCTTTTCCTTCTCTACTGTGGGCCCTCTTCAGAATTCTATTTTTGACTCTCCTGTTTTTCTTTCTTAATGTGCACTCTCCTAAGGTGATCTCATCCACATCCATGGCTTCAGTGACTCAAGAATCTTTATCTACAGCCCAGACCTCTCTCTCAGGAGAGACCTATATATTCATTCTTTCATTCAATCATTCATTCATTCACGCACTAAACAGACTGAGTACTTACCATGTGCCAGGCACTGTTCTCAGAACAAAACAGATCTAGTCTCTAGCAATGTAGTGGAGACAAACAGTGCATAAGAAAACAAGATCTCCCCATGCAAGGTAAGTGTCACCAGAGTGATAGGCTAATGTGAGTGGGGGGCAAGAATGCTGCATCAGTTCTGCTTAAAGCAGGAAGCAGAGCCAGTGTGAGTGTTCAAAGACGGGGGCATAGGTTAGAAATAAGACAGTATGCAATTGTGGGGAACACTTGGGGAGCAAAGGTCCTACATGGGGAGTTAGAGGATCAGAAAAATGTCACTCAGAAGCCCCCCTGAAGCCAGACATGCCCGGCCAGGAATTGGAGCTGAGGAAAGTCAGTAGAGAAGTCTATGGAAGGCTGTTTCCTCCACACCTGGTGCTGCAGGGCTGAAAGTAGAGAGTAGCTCAGGGATCCATCAGCTCTCAACAGGATTAGGGTAGTTTCCTAAGTGGTCTCCCTGACATTACTTTTATCCTCTTCCAATATGTCCTTCACAGCACAGCCTGAGCAATCTTTCTAAAACACAGATCTAGCCATGCCAGGCCCTTTCTTAAAACCCTTCTGCCCCCATGACCTTAAAGACACTGCTCAGACTCCTCTGCAAGGCTTATGTGGCTGACAGGCCCATCATGACCCTGCCTGCCACCCAGCACTTGACTTCTGCCTCTAATACCACTGCCCCATCTGCGTCTTCTGCCTCTAATACCACTGCCCCTGTCTGCATCTTCTGCCTCTAATACCATTGCCCCGTCTGCATCTTCTGCCTCTAATACCATTGCCCCTGTCTACGTCTTCTGCCTCTAATACCAATGCCCCTGTCTGCACTCACTTCGGCTGTCCAGATCCTCGGTAGAGAAAACTTACTTCAGCCTCTCACACTCGCACTCTCATCCAGATCTCAGGACACTCCTTGTCCTCTCACATTCTTTTCCTGGCCAATTCTCACTCATCCTACAGGACTCGGCTTAGACTCCTCCTCCTGTAGGAAGCTTCTATGACACCCACCCCACACACATCTGGGCCCTTCCCACATGCTCCCCCAGATCCCAAATGTCCTCTCTTGGTCCTTGGAGCTGGGTACCTGTGGGCTCACTTGTCCATGTGCCTCACTGACTGCAAACGCCAGGAAGAAAGAGCCCATGCCTGGGGCACTGTAGGTGCTTGATAAATACTTGCTGAATTAACAAAGGTTTATAAGAACTGTGCAATACATCATACATATAATTATTCCATACTGTTCATGTAAAAAGCAGAATACAACTTTTGTGTATTGTAAGACTGTGATTTGTAAAATAGAAGAAAAATACATGTACAGTAAAATAAAAGGGAGAGGCGGAAGGAACTAGATGAAACTGTTAATAAAGGTTTCCCTCTGACTGGTGGGGCTATGAGTAACTTTTCCTTCTACACTTTTACTTTCATATTGTTCTTTAAAGTTAAAAAAATTTAGCCATTAAATTTTTTTCAAAAGCAATAAATTGCTCTCTTACCACCCAATCCTATTTTTACATTCACATTCCTTCCTAACCACATTTGTTCTATACTTCCTAGAATGAAGATCTCTGTCTTGGACAGAGAAAGCCAAATTTTTCCTTTCAGTAGGAGTTGACTGACCTGTCTTCTCTTTGTCATCTGTTCCCAGATACCATCTGCCAGAAAACATGTTCCCATCCTCCCTCATTTTTCTTGCTTTGTATGACAAAAGTAATCATGGGGTTTTAAGTTGTATCAGAACAGCCTACTGATGGATATTTATAAACTCACAAACGGCCCAGGTGTGGGCACCCAGATCCTGCTTGCAGTGACAAGCCTTCCCCAGAATTCCCAAAGGAAATATAAGCACAGAAGACAAAATAAAGCAAAGGGGTCCTTTGTTCCCAGCTGGGACTTTGCCTAAGACCTAGTGCAGAAGTGAACCAGGTCTCCCTTGGCCATGCTGTGCAATCTTCTCTTCTCCAAGTGAGCCCAGTCTCAGACACGGGAGCTCTTGCCAAGTGAGGAAGGGCAATCCTGAGCACTCCAGCCCAGGGAAGAAGATGAGGGTACATGATGAAGAGTGTTAGCCCTAAAACCCAGAATAGCAGTGATCTGGGAAGCCCATTCCAGCAGTGGGAGCATCTACCAGATTTACCCAACTTGCTAGAGACTGAATTCAAGAGAGAAAGCAGACCATGCCTCTGGCATTAAAGACTAAACTTTGGCCTTGAGCATTCATCATTATCACCTTGAGCATCTTCTCTAGTGGCAGCCTGATCCTCCCACTAGAGACCAATACCTAAGATGACTTTTGCATTTTTCCCAAGCCTGAGCTCATTCTGAAATCTTATTTTCTTGAGACACACCATTCTCATCTTTACTTATTTCTTTCTTTTTTTTCTTTTTTTTTTTTTTTTTTTTTTTGAGACAGAATCTCAGCCTGTCACCCAGGCTGGAGTGCAATGGTGCAATCTCAGCTCACTGCAACCTCCGCCTCCTGGGTTCAAGCAATTCTCCTGCCTGAGCCTCCTGAGTAGCTGGGATTACAGGCACACACCACCATGCCCAGCTAATTTTTTGTATCTTTAGTAGAGACGGGGGTTTCACCATGTTGACTAGGCTGGTCTTGAACTCCTGACCTCATGATCCGCCCACTTTGGCCTTCCAAAGTGCTGGGATTACAGGTGTGAGCCACCGTGCCCGGCCATCTTGGCTTATTTGTTATTGTATCTGTGCTCATCAGAAAATTCCCTAGAAAGCTCTACATGAAACAATTTGAAGTAATTTCTGAATATCTCCTATTCTTCTTAAGGCACCTTTCTGTTATAATTTTTGTCATTTCAGGCCATGTTAAGACATTTGGACTTGATCCTGCAGCAAAAGGGTGACCCTTGAAAGTTGCTTTTTAGTAGATAGACTTTGTTGGTTTAGTGCCTTGAAACGAACAGTCTAGCATCAATAGAAAGAATGGGTAGGGTGGGCTGAGAATTGAGGCAGGAGAGTTTCTAGAGGTCATTGCAGCAGTTCATTGAGAGACAATAAAAGCCTGAACTAGGGCAATTTGAGGAGATGCATCCAAGGGAGTAGGGGAAGGTTTGAGAGCCATTTCTAAGGGAGAGTTTATAGGGTTAAAGGGGGATGGTTAGAACAGACGAGGAGTTAAGATTGTATCTTAAGATTTATAGCTTGGGAAATAAATGGTGATGACTCCAAACATGTAACACCGGAGAAATAGATATCTAAGCAAATGATAATGAATTTGAGATACCTGAAAAGCATTGACATAGTTGAATATTTGTCCCTACCCAAATCTCATGTTGAAATGTCATCACTAATGTTGGAGATAGAGCTTAGTGGGAGGCAATTGGGTCATGGGGATAGATCACTCATGAATGGCTTGGTGTTGTCCTCATGACAGTAAGTGAGTTCTCAGGAGATCTGGTTGTTGTAAAGTGTGGCTCCTCTCCCCCATCAACTCTCTCTCTTGCTCCTGCCCTCTCCATGTGATGTGCCTGCTCCTGCTTTGCCTTCCACCATGAGTAAAACTCCCTGAGGCCTCCCCAGAAACTCAGCAGATGCCGGTTCTGTGGTTCCCATACAGCCTGTAGAACTGTGAGCTAATTAAATCTCTTTTCTTTATAAATTTTCCAGCCTCAGTTATTTCTCTATAGCAATGCAAGAATGGACTAACACAGGCATCCAGGTAGAAAATTTCAATATATGTTTGAAGATATGGGCCTTGGAACTTGGGATAGAGATTGGGTATGGAGATGATATAGATACTGATATAGATATAAGTATGGATACAGATAAAGGTGTAGATATAGATGAAGATGCAGATAGAGACAAAATATCAACGTAGATACATAGGAAAGACAGAGATAGAAATAGTCATATCTAGATATAGCTTAACACACAATAATTAAAGCCCAAACCAGCATGACTGTTAGAATTTTTCAAGGGAGAAATAATAGCATTGATGACCACTTAAGTATATGTGATAAGTGGTTGTAAGCAGTTAAAAATGATTTCAGATATTTGAGTCTTGGTGTCTGGAAGAACAGGGGTCCCATTGACAGAAAGACAAAAGACCAGGCTGTGTGGGGAAATGATGGCTGGTTTTAGAGTTGTTGAGTTTGAGATAATGATGAGATAAGCAACTAGAAATGCTAAACAAGCAATTACGGTATCAGAGTTCTCATTAACTCAGCCTGGAGATGTAGAATTTGGAATCACAAAACCATAATATGTTAGAGCTGGGAGGAATTTTAGATCCTGCCTAATTAAATGTCCTCCTTTTGTAGATGAGGAAGTTGAGACCTGGATAGATTAAAGGCTCTTTCCTCACTTGCAGAGCCTTTGCTAGCAGAACCAGAAGTCGAACCCAAGTCTCTCTATACCCACAAAACCTCTGTCACCTGCACAGAGGTGGGTACTGGGAGTATGAAGATAGATATGACAACTTTCTGAGGGAAGAGTGCAAGGAGCTATGGTGACATTAAGTCACAGCTCTGAGAGATCTGAAATGGTTAGAACACTTGGTTAAAAGTGACAGAATTTTTTTAAAACTAACTCAAAACACTAAAGAGGACATTCATTGACAAATGTAACCAATCCATAGCAAGAGTAGGAATGGAACTGGCCTCAGGGATAGCTGGATTGGGGGAACAAATTCCACGTGGACTGTTTTCTTCATCCATCTCTCTTATCTGTGTGTGAGCTTCATTCTATCAAACTGGTTCTCATACATGATGGGGGACATGGTCACAAGCAGACTCTAGGACTCTTCTCCTTAAAGCTTTTGACCCCAGAGGGAGGGGATTTGATTGGCCAGCTGGCATCATATACCAATGCTTAACCAAACTGCTATGATCCAGAAGACATCACATGGTTGTGGCCAAGAAATTATTTTTCACTGGAAGAGAGGTGTAGGAAAAAGGTGCTGAGCAGAAAGAAACAACAGACCCTCTACTGTACTCAACAAAAGCTTTAAACACAGACCAGAAAGCCTGAACATCCAGGGATAAATAGCATAAGAGAGTTGAATAAGGGAAAGCTGTGGGTACAGTTAAGTAATTTGTAAGTTGAGATTCTGGGAACCAAACCACGTATCTATCTGTAACACATGACAAAGAAGGAAAGGAAAATAGGAAAGGATTAGATGCACAGAGTGGAAGAGAACAGGAGAGAAACAAATTAGTAAGTCGTGCACCATGTGGAGTGCAGTTCATGCTAAATCCAGAAGCCATGCCTAGAAAAGAGCCAGAAAGAGCTGGTTGTTCCCTAAAGGATGGGAGAACATGTAGAGGGGCCCATGGCTGCCTGTGTGGGTAGTCAGAAAAGTTGGGTAAGCTAGGGAGAAGAGCCAGATGAGAAGCCTGTGGATTAACTTCTCCAGGAAATAGCAGTAATCTTAGGACCCATAAAAGCATGGACCATTGTTTGATAGGGTTACTACGTGCTATGGTTTGAATGTGTCCCCTCCAATATTGAGATGATGCCAAGGTGGTAGTATCAAGACATAGGGCCTTTAGGAGGTAATTAGGCTATGAGGGCTCCTTCTTCCTGAATGGAATTAGGTGTCCTTATGAAAGGGCTTGATGGAGAGAGTTGGTCCCCTCTGGCCCTTAAGCCTTTCACCATGTGAGGATCTGGCACTTTGATCTTGGACTTCCTAGGTTTCAGAATGGTGGGAAATTAAATTTCTGTTCTTTATAAATTACCCAGTCTCAGATATTCTGTTAGAGCAACACAAAATGGACTAAGACACTAGGCTAGTGATTAGTAACATGAGGAGGATATAAAGTTGCAAAAATAAAAATCACCACTCCTAGAGGTAACACTATTGGCATTTCAGACAACTTGGTTTATATAAATGCATTTTTCTTTTTACTAAAATTGAATCTTATTGTACATGTTTTTTATAATTTGCCTTTTCATTTAACAATATAGTATGAATATCTTTTCATGCCAGTGCTTATATTTCTACAATATTTTTACTGGCTGCCTATATTTTATTGTATGCCTGTATCATCATTTATTTAACCAATTCCCTACTAGGGCCATTTAGGCAATATTCAGTTTCTTATAATTTACTATAGCTAATCATTATACACATGATCCTTAGGACTTAGAATAAAATTTGGACATGCAATTTCCACTGGAATGTAAACATGTTGTGCCTTTTTGTTGTTGTTGTTATTTTACTAGCAACATTCCTTTCTACCTATTGCTGTTAAAAATAATATGTCTAGTATTGGGGATGTTTTATAAGGGTCTCTTTTCAAATATTTGCAAAGCAGATGGGGAGTAAAGGAAAAATACTACATTTTGTAGGTTTTTATTGGGTTGTTTTACTTTTTATCAATAGGTTCTAAGAATTCTTTAAATATTCTTTTAGAAGTCTTTTGTCAGATACATGTATTGTAAATATTTACACACACACACCCATCCAGGCTGTGACTTACTTTTTTAATTTTCTTAATGATTTTTTCAAAGAACAGAAGTTTTAAATTTTGATGAAGTTTAATTTTTTTAGTTTTTCTTCTTATGATCATGCTTTTATGTCCAAACTAAAAAATATTTGCATACCCCAAAGTTATGAAAATTATCTCCTATGATTTCTTCAAGAAGTTTTATTGCTTTAGCTTTTACACTTAGTTCCCTGATCCATTGTGAACAATGTTTTCTGTATGGTGTGAGGTAAGGGTCAAAGTTAATTTGTTTTTTTCACGTGACTATCCAGTTGACTCAGCATCAGTTTTTGTAAGGACTGTCCTTTCCCTCACTGAATTAGCTTGTCCTTTTTCTTGTAAGTCAATTGGCAATATACATGTGGGTCTATTACAGAAGTCTTTATTCTGTGCCATTGATCTATATGTTCATCCTTATGACACTATAATACTGTCTTAATTACTGTTACTTTAGAGCAAGTCTTATAGTAAGACACCTATTAAGTTTTTAACTTTTTGAATTCATAGCTTTCTAAAAATGATTTACCCTGGCAACCAATGTGCTTATTTCAAACTGTATTGAGATAGCTCAAAATCTCTTTTATGGTAGTAAGACTTACCCAAGAAAATTATGATATTGTGAAAGTTATGATATTGTGAATTACATATTTGGCCTTTTTATGGCATGCAGTTCCCAAAACCCTTGGAACCTCCAGAGTGATAAGAGTGACTTTTGAATGCTAATAAGATGATTGGTGGCTGGGGCACACATGATAGCTTCAGAATGGGGGCTGATCGTTGGAAAGACCAAGCATAATTAGAAGGTTGGGACTTTCAGCCCCACTTCCATCACTCCAAATTTCTTTTCTTTTCTTTTTAAGTGAAAGCAAGTTTAATAAAAAGTAAAGGAATAAAAGTGGCTACCCCATAGGCAAAACAGCAGTGTGGGCTACTTGATCGACTATGCCTATGGTTACTTCTTGATTATATGCTAAACAAGAGGTGGATTACTTATGAATTTCCTGGGAAAGGGGCAGGGAGTTCCCAGAACTAAAAGTTCCTCCCCCTTTCAGAAGTTGCCATGGCATTTGTGCACTGTCATGGTGCTCCATCACCCAACTTCTGGGGATGGGAGAGGAGTGAAGGTTGAGTGGATCTCTAGTGGCTATTGATGTAATCAATCATGCCTACATAAGAAAGTCTCCATAAAACCCCAAAAGTACAGAGAGTTTCTGGATAGCTCAACACGTGGAGGTGCCTGGGGGATGGCATGCCTGTAGAGAATATGGCAGCTTCATGTCCCTTCCCACATTTATTGCCCTACGCATCTCTTCCATCTGGCTGTTCATCTGTATTCTTTGCAATATCCTATATAATAAATGGGTAAATGTAAGTAAAGTGTTTCCCTGAGTTCTGTGAGCCACTCTGGTAAATTAATTGAACCCCAGAAGGGAGTTTGTGGGAAGTCCTATTTATAGTAGGTCAGTCAAAAGCACAGGCCACAAACCGGGCCTTGCAATTGGCATCCAAAGTGAGGGCAGTCTTGTGGGACCAATCCCTTGACTTGTGGAATCTGACACTATCTCCAGGTAGATTGTCTCAGAAATAAATTTAATTATAGGACACCCACCTGGTGTCCACTGGAAAATTTCTTGGTGTGTGGGGAGAAACCCACACACATATGGTGTCAAAGTGTTGTGTTGAGTGGTATGTGAGAGTAGAAAGAAAAAATTATTTGTTTTTTTCCACCAGAATGGTGCACTGGGTGTGGAAGTGTGGAAGGTGGGAAAGGTATGTCTTATATCAGGATCACCTGTGCTCCTGAAATACTACACAGTTTCATGAAAATGACTTACTTCTTAGGCAGCTTGAGGCTTTTAGAATGTTGCTGCTTTTTTAAAAAAAAACTTATAGTTCTATAAAAGTATCTACCAGTGTAAAACTTTGGAAAATGCAGAAAAGTATAGAAAGACATAAAAATTACCTGTAATTTACTACTCATATGAACACTGTTAATAAAATTTTGTATGCATATTTTAACTTAAGAATCAAACTGTTTCTATAGTTGTATATGTTGCTATAAGAAGTTAGTATTATTTGAGGAATATTGTCCCATTTCATTTAATTTTTTTGAAAACCTTATTTTAATGTCTGTATATTTTTTAATATATTGATATACCATGATGATATACCATAGTGTAACCATCAACTATTGTTGATTATCTGGACTATTTCCACTTTGCTATTATAAATGTGTACTATTCATCCTTAAACACTTCTAAATCATTTATTATTTATTTTTAATAAATTCCTAAAAGTGGATTTACTGATTGAAAGAGTATAAATTTTCAAATGTTTCTTGACATAGAGAACAAATTTATTTCTAGAAAGTTTTTTTATCCGTTCATACTCCTACTAGCTGTGAACAACAGTGTCATATCATTCTTGCAAGCACTATTTTTTAAATCTTTGTTAATTTGATAAGTGGAAAAAGATAACTTATTGCTACTTTAATTTGCACATTTTGATTACCAGTAATTAATTTTTTAATGTGTTAACTTTTCTTCTGCAAATGTTGTTCTCGTAACTTTGTTTCAAAGTTCTTAATATGGTAAGAACATTAATTTTTGCCCTACGTGTTGGAGATACTGTTCAATGCTCTAAATTGTCCATGGACATTTGAAAATAGTACATATTCTTTTTATCTAGGATGGAAATTTTACATTACACTTAGACTGTTTCGATAAATAATGGTTGGTTAAAAATGCCTCAAGAAATTTTGCTTTTTAAATCTCTTCCTGCAGAAACCACAAGTGGTAATGCAGTATCCTGGGGCTAGAAGTGGCAGGGAACCATCACTTTCCTTAGGCTAGAAAGAGAAAGGAGTGAGAGCAGATGTGGGAACCTGGAAACTGGAGGGCCAAAAGGAAGGGCTCCTCTATGGCAACTGACCTCAGGTAAAGAACAGCCAACCTGCAGCCATGATGCAGGATCGCTGGAGAACTAAGTGCCCCAGCCCCACCTTCACTCTCCCCTCAGTCTCCTGCTGATGGTTCCTATTGGCCAAACCCAAGCAGAAGCAAAGGGTGAGAGAGCTGTCAATGTGGCCCCTCCAAGTCAGCCTCCTGGAGCCTAGAGCAATGAGGAGATGGAGGAGGAGTGGATAGCTGGAGGAGAACATGGAAGGCATTCAGCACAAAGACTCCATCTTGTTAAGAAATCCCTGCATTTTAACTCTTACCAATAGAAACTGACCTTTTGTGATACTCTAACTCTGCCTTTTCTGATTTCTTGCATGCTTTTCTAATATAACTTAACATATGCATTATTTAATAGTATAAGATTAATTTGATTTTATTTATTATCTACAGTTTGCACTAATGTTTGAGGATTTCAACTGCAAGCTAACAGGAAGGGAAAAATGCAGACACTGGGCAGAAGCTGCAAGTTGTCTGCTAATATCCATTTCCCTCTCCTCTATAGGAATAGAACCTTCAATCATCATCTGGGCACATAGCTGTTCAAACTAAAGACTACATTTCCCAGACTTTCTTATAGCCAGGGTGGCCATGAGACTAAGATATGGAATAGGATGTGAAGGGAAGTGATGTAGGCAATACTTGTTTCCCTGAAGGATGATGCATGAGCCTTCTTTCCCCTTCCTCCACCTCATGTACAGCGTGGATGTGGTGGGGAGTCATCCTGAACCATAGGGATGGCAGAGCAATGAGGTCCCTGGACCACCTGGATTGTTTATCTCCAGACACTAGATGAGAAAGAAAGAAACTTCTCTTTTATAAGTCCCTGTTATTTTGGGGGTTACACCAAGCCAAGCCTAATTCCTAACTAAAACGGATATCAAGGGGCAGAATTTCAGCCATTCATTTAAATGGAAAAAGGGAATGGAGATTAACATTTTCTGAGTACTCTCTACATATTTTCACCTATATTATTGCATTTAATCTTCTCAACAATCCTGCAGATGGGTATTATTCCCATTGTTACTCTTGAGACTGAGGCTGTTAGCTTAAGAAACTTGCTCATAGTCACACAGCTATAGCCTGACTATACTGAGGTTTGACTAGGATGTATCTGTCTAACTCCAAAGCCAAGTTTTCCTTCATGTCCTTCTGATTGCCTGAAGATGATTGAGACTCCCAGCTGGGCCAAGAGTAAGCTTACATTCATGCCTTAATCATCTCATATCCTCTAGAACCAAATAGATAAACCATAACAGCTTCTCATCATGGCAACTACTGTTTTCAACTCAAATTTATTCTTCAGCTTGGGAATGGCCGGGATCCCTCAATTCAGGGAATTGATGAGTAATGGGAAATGCAAGAACTCAAGCCTCCTATGTCAAAGAGGGAGATTTAGAAAGACTAAGATAGCTCATGCACAAAGTTAAACATTTATGACTCATATACCATTGCCAGCACCATCCTAATACTGCTCTTGATTCAAAAAATGTTACATTCCCTAAGATGTGATTCTATTTCTTTTATTTGTATATTGATGACCAGGCAACAGGAGAAAGGAATTGTAGAAGCTTTGGGTGGTTTTTATATTTCTCAAGGGTAGTAAGAAAACGAATTGGGTTAGGGAATGTGTCCAGTTCCTGGATATCATTGGGTCATCATTATTACTTAATGAGAGCTCCATATTTGTACTTTCCTGGGCTCTCTTTTAGATGACTGCTTTGGACCAGGGCTTGGTGGGATGCACTATGAAGTTAGCCTATCTCTAAAAATAGTCAAGTTGTCACTGCTGTTGTCTAGCATGAGCCTTCATTACTCATTCCAAGGTGCATATTCCACGTGCTACTGAAGCTTCCAGTAACTTGGGTAACAGTTTGGCTGGGTTCTATGTGAAAAGAACCCATCTATTTGCCATTTGTCCCCAAAACAACTCTGAATGGTGCTATTCTCTTCATGTTTCTCTTTAAACTAACATGTTGACTTCTCTCTTCTAACATATAAGTGTGAGGTATAGGTTCAGATTTTTTTGATACGAATATCCAATTGTCACAACATCACTAATTGAAAAGACTTATTTTTATTGAACTGCTTTTTGCAACTTTGTCAAAAATCAATTGACCAACCTTACACTATATATGAAAATTAATTCAAAATGAACCAAAGACCTAAATATAAATGTTAAAATTATAGAAATTGTAGAAGTCAACCTAGGGGTAAATCTTCATGACCTTGGTTTCTAGATATGACAACAAAAACATGAGCAATAGAAGAAAAATAGATAAATTAGACTTTAACAAATTAAATGCTTTTGTACATCAAAGAACATATTCAGGGAGGTAAAAAGACAGCACACCAAATGGATGAAAATATAGCCTGAGCAATGTATTGAGACCCTGTCTCTACAAAAAATAGAAAAAAATAGCCAGGTGTGGTGACATGTGCCTGCAGTCCCAGGTACTTGGGAGGCTGAAACAGGAGGATCGCTTGAGCCCAGGAAGTCAAGGCTGCCATGATGATGTCACTGCAATCCAGTCTTGATGACAGAGTAAGACCTTCTCTCAAAATAAGGGTCTAGTATGCAGAATATATTAAAAACTCTCACAACAAAGTAATAAAAAGACAAATAACCAAATTTTAAAATGGGCAAATGATCTGAATAGATATTTCCATAAGGAAGTTATACAAATGGTCAATAAACACATAAAAAAATGCTTAGCATTACTAGTCACTAGGGAAAGACAAATTGAAACCATGACGTGATATCACTTCACACCCACTGGAATATCTATAATTAAAATGTCCTACAATAACAAGTGTTGGTGAGGATGGGAAGAAATAAGAATCTTCATTTACTACTGGTAGAAATGTAAACTGGTATAGCCACTTTAGAAACAGTTTGACAGTTCTTCAACAAGTTAAATATGGAGTTACCATGTGACCCAGCAATTCTACTTCTCTCTATATATATCCAAAAGAATTGAAAACAAAGCTTCCAACAACAATAAAATTGCACACAAAGGTTCCAGGCAACATTACTCACAATAGTCAAAGGTGGAAACAGTCCACATGTCCATTGACTGAAAAATTGATCAACAAAATATGGTATATACATACAATGGTATATTACTCAGGCATTAAAAGAAATGAAATGCTGATACATGCTACAACATGAATAAACCTTGAAAAGATTATGCTAAGCCAGACACATAAGCCATACATTGTATAATTGCATTTATATGAAATATGCAAAATGGGCGAATCCATAGAAACCGAAATCAGATTAGTGGTTGCCAGAGAGGAGAGGCAAATGGGGAATGATTGCTTAATGTGTACAGTGCTTTCTTTTTGGGTGATAAAAATGTTCTGCTGCACAGTGATGTGTTCCTATAACCCCAGTTACTTGGGAGAATGAGGTGAGAATATTGCTTGAGCCCAGGAGTTTGAGACCAGCCTGGACAACATCATGAGAGCCCATCTCAAAAAAACAAAAACAAAAAATGGTTATGGAGTTCTGGAAGGAGATAGTGGTGATGGCTGTACAACTTTGTGAAAGTACTAAATACCAATGAATTGTACACTTTAAGGTTTTAATTTCGCTGAGTTCAAATAATATTTTTTTTCTTTTGTTGCTTATGCTTTTGGTGTCACAGCTAAGACTCTTGTCAAATGCAAGGTCATAAAAATATACTGCTATGTTTTCTTCTAAAAGTTTTATAGCTTTACCTCTTAGGTCTTTGATCAATTTTTAGTTAAATTTTGTATATAGTATGAAGTTCATAAAAAATTTTAGAACTAGCCTGTGTGTATCTACAAAAATATCTTGGTGGGACTTTGACTGGAATTGTATTAAGTCTATAAATTAATTTGGGGAAAATCGAATCTAATTTGTTGAGACTTCCAATGCATGAATATAGTATGCCTCTTTATTTTCTAAGGTCGATTTTTATTTCTTTTATCAGAGTTTTATAGTTTTCAGATTCTATGTATGTTTGGTAAGATTTATACTGCAATATGTTTTGGAGCTATTATAAATAGTATTTTTAAAAGTTCCAGTTCTAAAAGTTTATATTTGCTGCTAATATATATGAAATATGAATAATTGTGTTTACCTTATATCTTCCATTCTTGCTAACTCCCCTATTAGTTCTAGGAGATTTTCTTCAGATTTCTTGGTATTTTCTATGTCATCTGTGAATAGGGAGACTTTTATTTCCTCCTTTTCAATCTCTATGACTTTTATCTCTTTTTATTGATATATTATATTTCTAATGCAATATAAAGTAGGAGTGATGAGACTGAATCTTCTTGCCTAGTGCAAGGAAAGGTGACAAAGGGAAAAACATTCCATCATTTAGCATTAGGTGTGATGTTGGCTGTAAACTTTTTGTAGACGCCCTTTAACATACTGAGAAAGTCCACTTCTATGCCTACTTTGTGGAGTTTTTATCATGAAAGGATGTTGAATTCTATCAAATGGTTTGTCTGCATCAATTAATGTAATCATATGATTTTTCTGATTTAGACTGTTAATATGGAAGATTATATTGCTTAATTTTCAAATAGTGTTGAATCAATCTGCGTTCCCTGAGATAAAGCTCATTTGATCATGATGTATTATCCTTGTTATACATTATTGGACTCAGTTTGCTAATATTTTGTTAAATATTTTTGCTTCTATGTTCATGAGAAATATCGATCTATAGTTTTCTTTTTTCTTTTTTGTTTTTTGGCTTTAGTATCATGGTACTGCTAACCTCATAAAATAAGTTGGAAACCATTATCTTCTCTTCTAATTTTTTTGAAATTGCTTAAAATTGGTGTTACTTCTATAACACAATAAGAAAAACAAAGTATCTCAGTAACATTAACATGAACAGAACAGTATCTCACGTATCAATATTAACACTGAATATAAAGAGCCTAAATGCTCCACTTAAAAGATACAGATTGATAGAATGGATAAAGAATCACAAACTAAGTATCTGCTGTCTTCAAGAGACTCACTAAATATACGTGCACCTCACTATGAAGTTCCCAGATTCATAAACCAATTATTACTAGACCTAAGAAGTGAGATAGACAGCAACATAACAATAGTAGGGGACTTCAATACTCCACTGACAGCACTAGACAGATCATCAAGACAGAAAGTCAACAAAGAAACAATGCGTTAAACAACACCCTACAACACATGTACCTAACAGATATTTACAGGGTATTCTACCCAATAACTGCAGAATATATATTCTTCCCATCAGCACATGGAACATTCTCCAAGATAGACCATATATTAGGCCACAAAACAAGCCTCAATAAATTTTTAAATATTGAAATCATATCAAGTATCTTCTCAGACCACAGTGGAATACAACAAGAAGCCAACTCCAAAAGGGACCCCCAAAACTATACAAATACATGGAAATTAAACAATCTGCTCTTGAATGAGTTTTAGATTAACAATGAAATCAAGGCAGAAATTTAAAAATTATTTGAAAAGAATGATAATAGTGATACAAGTTATCAAAACCTCTAGGATACAGCAAAAGCAGTGCTAAGAGGAAAGCTTATAGCACTAAACACCTACATCAAAAAGTCTGGATGATCACAAATTAACAACCTAATGTTACACCTCAAAGAAGTAGAGAAACAAGAACAAACTAAACCCAAATCTAGCAGAAGAAATAACAAAAATCAGAACAGAGCTAAATGAAATTGAAACAAAAAAGTACAAAGGACCATTGAAACAAGAAACTTGTTTTTTTGAAAAGGTAAAATTCATAGACTGTTAGGTTAGTGAAGAGAGAAGAGTCAAATAAGCTCAATTAGAAATGAAACTGGAGACATTACACCTGACATCAGAGAATCACAAAAGATCATTTGAGACTACTATGAACACCTCTACACAAACAAACTAGAAAACCTAGGGGAAATGGATAAATTCCTAGAAAAATACAGCCCTCCTAGATTAAACCAGGAAGAAATAGAAACCCTAACAGACCAATAACAAGCAGAAAGATTGAATCAGTAGTAAAGAAAAAAATGCCAACCAAAAATCCCAGAACCAGATGAATTCACAGCTGAATTTTGCCAGATAGTCAAAGAAGAATTGGTACCAATCCTACTGAAACTGTTCCAAAAGATTGAGAAAGAAGGAATTCTCCCTACATCATTCTATGAAAACAGTAACACCCTGATACCAAAACCAGGAAAGGACATACCAAAAAATAAAGAAAACCACAGGCCAGTATCCCTGATGAGCATAGATGCAAAAATTCTCAACAAAATACTAGGTAACAAAATCTAACATCACAGCGAAAGGAGAATACATCATGATCAAGTGGGTTTCATTCCAGGGATGCAGGGATGGTTCAACATACACGAGTCAATAAATGTGATACATCACATAAACAGAATTAAAAACAAAAGCCATATGATAATCTTAATAGATGCAGAAAAAGCACTCTATAAAATCTGGCATCCCTTTATGATAAAAACCCTCAACAAACTAGGTATAGAAGGGACTCATATTCATAAAAGCCGTATATGACAAACCCACAGCCATCCTCATACTGAATGAGGAAAAGTTGAAAGCATTCCCCATGAGAACAGGAGCAAGACAAGGATACCCACTTTTACCACTTCTATTCAATATAGTACTGGAAGTCCTAGCCAGAGAAATTATACAAGAGAAAGAAATAAAAGGTATCCACATTGGAAAAGAGGGAGTCAAACTATCACTGTTCACTGATGATATGATTGTATACCTAGAAAACCCTGAAGTCTCCTCCAAAAGATTCCTAGATTTGATAAAAGAATTCAGTAAAGTCTCAGGTTACAAAATCAATGTACACAAATCAATAACACTGGCATATAGCAACAACAACAAAGCTGAGAATCAGATCAGGAACTCAATCCTTTTTACAACAGCTGCAAAATATACATACATATATATGTGTGTATATATATATACATATATATATATGTATATTCCTAGGTATATAGATGCACCTAGGAATATTCTTAACCAAGGAAGTGAAAGATCTTTATAAGGAGAGCTACAAAACACTGCTGAAAGAAATCATAGATGACACAAGCAAATGGAGACACATCCCATGCTCATGGATGGAAGAATCAATGTTGTGAAAATGACCGTACTGCCCAAAGCAATCTATAAATTCAATGCAGTTCTTATCAAAATACCAATGTCATTTTTTCACAGAATTAGAAAAAACAATCCTAAAATTTATATGGAACCAAACAAGAGCCCAAATAACCAAAGCAATCTTAACCAAAAAGAATGAATCTGGAGGCATTACATTACCAGACTTCAAGTTATACTATAAGGCGACAGTTACCAAAACAGCATGGTACTGCTATAAAAGCAGGCACACAGATTAATGGAACATAATAAAAACCCAGAAATAAAACCAAATACTTACAACCAACTGATCTTCAACAAAGCATACAAAATCATAAATTGGGGGAAAGGACAAATGGTGCTGGGAAAACTAGCTAGCCACATGCATAAGAATTAAATTGGATCCCTATCTCTTGCCCTATACAAAATTCAAATCAAGATGGATCAAAGACTTAAATCTGAGACCTGAAACCATAAAAATTCTAGACGATAATTGTGGAAAAACTCTCCTGGACATTGGTCTAGGCAAAGAATTCACGACTAAAATCCCAAAGCAAATGCAACAACAACAAAAATAAATAAATGGAACCTGATTAAACTAAAAAGCTTCTGCACAGCAAAAGAAATAATCAGCAGAGTAAACAGAGAACCCACAGAACGGATGAAAAATATTTGCAAACTGTGCATCTGACAGAGGGCTAGTATCCAGAATCTTCACAGAACTTAAATCAGCAAGAAAAAAAAAATCTTTCAAAAAGTGGGTCAATTACATGAATAGACTTTTCTCAAAAGAAGATACACAAATGGCCAATAAACATATGAAAAAATGCTCAACATCCCTAATCACCAGGGAAATGCAAATTAAGGCCACAACGAGATATCGCCTTCCTCCTGCAAGAATGTCCATTATTAAAAAGTCAAAAAACTATAGATGTTGGCATGAATGTGGTGAAAGGGGGATGCTTATATGCTGCTGGTGGAAATGTAAATTAGTAAAGCCTCTACAGAAAACAGCATGGAGATTCCTTAAAGAACTAAAAGTAGATATACTAGTTGATACAGCAGTCCCACTACTGTGTATCTACCCAAAGGAAAGGAAGTCATTATGTGAAAAAGACACATGCACATGTATGTTTATTGCAGCACAATTAACAATTGCAAAGATATGGAACCAACCTAAGTGCCCACTGACAGATGAGTGGATAAAGAAAATGTGGTATATATACACCATGGAATTCTACTCAGCTATAAAAAGGAACAAAATAATGTATTTTGCAACAACTTAGATGGAGTTGGAGGCCATTATCCTAAGTGAAGTAACTCAGGAATGGAAAACCAAATAGCCTATGCTCTCACTTGTAAGTGGGAGCTAACCTATGAGTATGCAAAGGCATACACAATGATATAATGGGTTTTAGAGACTCAGAAGAGGGAGGATGTGAGAGGAGTGTGGGATAAAAAACCATATATTGGGTACAATGTACACTGCTTGGGTGATGGGTGCACTAAAATCTCAGAATTCATCACCATAGAATTCATCCGTGTAACCAAAAACCACTTGTACCCCCAAAGCTATCAAAATTACACACATATTATTATTACATAACTCAGTGTAAATTATATAAATTTATAATTATAAAATTCAATATATATAACATATGTTATATATTCAATTATATATTCATGTAATTCAATATATATGTTATCTATACTGAATTATATATATGTTATTTCTTCTTTAAATGTTTAAAATTCATTAGTGAAATGATTTAGGGCTGGAGACTTCCTTTTGAGATGCTTTTTAACTAAACTCAATTTATTTAATAGTTATAGAACTCTTCAGATTATCGACTTAATCTTGATTGAATTTTGGCATTTTTTATTTTTCAAGGATTTTGTTCATTTCATTAAAGTTATGGAATTATGTATTTAGAGTTGTTTATTTCCTTATTATCCTTTTAATGACTGCAAGTTCTGTAGTGTTATACCCTTTCAGCACTGATATTGGTAATTTGGATATTCCTTCTTTTTTTCTGTAGATCTTGCTGGCAACATTAATTTTATCATTTTAATTGAATTTTTTTTTTTTTTTTTTTTTTTTTTTTTTTTTTTTTTTTTTTTGAGATGGAGTCTCACTCTGTAGCCCAAGCTAGAGTGTAGTGGCCTGACCTCAGCTCACTGCAACCTCTGCCTGCCTCCCAGGGTCAAGCGATTCTTGTGGCTCAGCCTCCTGAGTAACTGGGACTACAGATGCGTGACACCACACCCAGCTAATTTTTTGTATTTTAGTAGAGACAGGGTTTCACCATGTTGCCCAGGATGGTCTCGAAATCCTGAGCTCAGGTGATCTGCCCACCTCGGCCTCCGAAAGTGCTGGGCTTACAGGAATGAGCCACTGCACCTGGCCTTTTATTGATATTTTATTTTATTTTATTTTATTTTATTTTATTTTATTTTAACAACTGGTAATCAATTTATTAAAATAGTTGACTTAAGCATCTGCAATGGTGACTTCCACCTCAACTCCTGGCTCAATACTAATGGAAGTAATCTGCTTAACAATCTCAGTAAGACTGTGCAAGTCAATGAGTCGCTTGTGGAGTCTCATCTGGAAACGATCCCATGTCTTAGAACCTTCACCACAAGGAGTTTTTCTTGTTGTGATTCTCAAAGTCTTGGTAGGCATTCATACTGGTCCTTTCACTTTGAGATTCTTTTCCTTTACTCCTCTGATCAAGTCAGCACACACTACAGGGAAATAAGAATCAGGTTTGGCTTGTTTGACTTTTTTATTTTAAATCTCATTGATGTCTGCTCTTATCTTTATTATGTCTTTATTTCTGCTTGTGCTAAGCTTATTTTGCTCCTAATTTTCTAGTTTCTTAAATGTGTAAATTTAGATTATTGATTCGAAATCTATCTTCTTTTGTAATATAGGAATATGAGACAATTGATTTCCCTCTAAACATTTCTTTAGCTGCATTCTAAATTTTTCGATTATATTTTCATTTTTGTTTGTTTCAAAATATTTTTTAATATCCCTTGAGACTCTTTCTTTACCTATATATTAGTTAGAAGTACATTAATTTCTATGTATTTGGAAATTTTCCATTTATCTTTCTAATACTGACTTCTAGTTAATTCCATATTGCCAAACAACATACTTTGCATAATTTTAACTCATCAAATTAATTAAGCTTTATTACCTGACTCATGATAGGTCTATGTTGGCAAATAGTCCATGAGCACTTGAAAAGAATGTGAACTCTGCTGTTGTTGAATGAGTGTCCCATAAATATTAATTGAATGTAGTCAGTTGATGATCTCGTTCAGTCTTTCTATATCCTTACTGGTTTTTCTATCTACAAATTCTATCAATTTCTCAGAGAAAAATGTCAATGTCTCTAACTATAATTTTGGATTTATCTATTTCTTCTTGTAGTTACATTAGTTTTTACTTCATATATTTTGAAACTAGGATGTTAAATGTGTATAAACTTAGGATTGGTATGTCTTCTTGGTTAGTAGAACATTAATCATTATATAATGCCCTGGTAACTTTCTTTGCTCGGAAGCCTCCTATATCTGATATTATTAAAGCCATTTCAACTGTCTTTTGATTGATGTTTGAATGGTGTATCTTTTTCATCTTTCTATTTTTAACCTACTTATATTATTATCCTTGAAGTAAATATTTTGTAGATAGCATATGCTTTTTAGTCCATTTTTACAAGCTCTGTGATTTCATTGGTGCATTTAGACCACTTACATTTAGCTTAATTACTAATATACTGGGATTTGACATTTACTTGTTGTGTTTCTTCTCTCGTTTTTGTTCTTCTGCTTTTCTTTCCTGCCTTCTTCTGAGTTATTTGAACTTTTAAAATTACTCTAATGTATTTACCATGTTTTGAACGTATTTTTGTGCTGTTCCTTTAGTGGTTGCTATAGGGTTACAAAAAACATGCTTAACATTTCAATGTTCTTAAAATCAATATTTTAGCATTTTGAGTGGAATGTAGAAACATTACCACTATATAGGCCCCTTTACCCTTCCCCCTTTATGTTTTAGTTATTACACTTACATACATTAAAAACCCTGTTAGTGGAAAAGCACAATAGCTGAAATTTAAAACTCATTCGATATCTTTACAAGTAGATTGAGCCAAGCTGAAAAGAGGATTACTATACTGAAAGATGTATGAGTGGAAACGTCTGGATTGAATCATGAAGAGAAAAAAAAAGATAGAAAATGCAGAAAAGAGCATAAGAGACATATGGAATCTGGTGAAAAGACATAACATGCATGTAATTAGAGACCCAGAAGGAGAGGAGAAAGAGATGGAGCAGAAGCAATATTTTAAGAAAACTAATGAGTCAATAATCACTATGAACTCTAAGAATGATAACTGCAAGGAAAAAACACACTTATGCACTTCATAGTAAAGCTGCTAAGAATGAAAACCAAAGGAAAAAAAAAAAAACCTTAAAAGATCCAGGATAGAAAGACAAATTATCTTCAGGGAAGTAAATAGTAGGATTAATCTAAGTAAATATTGACTCTACATAACAGTAATAATAAGGTCTTGTGGAGTACAAAACATATGTGAAATTAAAACACATGGGAACAGTAAGACAAAACCAGGATGGGAGGCCTTTAGGGCCCTTACATTGCCTGAAATCGATCAATGATATTTACGATAATCTCTAGTGTTAATGTATGTGGTAATCTTCTATATCCTTGCTGATTTTCTGTCTATTAAAATAATAATAAAAGAATGTGTACCAAATAGGCAAAAAAAAAAAAAAAAAAAAAAAAAGAGAAAATGGAGTCTTAGAAGATACTTGTTTAATGCAAGAGAAGGCAATAAAGTTAAGTAAATAAAAGCAGAACAATTGGTTTGAATAAAAAACAAACAGTAATATGGTAGATACATACCCAATATATTAGATTAGATGTAAGTGAACTAAAACCTTTAATCAAAAGTCAAAGATTGTAAGACTAAATGAAAACAATGGCAGCAGCAACAACAATATGGTTCTTATAAAAGAGAGACCTTAAAACAAGAACAAAAGAATATTGAAAGTAAATGGATGGAAAATGATATACCATGCAAGTTAACTAAAAGAAAGTTGGTGTAGCTATTTTAATAACAGGAAGAAAATAGATTTCAAGGCAAAAAAATTACTAGACAGACATTTCACGATAATTAAGTGTCAATGCAACAGTGAGACATAACAATTCTAAATGTGTGAACATCTAATAATTAGCCTCAAAATATATAAGAGAGGAATGGACTAAACCACAAAGAGAAAAAAAAATTCCAACTATGAGTTGGAAATTTTAACACATCTTTGTTGGTAACTGATGGAACAAGAAGATAAAAATCAGTAAGATTTTAGAAAATTTGAAAAAATGTGATTAACAACCGTGGCCTAATTAATAGTGGCATTCACTGTATCAAAGAATTTCAAAAGCCAAATATTTTAAGGATCATATGGAATATTTTCCAAAAATTCTGGGCCATAAAGAAGGCCTCAATGAATTTATGAAAATAGAATAAAATAGATCATGTGCTTGATCATAATAAGGTTAAAAAACCAATAAAAAGAAAAGTAGGAAAAATCCTAAATGTTGGGAAATTAAAATATATGTATCTAAATAACTCATGGACCAAAAGAGAGTAACAACAAAAATTAGAAAAAAAATTAACTGTATAATGAAGATACAGTACATCACAATTTGTGAAATGCAGCTAAAATTATGCTTTAAGGGAAATGGACAAGTTTTTTTAAGGTTGTTTTTTATTATTATACTTCAAGTTCTGGGATACATGTGCAACACGTGCAGGTTTGTTACATAGGTATACACGTGCCAGGGAAATGGACAGTTTTAATGCATATATTTAAAAAGAAAAGCTGAACATTAAATCCATCTTAAGAATATAGAAAAAGAAACAAAAATTAAATATATAAAGTGTAAAAGGAAAGAAGTATAAAGATGAGAGCAGAAACCAATGAAAGAGAAAATAAACATATAATAGAGAAAATAAATGAGTTTATTCTCTGAAAGTCCAGTAAAAATTAGGAAGTCTCTACCAAAGCTTATTTAGAAAAAAGTGAGGAATACAAATTATTAACTCAGTAATTAGGCTACCCGGCTAGTTCAGTCAGTAGAGCATGAAACTCTTAATTCAGTAATTAAAAGGATACTTTATTACAGCTTCACCATAACCCCTTTAAGGGGAGTCTGGGCACAAATCTTAATGGCATTGGAAAGATAATAAAATCATATTATGAAGAACTTTATGCCAAAAAATAAATTCACTTGAACAATTTGCTAGATAATCTAACTGACCAAAGAGGACATAAGAAGAAACAGAACATCCGAATGTTCTACTACATATACACTGTATACATACTACATGTGTTTTAAACATTGAATCTATGATTTGAAACCTTCCAACAAAGAAATCTCTAGTCCAGGAGTTTTCACTAAACATTTAAGGAAGAAATAACATCAATGTTACACAAACTCTTCCAAAGAATAAAAAAATGAGTAAGCACTTCCCAGCTAGTTTTGCGAAGATAGATGCAAAAAAAAAAAAAAAAAAAAAAAAAAAAAAATTATATTCAGCAAATTACAAAACCCAAGAACAAAATCTAAATCACTAGTAAATAGAGAAATACAGATGTAAGTAATAACGAAATGTCACTTTATTCAACAACACCTATTTCTAGAGAAGACATAGAGGCAAATAACTCTTAACATTGTTGGTGGCAATATGAAATGTTATGGTTTTATGAAAAGCAATCTGCAAGTGCCTATAAAATTTACATATATATGCCTATAACCTAATAATTTCACTTCTGGGAATCTAGCCATAACATTAAGAGCACTAGTATATAAGAGTATATATTTAAAGACATTTATTGCAGCGTTGTTATTGTGGCAACAAAATTAAAACCTGGACGTAAAATTAATGCCTATAAATAAGGAGATGACTGAGAAAATATGGTTCACCCATACCATGGAATATTATATAGCTGTTTTTTAAAAATGAGACTAGAAATTTACCTTTCACTCTAGAGGGATTTACCTGAGGTTTTATTGAACAAGGTGTGGAAAAGAGTATATAATATTCCCTCTTTATATTTTTACAAAAAACAACAGAAAACTCATTATGCATTATGTGTGTGTGTGTGTGTGTGTGTGTCTGCACACGTGTATGTGCAATGCAAATGATCACCTCAGCATGGAGAAGAATATGGAAGGTAACATACTGGATTCCCTTGACATACTAGTTCACTACCATGAGTTCACGTGCTATTAAAGAAGGAGGGGAGAAGAAAAAGGAGACAAGATGCTAAACAAAACCAAAAGAAACCTTTATTTCTTTATGTAAAATTATCTGTGTATGTGCATAAAGAAATTAAATAACTTTAAAAAACAAAGACCAAATAACAATTTTGTAGTCCTTTTATGAAAGATTGAATAATTTAACTTTTTTGCTTCTTCTATCTTTCCGATAATTTCAAACATTTTAAAAAATTTAATGCAGAATTATAAACCCCATTATTTGCTTTCAAAATATATTAAAAATGGAGCTGTTTTTTCCCTTTTTTCTTGTACTTTTATTGAATATTTACAACATTTTTACTTTAAAAAAGTCTTAAAAATGCTCAGAGCAATAATTATAGCTTGCCTCATCTTTCCTTGCTTTATTTTTTTCATAACACATATTGCCAACTGAGATCTTGCCATATGCTCATTTTCCTCCTATCCCCCACACTGGGATGCGCGTGCGCCAGGCAGGGACTGGGTCTATTGTTTACCGCTGTGTCTACAGTGCCTGGAGGGGTGTCTGGCAGACAGTAGGTGCTCAGTCAATGCTTGAATGAATTTGTGAATGAATACATTTTCTGTTTCAACTTCTGTATATTTGAGTTCATTTCACTTACTCATGAATTTATTTAACACATGTTTAAAGAAGTCTAAATACCAAGTTAGAAATAGGAATAAATGAAGGTAGAAGACATGGTCCGTTCCTCCCGAACAGTGTATGTTCCAGTGGGAGAAAAGACCTGAAAGTCAGTGATTGTTTGGAATGATATGATAAAAGTAAGCATAATGTATTAACGGAGTACCGAGGAGGGGCACTTTTCTCTGACTGTTTGGGGGTACAGGTGTGCAGAAACTTTCAGAACGCAGTCCCCCTGTGAAGGGAGCCAGGGTGGCTGGGGAGGGAATAGCTCTAGGACAGCAAGCAGGGCCACATGGCAGGAGCCAGGATGCCCAAAGGAATTCCACAGGCCACCTGGTTGGAAAGAGCTGAAGGTGAGCAGGCAGGAAGGGCAACGAAGGGCTTCCAGGTCAGCATGACGCTCAGGGTCAAGTGGCACAGGTGTGATTGTCTACTGAGGAATGCAGATGGAATTACAGTAAAAAATATTGTCCTGTTGTCTCTACTAAAGTCAAGTTGGAGGAGAATGGGTTAAGGCAGCTTAGTACTAAATCCTGGGCACTCATTTCCAGCAGAGTTTGCTGGGTCAGCCTCTCATCTGAATCATCTCTGGGCTTCTGCGAATGGATTTCTGCCAGTGTTTCTCTAGGGAAGGTGAGATACAAAGCCTTGAGATGCTGCTGCAGGACTCAGTCCTACGGGTTTGCAGAGGAAGAGGCAGCCTGAAAGCTTCCAGTGGGATTGTCTTCTCATGTCTGAGTCAGTGATGAGCTAAGAACTCCTCTTCTTTATACAGCAGCCCTCTCTATACATCTCGTGTGAATTCTGGCAATTAGTTATAACAGTTTTTTGCTTAGTGCACTAATTCCCCTTTTCCAGCACTCTTGGGATCAGTAGTGATAATATCAATAATAGCTATCTATCGGGTTATTACCATGGCTTATTTAATCTTCACAAAAATTCTATGAGGCAGTCACTGTTATTAGCCCCATTTCCCAGATGGAGAAACTGAGACTTGGAAGGGTAAGTAGCTTGCACGAAACCATGCAGCCAGAAGGTGACACAGGTCATACCTGTGACATTCCAGGTTTTACCAACTTACGAAGCCACATTTCCCTTTAATACCCA
This sequence comes from Rhinopithecus roxellana, assembly GCF_007565055.1. Taxonomy (NCBI): domain Eukaryota; kingdom Metazoa; phylum Chordata; class Mammalia; order Primates; family Cercopithecidae; genus Rhinopithecus; species Rhinopithecus roxellana. Next base: position 25,316,293 of record NC_044565.1, read on the forward strand.
AATCACAGAAGTCAGAGCTCCTGTCCCTTGCCCACTCTGTTTGGACTTCCTCAGGAATATTGGTGTGTTCACCTATTGCCTCCTGTGTTCTTCCCACCCTACTCATCACCTAGCTCTGGAACAATGCATGTTCAATGTGTTGCCTTTGGTAGGCTCAAGATCAGCTTCCCTCTAGATACTCCTGCTCTCCTCATACCAACTCTTTCCCAAATGTGGGAATAGCACCCTCCTGCCATTCCTCTGCTGAAATGAGATTGGGATGTAGAATTTAACACAAGCTGGCTGAAAGGTAGGCTATGGCAGGTGGGATTACCACCCAAGGGGTTTACATTGAATATTATCAATGGCTTCCCTCAGAGTCCACGGGCCCAGTATCCTTCATGGGGACCCTCTACTGCCTTCCTCTTTTCCTGGATTCTGGCCTGCCTTGCTGGAGTAGAGGCTGACCCGCATGCCCTGACCCAGCGTGCTACTTGTCACTAAGGCCATGCCAAAGGAATTGTCCTTCAGTGTGCAGCCAAGGCAAGATCCAGTTGAGTCATATCCCAAGGCCTACAGACAGAAGGCAGTTTCCCTCCCTTAATGCTAAGATCCACCTTCTAAGTTTTCATTTTCCAGCCCTATGATTAACCCTCCATAAGCATGATTGACAATTGAAAATCAGCTTCCTTCAAGAAAACCCCAGCCCCATCCGTGGGAAAACAGTCTTGCCCTTTGGCCCTTAAAAGATATCTGAACAGGAAGTTTCAAGTCCAGACATTTCCCAAATTCTAGATTGTTAGGTCTTGAAAAACATCTTCTGTGACCTATTAATAGTCTGAGCCAAGCCAAAACCCTTTCATTTTCATCCTTCCTCCAGCAACCCTGTTGACCAAGCCTGCACAGGCTTTCTGTCATCTTCAGGGTCCCCTCCAAGATCTGTGACCAAATGCTTGAAGAGTAACATAGAAATACTTCCTGAGAACAAGCAGTATGATACCAAGTAAGACAGCCTAATCCAGTTGTTGTGAAAGAGGTATTCCTTTAAAGGAAGTAAATCTGTCTACAGAGTGCAATTCTGTCCACCCCTCTCCACCTCCACCACCCTCATTCATGATAACCTGTTAACATTGTTATGCGGAGAAACTCAGCTCTTTGGAAATCCATTGCCTTTGCTTTGCTTAGTCAGAAGGGTCATTGCTCAAGAGTGAATCCAAGAACCCACCTTCAGCAACAAAGGAAATCACTTGAACCTTTGATATCATGGCTCTGTTTCAGCTTCAACCCTCCTCATCAGACTATATAAACCCCAGGACCAATGTTTTCTTTTGAGGACCAAGTTCAGAATGCCTTGACTTTTTCTTCTGTCAACAGACTCTGCCAGGAGATTTCCAAAGCAGATGATTCAAGAGCAACAGTAGCTAACGTCGCACCAAGCATCCTTCACACGTTCTATATTGTTTTCCAGGAGAATAAAACTCAGTGAGACTGAGTGGTTTGCCTAATGTTCCATAGCTAATAACTAGGAGAACCATTATTTGAATCCAATAAGTCTGATTCCAGTTCCAGCCCTCTTAACCACTTTTCAGGTGAGGAATGAGAATCTAGCCTGGGAATGAGAAGAATTGCAGACCCATCTCCCCTCTACAGCAGACTGTGGGCACTATGGCATTCTCTTGGTGTGGATTGGGGTCAGTATCCCTCCATGGCATATTTAGCCAATATTCAGTATTTAGATGACAGAGACACTGAAACTTGATCAGCCTGAACCTGCAAAATCCTTCCCCTGACTCTACGCTAAACTTGGAGGAGAATGCGGCTCTGTGATGCAGATTCCTCCATTTCCCCACAGTCAAGGAGAGCCAGGGCCAGAGTGTGGTCCCTTTGGGATTCCCTTCTTTCCTTCCTTGCTTCTTCTTCTTCTTCTTCTTCTTCTTCTTTTTTTTTTTTTTTTTTTTTTTTTTTGTGACAGGGTCTCTCTGTCACCCAGGCTGGAGTGCAGTGGCATGATCACGGCTCACTGCAGCCTTGACCTCTGGAGCTCAGGTGATCCTTCCACTTAAGCCTCCCAAGAAGCTAGAACTACAGGTGTGTGCCACCACACCTGGCTAGTTTTTAAATTTTTTGTAGAGATGGGGTTTTGCCATGTGGCCCAGGCTGGTCTCGAACTCCTGAGCTCAAGTGATCCTCCTGCCTTGGTCTCCTAAAGTGCAGGGATTATAGGCTGACATTGTAATTTCTGTTGGTCTCAGCTCATCTCCCCAGGCTGACATCTGCTACAGATGCTCACTCAACTCAGTGGGCCCTGACATCACTGCAGGCTCCTTCCCGGGGTTCCATATCAATAAAGTCTTTGATAGGAGACTACAGGACTAAGTAGAGAGAAGGGATTGGTCAGAGGGAAGAGATCGAACTGTATCCCAAACTAGTGGAGGTTACCAGCTTAGCTCGGTTCTCTCTATTTTTCTTTCTCATTAGAGTCACTTCTCGTGTGCATAGGGCTCTCCCAGGGTTCTCTTTCTCCCTTAGTTTGCTGATCATCCTGGCTATTTGTGTTGGATGCCGAAGTGGAGTTTGATAACTCTTTGTGGTGTTTCCTAATCCAGGCTCATAAGCCCTGTGTTTAACAGGCACTCCTTTGCATCTGTGGTATTTGGTTGAGTAAGTGTATAGGCCCCTTTATTTAAATTATTTTACACAAGAGGTGGCTTTAAATGAATTCAGGTCTTGGATGAATTCTCAGAGCACCAAATATCATTGCAAATGTGATTACTGAACCATTGTTGATAATGTTTTTGAGGTCATAGAGAACTAGAGACGGACCACAAAATGGAAGATTGACAAATGTTGAATATTTTTCACATAGGCGAGATGGATGGCATGTGGAAAGATGAGTGTGACATCTCTTACCAATAAGATACCAGAATGGACTACTGAGTAGACAGTTCCTGCACACTAAATCACCATGCATAAACATGGGTTCTCAAGAAACAGCTCATGCCAAATGATCTAGTCTCTTTCTACTTGCTTATTTGAGTCAAGCATCAGGAAGTACTGTAGGCATGGCTCTTCCTGACTACAGTGAAGCCATTTGAAGAAGTTTCTTTTGAAATCTTAGTAGATAAGATGGAGAAATGTGAGTTGGCTACTGGTTAATTACGTGGATTTGTAACTGGCTGAACAACTATACCTAAAGAATATTGATACAATGTTTTTTAATCAACTCACACAAAAGTGTTTATGATATGCTTATCATCAATTACAAATGATGCCAAACTGCAAGGGATAGCTAATAATTTGGATGACAAAATTAGGATTCTGAAGTATTTTGCTAGACTGGAACTTGGATTAAAGATAACAACAACAAAGTGAATGGAGATAGTATGGAGTTTTCCTTCAGGTGTAAAAAAAGAAATTGTATAAGCACAGGAAGGGTAGACATGAGTTAGCAGTAATTCCTTGCATTAGTTGGGGATGCCTTTGGCTGCAAGTAACAAAAACACCTGATTCAAGATGGATAAGGCAATTTATCATCTCCTATAACAAGGAGACAGGCAAAGCAGCTGTGGGTGTGAAAGCTTTACTTCTCTGAGATACTCTAGGCTAGCAGTTGTCAACCAGGGCAGTTTTGCCCCCAGGGGACATTTGACAAAACCTAGAAACATTTTTGGTTGTCATAATGGTAAGGTGGGAGTATGCTATGGCATTTAGTGGATAGAGAGAGATACCATGGATGCTGGTAAACATCCTACAATGTGCAGGATAACTCCCACAACAAAGAATTCCCGTCCCAAAATGTCAGTAGTTCAAGACTCAGAAGCCCTGATTTACAGTAATTCGGATATGCTGCCTGGAGCCTTCTCTGAAGTCACATGGGGGAAGGGTAGCTAGCTGAGCAAAACTGGGTTTTCTTAGGAAGGAAGAAACGAGGGATGGATATTGGAGAGTCTGCCATAAAGATACTACATTCATATAAAAAATATTTTTAAATTGATTATGAGCCAGGGTCACTGCCAGCCCAGAAAAGATCTTTGTGTGATTTAGAAAAGTCACCCCCGACCCCTTCCTCAGAAACTTTACTGCCATCTACTGGAAAATTACTGAAGGAAATATGTAAATCTACAATAGGTTGTAAATAGAGCCCCCTAGAGTTGTGCCACACATAACCTCACAATAATTTACAGCATCCCTTCTGTGAGTCTAACATGATCCAGCTGTATAAAATGGCTGTCAACGAAGTAGCTTAGGACTTTACAAACAGGAACTATGTGTCCCAACTAAGGAAGGTCAAAATCTCACCATATCCTACATTGGTCACACCACAGCTGGAATTCTTGATAAATTCTCGGTTTCATAGTTGAAGAATTCTTTTTTTAAGTGACCAAAGAAAGTTGGACTGGAGGAAGAAGTGTCAAGGAGTCATAATATATGAGAAGTGTGTGTGGAGGAAGGAAGGAACTGGAGATGTAGAGCTAGTGAAGAAACACTAAAAGTGAACTGGAGCATTATCTCCAAGTATCTGAAGGGTTTTAAGGGGATAGGGACCAGACTCAATCTGTGTTTCTCCAAAGGGCAAAACTGGGTCCAATGAGTGAAATCATAGACTCATGAGAGATGGCTGGAAGTGACCTTGGTGGTCAATGAATCAAACCCATTTTTCAAACATCCCTCTTACAGTACTTCCGCAGCAGCTACCCTGCCAGCACACCTTCAGTGCAGGGGCAACCCTGTGATCTTTAGGTGATGCTAAAGTGTTTTACGTTACATTGAAGTCTGCCTCCTCTGGCTCTCATCTGTCATTCCCTGTCTCCTTAGCTGCTCTCTTGTGACAGGTAGGTTTCAGAGGCAGATTTGCTCTACATAACGAAGGAAGTTTCACAACCAGGGTTTCCATCCAGTGGCTTCAAGTAGAAGATGGAACACCATTGGTCAGGGATCAGATCCCTCATCTATCAAATGAAAGAGTTAAACCTAGAAGATCTCTAAGTTATTTCCTGCTATCCAAGTGGATTAAGGTCTCTGGGCTACAAAAGTAAGAGTTTGATGTTGCTGCCAAGTTTTTCTTCTCATTTCCTCACCCTCCTTGTACACGTTTGCACGATTTGGCACTTGATTTTACCATAATTAATTTAATCAGCCCCCAACTCATGAACCTTTAGAGTGTTTCCAATTTTTCATTATTACAAACCATACTGCAATAAACCTTCTTATATATTACTTTGGGGCACTTGTGTAAATATTTTTATAGGTTAAGTTCCCAGGAAAGGAATTGTTGAGTAAAAGGGATAGACATTTCCAACTTAATCTGCCTTAGTGATTTGCATTAATTTACCCACACCAATACTGGACAATTGTACTCAATCATTTCTGTCAAACTGAAAAATTTGTATTTGATTTTTTACTTCTTTGATTATTAGAGAAGTTAAGCATTGATTTCTATGAATTGCTCCTCTTCGTAATCTTTGTCCATTTTTCTATGAGTTATCAATATTTTCTAAAAGTTATTTATATGTTGTGGATATTAATGACTTGTTAAGGTGTATGTATAGTATATTCAAATATTATTTCCAGTTTTGAATATGTCTTCCTAGATCTATTTAGATCTTTTGCTAGAGAGAAGATTTTAATAAAATCTGACAATGTTTTATGTTATAAATTTTAGGTTTTAAGTTATGCTCAAAAAGCCATTTCAAATGGAAAATATTATGCAAATATTTTCCAATACTTTTATGGTAAGATGTTTCATATTTAGTTACTTAATTAGTTTGAATTTTTAGAATGCAGTGTCAATTTATTATGTACATTTTTTAAAATGAATATCCGAATATTCTGATCCTATTTATTTAAAAAAGACCCTCTCCTATTATGATTGCCACTTGGTTACATATTTACTTCCCATTTATACATGTGTGCATCTATTCTTACACTTTGAATTCTCTTTCATTCGACAACTTACCTTTTTCTGTACTTGTATCATACAATTTTCAATACAATGGCTTTATGGTACTTTTTGATTGTTCATAGAATAAATTCCCTCGTAATTTTCTTCTTTTACAAAAAAATAGAATTGATTTTTCCTTGGAATTCAATTAAATTAATGGAGCAATTTGGGGATAATTGATATTTTTATACAATTAAATCTACTCATCCAAGAACTTGTGTCTGTTCACTTACTAATTCAAATATTCTTCTATGTCTTTGAAGAAAATTATTTATTTTTTATATATGTCTTATACATTTCTTTTTAAATCTGTTACTAATTATTTCGTAGTTAAGCATGCTCTTTGAAGGATTTTATTAAAATTTTCTAACAGGTTTTTGTTGCTATGTAGGAAGCCTATGGAGTTTCATTTTTTTAATATAAATTTAATCCGAATGCTTCACAGAACTCAGTTTACATACTTAATGGCTGATTATCTTGGATATGTCATTTATTCACATTATCCACAATAATGAGGATTTTTCCTTTTTAATTTACTATATGTAGTTCTTTACTCGATTTTTTCATTATTTTGGCTAGAACTTTCAGAACAATGATAAATAATAGCCGTGATGGTGAGCATCTTTGTCTTATTCTTGATTTTGGTGGTGTTTCTAGTGTTTAATCATTAAGGATGATGTTCAATGATTTTATGACACTTTTGTCTATTTAGTAAACTCTCCTTATTCTCATGACTTACTAGGAGAATATAAAAAGGACAAAATTTGAATTTTGCCAAATAATATTTTGACATCTATTGAAATGATCATTTTTTTCTTTAGCTATTAATATAAATGTATGGATATCTACTACTGAACCAGACTCGAACTTCTGAAATGCTTAGTCATGATATTTTTATCTTTTAATACATTGTTTCACCGAAATTTTCAATAATTTATTTAGTATTTTTACAGTTCCATAAATTGGTCTATATGTTGGCACCGTCTCTGTCAGATTTTGGTATCAGGGTTAAATTAGTCTCATAAAATTGCTCAGGAAGGACTTCATCTCTAAGTACAGATAAGAAATATTTGCCCTATGGAGATGTGATAGATCTCACTTATAAAACCATCTGCCCTGAGGTATTTGGGGTGTTAAGTATTTTATTACCTTTGCCCTTTCTTCTGTGATTATTGATCTTTTAGATCTTCTGCCTTTTCTTGAGCCATTTTTGTGATTTACACTTATATTAGTGGTCATTTCATGTAGAATTTCAAATTTACTGAAATAAATATGTATGTGATGTTAAATTTTTAAAAACTCCCTCTACATAAGTAGTTGTATCTTGATATAGTTTGGCTGTGCTCCTACCCAAGTCTTATCTTGAACTGTAGCTCCCACAATTCCCACATGTTGTGGGAGGGACCTGGTGGGAGATAACTGAATCATGGAGGCAGTTTCCCCCATGCTGTTCTCGTGGTAGTGAGTAAGTCTCATAAGATCTGATGGTTTTATAAAGGATTTCCCCTTTCACTTGATTCTCACTCTCTCTTGCCTGCTGCTGTGTAAAACGTGCCCTTCACCTTCCACCATGATCCCACGTGGAACTGTAAGTTTATTCAACCTCTTTTCTTTAAAAGTTACCCAGTCTCAGGTATATCTTTATCAGCAGCATGAAAATGTACTAATACATATCTACTTTCTTACTGAGAAAATTACGTATTTGTATTCTTTTTTACTCCTTTTTTCACCAGTCTTAAAAATTATCTATTTTTTAAAAATCTTTTCAAAAGAATTTCATAAGTAGAAAAATCACATCTATTTTGTTCATCTCAACATCCTCAGTGACCTTGTGCAGTACCTAGACATAGGCACATAATAAATATTTATTGTCAAGGTAAATCAATAGAAACTTGTTTTGATTTTCTGTATCAATCCTATTTTTTTCTCTCTACTGCTTCATTTTTTTCATCTACTTTATTTTGATGTTTGTTGTTTCTCTTCTAGTTTCCGGAATAAAACTTTCAGCCAGTTCTTTTCAAACTTTTATTTATAATAAAATAATTAAACAATGAATTCTACTCTGAGTGTAGCTTTGGTTTCGCCCCATAAGCCTTGATGTATCTTGTTTTTTATTATTAATTTTTAAGTAGATAGTAATTTTTTAAATGGTTATCAATGATTTTATTTTAGAAAATCATTTATTTTTATTATTCCTAGGTTTATTGCACTATAATGGTTTTGGAAATATCTTGAGAATTTTTTTATATAGTTGTACATGATCAATTTTTGTAAATAATTTACAGGTATTCAAAAAGGATTTTTTTCTATGTATTAGGTATGAAGATAGGAGAATACACAAGAAGAAGCAGGTTTGGGAGAAGATAATGTGTCCAGTCTTAACGTATTGCTTTCAAGTTGCCTGCAAAAATGACAAAGTGTTGGTGTCAGTACGTGGGGCCACCAGGTGGGTCTGGGGCTCAAGAAAAAGATGCACCTGGGAGTCATTGCTGTGTGTGGTAGTTAAGGCCAACATATATGAGATTATTCCAAGAACATGTAGAGTGAGAAAGGCTAGCTGCATGGGCAACTGACCACACAGGACCCGTGCTCAGAGGGCATATGCTTGGTTTAATGCTCTGCTGTCGCCATCTTGAATTTCTTAATATTTGTTGAACCATGGAGCCACATTTTCATTTTGCACTGAGCCCTGCTAATTATGTACCAGTTTCTGAGTGTGAAAAGGGCAAAGACAAACTCTGAAGCACCAAGCTCAAAGGGGTGGGCAGTGCAAGAGAAGCCGGGGAGATTACGAGGGATCCCGGTGCCAGGTTGGAGGAGATGTTGGAGAGTTGCGTCATAGGAGTGACAGAGGTCAGGGTCTCATAAGGGCCATGTTATGCAGAAGAGTTGTGGATGAAGAGGTGTGGGAAGCAGCCAGGTTGCACTGTTTGAGGTGTGAAAAGGACAGGGACATGTAGGCAACAAGAGTGGACAAAACAGACTTCTAATTCGGTGACGCAGTATGGAGAAAGATTCAGATTCCGAACACTTTTCACCTTCTGCTGCCACTATCGTAGTTCACACCCCCACGGGCTCCTGTCTGCACTACCACAGCAGCCTCCTGACTCCTCCGTGCTTCATCCTTGTCCCCAGTGGTCACGATGATTGTGCTGAAACTTCAGTCAGACCACGTCACGCCTCTGGCCAAACCCACCAAAGGCTTCTCATCTCAGAAGAACATCAAGTCCTTCCTGTGGCCTCCGTGGCCCTACTGGGTCCAGTCCCCACCCCCTGTTCCCTGCTATGCTCCCCTTCACTCACGTGGCTCCAGCCACACTGGCCTCCTTGGCTTCTCCCTGTGCTTTCAAACTGCCTCACAGCTTTACCTGGAAAGTCCTTCCACCATTCACTCCTTGACCAACTCTGTCTCTTCCTTGGGCTCTGCTCAAATGTAGCCTCTCCGGGAGCTCCTCCCTGGCCAGTCCGTCCGTGCCTGCTCCTCCTTACTGTATTTTCATCCCAGCCCTCAACATCACCTATCTTACAGTGTAGTTACTGGCTTGCTTTTTGTGTTTCCACCCATGGGAGAGTAGACTATTGGCTGTGCTCACAGTTTGTCTGTTTGGATGCTCTTGTAGAAGGACAGTGGCCCAGGAGGATATCAGCAGCTATGTGGACCCTATTCCCAAGCCAAAAACTATGATATCTTGTCTAGTAATGAGAGGGAGTATGCATTTATTTATCTGTTTGTGTATACACCTCTTTGTTTCAGAAAAGGATTTAAGGCAGTTTACAAAGATGCATAAAATTCAGCAGGATGACATAAATTAGAAGCAGGTGAGAAAGAAAAAAATGTAAAAGCACGGGTAAAACCATAAAATGGAGCCAAGGATGGGACTAATACAAAATAAACATACCATAAACTTTGATCCATTTGCTAAGGGTGGGCCACAAATTTGGCTCTAAAATTTCTAACAGCCAGTGCCAAGATGAAACATGATCAACTGCACAATTCCCAGGATCCTCAAGATTAAAGCAAACCACTAGCCCAGGAGAAATGCATACATTCCTAGTGTCCCAGAGAACAGAAAGAAATGGCTCCTTAACCCCTCCCAGAGATAACAAGGGAGAAGACAGTGAGCAATTTGCTCAGAGGCCTCTTTGCAGCAGACACAGCCATGAGCTTTGTGTCTTACATTTCTTAGCCAGGCTTATGGGAGTCTGGCTAATGTGAAATGCAGTTATTTGGTGGGCTAGGGCTCAGGGTTCTGTCCAGCCATAGGAGTGCCTGAGCAACTGGTGGAGGGTGTAATTTACAAATGCTGTCTTTTTTTTGTTTTTTTGTTGTTTTTTTTTTTTTGAGACAGAGTCTTGCTCTGTCACCCAGGCTGGAGTGCAGTGGTGCAATCTCGGCTCACTGCAGCCTCCAACTTCCACGTTCAGGTGATTCTCATGCCTTAGCCTCCCGAGTAGCTGGGACTACAGGGTCACACCACCATGCCTGGCTAATTTTTGTATTTTTTTTTTAGTAGAGACAGGGTTTTACCTTGTTGGCCGGGCTAGTCTCGAACTGTGAGCCACTGCGCCCAGCTCGCGTAACGCAGTCTAAGGAGAGCGTCTTTAGGCCAAGTTTCAGGCAGATATTGGGTGACTGTGGGTTCTCATGACTGGCACCCTGACTGTCATGAGAATATGGCAAGACTAGGTGACATAGCTTTGTTTGAGATCCACTAGATGTCAAACTGCAAAGAGGTTGGACATCCCCTAAGAAAAATGAAGCAGGTCTAACAGGGTCTTGTTCCCTCTCTCAAGATGAGCAAGATTCTTCCCGGAAAACAAGACCAAGATTCTAACAAGACCAAGATTCTTCCCAGGAAATAATGATGAGCCCAGTGCGATAGCCTGGGAACATTTTAAAGCAGACCCAGACAAACACCTACCTAATTTGTGTGTGTCAGTAAAATCTCCTTCCTGCTGTACCTTCCAAGATAAACCATTTGTGAAACACATGCCAAGTTAACTGAGAGGAGACCTGTGTGGGATAATTAACTGTCGTTAAAAGCCAAGGGACAGCCACCAAAAATAATGACTTTGCTGATAGAGCGTTTGATCTGAAATCTTTCTTTCTGGCAATAATTAAATAGCAGGGCCAGCTGTGTCCTGGGATTGAATACTGAAATCAAGCTGCTTCAGAAAATCCAGACTGCAGGCCTGTGGGAGAAAAAGCAGAGCCATCGTGGCCCCTCCCCAGGCCCGCTCCCCACCCCTGATAAGGATCCCAGCCACCTCCCTGCTTCCCTGGGGTGTTGAAAGGCTCCAAGATAGCAAAGTGCCCCTCCTCTGAGATCCTGGGAAGGAAAGTGCTAGGCAAATAAGAAACATGGCATAGGACAAAGAGTAGCTGGAAGACTGGAATTGCAAGGAGGGCTCTGGGCCTCTCAGTTCAAGCCCTGGCTCCTGAAAACAGGATCTCAGCTCCATGGCCAAGTCAAAGCAGTGGGTTGGCAGCCTTTCTGGGTATCTTCCCCAAATTTTCCTTGACACAGATTAAAACATCCTGTCAAATCCACAAATACTGAGCACATTCAACGACCAAAGTCCAGTACATCAATGTCCCCAAGAAGTGGCCTGCTTCCCTCCTGGCCACCTAGCAGCTTCCTCGCTCTGTGAACCACTTCTCAACCTCCCAGCCTCCCTGCACTCCTCATACCTCTTTCTTTTACCTCACTGATACCTGTAGCAGAATTGGTCCCTTAGAGAGAGGTCAGTCCTAGCCCTGTGGGCTACATCCTCTGGCCTCCCTGGCCCCCTGAACTTTGATCTGGCTGCCTTTCTCCATATTCACACCCTCTTGCTTGTTCTCTAGGGTTAGTCATAATAACCCCTCATGTTAACGGGGCAGGAGATCACCTTAGATCTGCCCCACAACCCCAAGAAGGTGAGTGGTTGGAGGCTATTATCTCAGTTTTACAAATCAAGAAATGGGCTCAGAATCATCCCATGGTTTTCCCACAGCCAGACCACAGTGTCCAGGCGGGGAGCAGAACTCACAACTCCAGGCTCCCAGCCTATGAGCCGCCACACCCATCTCCAAACCCAGAACCAGCCACTGGCTCCAGAACAAGTCATCCTTGCCCAGCGAGGGCAACTGGAGTACACAGTATGCAGGTGTGTGTGAGGGGCAGAGGCCAGGAGGTGGGGAGGGCTCTCTGGCGTTCCATCACTTCCATAGCTCCTGCTTTATGGTATCAGGAAATGACCCAGCCAGAGGGAACCCACGAGTTCCCCCACTGCAACCCTTCACTTTACAGATGGGGAAACTGAGCCTCAGGATCCTCAGTAGAGTACACGATGGGAGCTGGGCACCAGCACCCCTAGGTGAGCACTGCAGGGCCAGATTCTCACTTGGCCACACACCATGCACACATCTCCCTCTGCCCGTCGAGTTCTTCTAAGCCACCCTGACAAGGCCTGGCCGTGGGTTCTTTTGGAAAGAGCATCGGACTGCGCACCGGTAGCTCCCCCTTCCAGGCCTCGTTTGGCAGCTGACCCTCGGGGTGGCCTTGAGCCTTTTCTCTAAAATTTAAGAGCCTGTTCTCAGCCTTTCCCACAAAGGGCTTGACCTCGAGAAGCTGATCAGACTCTGGCTTAATATTTATTCTAGGATTCCAGGACTTCCTTCAAGAAAGGAGTACTCTCCATGAACAGACAAGCTGTGGCCCGGTGAGGTGGGAAGCCACGGAGGGCAGAACTGGAGGAGTGAGGGCTGGATGGCGGTTGGAGGTGGAGGCGGGAAGCCTGCCTGGAAGGAGGGGTAAAGCTCTGAGGAGGAGGAAGAGCAGGTGCCCCAGGCCAGGGAGAGGGCAAAGAACAGGTTCTGGCCCATTTGGGGCTCCATGAGGCTGCAGCCCAGCCCAAGGCCCTGAAGTCCTAGGACATCCAGTCCCTTCATTCCCCAGCTAGAAAAGCCGAGGTCACCTTTAACTCGTATCAAGTTTGAATGGTCCTGGCCAGACACTTTGACACACAGGGTCTCCTTGCTGCTCCACAGCCTACCTGTGCCTGGGGATTTGTATTCCTATTTTAAAGACAAGAAAACTGGGATCAGATAAGTAAGGTCAGAGCAGAAGTACAGCAGCAGCAGGGATTCCAGGGCCTGGCCAGTGCTTTGTCCTCTGTGTAACCCTTGGCCCCAGCACACCCTGTCATGACCAGATCCCATGTCTCTGGACTGATGAACACAAATGCGTAGCTCATGAAGAGAGGCTAGGAATCTAAGGCTGCTCCCAGCCAGGGAATCAGAAGTATCCTGCCCCAAATGTCAGTATTTCATGTTCAACACTCAACTCATCCATGTGCTACTCTTTTTATTCATTTCACTCATCAAGCAAATATGGATTTAGCTCCTTTTGTGTGCCGGGCACTGTGCTCCACTGGAGTTTCACAGTGTGTTTAGGGCATGGGCTTTCACATGTTATCACTAAGGTGCACTCGAGCACAGCTGGAATGTCTGGGGGGAAGCTCTGCACCTGAACCCCCATACCCTCCTGAGAAGCTGTATCCTCTGCCTGACTCTATCGAGGTGAGGGGTGGAGGCTGTGGGAGTCAAGGAGGAGGAGGGAGAGAGAAAGAGCCTGAGAGAGCTGTAAAAGTGAGGCAGTAATCACTGGAGAAGTTCTCTCCATCATTAAAGAGGATCTTAATTAAGGTCCCTGAAACAGACACCCAAAACAAGCAGCAGCTGTGGGAACCAGGCCTGGCAGGGGGAGCACAGCCGCCCAGGGGTGCTGGGTGTTACTGGCCAGCGCCTCACCTGTCATTAGGGAGTGGGAATTCACCCCACATCAAAGCCAGCCAGGAAGGAATGTGACAAATGCCATTCACCTTCAAAACAGTGATGAAAATAAATGCCAAAGACTGCCAACCATTGTGTGCGAAAACTCCTCAGGCAGAAGGCCTATCCCCAGAGAGAGGTGAGGTGTGTCCAGCTGAGAAGCAAAGAAGAGATGCCTGGGTCTGGGAACAGAGCCTTCCCTAGACTGTGGCCGCCCGGACCTGGACACGCCTCTCCTGGCCATTGGCCTTCAGTTTACCGGGTGCTAAGACCCTGGGAAATCCCTTTCTCCTACTGTCCCATCACTCTGGGATACCTTAACGTGGTTGCTTTACTCTGCTGGTGCTTAAGGAATCAGAGGACATCCTGGGTGGAGTCTCTGCCACCCTTGAAGAAGGACACCGTCATGGTTCATCTTGGCCCCCCTGACTTTCCTCTTCTGGGAGGCAGTTATTTCTCTTTGTTGTTTGTAATATGGATAATCCCTGACCAAAAATAAATAGATAAATGACTTCTGAGTCCGGGTGCTTCGTTACGTATGGCGTAATCCAGAATTCGAGGGAATGGGGGCAAGTTGACAAGATGAGTTTATGGCTGATGCGGGCAGGGGTTACCCAGTGGCACCAGGCTGGTGGCATGAGGCAGCAGAACTCTTTTAGTGCCAAGCTGTGTTGACACACACATTGGGTTAATACAGGGAATTGTTCATCTAGGAGTCTTTTGGAGCCTGCCTTTAGCAGAAAGCAGAGAAATCACGGCCCAGAGACTAAGAGACAGAAGCATGAACAAAGAGAGATCCAAAGAGAGTTGGGGAGGCGGATGGGATGCATCAGCCACAGAGTAGTCTTTACTGAGACACCTGAGTTTCCCAAATAGCTTTCTCCTGCCGCTTGACCTCCAAACCCAACACAAAGAGGCCAGCCTCTCCTCTCCTACCCCCACCTTGAACTTCAAATCCTGTGAGCATCCCAGGGCAAGTTCAAAGCAAGGTCCAACAACCCCTCCTATTCCTCAGAAGCAAGTGTGGCTGAGGCTCCATCACTGCCTTCCACCAGGGAGGACCCTGAGCTCCACAAGGCAGCAAAGTAGGTCTGTTTTATGGCCTCTGAAGAGACTTTGTCATACTGTCACCTCACGCTGACCAGACTTCAGTAATCTCGGGGGAATGGGGAGGGGCCCTAATCCACCTTGGGCCTACTTCATATCGATACCAAGGGCCAGGGGAATTCAGGGAGCCATGTGGACTGGAAAGGCCAGAAAAGGCATCCTGGTGGAGGGGGCATGTGATCTGGGCCTTGAAGGGTGGATAGGAGTTGAAACAGAGAAGAGAAGATAACCTCTGCAGTCGCACCCGCAGGACCATGAATTGGTGGTAGGGGGGACACAGGCGATAGGATGAAAGACGTAGGCTTGAGCCACAGTCGATAGGATGAAAGCCACGTTGGAAGAACAGCTGTGTGGCCCTGCAGTCAGAGGCTGCTCTGGGTTAGGGAGGACACCGTGGAGATAGAAATCAGGAAACAAGGCCACAGGGATTGCACTAGGAGGCAGCATGCCCAGGAACCGGGGCATCTCCCCTTCAGGACCACATCTCTCCTTGTGGTCACTGAGACACCTTGAAGTGTCTCCAGTGGGACACCAGACCATCCTCCTCTGCATTAAGCATAAGGGAGGCATGAGGTGTGATTTGGCTGCAGCATGCAGGCTACAAGTCTGACCTAAGGGGGAACTTCCTGACTGAGAAAGTGTGAAAATCTCCTACAAGTTAAGGATGATCTTAGAATCCTTTGCCCTGAAGGCTTTTAACGAGACCCTTGTCTGCTAACTGCTGGATCCCACTCCTCACCTGTGAATTGCAGACCCTTAGTTTCCGGGGAATGGGACTCGGAAAGGTCAGAATTTGGCCTCTCTGCCACTTTCACAATAATAACAAATAATTATGATTATGGCAGCTGCTGACATACTATGTTCCAGACACTGTTCAAAGTGCTCCAAGTGCGTCAACTCTTTTAATCTTCACAGAATCTTATCAGGTACTATTTTCCCCATTCTACAGTTGGAGAAACTAAGAAGCAAAGGCAAATCACTTGCCCCAAATCACTCAGCAAGGAAATGGTATTGTGGAGATCTGAACCCATGCTTTCACACGCTCTACAAATCTGTGCATCTTTGAATATCCTCCACTTTGCTCTCACAGCATTTCCCAGGAACCCTCTGTACTCCCAGGTCTGTGTATCAGACAGAGCAGAACTAACATGAAAAAATCAAGGCTACAGCAATTTCATGAATGTCTGAATACTGCAAGGCATCTCTATATGTTATGAAGTTTGGCATGGAATAAAATCAAGGGGCCATTTTTCCAAATTCTAAATGTGAGCCCAGCATCTGACAAGCGGTTAAACATAGAACACCAAGATTTACAGGAAAGCCAGGTGTGGGTTTTGTGCTAGGCTCACATGAAAGACTGGCTACTCAGCAAGGTCAGTGGTCTTGAGACTGCAGACCTCGGGGGTGCCTCTGTGGAGAGGCAAGGAGGAGACCCCGGCCAGACCTGAGGGCATGGAGGACACTGGCTGTAAGCCAGCCAGCTTCAAATAGGGGCAGCAGCAGGGGCAAAGTGGAGATGAGTGCTATTGTCCAACAAACCGGGTGACCCTGAATGTGACCATCTCTTCTGCTGCAGGAGAATTTGCTAGGCGAGGGGGAAGGGGGCACCATGGTAGCGTGGTCTCAGGCTGGCATTATAGCCCGTGCTCTTGTGATTGTGCCATCTCAGCCAAATTTAAAAGTAAACAAATAGGCAGAGGACAGAGCCTTCCATCAGTGCATGATCTGGACGACATCTGCAGGGCCCATTGTTGGCGCCCTGATTCCAATCTACTCTTTGGTTGCTGGTCTTGTTAGAAAGTCAGAAGTGTGTTAAGGCTTCCACTCTCAAGACACAACTACCAACTTTTTAAGTATACACACACTTGAAGAGTAAAACCAATCACCATGCCCTGGTGGTCACTCACACAGCAAATAAAGAGTGAACTACACTGCAGGCTACAAGTTTGTGTGCAGGACAGTGAAGGAAAACTGGGCCAGTGCATTGGAACTGGCTTTCTGACAAAGGATTCCAGAACCTACTTGACAAATGGAATTTCCACTCCCATCCTGGGAGAATGGCGCACACAGGCCTGATTAGCTCACCTTGTTTTAATGATCCTGAAGTTTCCCCAGCTCAGAAGTCACAGCTGGACAAATCCCCAGCTGGATGAACACAGGCGAGAGGGTGTTTGTGGTGGGTGGAGGCCCTGTCCTTTCTCTGCTGGAGAAAGCCATTTATGACCTCACGGGATGAAAGGAACTAACCCAGGCCCACTGAGCTGTTATTATAACAATTATCAAGACCTATCACCTCCCTTCGGGAAATGTTCTTTCAAGTTGCAGTGGCCTGGTATATCCTGGCTCACTCTTACTCACAATCATTACTGCTGCCCAGGGCAAGTTATGAATGCTTTTCTTCCGACGTGGATGGATGCAATCCTGTTTAAAGGGCTGTAGCTTTGCAAGGGGTTCATTAAAGCCACTGCAGGTTAGTGATAGGGAGCATGTGTGTGCATGGGTGTTCAAGTGCCCGGCTGTTCCATCCCATGGCAGCATTCCCCCAGCTTGCCCAGGTGACTAAACATGCCAACACGGGGAGGCATGGACGGCATTGATCCTGCTCAGCCTCAGTGGTTGGGAGCACCAGGAGGAGAAGGGAGGAGGACAAGGGAAATGTTTTCCCAATTTTTTCCCCTGCTGAGTGACTCAACCCTGCTACACCCAAGCACCATAAGCCTCTGGACACTGGGTTTGGGGCTCCAGGACATGCGTGGACCCTATTTCCTTCTAGAAGTTAACTCAAGACCAGAGTTCTCCCACTTGGGCCTCTTTTTTTTTCTTTTTTCTTTTTTTTTTTTTTTTTTCTTTGAGACTGAGTCTTGCTGTGTCGCCCAGGCTGGAATGCAGTGGCACAATCTCAGCTCGTTGAAAGCTCTGCTTCCCGGGTTCAAGTGACTCTCCTGCCTCAGCTTCTCGAGTAGTTGGGACTACAGGTGCCTGCCACCACACCTGGCTAATTTTTGTGTTTTTAGTAAAGACGGGGTTTCACCATAATGGCCAGGTTGGTCTCAAACTCCTGACCTTGTGATCCACCTGCCTCAGGCTCCCAAAGTGTTGGGATTACAGCCGTGAGTCACCACGCAGGTCTCTTTTTTTGTGGATCCAAGGCCACTTGGAGAAGGAGGCTCCCTCCTCCCACCCCAGCCACTACTAGACTGTCCCCATTACAATGGGTCAATGGGCGGGGCCGACAGCTGGCGGGGGGGTGAAGTGGGAATGGATTCTTGGGGTTTTTTATTCACTGCTGAGAGTCAAAGCAATAGATACTTGAGGAAACAGTGTCAAATCTGCAGGAACTTTAGAAAGATCTATTATGTCTTTACATTCTGTTCATCTTGTAGAAGTGGATACTAAGGCTCAGAGAGGTGGATGCTTTGCCCAGGGGCACACAGCTGTGAGTAGCAGAGACAAGGTAGAACCCAGCATTGCCACTCTGGGATATCAAAAAATAGGTTTCTGTGCAATCACTTAGGAGGCTGTTTATGCTTCACTGAAAAATGTTTTTGAAATGGAATATTTTTTAGAAATGTCCTTTGTATTGAGTCCTTTGGGACTCAGTCATGTAAGCCTCATGTTAACTTTATGAAATAAGTAGGAACATTATCCTCATATTAAAGATGAGAAAACCAAGCCCCAGAAAGTCACGCATTCAGGGTTACACAGCTAGAAAGTGGTGGAGTGTGAATTCCAACCTAGATGGCCCCAGTCATGCTCTCTGCACCTTAACATGAGACTCCCAATCCTTCATGTCCCAGCAGCAGACAACTCTGGAAGACTTCCCACACCATAGAGCGGTGACTGAATTTCTCCCTCCTGTCTAGAAGCCCTCCAGGGAGTCAGTCCACTGGACATGAGCTTTGGAGGATGGGCAGGTCTGGCTGGGGCTCTCGACCCTCCCAGAGCGGGCAAGGTGTTTTGTACTTAGTGACACTCGACAGATGCTCATGGAGCTGCCTGGATGCACAAGGCACCTGAAAGTAGAGCCCTCCTTTACTGCCATGCTCCTCTTCCTACCCCAGGTCATCCTCTTGTCTAACTAACCTTACACACCTTCAGGGTTATAATAATGTTGAGCTTCTAACTTTTATTTTATTTATTTTATTTTATTTTATTTTATTTTATTTTATTTTATTTTATTTTATTTAGAAATGGGATCTTGTTCTGTCACTCAGGCTGGAGTGCAGTGATGCAATCGTAGCTCACTGCAGCCTCAAACTCCTGGGTTCAAGCGATCCTTCTACCTCAGCCTCCAGAGTAGCTGGGACCACAGGTGCATGCCACCATGCCTGGCGATGGGCTTCTTTTTAAAAGGTCAATTCTGTCCTCCAACAGGGACAGGAAGGGAGATTTACCTAGTAACACATTCCAAAGAAGGTATCACAGGCTCTCTTGGGTTTTGAGCAACATTCGCTTCCTCTGGTTTACTCACTTGGCTTCTCTGCATAGTCAAGACCATCAGCCGCTGACCTAGGTGGTCGGTGGTCTGGTCCCTCAGTTTCCCCCCACATAGGTTCTAGAAGCTTCTGTCTCCTGCAGGTGTAGAGGGTTCCTCAGTCTCAGTCTGGGGTGGAGGTGCACAGGCATTCTGGGTCCAGGACAAGGCCTAAGGCAGAGTCAGGGAGGAAAGGAGACAAACTGAATGGAAGGAGGGTGAGAAGAAGGGAGAGAGCTAGCAGGAGTGTGAGATGACAGAGAGGAGAAGAGAAAGGAAACGAGAGGTGTTTACAATCAGGAAGGCAGCCTCTGGAGGTAAGAGGACAGCAGGTGGGGAGGAGAGAGGCAAAGGAAGAGAGGGGAGGAGTAGAAAGAGGCAAGAGAAAGATCATGGATGGAGAGGACCACCAGGTCCCCAGGAAGGGACAGTGTTGTGCAAGGAGCTAGGGGAGGGACTGGTTTCCCTTACCCTGGGGTTGCCAGGGTTGTCCTTGGAAACAGCTCCCACAGCAAGGCTGCCCCTGGGTCAGGTCAGGGAGAAGCAGGACAGAGGCTGGGTGAGTGGAGACAGCAGTGGGGAGACAGCCTCCCTAGGGAGCCAAGGACACAGGAGGAAGGGAAGAAAGGGGAGAGAGAGAAAGGCTGCCTCTCTGGGCTGGCCCAGGGATCCCTGGGGTCCCCACAGGGATCCCTGACACAGCCTCACCTTTGTGAAACAGCCCTTCCTCTCTCCAAGCTCTGACGTCTCCCTCCCCAGTGGCCAGAGACACAGCCCCCCATCCATCACAATCCAGGAGGAAGGAGGAAGGGAGAGTGTGTCCATGGTTCTGAGAATCCAGCGCAAAGCCCCCTGTGGCAGCACCTTCCCAGGCACTTCCCCAACAGGTGCCATGGGGGCAAAAGCACCCTTGGGAGGTGGGTGGGGCAGGGATTCTTCCACCCATTCTATAGATGGGGAGACTGAGGCTGCAAGAGGCAATTCTTCCTGCCTGTCAGTGGCAAAGTGCTTAGAACAGACCCTGGGCACACAGCGACTGCTCAGTAAATATCAGCCATGGGTGTCACTGCAAAGCCTGGACTCTTCTGCTCATTTGGACCCCTCCCAGGGTGTGCTCTTTCAACACTTCCCTGGACCCAGATCCTAGCTCTTGTTTCAGGGAAATGGGTGTCCAGGAAAACCTACCAGAGGCACTGGCAGGAGAGGAGGAAGGGCAGGTGGTAGGCTCCAGCCTGCCCGTGGGCTCTCAATCCAGGCATCAGGAGGTCCGTGTGAACTTGGGTAAGTTACTTAACAACTTGAGTCTTAGTTTCAGCATCCCTAAAATGGAGGTGCTGATATGTTCCTGGAAGGACTAAAGAGCTAACTGCTGTGCCAGCAGCTGGCACCTGTGGGCACTCAACAAACACTGGTTCCTTTTCCTTCCCTAAAGGCAGCCTCTCCACAGACAGCTCATAGTGCCATCCAGGCACAAAGACACCAGAGGAGGCATGAAGCACAGGATGCAGGCAAGGGACCCCAAGTCTGTTTTGTTTCCCACAATACCTAGCAAGGGCCTGGGCTGGACGGCAACACCAAGAGAGCCCTGTGGGCTGGGGTGGACAAGAAGGAGTTTGAGTACAGGCTTCCCTTGAAATACAAGTTGTGAAATGTCAATGTAATTATGAAAATGCAAACACAGGAACATTTGCTTATGGGAACTAATGGTTTTTAATGAAGGTAATCAGCTTAGTTAAATCAAATTATTAGCTTTGACAATAGATGTGTAAACAGGTACTTAATGAATTTGTTGATTGTCCCTGCCTGCTAAAAAGACACCACAAGAGCTGTTCTAGGCCCAGTACACACATCTGGGCTCTCCTCTCTGGTTGGGAAACATGGCCCCTCCACCACCACACAGACACACAGACACACAAACCTAGACACAAACACATTGGGAGCTCCCCGAGGCAGAGACTGTATCTCTCCCATCAGCTCAGAGGATCCAAAAGGGTGGGGCCCTTCTTTGATTTCTTATGTTTTTGTGTCTCCTTTTATACACTCTATCAGTGGTTGCTGTCTCGGGGAATCTAAGCTTGAGGAGACAGAGTCAGGAGGAAGAAGGAGGACTGTTAAGACATTGGGCTCCTGTGTTCCTGCCATCTTTCGCATGTATGTCTCATTTCATCCCCCAAGGACCCTTCGTACTTTGATTGCCGTTCTACAGCTTAGGAAACGAAGGCACAGTGGGAGGGGTGGGTTGGTGGCAGTAGATAGAGGTCAAGCTGGGCTGGGAAGCAACTTGCATTTCTCTTACCATGGGAGTGACCTGGGGCCGGGAGGAGGCCCTCATCAGCTGGGAGGAACAAAAAGGAAATTGCCCAGAATGAGGAGGTAGGAGTCCATTGAGCCAGAAATGAGGATTAGCAGGGGCAAGTCAGAAGAGGGGGGCGGGTAGGACTCAGGGTCCTTGTGAGCTAGAAGATGGAAACTGGGCCTCGCATCTCTGGAGACACCGTGGCAGCAATCATGTCTCCAAGGATTCTACCTAGGAATGCGTCAGAGAAGAAGTCATGGGGGCTAGTTCAAGAAGGAGTGCTGAGAGAACCCCCTCCCCCTGAAGCACACACACTCTCAAACCCCCACCTCCGGTATCAGCCAGGCAGGTGTCTCCCACAGTGCTGGGGGAAGGGAAGCGGGTCCTAGGGTTCTATGAATAATGCAATGGGTAGGTTGGGGGCTGAGGCAGACAGGCAGACACTCCCAAGAGACAGCTCACCCACACCACCCTTGGAGATACCATCAGGCAGTTAACACTGCAAACAAGGCCGCTTGCTTGCTCGCAAGGGCAGCAGCAGAGACGCTGCTGTGTCTCACGTGGGGCTTGCAGAAGGGATTATTAGTCAGACAGATGGAGGGAGGGAGAGTGTGCTGAAACCACCTCAGGCCTTGGCCAGGTTCTCCTGTCAACAGGCCAGCCTGAGACAGTCCACGGGCTCCTTCCTGATCTGAGGCTAGGGAGAGACAGAGGGCAAGGCCCCGCCCCTGCTCTAGGCTGAGTGAACAGACACAGCCCCTGCCGTCTGACTCCTGGGCTGTTGGTGAAGGCAGTCCCCACCATCCAGCAGCCAGGAAGAGCCTGGTCTTATTTAGGGGAGTCACACGTCCTACGTCCTGACATTTGGAGCCTGCAATTAGTTAGAGAGGCAAAATATTCGCCATCAGGATACCTGAGATTGAGAGCCATTATCAAAAGACCTAAACTAAGGGCCAGGAAGTGGGATATGGGCAGGAGGGGGCAGAGTAGGAGGATGTAAGAGAGGCTTCTGCCCCATTGTCCACAGCCCCACAAAAGGGGCAGAGGAGACAGCTCCAAATGGGACAATGATGCCATGTCCATGGATCGTGTTGACCTGGCATGGAGGTGCTTGGACTCTCTATGCCCACATCAACCCAAGGGAGCCTTCATGAGGACTCCAGCCCATCTCCAGAGAACTTGTCCATGACCTCAGGGTACCTGGACTGGTGTGCTGGGGCTATTTGGTGACTCCAGAATTCCTTCCCAGAAGGAACAGGTCTCTTCTCAAGTTGAACCTGGTGATTTAGAAACAGGAAACTGGAAAATTAGCCTGCCCCTGGACCCAACCCTAGGACAGGGGCTTCATTGGGATGGAAGAGTCAGACCCAAGGAAGGTCAAGAGAGACCTCTTTTCAGCCCCTGCCCCCAGCCATAAATGGTTCCACCCTCTCCAGAACTCTCATCACATATTGTACATTCCTCTACTAGTACAGTGTATAATAATTAAATATGTATCTCCTTCACTAGATAATGACCTACTTCAGTGCAGGGATGGTGTGACTGACTCAGAGGGGGTGCTTGGTATTTCCTGCAGTGATCGATGGGTGAAAAGATGAATAAGCAGATGTATGGATGGATGGATGGATGCATGGATGGATGGATGGTTGGCTGGCATATGGAGAGATAGATGAACACTACACCCACATCCACCAGCATCTATAGTGGCCACCGTATGGTTTGCCCTATTCTTGGGTTGGAACTGTATCAGCCTCTCTACATTCTAGCTCCATGCAACTGATACAAATGTCCACACAGGTGTCCTTGCCCAGCAAAAATCTTCTCAGTAGTTACCTAGAGGTCAAGGCCCATTTACCCCCACTCTTCTAAAATCCCACTCAGGATTGTGGTTGCATCAGAGAACTTCCACAGCCCCTTTGGCATGTGAACAATGAAGGGGAAAGGTCAGAGTCAAAACTGGAGGGTCAAGAATGGAGGAGCTTCCAAGGGAAAGAGAAACAGCTCCTGCTTCCATCCAATCCCTACCTGGTCTCTAGAGAGGAAATAAGAGGTCACTTCAAGGGAGGGATAATCTGGGCACTCTCCATCCCCAGAGCCCATCTGACCATGAGGCAGAACCTTCAGTAATGGGTGGAATCATGAACTAGAGTTACCCTTACCCTGCAACTAACCCAGCCCCAACCCTTAGTCTAACTCCAATAACAGCAGAATAACAAACACTTACATAGCAATTACCATGTGCCAGGCACCAGCCCAAATGCTTTACATACATTTGCTTATTTAAACCTCACAACAACCCTATGAGGCAAGGATTCTTGTTTATTCTCGTCTTACATATGAGGAAACTAAGGCAGACAGGTTACGTAGCTTATTTAAGGTCAACAGCTAATAAGTGGTAAAGCTGTGACTTGAACCTAGAAATCCTGTTTCCTGAGTCTACTCTTAACTATCAGATCATCCCACCAAATGCATTCATCTCTGTCCTAAATTTAAACCCCATCTCAACCCTGATGCCACCCTCCTATAACCCTCACTTCATCCCAAACTCTTAGCACTGCCCTCCCAACTCACCCTTTATACTTTTACCCCCCCCCCACCCCGCCATATTAGAATCCTCTGGAGATAAATTCCATTGCTAGAAAATATGAGATAAAGGAAAAAGTACATACCAGAAGGAGGCAAACAGACAAATCTGGAATGTGGGACATTCCACTGGGTAACTGACGTGATTTCTGCAACAAGGCAATCATGAAAAAAATTAAAAGGGGAGAGAGAAATTCTCTAGACTCAGAAATTTAAGAATTATAACAACCAAATATGAGATATGGCTTTTGTTTGGATCTTTCCATGTTTGAATAAACCACCCATAAAAAGATATTTTTAGACAGTGGGGATAGTTTGATAATGGTTTGGGTATTCAATGATACCAAGGAATTGGCGTGAATTTTGTTAGGTGTGATAATGGCATCGTCGTCTTGTAAGGAAATGTGCGTAATTCTGAAGTGCAGGTGATTCTTGTTCACAGTGGTTTTGTTATATAAATTCACTAAAACACTGAATTAGCAAATACTGAATTATTGCTCCCAGAGGAAATAGAGGGTTAGGTTCCTATGAGCCTCTGATCACAAAGTTTTCCTCAGCTGATCAATACATAATCTTGTTGTATGTGAGTTTCTGCTTAAAGGTACCTTATTTAATACATATTGTTGATTCATTAACAGCAAGCTCACGGCCAACAGCACTGTACCTCATGACTAGATAAAGCTTACCTAACACTCATATTTCCTCTGTAAGGCACATCACAGCTTTCTTGTGCTTAAGAACATCAGACAGCACTGTGCTTCGGGACTACTTTCAACAGCAAAATCACCAACAAAAGGCACCAAGAGTGTGAAAAACATGGCACTGAAGAGACCGTGAGAAGGACCCTTTAGAGTATCAGAGCAGAAACCAGAGGCACAGCATCATGATGTTTGTCCTCACCTGGGAACCTAACATCCAGCGACGCATTTTTCACCAATGTGTTCATGTCTGCGAATGACCAAGAGGGCATCATGGGTGTTGATTTTGCATTCCAAATGAATTTTTAAAACAGGCAAATTTGCAAATGCAGACTCCACGAATACTGAGGGTGGACTGCATTTAAGAATAAAATGGCTTGGTGTCTGGGATTTGCTTCTAATCACTTCAGTGGGGAAAGAAAAAAAAGGATGAGGAAAGGATAGATGAAGCAAATGTTGGAGGATATTGCTAATTGTGGACAGTCATGATGGGTGTATGGGATTGGGGGGGTCGGTTGCTTGAGGTCCTCTAAGAAGCAGGAACCAAGGTGAGATGAAAGGTATTATTTTATTAGGGGAAATTCCTGTGGGAAAGGACATAGAGAAGGAGCCAGAAAGGTTGGGAGAGCTAACCATCATTCTAAATGCTTGTCTGACCCTGAGTGAAGGAGGGAGGGAGAGAAGGCTGGGTATGTGCACCCTGGACAGCAGGGCAGCTTCCTGAGTATATGGACAGTCAAGCAAAGCCTGGGAACGTCCCTGAGTGAAAGTCTCTGATAGAGGGTCCCACAGCTCCCATGAAGGGGCTTGCCTTAGGATTCCTGCCGTACTGGCAGGATCCAGTCCTGGGGAGATGTGGTCCACACAATCAGGGTGAGGACCGAATGCCCAGCACTGGGCCCCACACACAGCAGGGCCCCTGCAGCAGGAGATCCGCAAAGCATGCTCTCTTTGTTGCCACATGGAGGTTCATTAAACTAGTCTTTACTATTGAGTATTTTTGAAATATTTTTCAATAAAAATTAATAGAAAAAAATGAAGTGAGCAGAAGAGTGTAGGGAGGAGGAAACTGTGACGAAATTACCATGTGTGTGGCAACATTTGGACTCACAGCATGCAGGCTGATTGGCAGCAGACCAGCCATGTGTAGTTATTCTTTTTTTTTTTTTTTTTTTTTAAGAGAGAGAGTCTCACTTTGTCACCCAGGCTGGAGTGCAGTGGCACCATCTCGGCTCACTGCAACCTCCTCCTCCTGAGTTCAAGCCATTCTCCTGCCTCAGCCTCCTGAGTAGCTGGAACTACAGGCGTGTGCCACCACATTCGGCTAATTTTTGTATTTTTAATAGAGACGGGGTTTCACCATGTTGGTCAGGCTGGTCTCAAACTCCTGACCTCGTCATCTGTCCGCCTCGGCCTCCCAAAGGGCTGGGATTACAGGTGTGAGCCATTCTTATTTTAATACTATAAACTTGGATAATAATTCCACGCAGTTTCCAAATTACTTCTGTGCCTCCCCATTGAACTCTCACACCTACTTTAAAAGGTGGGCAGGGCAGGCACTTTGGTATCATTGTACCCACTGGGCAGATGAGTAAATCTCTCTCAGCACCCAAATCTCACTTTGGTTAAGAGAGTGGTCCAATCACTCAGCTGAGTAGGAGTCAGGTGAGAAGGCTGTGCCTGATCCTCAATCTGATGACCTCCTAGTACCCTTCTGTGGCCCACCCTTCTGGCATTGGGACTCAGGCTGGGAGCTGGGTGCCTCCAGACCCACACTGAGCTGCCCACACTGCTGGGCCCAACATCCCTTGGAAGAAAGAATGCTTATCTTGTAGGATGATGAGTAGGGTTTAAAGGTCAGCCTGGTAGCAGGGCTTAAAGCTCTGAGGTCAGGGTTAAGGTTTAGTCTGAAGCTAGAACAGGGTCACTCTGAGGTCAGGATCAAGGGACTGTGAGGGGTGACACCCCTTAGCCCCATGTAGGCCATGGTAGTGGGGATCAACCCCCTTCCTGGCCCACACAGGCTACTAACTCACTCTCCTCAGCCCCTCTGGGTCTGTGGATGGGAGAGGGGACTGCATCCACACAGAGGTGCCCTGAATTTGTCCCTCAGGCCTATTTGCATCTGGCGCACCTTGGGCTCACCCAGGAGGATTTCCCCGGGAACATTTCGTAAGCTGCCTGCCTGGGCTGAAGCCCATTGACAGCAAGAACAACTTTGGGACAAGATCTGTCCAATTCCCCACCCATTGCTACAGACTTAATTACAGAGCCCAGCTGCAGCAAGTGGCCACCTTCCGCCTCCACAGGGGACAGAGAAGGGGGGCCTAGTGCTCCACTAGGAGGTATCAGCAAGAGAAATCAAGGAGCGTTTCCCAATAGTACAGCCTGGGAGTGCGATCAGTCTCGATGAAACTGTGACCATGGTGGTTACATTTTCTCACGTCCCTGCTACCTCTTGCTCCCCTTTCTATGTACACTGCCCCCCACCCCATATTGTCCCTGCCATTGTTTCAGTCTAATCCCTTCATGCACCTCAAAAGGGAAAGTCTGAATGGCCTGGCACTTTGTAAAAGGAGCCTGAAGGGGGCAATGCTTATGCCCAAGAGAGAATGATCCTCTGGTGGGGTGGTAGGTACTGTGGCAGCAAAGGTGGAGTCTTCCTGATGCTGCAGAAAAGGAAGGCCCAACCAAACTATGGCAGCAATAACTTTCTCATTCCCCTCTGAATGGGCGCCCCCTTGAGAGAAAGGCAAGCATGCAAGGTGTTGCTGACTCGGCTGGCAGGGGAGGTGCTTCCATGTGCCAGGTCATCCCCACCCCACACCTAATCACCAGCCTTGGAAAAACCTGGCAATTCCTTCCGGCCTCTCCCGCCATGCCGCCCCAGCCCTGCCATGGGTCCTCCTCCCCGCTCTCTGGGACCTCGGCAGCAACTTTCTACCTCTTCTCCGCTCTCCCCACCCCATACCTAATCACCAGCCTTGGAAAAACCTGGCAATTCCTTCCGGCCTCTCCCTCCAGGCCCCTGCTGTGAGCCCTCCTCCCCTCTCTCCGGGACCTCGGCAGCAACTTTCTACCTCTTCTCTGCTCAGTGCCACAGCACTTCAAGGGCATCCTTCCCTATAAGAATAGGTCTAAATCAGCGGTGGGCAGGCTATGAGAGGCCCTAGGCCAAATCCAGCCCACAGCCTATCTCTCTAAAGCCCCACAAGCTGCCTGGCTTTTACAGGTGAACATTTGCCATCAGTGAGATGGTAGGCACCACTATCTTTTACCCCAGTTAAGCAAAATATTACACCCTCCCTCTCCAAGACTGTATCCTTTGCTTTAGTAGACCTATATTATTTTCTTAATGTACTCTATTGTTAAATTTTAAATTTCCTCACTAAAAAGTTGTAGAAACATGCTTTCTCTCTTTTTATATAAGTGCCTATAATATCCTTCGTTTTTCCTCCTGGCCCTCAAAGTCCAAAATGTTTACTGTTTGGCCCTTTCCAGGAAAAGGTTTGCTGGCTTCTGGTCTAAACTCTTCCTTTGAGCATTCAAAGTCCCTTAACCATAAGCACCCCCTGCCAACCACACTTCAACCCAGCCCCCAACCCAACCACACTTCCTGGGTTCAAGTCCTGGCCCTTCCATTTCCCAGTAGTAAGTTATTTGTATTCTTCATGCCCCAGTTTCCTCATCTGTGGAATGGGGATAATGAGAGTGGGATAACTCAATAAGTTATAAGGGGATTGAATGAGTTAGTATTTATAATGTATGTAAAACAATGCCTGCCACATAACCTGCCTATGTACATGTTTGATAAAGAAATAAAACCTCAGCCAGGCACGGTAGCTCACAAACTTGTAATCCCAGCACTTTGGGAGGCCGAGGCGGGCGGATCAGGAGATTGAGACCATCCTGGCTAACATGGTGAAACGCCGTCTCTACTAAAAATACAAAAAAATTAGCCTGGCATGGTGGTGGGCGCCTGTAGTCCCAACTGCTTGGGAGGCTGAGGCAGGAGAATGGCGTGAACCCGGGAGGCAGAGCTTGCAGTGAGACGAGATGGCGCTACTGCACTCCAGCCTGGGAGACACAACAAGACTCCGTCTCAAAAAAAAGAAAAGAAAAGAAAAGAAAAGAAAAGAAAAGAAAAGAAAAGAAAAGAAAAGAAAAGAAAACCTCTTACAGCCCAGTGCCACCTTGAGCACTCCATTCAAGAAGTCCGTCTCCTCCATGTGGCTTCCTCCTCCTTTGGCGGAACCCCTATCTGCATATCTTATCTCTGGCTCACAATGGGAGCAGTGATGACTGTCACTTTCTGCTCCCTCTGCCCTGTTTCCTGAAAGCTCCTTGAGGGCAGGAATAATGTTTTATCTTCCTTACTTCCCAGATGATTACAAAGCCAAATGTAAAATGAAGATACACACACATAGGAAGAAGTAATTTTCAACAACTAGAACAAAGAAGAGCTTTCTAAACTTAAATGTGAACAGAGCAGTGGTGAAGGGAAATATTTTCATTTGATTGCCTGGAATGTAAATCTTCTCCATTTCAAAAGAACAAAGAGGCAGGATATAAAATCAAACAGGAAACATAGAAGCAATATTTGAAACGAACATGGCCAGTAAAGGGGGGAGAGTTAATATTGTTAATATACAAATAATTCTTACAGATCAATATGAAAAAAAAATCCTAGGATCAAAATAGACAAGTACTAAAAAAGACTTAAATAGAAAAACTGGAAATATAAATGACTAACAAAAAAGTAAAATTATTTGTAATCATTAATAATTCACAAATGCAAATAAAAAGAATGACAATGAATAATTTAGCACATGAAATTAATAGATAGTTTTTAAAATAAGAGTATTCAGGCTTTGCAAGGGAACATGAAAATGAGCACTGCTGGTGAGAGTATCAATTGAGCAACTCAGTGAACTCAGCAATATGATTCAAAGGCCTTTAAAACAGTCTTACCATTTGGCCCAGTATTGCAACTTCTAGGAGGCCAGTCCAAGGAAATCATCAGACAGGTGGATAAAGATTTACACACAAGGTTGTGAAAAATGGAATACAACTTACATGTTCAACAATAGGCCATTGGTCAAATAAATTATGATCCACCCATATGATGGTAGATTATGCAATGATTTAAAATGATGTTTACAGAGAGTGTTTCATGACATGAGATACAAAATGGTACAAACAATTCAAATGCAAGTATGCTCTGTAAGTGCACAGAAAAGGGCCTGAAAGGAAAGAGGCATGACTTCCCAGCTCCAGGACAGGATTGTGGTGCTCGGCCTGCATACCGAGACTGTGAGGTGTCCGAGGCATGGGCATAGATTTCCATGCAGGCCTCTGTGCATCAGTGTGCACTGGGGCACAGTTTTGTCTGTGGTTATGTGAGAAAATGTCTTCATGTGTGGACATAGATGTGAAAACATGTGCAGGGCATGTTCTGTGTATGTGTACTTATTTCTTATGTGCAAGCCTTCATGTTTGAGCAAAGCAATTAGCAAGTGATATGGACACTTTTAGTCTGCACACCTTGACCATAAGAGGGCCAGTAGCCACCGCCCCGATAAAAAAGTGTTCAGTGCCCTTGGCCCTCAAGCTGGCCCTTGCCAAGGACACTGCCACACCCAAGCTGGGAGTCCAGCAGACCTTATGGGATCACAAGTGGAGTAGGTCCAGCCCTGCCAGTTGTGATTAGAAGTAATTTGAAATCTCAAGGGCCTAAAAGGAGACTGCAGTTGCTTCCTAAGGCCCTGGAGGGCCTAGATCCATGGGGCTGAGGACTGACCCTCAGCTCACCCCGACCCAGCCTGAGAATTGCCCACATGTGGCGCCATAGAGGGAAGGCCCATGCGCCTCCCCTAGTTTGAGGGGAGCCTGAGCTCCTTGCATAGGCCCATGCACTTGGGGGCAACCTTCTGGCCCATATCTTCCAGGCCTTTCTGTTCCCATTCCCAGGAGGAGGCCGTGTGGTGTGATTTTCCACTGAGGAGTGCCTGTGCGATTGCCATCTCCCCAGGGCCAGGCTGGCTCCACCTGCTGGCCTGGTTGGCAATAAGTGGGCCCCACCTGCTGCCCCCGCCCCAGGAGCAGGTGGGGGCAGGCCGCCGGGGGTGTGCCAGGATCCTATCTGGAGCACCCAGCCCAGATCATGGGGTGTGAAACTCCCTAGACTCCCCAGCACCTTCCCCAGAGTCACCTGACCGGGAATCGAACCCTGTTCTCAGGCACCTGACCTGTCTTTCCCCTCCTCCAAGGACTCACCCTCCTGCAACCAAGTCATCCTGTCCATCCCTCTGCCTCCAAGCTTGGCTGAGGTTCAACTTGGCACATGTTTGTTGAGCATCTACTCAGGCTCTCAGGAGCTCCCTCAGAGCCAGGCCCAGCCACACTGGGTCTGAGTCACCAGCAGCCCTCCTGCATAACGAGTAAGGGATGACTTAGCCAGTTAATGGGGAAATACCCACAAAACCCAGCCAAAGGTGTGCAGACTCTCAAAAGGCAGGGGGAAACAGAGGGAGGGACAGAAGGAGCTGGAGGGCTTTTCTGTGAGCGGGGAAGAGAGAACTTGGACGTTCCTTCAGTAGCAACTTTCGAACTCCCACTGCAGGCAGGCACATGCTAGATGCTGGCCACCAATGCCATCTTTGCCTCCTTGGAACTTACAGTCTAGTGGGGAAATGATATTAACCAAAGAAAAGTAAAATTGCAATGGCATTAGAGGATTTAAACCGAAAGTTCACGATGCCAGGAGAGCTCACACAAGCAGTGCTTGCTCTGTTCCACACCTGGAGAGCAGCCTGCCTCTGCCCCACACCACAGGCCCATGGGCCTGGATTTCCAGCACTGTGTTAGTGTCATGTTTCAGGCCCTCCAAGCTCCTAAAGTCAGCACAAGCCTTGATCCAGAGTTGTCCCCGTGCTGTGTGGTCCTCCCAGACAGCAGAATGTTCCGGTGACCCCCACCCCATGCCCTTTTGTGGCGTCAAAGGGCTTCCAGACATCCTCGATGTGAAAGACAAAACACATGTTCTAACAAACCAGCCTTGAGCAGAGCAGCAGGTGTGGAATGGGGGCACCACTGAGAGTAGGGGCAGCTCATGGAGAAAGTGATGTCTGCGAGAGAGCTGAGTTCACAAGGTATGGGGCAGAGCAGGGGTGGGGACCAGACAGAGGGAATGGTAAGTGCCAAGGGCCTGGCAGAGAGGCACATGGCATGAGCCAGGAAGTGCAAGGTGGCCATGGTGCTACGGAGGGGCCTAGAGGGAGATGGGAGGCAGCCTGGGCCAGCCTTGGGTACAAAAATCAGGTTCTTGTTCGTACTCTAAGGGTATTGGGGAGCCATTGAAGGATTTTAAGCAGAGAGTGACATGATGAACTTTACAACTTAACATCCCTCTGGTTACCATGTGGGGAACCAATGGGAGGCTACCAGAGAGGAGCTGGCAGGCTGTCGGGAGGCTCCACAGCAGCCCAGGCTGGGGGTCCTGACTCAGAGGGGCGCGGGGGCAGGAGAGGACAGAGTCAAGAGCCATGAAGGAGGAGAGTGTGAGGAGGCGGGGCACAGGGCATTGTCTATTTCAGAGGGAGGCAGGGAGCACTTAAGAGTGAGTCAGAGGGACAGAGGCCTCCATGGGGAGTTCAGCCCCAGAGGCTCTCACTCCAGGCATCTGTCCTGTGGACAGAGATTGTGGGGAACTTCAGGGGCCGCCTGTCCTGGGCTCCATTAACCCGTTGGACGTCCAAGGAGAGAATGTAGAGGATTTGGGGATTGAATGCGGAGAAAATTACGCCATTATTTTCACCAACCCCTAACTCAACTTTCAATTATGTGTGGAGACAACAAAGCACAAAAGTATGTAAAAGTACCTGTG
Organism: Rhinopithecus roxellana; assembly: GCF_007565055.1. NCBI lineage: Eukaryota > Metazoa > Chordata > Mammalia > Primates > Cercopithecidae > Rhinopithecus > Rhinopithecus roxellana. The sequence continues at coordinate 25,349,072 of NC_044565.1, forward strand.
ACTTTGTTAGCAATAGAAATCAGATATTTTCGTATCATTACAATTGAGAAGACATCTTGAAATATCAAAAACACTCATCCCAATGCTGAAATTATTATACAAAAACTATTAGACTGGCTGCTAGATCTTGTGATGTAAATCACTAATGAGAAGCACCCATGTTGCCATAGCACAAACTTGAAGGTGAGTTGCCTCCTCCTGATGGCTTTTCCACACGCCACAAGCAGCCTTGATTCCACCCGCCATTCTCATCAGGGAGGAACAAGGCAGCTGGTCAACCCATGATGACTAATAATTTGGTGATCTTAATAAACCATTAAAATTTTGGCTTATCTTTTATTCAGGAGAAATGGAAAGAAACAGGTTTTCAAACAATATAAATTACATATGTTTTTATGTTCATAATAAGGAATTAACAGCTTGAAGTAATGTAATATATTTTTATTTATTTGAAATTGTCTTCATTTTATAATCTTCCCATTTTTTATAACTGGCCACTTATAGCCACATCCTCCAACTTACATACACATCATTACTAAGGCTTATTTACAGAATATTTAAAAATCGTTTTATTCTGGTTCATGGTCACTCACTGCCAACACCTCAAGTTCTTTTTTTTTGACAGGGTCTCACTCTGTTGCCCAGGCTGGAGTGCATTGGCAAAATCATGGCTCAAAGCCTTGACTTCCCAGTTTCAAGCAATTCTCCCACCTCAGCCTCCTGAGTAGCTAGGACTACAGATGCACCTGGGTGCCACCACCCCTGGCTAACTTTTTAATTGTTGTAGAGACAGCATCTCACTATGTTGCCGAAGTTGGTCTCAAACTCCTAAGCTCGAGGGGTCCTCCTGCCTTGGCCTCCCAAAGTGCTAGGATTATAGGCATGAGCCACCATGCCCAGCCTGCCTCAAGATCTTGGTCTTTGTTTTCCTAAACTGGATCAGTTTTTCAGAGTCGTGTCAAAGACTCTAAGCTTTATACCACCCCTTCTCAAAAAGTAGAGCCGTATGCACCAGGTATTATTTGGTTGCAGGATTTGGGTTGGTTGCATCTTTGAGTCTGGGTCCCAGGTGAGAGGTGTGGCATATAATTGTGCCATGCAGCATGTGCGTCCTTATTGAAGAAATACACAATCAAAATAGGTTGGCACAATGTTTTCTTTTTTAAATTCTACTCCAGGGTATTGTCTACTTCAGTGGGGGTGAAGCTCATTTGCATTTTGTCAGTTATAGTGACGTGGTCCCAGTGAAACTTGAGTTAGGTAGCATCCTCCTTCCAGCTTGAACCGTTTGTGCCCACTACTAACTGGCTACCTGACAGGTGCCCAGATTGCCTTTCTCTGAATCAGGTTCTTCCTGCTGAGGGAAACTGGTTTTCAAAAACCCTCTTCATGGTGCCCTGAATCAGCCCCTGCACCCCCTATACTAAGAAGCCCAAGACCCACCAGGAATTTGATTGAAACAGGGCAAATCTGAACTAGCTGTTAGGGCATTGGTAAAGAGTGAGGATGGATTATTGTGGAGGCTCCAAATAGACACAGTCTTCCTATAGCATGGGTGCGAAGTGGCCCAAGGTGTCTCTGTAAGCCCACCTTCCCTTGAGGTTCTCCAGTCACCCTCTTCTCTGCTCCCGCTTCCCGCAACCCCCTACCCAGGGAAGAAACTATTTGCTGGTGCCATTTACAGTGATGGGTGCAGCAATACCCTTTCAAGGAAATTCATCTGTGATGAGGGGATGTGTCCTGTCCGAATGTGTGAATCAGCTCTGCTGGAACTCAGCACCGTAACATGCAATCAGGGGCTCTTTGGCGAGGAGACTTCTGCACACACCTCAAGGAATACACAGTCTGCCTGTCTGTGGGGTTGGCCCTCCTTCCAAGCCCTGATCCTTCTTGAGAAAGACTCTGGCTTCCTAACTTCCCACGATCTCTATCAGTAAGGTAGGTATCCTGCGAGAGGCCCCATGCCCTGTTCCCTGGGAGAGAGGACATGACCCAGAAGTCTCCAAGTACAGGCTGTGCCTGGGGAAGAGGAGCCAACCAGGGCTGAGGAACCAGAGGAGTTAGCGCAGGAAGGCTTCCTGGGGGAAGAGGGAGCAGCCCTGGGCCCCTCACCAGTACTGTCCCGAACATTCCATAGGCATTCGGAAACTTCTGCAACCCGACCCTCCTGCCCACCCATACACATACCTTACGTTCCTGGCCCCTGAAAACAAGTTCATCCCATGCCGCTGGCTGCTTCCCTGTCCAGAACGCCTCCTACCTGCCTCGCTTCTCTGATATTCTTGTGATAGCCTCCACGGAGCTGCCGCTGGGCACTCAACCCACTCAAGGCTTCTCCCACAGTCACTCTCCAGACCTGGCTGCGCAGTTGTCTTCAAGGCTGTTCTTCAGTGTCCATGCCTCCTCCTTCTCCTGTTACCCACAGTGCAAGGGGAATCAACAAACTTCTCGAAGGTCACAGCTTCCTTCCCTAGCTCAGAGAATTGGGGCAAAGAGTTGAAAATGGCAACCAGATGTGGGGACAGTCGTGACTGTAAATGGAAGAGCTCCTGTATCGGACAAGCCTGGGGCTGCACCCTGGCTCCCTGTTTCCCAGCTGGGCACTCTTGAAACAGCCTTTCCCTTCTCTGAGTCTCAGTCTTCTCATCCACAGAATAGGACTACCTGTATTTGAAGGTGTTTGGCAAACTGCAAAATACTGAATATCAGAATGGAGATCGTTACTCAGAAATGGCTGGCCCCATGGAGAGATAGACAAGTGAGTGAATTCCAGGCCAGGGCAGGGATTGGGGGCAGGTGTGGGTTGCTGCCTGCCTTACCTGTGCATAGGACCAACCCTGGCCAGGACTTCCTATTTCTTCCCCTGGAATCCAGGAATTTGCCAGACATGCAGCTCTCACCTGGAAAAAAAGTGACTCAGGCCTCCAAGAGAGCTGGGATGAATCAGGAAGGCAGGGACTGAGTGTGGGGCCCCCACCCAGGGGCCTGGGCCTCTCCCAGCAGGAAGAACATGAGCCGGTCCCTAGCCCTCACTGGGTAAGAGGGCAATCTTGCCAAAATGCGCCCCTGGCCAGCCAATGGGGCACAATAATCAGCACCACCACATCACTCCCACATTCCAGACCTGTCGGGGCGCCTTCACGAGTGCTATCTTGTCATGCATCATCTCTGAACCCCAAGTCAGGGAGGCCCAGGTTCCAGCTCTGCTGCTTGTCCTCAGTGTGCGCCCAGGCAATCACGTAGGCCTAGTTTCCTCCTCTGGTAAAGGGGGTGGTGGACTCAGCCCCAGCTGCTCCTCCTGACATGGCTGTGGATGGGAGGCAGTGGCTGCAGGAGACAGGAGCACCTGGGAACAGCCCAGGGTTGCAGCCCCAGCCCTGCCATTTGCCAGCTGTGTGGCCTGACCACTTGCTGCTCTGCTTCCTTGGCAAACCCTTAGAGTCCATCCTGCTCTAACAGGAGTGTGACCCCAGTGAGGTCCTCAGCTGGGACCTCTCTCTCCCTGCACCTCCCACGGGCATGGCCAGCTGCTGTCCCTAGAACTCTGCCTAGAATGCACACTAGGCAGCTCAAACCCTGCATGCCCAATATCAAACTCCAATCATCCCCAAATGCCACAAAAGAACCTCCTTCACCCTGTATCCCAGTAAAAGGCAGCTCCATCCGTCCAGTTGTTCAGGCCCAAAATTTGGACTCTCTCTTTCTCTCCTACCCCACAGCCAATCCAGCAGCAAATACTCTGGTGCCACCTTCAAAGCTGATCAGAGTCAGAATCCCACTGATGCTCATTGCACCTCTCCTCCCTCACTGGTCCAGGTCCTGTGGTCCTCTGGGCTGTCAAGGAAGCCTCCTCCGGGTCACTCTGCCCCACGCTTTGCCCCCCACCATCAGCATTCCCTGCTGCAGTCAGAGGGATCCTTCTAAACCTCAAGTCAGGTCTGGTCCCTTGGGGCCCAAACTCCACAGAAGCTTCAGAGTAAAAGCCAAAGCCTCGAGGACAGTGAACCATTCTATTCTTGCAATAAAACCAACTCAGTTTTGGAAAAAACTCGAAAGGCCTTACAATGGCTAACAGGGCCCTGCATGCTCTGTCTTTCATTACCTCTCAGTTCTCAGGCCCTTCTCCCTCCGCTCCAGCCGAAAGCAACCTTTGCTGTCTTCAGCTTCTCTCTCAAGGCCCATGCATGTCTTTCTCCCAGGCAGCCGCACGCTCCCTCCCTGACCTGCTTCAAGTCTTGGCTGAACCGAGGCTCTCCTTGGCCACCACACTTCCATTGCAACACCCTTCCCTGGCAGCAGCCCTGATCCATTTGACTCTCCTTTGTTTTCCCCAAACCTCATATGACCTTCTAACATACTCTGTCATGCGTCTGTCATGTTTGCTGTTTATTGTCTCTCTCTTTCCTCTAGAATGTTAGCACCAGGAGGGCAGAGCTTTTTGTCTGTCTTGTTCTTCGAAGGATCCTTAGCATCCAGCACATAGTATGCTCTCAATCAATACTTACAGTGTGACTGAGTGAATAGGCATCAGTAGACTGTAATGGGAAAGAGAACTTTGGCAACCTGCCATTTCCTAACTGTGTGACATAATCTCTTCATGCCTCAGTTCGCTTATTTGTAAAATTAAGTTAATAATAGTATTTGACTCATGGGGCTGGTGTGTGGATTAACATGTGCTCAATAAACATTGACTGTGACCATGATGCCATCTGCAGAGCATCACTAGGAGGCAGGTGTGTCGCGGCCCACTGAGTCTCTTTCCAGGTCAGGAGATGTGCCCGGAAAGCTTCTCTCAGCTCACTCGGCAGGCTTTTCTTGCCCAGAGCCTAGGGAGGGCACCCCATGCTAAGAAGCAGGACCCTGCTTCAAGGAAGTCAGAGCCAGCCCTGACTCACATGCTCAGTCACTCTTGGATGCTGGGAGTGTGACATAGAGGAACCCAGGCCAGTGGGGAGGCAGTGGCCAGAGAGCATGGAGGCCCAGATGGGTAGTGGGTCTCCTTGGGGTCAGGGGACAGTTTGTATAATAGATTTCTCTTCTAGAAGCCGAGAGTAGGTGGCCTTCCCAGCCTGAGCAAACTCTCCCAGTTTCTTCTTTGAGCAGCAAGATTAGTGAGCAAACCAGCTCTGACCAGAGAAATCGCTAAATCCACCTTTTGGCTCAAGGGAGCCACAAAGCAGCCCCATAAGAGCCAAGGTCAGGCCTCTCATCAAATCCATTTAACACTTAGATAAACAGAGGCCCAAGGGGCAAGAGAATCTTCCCAGGGTCCACTGCCAGAGAGAGGTGGAGCTGGGACCAGCAGTCAGGCCTTGAGACCTTAAACCCCAGCCAGTTTCCTTCCACAGAAAGCTGCTGTTTGAACCCAGGCCCCTACTCCCTTTCTCCTCAATTGAAGATTGCAGCTGCAATTTGTTTCCAGGTCTTCAGGCCCCGGAAGCCTCACATTTTCACACCTGTCACTTGAGGTTTCCTCCACCCAAGGGAGAAAGGCATAGGATGTTTGCATGAGTCCCCCTTGATGGTCTATGAGTTTCTCCAGGCCCCATTAATTGACTTATGATTTATACCCTACCTACTTCCAAAGAGGACATGAAGTAGCTTACCATAAAATACAAACATATAATGCTGCTACTAACAAAAAATGATAATACACAAAAATTCAAGAGGAGAAAGAAAGACTCAAATATGCCAAACACAGGGGCGAACACAGATCATGTGGTTAAGGGTTAACTTTCTATCTGGGCTCCTAGCAGCTAAGGTACAAGTTGGTGCAAAAGTAATTGCAGTTTCTGCCATTAAAATGACACACTACTTTTGAAATCAACCAAATAAAAAGGGCATCTCCAGGAGGCACTGAACCATCTTTTCATCCTCCCCCAGCACCTGGCATCAAAGAGACCCTTGAAGAATGCTTGAGGCTGACTGAAAACATGGGTGGCAGCCTAAGTTCATGACTTGCTTTGGCCAAGTGACCCCACGGGGACCCATATCCTTACTCTCTGGGTCCCTCCCTAGAGGTCAGTCCTGGGGCACGCCCTGGGTGCCTGTGTGGCTCTCCTCTCCGCCCACAGGAAGTGTGTCCCTGGATCATGACGTCATGGCTGACCTTGGCATCTGTCCTGCTGCCTTAATGAATCAGACCTCGCTAAGGAGAAAGCCCCGAGTGGCTAACAGGAGTGACTCAAAATGACTTAATTGATTTAATTAATTGAAAAGAGAGGAAAAGAAACCAAACCCTTCTGAGGGCAGTTTGAGTACCTGCTTGGGCAATGAGTGCAACGGAGATGCCCCCGGCCTGGTGGCTCAGGTTCAGGAAACACGTCTCACCCTAGCCCCGCCCTAGGGTCCATGGTGCCGGGGCAGGCTGGGCCTTGATCCTCACTGTCTCAGGAGAACCAGGCAGCCAGGGATCACAGCAAGGCCATCCACAGTGGAGGATCAGCCCTGGCTTTTGTGACTTAGCCTTCAAGAGCCAGGCCCTGGCAGACGTCACCCTCAGAAGCTTCCTGTAGGGGGTGGGCTGGGTCAGGTGACCCAGGAAGGACGGGTAGACATAAGTAGGTAAGGCTGGGGAGGAGAGGCTTTCTTACAGTGAAGGACAGAGAAGAGCTCTGTGGAGAGGTTGGGCTGAGCCCTGCAGGCCCAGAGTCCCTAAGAAGCTACAAGGAGCAAGGGCGGGCAGGGGAGGCTAACTTGGACATTGCCTTCTGACCCTCTTCAGTGAGAAAACCCACTTCTGCAGGGGTGAAGACCTCAGCCTCACTGAGCTGCCCTGCCCTGTGGAACCGCTGATGTGCTAGGGACAGACTATCCCTGACCACTGACATCTACCGAGCACTTACAAGTGCCAGACGTGCTCGGGGCTTCCCAGAGTGTAGCCCATTCAATCCTCATCATTCTGCAATAAGTAATGCCACTGGCCCCGTTTCACAGGTGATGAAATCTAGTTCAGAGAGGTTCAGAGATTGGCCCAAAGACACACAGCTAGTAAATAGTGGAGCCAAGGTTGGGGTCCAAGTGTGCTCAACTGCAGCACCCAAGTTGCTCTTAGCCCCTCCTTGGGCCCCCGCAATGGGTGACTGAGACACAACTCCTGATCATAGGGCTCTCCCAGTCTGACTGCCGTGTTCTGTTCTACAGAAGCTTAGTCCAGCTGGGGAACGTCGTTGCTGCTCTTAGGAAGCCCCTGGGAAAGTGGTTAATGGCAGGGCGACAGTGGTAGTAGGGGTTGGGGGGGTCCCTTTCATCTGGGAACTGGAGCCAGCAGGGGCTGGAGGAAGTATCCTCCTTAGTGAGCATCGCTGAGAAGTGGACTAAAGGGATAAAACCAACAGAATCCACCTGTATCTTCTCTAAGGCTGAGGCCTCCTCTCCATGTGGGCCTCTCCCAGCAAGGAGGGCAGACAGGCACTCCCCACCTTCAGGGAGCCAGGCTGCCTGGCAGGTGGAGCAGTTCAGCCTGGAGCCAGGAGATCTGAAGGGAGGGAGATGCGTTGCTGAGAGGAGATAAGCCCAGAAACCCCCTGAGCATCTTACATGTCTGTGCAATGAGTCCATCTGTAGCCAGGGCCAGAGCCCAGCCAATGCCAGAACTGGGACTCTGTCTGAATCAAAGCCAGTTCATGGCCAGGGTCAGAGGTCAGTCAAATATCAGGGTCATGCATTAGTCAGAGGCCAGCTTGAGGTCTCAGCTATAGGTCAAGGGAACTGGGGCTGGGATCAACTTTTAAGCAGTGGGTTGCAGAAGGAAGAGGCTGGGAGGTCCTATGAACAAGGTCTGGATCAAGAGACCACAGTAAGTCACCAGGGTGACCCCTGGGGTCCTGTTGGCTGTGGTCACCTGCTAGGGAGTGAGTGCAGCCAGGGCTGTGGATGCTCTAGGGGTAGGCAGGGGCCTGGAGACTCCGTGCCCCTCATTCCTCCTGGCTGAGGTCATTCCATTGGTCCAGCCACCCCAGCCTGGGAGGGGAGGCAGAGGTTCTTAGGTGGCTCCCCCAGAGTACCTGTGAGTCATGATCCTTAGGACTGCAGTTACTGGGCCTGGCAGATCGGGGTACCCCAGTGTGCTGCTCCCAGCCCTAGAGCCTCATGTGTCAGCAACTAAGAGTCAGTTAAAGGCTAAATCATACTGAGACTAAGCTATGTGCCAGACACAATTCTAAAGCTTTATTTACATAGCGTCTTTTAATCCAGTGATGTGTTATTTCTCAGTTTCCAGATAAGGAAACTGAGGCACAGAATAGTTAAATACATGACTCTGGCATTTAAATCCATGCATGGCTTTAAATGAGGCAGCTGACCTCACTCTGAACCACAATATGATTTCAGAACAGGATGAGACTAACTGTCCCCCAACCCCACCAATTCAAGCAAGCTGTGGCATTGTCAAAGGGCTGTGGGCATGTGGACTGCAGACTCCGCATCCCTACCATGCTACTTCCTCATAGAAGAAGCTTAAAACCAGAGTCCACATCTCTAGGGATGAAATTCCAGGCAGCAGTAAGTTGAATCTTTGGAGCCAGGTAGACTCCTGGCAGCATCAGCCAGGAGTCTTCATTTTTCTTGATGCCTGAAATGCCACCATCCCCATTTGTCTCCTTTCTATTGGACATGGGGCCTTCCAGCAGGCAGCGTACCCTAGGAGGGACTCCCAATGCGGTGTGCTGGCCTCCCGGGAAAGTGGGTTAAGAAACATCGCACTTTGGTGGAGTTGTGAAATGCTGTGGTAACTGCACTTCTATTTGATGTAATGAGGTTAATGAAACTGGGTTAAAATACAGGATTCTCAGGCTATAGGTTCCCAAAGGCAGGAAAAGGGATCATTAAAGACAGTTAAAGTACACAGGACCCCAGGGGCATTGCATTTGATCAGCAGTTTACCCATTCCAGGCACTTCCACAGGTACCTTCACCAGAGTCTCCCAGGGAGGAGGTACTAAAACTGAGATTACCAACCTTTTTCACAGATGAGTAAACTGAGGCCCTCGTGGGGTAAGTGTCGAAGATGCACTGGAGGCTCCGCTGCAGACATTCCAACCTATCCCCCTTCTCCGTTGCTGGGAACTCCAGTTTTACCTGAAGCTCACCACCCCCGGTACTTGAGAAGGACGCCCCCACTCAGCTCCAGGGTCTCTCTATTGGCTGAGGTCAGTGGCTTGCCACCTTCCCAAACCCAATCCACCTTTGATAGCAAATGTTTTGAGCTATCCTCTTTACTATCCTGAAATGAAATCCATAGATAATATGATTTCAAAGGGAAGCATCAACACAATGCCTTTAACATAAAGGAGAAATATAATAAGAGTAATTTCTAATGAGATAAACATGTTTTGGTGTGCAGACGATCAAGCGGGACCACAGCCCAGGCTGCACCGTGCCGGTGGCAATGCAGACCTCCCGTGGCGCTGCAGCCACTCACACCCCAGGAAGCAGCACTGCCAACACTTTGGGACCTTCAGAAGTGGCAGGAGGCTCTCAGTCAAGTTCCAAAGAAAACCATGGAGTATTTTCTCCCACTGTACCTGGTAAACATTGGGCAAGGACGCTTCCATAAAGTGGAGTTAGGACCTACGCCTGGATCATAAAAAACAGGTTTCTCACCATCATGAATGACTGACATGACATTAAAGGTCACAGAAGGGACAAATTATTCTATGCAATGCAGGACATTCAAACTTTCCCTGCACCCTCCCCAAACCTCTCCAAATGCTATCACTCCAACAGTCACAACATGCCCGCAGCTTTCTTCTGTGAGCCAGTGCTGTAAGCTGATGACACAGTCATCTATCTCCTTGCCTGAGTATGGCCAACAGGACCTAGGGGGGTGAGGGAAAGTTTTCTCATGATTGAGGGGAGAGAGAACTACCCCCACTTGTTTACCAGATGTCATTTTATCATTGACCACCCTGAGGGAGACACGGCCAACTGCTGTGTTAGACAGAGGAAGGATGGAAAGCTCCCAGGCCCCTGAGAGTTGAGGGACTGTCAGCCTGCAGATTCATCTGCCCTGGAACTACCTTGAGCATGGACTCTGCTGTGTGAGGTGATAATCCCATCTTGCTTAAGCTGCTCTGAGGTGGGCCTTCAGTTGCTTGTTCCCATGGATGTTCAGATACAAGAAGTGGCTTTTCCTGGCCTCACAGCCATTCTGGAAATCAGAGCCCAGGTCTCCTGGCCTCAGATGGGTTATCTCTCCACCTAGTCCTGAGAGATGGAAGCAACCAGGCTGGGTCACTGCTCAGGAAGCTTTCTGGAAAGGAGGCCTCTGAGCCTTCCCAGTGGGTGGAGACTCTGAAGGGGCAGACGTCCTGGGGAGGGAAAGGGGACTGTCCCCTCCCCAGCTCCTTCCCTGACTCAAGAGACACTGGGATTAGCAGCCACATTCCTCACTAATGTTATATTTTATGCTTTCAGTGCTTTACAGTCGCCTATTAGAAGCCAAGCACTCCACCCAAAGGTATCTGCCCGGCAGCCAGGACTCCCTAAGTGTGACACAGAGGCAGCACCAGCCTCATCTGCAGTGAGCATCAAAGGCCTCCCTGGGGGAGCCCTCAGCACAGCCCCCAAGGATGGGAAGGAGTAGGCGGTATGGAAGTGATGGAGAGGTGGTCAAACCCGCTGAGAAGACCCCAATGATGGAAACACAGCAGGACACAAGCTCCTGCTGGACCTGCATCCATCTGCCATGAACCTGCAGATGGAACTGGCATGCAGGACCTACAGACCTCAGCGCAGATTCTCAGCTTTATCCAGGTCCAAGAGGAGCCATCCAAGGTTTGAAACACAGGGTGACACAACCACTTCAAGTCCTGGTTTCCCCGAAACCCTTGAGCATCTCCACAGGCCTCCCACTGCAGAACGATGCTGTGACCTCGAGTTTGGTCCCCAGTGGGAGCCAGCATCTGCACAGCTGCCTTCATGGACAGGGATAATGTCCCTGGTCCAAGTCTTCTGGCCCTTGGGTGTCAGGTGAGGAAGCAGGATACACTCTAGTCCCGAGTTGCTTCCCGATACCTCACTTGTAACCCATTATTCCCATGCTCAAGAAGCCACCGTGGCTCTCTCCTGCCCAAGAGGTCAATCCCAAGTCCACCATCTGCAGCCAAATGGCCTCGCAACCTTTTCCCTTTTGTTCACAAACACGAACCCCAAGGTCCCAGCAAGTTAACCTCATAGCGCCCTCGACATTCCCACCTCCAACTGCTGCCCACACTGCTTCCCCAGCCTGGAATGGCTACACCCCACAGGCGCTCACGTCATCTACAAATCCCACCCATCTCTTAACCGCTGGTCCTCCTCTCACAAACGTCCTAATGATTTTCCAGCTCCTGCCACCCTTGACAACTCCTCAGTCCCCAAAACAGTGGAGATATTCAGCTACCTACCATCAGTCTCAGTACTTACCTTGAACCGTCTCTTTCATCCTGTATTGCTTTTCACATTTTCAGCATTTATGTTCTTGCCCACCCCCCACTCCATTGTAAACTCTTGGAGGATGCAGACCTGTCTTACTCACACATTCCCAGCACACAGCATGCTGCTGGCACCCACCGGTTAGGAGCTCAGCAAACGTTCTGTGGTTTTGAATTGCCTTTGCTCCAAGGAGTGACTCAGTGATAAAATTGCCTATACAGAGATAACTGGGTGGGGGGAGGTTGAGGGAAGGGTCCCTCCCTCGAATTATTATCATCACCAATGACTTTGTAAAAGTAATTGGGGAGGAGATTGTTCTTCTAGTCTGTGATGATGGAGTGAACTCCACAAGCAAGAGATGCAAATGGAACAAGAGAGAAGAAACAAGACATGGGATGGAGACTGGGTAGGGACAGAAGCAGAGACTTGGAGAGGGAGCAAGACAGTGACAGAGACAGACAGAAACAGGGCCAGAGAAGGAGGAGGAGAAGTGCCTGTGGAGATAGGCAGGGACCCAGAGAGACAAGCATCAAAGAGGGCAGAGAGGGACAGAGGAAGACCAGCAAAAGCTGAGAGAGGCAGAGGGCAGAAGGGGAGTGGGCCCCTCCCTCCCCAGCTGCTTCCCAGCCAGGCTGGGCTCTGCATCCTCAAAGCCACTCCTGAAACTCCCACATGTTGGGACACGAAGACCAGGAGGAAGGCGGCCAAACTGGAAAGCAGCCGAGGAGCATTTGCCAGGCAGCCATGCACCCAGGAAGATGGCAGTGATGAGGAGACTTTGTCCTGTCCCATGGCCTCACCATCATACCCACCCCAACATGCACACACACACATACACACACACTGACCTAGCCAAGGTACACTCCTGCACCGGCTGGCTGAGATTGGCTGGATGAGGAGTACTTTTTCAAGGCTTGCTTGACTCAGGTGCCTGCTGGTGACAGGGAAAGGGAGTGGCCCAGCTGAGTCCATGGAAGCTGCGGGGGTGTGGGGTGGGGGGTCAGAAACAAAAGGAAAGCTGGGATTAAAGTTTCAGTAACCAGCCTCGAAAGTGCCCAGGCATTGTGTGGGCCAGGATTCCTGGGTGCTGAGTAAGGCAGCCATTCCAGCATGGATGAGGAGAGGAAAGGTGCTGGCCACTGGTTGGTGTGAGGTGGGCAGGGTGATGGAGAGTCTTGCAGGGGACTGTGGCCTCCTTATCACCTCTTCCTACCATGCAACACCTTCCTCACAGTCCAGACACCCATTGATTGAGGGCTCAGACCCCCACTACTAAGAATGGAGTAAGGTGGTGATTTGAGACTCAGGGAAGCCTGGGTCTGGGGAGGTCTAGGAACGATTCCTGTGTTCCTAGATCTAACACAGACTAGATTGTTCTTCTAGTCTGTGATGATGGAGTGAACTCCACAAGCAAGAGATGCAAATGGAACAAGAGAGAAGAAACAAGACATGGGATGGAGACTGGGTAGGGACAGAAGCAGAGACTTGGAGAGGGAGCAAGACAGTGACAGAGACAGACAGAAACAGGGCCAGAGAAGGAGGAGGAGAAGTGCCTGTGGAGACAGGCAGGGACCCAGAGAGACAAGCATCAAAGGATGCTGAGAAAGAAGGGACCAAGAAAGGCAGGGGCTGAAGGGCTTTAAGAAGACTTAGCTGGCCAAACTTTGATATTCATTTGTGCGCTTAAGCAACATTTATTGACACAGAAAAAAGGGGGGTCCAATCAGAAACCAGCGTGAATAGACAAACCCCAACCCTGATCACAGACTGAACCCTAAACCTGGCCTCAGACTGAACTTTAACCCTGGCCACAGACTCACTGCTAAACCTGTCCTCAGACTCACCCCTAATCCCTAGTACTCCAGCTACACTGAGCCTAGTCTTGGCTACTGGCCACCTCAAACCGATATGTTTCTATCTGAAAAGGTACAGGGAAAGACCATATAGATGTTTCTTGAGATCCCTATCACTGCCACCACCAACACACAGCACATGGCAGAAGGGTCTGACGGATAACATTTGGCTGCACATTGGAAGTAGTTACAAAGGCCATGAAAAGCCCTTGTTTTTCTCTAGCATAGCCCTAATGCCCTTCCCAGTTGAATTGCTTCTCCTCCCCACCATTCCCGCTCCCTGCCTGCCAGACAAATTTGCCCACTGTTCCCTGACTCCAGACTCCTGCCCCTCTCAGAACCCAGCTTCAGAGCCCCCTAAACCTAATCTTACCAGCCAAGTACAATCTTCATCTCCTCCCTCTAGCCCGTCCCAACTAGAAGGCTGTCTCCCTCCTCTGAACTCCTGCCCCAACGTGAGTTAATAATCCATTTGGCCAAGAATGGCCTTCTATTGTCTTCTTAAAGTGTTATTTTCACTTGCAGAATGACTGCATGTTAAATATACACTCAAATTATCGCCCCAAGTAGACAGTAATTTTTCCATTGTTATAATCAATGTTGTAATGAACATTCTTATAATATATCTTTATGTCCTTGTATACTTTAAAACATTTCTTCAACCAGAAGAATGTTCTAAACATAATTTTAGAAGTCTAAAAGTCAAAAAAATTATGATGAAAATCAACAGTATCCTGACCCATTTCCTCTGCTTCCCTGAGGCTCTTGCAATTTCTTTAGCAATTTTTCTTTTTTTTTTTTTTTTTTTTTTTTTTTTTTTTTTTTTTTTTTTGAGACAGAGTCTCGCTCTGTCGCCCGGGCTGGAGTGCAGTGGCCGGATCTCAGCTCACTGCAAGCTCCGCCTCCCGGGTTCACGCCATTCTCCTGCCTCAGCCTCCCGAGTAGCTGGGACTACAGGCGCCCGCCACCTCGCCCGGCTAGTTTTTTGTATTTTTTAGTAGAGACGGGGTTTCACCGTGTTAGCCAGGATGGTCTCGATCTCCTGACCTTGTGATCCGCCCGTCTCGGCCTCCCAAAGTGCTGGGATTACAGGCTTGAGCCACCGCGCCCGGCCTCTTTAGCAATTTTTCTAGTATTTAACTGCATATATCTAAATAATTTGTTTATATTCTGCTTTCTTGATTAATCAAATTTAAACATCATTTACTGACTTACTACTATGGAAGATTAAAAAGGGAGCACTCTTATATTGCTACACACAAACATTTCCCCTCTCCTTGGTCTTCTAATAGATTTGAATTATAACATTTCCAAATCTGAGTCAGGTAGTATACTATGATTACATTCTCTTTCCTATACAATGTTTAGTTCCTCCTGGAGTCAATAACGGCCTTGATTTTATTTACCTAGTTTGCTCAATACTTATTGTTAATTCTCCCCAGGCTTTCTGACAGAACCATAAAACCTCTCTAAATAAGGTGAATATCTTCCACTGTTTCTTAGATTTCCTTAACATAGCTGCTGCTCCCATCTGTTCTGTCTCTCTGACACTCCAAAGCACAGTTCTTCTTGTACTTCTTTCACTAACATCTTAGGGATTCATTTTGCTTTTATCTTGTGTTGGCATCTTACTTCCTGGCTCCCCTGTCAATATTTTCTTAGTTTATTCTTTCATTTTGTTGGAATACAACCTCCAGTAGTTTCGTGGGAAAAAACGGGAGATACAAGTTTTGAAAATTTAGATGTCTGAAAATGCTTTCATTCTACTCTCAATACTGACTGAAGGTTTGGCTGGGTATAAAATTCTATATTTATTCTTTAAAGAGCCTTCTCACTAAAATATAGCCAGACCCTAGAAAAATTGCCTTAAATACAATTTCTCTTTTTGTAATCATACTTACAAAACATAAGGAGAATGAAAATAACAAACTTAGGAAACTATTCTTTCATCATTGAGATCTATAATTTAGGTCACGTATTCCCAGCAATGACTTTACACTAGAATCAGCTGTGGAACTTAAAAAAAAAAGAAAGCTGATACTCCAAATCTGATTTAATTTGTCTGCAATAGGGATGGGTATAGTTTGGTGGTTTTTAAGGTTTTTTGTTTGTTTGTTTGTTTTTAGTGAGAAACTTCTCCCAGTCAGATGTAGAATACTGAATTTTTTGTGTGTGTTTTAAAATATACGTAACATATTCGTGTTAGCCATTCCAGCTTAGTGGCATTAAGCGCATTTGCATTGTTGGGCAACCATCTCCACCATCCAATTCCAGAAGTTTTTCATCTTCCAAAACTGAAACTTTGTACTAATTAAACACTGACTGTCTATTCCTCCCTTCCCCTAGCCCCTGGCCACTACCATCTCACTTTCTGTCTCTATAAATTTGACTTGTCTAGGTACTTCATATAAGTGCAATCATATAGTATTTGTCCTTTTGTGACTGGCTTATTTCACTTAGCGTAATGGCTTTGAGGTTAATCCCTATTATAGCATTGTCAGAATTTCCTTCCATTTTAAGGCAGAATAATATTTTATTGTATGTATTCCACATTTAGTTTATCCATAAATCTGCTAATAGACACTTCAGTTGCTTCCACCCATTGGCTATTGTGAATAATGATACTATAAACATGGGTGTACAAATACCAGTTTCAGTTTCTGCTTTCTCTCTTCTGAGTACATACTCAGAAGTGGAATTGTTAGATTACATACTAATCCTATGTGTAATTTTCTTTTTTTTTTTTGAGGAAAACCACAATACTGTTTACCATAGCAACTGCACGATTTTACATTCTCACCGATGTAAAATAAACACTCTCACAGTGTTCCAGTTTCTCCACACCATCATCAGTATCTGTTATTCTTTGTTTGTTTGTTGGGTTTTGTTTGTTTTGTTTAAGGATGTTTAGATAATAGCCATTGTAATGGGTATGCAAGTGGTATCTTATTGTGGTCTTAATTTGCATTTCCCTAAAGATTAGTAATATTGAACATTTTTCATGTGTTAATTGGCCATTTGTAATTTTTTTTTTTTTTGAGAAATGTCTATTAAAGTCTTTGCCTGCTTTTAAATCAGTTTTTGTTTTTGTTGGTTGTTAAGTTGTAAGAATTCTTTTTATATTCTATATATTAATTGCTTATTAGATATATGCTTTGCAAATATTTTCTCCCATTCCATGAGTTGCCTTTTCACTCTGTTGATAATGCCCTTTGGTACAAAAAAGTTTTTAATTTTGGTGGAGTCCAGTTTATCTATTTTTCATTTTGTTGTCTATGCTTTTGGTGTCATATGCAAACAAGTACTGCCAAGTTGAAAGTCATGTAGCTTTTATACATTTTTTTCCTAAGAGTTCTATAGTTCTCACTATAATGTTTAGGTCTTTAATCTATTTTGAATTAATTGGTGCATACAGTGTAAGACAGGAATCCATCTTCCTTTTCTTGTGTGTAAAGATATCCAGTTTTCCCAGCACCATTTGTTGAAAACACTGTCCTTTCCCCCATTGAACAGAGTTGGCCCTTTGTTGAAACCGACTATGTATGCAAGGGTTTTTTTTTTTTTTTTTTTCTGGGCTCTCTATTCTATTTTGTTGGTATATATGGCTGTCTTTATGCCAATACCACACTATTTTTATTATTGTAGCTTTGTGAGAAGTTTTGAAATCAGCAAGTGTGAGACCTTCAACTTGTTCTTTTTCAAAATTGTTTTGGCTACTTAGGATCCCTTGGGATTTCATATAAATTTTAGAATAGATATTTCTATTTCAGGAAAAAATTTATTAGAATTTTGAGAAGAGTTGCATCAAATCTGTAGATTCTTTGACTAGTCTTGATATCTTAACAATATTACATCTTCCAATCCAAGTATAGTTTTTAAAATAACTCACAATAAAAGACTGTAGATAAAGCAAAGAGCTTGTGTTCTTTAATTTGTCTTTGAATTTACCTTGTCTGCCAAGTCATTCAACTGCAAACCTCAAAACATCTTTATTAGTAGCTTCATATGTTAATTGATGAGGATCATAATTACTTTTCTTTCCATGATTTATCAATAAAGAATTCCTCAGAATGAATAGCTTCTAATTGGGATTATGCGGCAGAGTTAGCTAGGAGATTTTATTTTGTCTTGTATTACCACAAAATCCTATTTACCCTGTCCTTGGTACATACCAAACCATAATTTCTAGGGATTTAAAAAAAAAAAAACAAAATCTACCTCTAGGTTAAAAAAAGTCTGAGAGCAAACAAAAACAATCAGAACAAAAACCCAGAACAAAATCAGAACAAAAATTTTTATTTTTCAAAATAAAAGGAAACTAGAAGAGGTGAAACATAAACAAATATGAAAGAAATAGTGACCCTGAGGGAAAATGCCAATGTTAGCATGTAGTAGAAAAACGAAGAAATCAACAACAGAATTCACTTTGAGAAAAGAAAAGCACAGGGAAAACAGAAAGCACAAGGTTTAAAGATGTCAATAATCACTAGAGTTAAATAGACTCCACCTGTTAAATGATGGATATGATCAGAGTCAACTTTTACAAAATTTATCTATGTCATGTTGTAAAATGACACACATAAAACATGAAGAGAAAGATTGAAAGTTAAAGGATGAAAAACAAGATGTTGTAAGAAATACAAATTAAAATAGCTAGGGAGCTACATCAATAAAAGATAAAATAAACTTTGAGATGAAAAACATTATTAAGGATAAAAAGAGTCACAACATAATGAGAAAAAGTTTTAATGAACTGGGAAGATAAAATAATTACAAACTTGTTGGCACCTATTAAAATAAATGATAGATCCAGGGAGGAATGGGAAAATCCACTATAAGAGTCAGCAATTTCAACACAACTCACTCAATTACTCATGGCTGAAACAGAATAAAAATCAATAAAGATGTATAGGATTTGAAAGATACACTGACGAAGCTTGATTTAATGACTATTTCTAGATTTCGGCATTCCACAATCAGAAAATATATATACTTCTTAACACACATGAATGATTTATAAAAGCTGACAACATACCAGAACATGAAGTAAGCCTTAACACAATTCAAAGAACTGCTATCATTTCAAACTACAATCTCTGATTACAGTGCAGTTAAATTAGAACTCAATAACAAAAATATAATTAGTGTAGACACACATTTCTAAATAATGGTTCAAAAAAGAAACCATAATAGAAACTTAAAAATGATCAGAACAGTAGAGCTCAGCTTCTAGCCAACATGGAGTAACAACGACAAGATTTACCCTTTCACCTTACATAATCAGAAATCCAGACAAATATACAAAGCATTGGATAGCAAGCAGCACAGAACTTGACCAACTAAGAGAAGAAAAACAAGCAAAATGTGCCTATTATTTTATCAGCTTACTGGCTCCTGGTCAGAAGCTATGTGAGACAGAAGACAAAGGAGAGACATCATTAAGAAAAAAAAAAAAAAAAAATTCTGTCAACCTAGAATTTTTACCCAGATAAGTATTGTTTTCAAAATGTAAAATAAAATGAAGAAATTTTTTAGACAAAAGTTGAGAGGATTCATTTTCAGCAGACCTGCTTATAAGAAAAGTTAAAGGGGCCAGGCGCAGTGGCTCACGTCTCTAATCCCAACACTTTGTGAGGCCGGCGCAGGAAGACTGCTTGAGCCCAGGAGTTTGAGACTTGCATGAGCAACACAGTGAGACTCCATCTCTACAAAAGCATTAAAAATTTAGCAGGGCATGGTGGCACGCACTTGTAGTCTCAACTACTTGGGAGGCTGAGGTGGGAGGATTGCTTGAATCAAGGAATTCAAGTTTACAGTGAGCCATGATTGGACTACTGCATTCCAGTCTGGGTGAAAGAGTGAGATATTGTTAAAAAAAAAAAAAAAAAAAAAAAAAGGCAAAAAGAAAAGAAAGGAAAAGAAAAAGAAAAGAAGCCAGGTGCAGTGGCTCATGGCTGTAATCCCAGCATTTTGGGAGGCCAAGGCAGGTGGATCACGAGGTCAGGAGATCAAGACCATCCTGGCCAACACAGTGAAACCCTGTCTCTACTAAAAATACAAACAATTAGCTGGGCGTGGTGGCGGGTGCCTGGAGTCCCATCTACTCCCAAGGCTGAGACAGGAGAATGGTGTGAACCTGGGAGGCAGAGCTTGCAGTGAGCTGAAATCTCACCACTGCACTCCAGCCTGGGCGACAGAGCTAGACTCCGTCAAAAAAAAAAAAAAAAAAACAAAAAAACAAAAAAGAAAAAAGAAAAAGAAAAAGAAAAGAAAAGTTAAAGGAATGTCATGGTCAGAAAAAAAAAAATACCAGATTGAAAAATTGATCCACAAAAAGAATAAAGAGCACTATAAAGGATAAAAATCACATTTTAATCTCTTGAGAAGATAGTATACTGTTTAACATAAAAATAATAATGTATTTTGCAGTTTACCCATGTGTAAAGGAAATGTATAAAAATAGCACAAAGGATGGAGGAAACAGAAATATACTATTTTAAGGTTTGTATAACTATATGTGATATGATAGTTTAAATTACACTATGATAAGTTAAAGATGTTTACAGTAAACCACAGACAATAACTAAAACATAAAGTCATATAGCTAATACATCAATAGTGGAGGTAAAATAGAATTTTAAAAAATGATTCAAAAGAATGAAGGAAAGGGAAAAGGGGGAACAAAGAGTAGATTAAGTAAAAAGAAAATAAATAGCAAGATGATAAGTTTAAGTTGAAAAATATTGAAATTTTTATTAAATGTAAGTGGCTTAAGCACACAAATTAAAAGGCAGAGACTTAGAGTTTTTAAAGCAAGACCAATTATACATTCTCTAGAAGATACTCACTTTTAATATAAAAACACAAATAGGTTAAAAGTAAAACAATGAAAAAGCTATGTCATGCAAATACTATTCACAAAACAGCTGGAGAGGCTATTTTAATATATACTGGACTCAATATTATCAGTGATAAAGACAGAATAAAGTGGTAAATTCATCAAGAGGACATCACAATCCTGAATGTGTATGCAACTAGTAGGAGAGATTCAAAATATATGAAGTAAAAACATACAATAGAACAAAGAAATAGATAAATTTATTATTACAATTGGAGATTTCAACATTCCTCTTCCAGTAATCAATAGAACAGGTAGACAGAAAATCAATAAGAATATAGAAGACTGGGCTAGGTGAGGTGGCTCATTTGTTTAATCTTAGCACTTTGGGAGGCCAAGGCAGGAGGATCACTTGAGTCCACAAATTTGAGACCAGCTTGGGCAACATAGCAAGACAACATTTCTACAGAAAATTTAAAAATTAGCCGGGCATGGTGGTATGCACCTTTAATCCCAGCTACTTGGGAGGCTGAGGTGTGAGGATGGCTTGAGCCCAGAAGAACAAGGCTGCAGTGAGCTATGATCACACTACTGTACTCTAGCCTGAGTGACAGAGCAAGACCCTGCCTCTTAAACAACAACAACAACAAAAAAAGGAATACAGAAGACTTGAACAACACTATCAACCAACTTGACTTAATTGACATCTACAGATTATACCATCTATCTATAGCAAAAGACACATTCTTTTCAAGTGTTTATGGAACATTGACCAAAACAGATTATATTCCGTGTTATAAAATAAAACTGCCTAAATTTAAGAGTATTTAAATCATGCAAAATTCCCTTATCACAACAGAATTAAACTAGACATCAATAACACAAAGATATCTGGGAAATCTGTAAATATTTGGAAACTAAACAACACATTTCTAAATAACCCAGCCTTCCATATTTCAAAGAATTCACAATTTAAATAAAACCATATTTTGAATTGAATGAAAGGGAAAGCACAATCAACCAAAGTGGGTGGATTACAGATAAAGCAATGCTCTAAGGGAAATTCGTAGCATTAAGTGCTTATATATTAGGAGGAAAAGATTATAAATTAATGGTTTAAACATCCACCTAAGAAACTAAAAAAGTTGCAAGTCAAACCCTAAATAAGAAAACAAAAGGAAATAATAAAGAGTATAAATTCATTTTTAAAAGGGAACAGAGAAAACAATAGAAATCATGAAACGAATGACTAGTTCTTCAAAACACATGAAGCAGGAATTGACACCACAGCCATGATCTCTAAACCTAACAAAGATTCCCTGGGATTTTGTCCTCAAGTAAAGACAAAATAAATAGATAAACAAAATAAAAAATAAACCTAACAAAGACTACAAAAAATCTCAAACCAATGTCTTTATTCATGATATTAAACCTAAAAAAAATCCTTTAAGATATTTAGTAAATTGAATCCAGTAATGCATCTCTAAAAAGGGTAATACAACGTAACCAAATGTGGTTCATCTCAGAAATGTAAGGTTGGTTTTTACAAATGACTCCCCAAAAGACATTCATAGCTTAATCTCCGTAAATTTACATTAACTTATTTGGAAAAAGGGTCTT
Source organism: Rhinopithecus roxellana (assembly GCF_007565055.1). NCBI lineage: Eukaryota > Metazoa > Chordata > Mammalia > Primates > Cercopithecidae > Rhinopithecus > Rhinopithecus roxellana. Next base: position 25,370,797 of record NC_044565.1, read on the forward strand.
TGCAGATGAGATTACATTCAAGACTTTGAAATGAGGGGATTATTCTGGATTTTCTGGGCAGGCTCTAAATGCCATCACAACTGTCCTTATAACACAGAGGGAGATTACACACCCAGCAGAGGAGGAGGCAATGTGGCCACAAAGGCAGAGTGTGGCACGATATGGCCACAAGTCAAGGAATGCCAACAGCCTTCTTCAGACAACAGACCTCACCATCTGCCAGGGTAGGTGTGGGGCAGTCACTCAGTGGCACAGATTTGGAGAATGGGCTTAGAGAGCTAATTCCCCCCCCCCTTTTTTTTTTTTTAACTAACTCTTAAACAGCTTTCAGAGAACTCTTTCTATGTTAGCAACTGTGAAAGGAAAATAAATCTCAGGACCTCAAAATCACTAAGGCAAAGGGAAAAGTCAAGCTGGGAACTATGTCAGGCAAACCTGCCTCCTATTTATTTCTAAATAAGATAGCTACAAAGACTTTTTTTTAAGTTATATACCTCCCTCACAATTTGCCAACTAGGAAAACCCTATGGGTCCCAGGATGTAAATGGACAGCTTATCTTCACAGGTGCAGGACAAAGGGCAGAACATTAAGTCATCCCTCTGCTGGCCTGAGACAAATACGTATCTGATTGCTTCCTCTGATGTAAAAATGCAGATTCTCTGAACTAGACATAAGTGACTGTTTCTCTACCCAGCCCTTGCCCCACATGTAAACTGTGTATTCAGTGAAAGACTGATCAGACTCCAAAGAATTCAACTGTTTGTCTCCTACCTATCCACACCTCTTAAAAATTTCTTCCTCTTTACCCAATATTCACTCTTTCCCCTTTGAATACTAAAGCCCTCAAAATCATCTTTGGAGAAGGCACAGACCTGCCTGCCAGGCATGTGTCCTTAACCTTGGCAAAATAAACTTTCTAAATTGATTGAGGCCTATCTCAGATACTTTTTAGTTCACACAACACACATTCCTTCCATCACCTCCTTCAAGAGGTTTCAATTCCCGGGTCTTTTGAAGGTCCTGTGATACAATCCAGGTGAGTTCCCAGGTTTGTAAGATTTGTCAAGTAAATTACCACTCTTCTATTGACTTTCCAGCTAACAGAAATGGGTTGCTCCCCACACTGTGGATTCAGGCCTTTTAAAACAATCCCTTTACTGTAGCTTTAGAGAGATTTTGGAAAAGAGCAAAATTAAATACATGTGTTTGATTTGCCGTTCTCTGCTCAGGCTTCCATTTTTCAACTTCTGAAGCTGTGTTGACAACTTTATTCCATTGTCATCTCCTTGTTATTTTACACTTCTCTTTTAACTTTAGTCAATCGAGTGGGATTTTAGGAAGGGGCAGAGAGAAATCCACATATTCAATCTATCATGTTTAACACTCCAGTTATTTGCGTAGGCTACATTCCTTCCCAGAAATGGAACTGCTGGTGTCAGAGGGCTTGCACAATTTTAAGACTTTTGATAGAGATGGTCAAATAGTCCTCTAGGAAGTTTTTACTAATTTATAGTTGAACCAGTAAGTCATGAAAGTGCCGATTTCTCTATATCCCAACAAGCATTGTGCAGTATTATTCCTGTTAAGCTTTGCAAATCTGTTACGGAGAAAAACTATATCTCATTTTGCATTTATTTTTGCTACTGAATATCAATATATTTAATGTATTTGTTAGCTGTTTTGTGAATTGCCTACTCATGCAATTTTCCAGTTCTTACAATTAAGCTATAGATTTCTTACTGATTTTTAAGAACACTTTGTATAGAGAAGATTGACTCCTATATTTTTATTGCAAAAAAATTCCACTACTTTTTTCTTTTACTTTTTTCATCATAATAGTTTTCACAGTATGAATTTATACTTTTTATGTAGTCAAACCTATCAGCATCTTTATTGCTTTGTTCTAGTGGCAAGAGTAGAAAGGATTCCTATTTGAAATTTATTTTTTGTAAAAAATAGGGAAGAGAATCCAACCATATTTTTGCTTTAAAAGAATCCAATTGCCGGGCGCGGTGGCTCAAGCCTGTAATCCCAGCACTTTGGGAGGCCGAGACGGGCGGATCACGAGGTCAGGAGATCAAGACCATCCTGGCTAACACGGTGAAACCCCGTCTCTACTAAAAAATACAAAAAACTAGCCGGGCGCAGTGGCGGGCGCCTGTAGTCCGAGCTACTCGGGAGGCTGAGGCAGGAGAATGGCGTGAACCTGGGAGGCGGAGCTTGCAGTGAGCTGAGATCCGGCCACTGCACTCCAGCCTGGGCGACAGAGCGAGACTCCGTCTCAAAAAAAAAAAAAAAAAAAAAAAAGAATCCAATTATGTGTATGCCGTTTACCAGACAGCCCACTCTTTCCCTGCTTAAATGAAATCTTATCTTTACCTTATACTAAACCCTTATAAACACTTGTCTTTGTTTGGACTTTCTACTTAATTCTACTTTTACATTTGTGTGTTCTGATGTTGGTGCCACACTCTTTTTGTTTACTACAGTTTTAAAATTCTGTAGACCTTGTTATCTGGAAGGGTGTCTTTTCACTACTTTGCTTTTTCATAGTTTTGCTGACTCTTCTTTTATATTGAATCTTTACATAAACATTAGAACGTTTCCGGCAGGTTGAAAAAAATCATTGAGAATTTGTGGAAATTATGTACGACCAACAGATTAATTTGAGGATAACTTATCTATTTATGATATAGTCTTCTCACGTAGAAATTAAATTGTTATATCTCTACTTATTGCTATTAGGTTGAATTGCATAAAACTGCTTATATTTGACCTTTTGACCTACAAAAACTAAAATTGTATATGTTTTAACATAATAGTACTCAAGAAATTCTTTCTTAGAATTGTATTTTCATTCTTTCAATGGAACTCAGATGTAGAGAATTGGATTAATCATAACCATTGGTTTATGACTCATTCTCATTGGTCCACAGGTGACCTGCTTTTATGCATTCATTTATTTAGATGGGTAGGCCATGTGGTATCTTGTCTTCAAGTCAGGTGCCATCAGTTCTTCCCTTTCTTGTATCACATGTTTTTCATCCTTTGAGAGGTAGAGTTTATTCCTCCTCTTGCCTTTATTTCTGAGACTAGGTCATAAGAAGACTTGCAGCTTTTACCTGGTCCTCTCAGTGCAGTCACTATTAGAGTCCTGAGCCACCATGTAGGAGGTCCAACCTCCCTGAGGCCACCATGTTGTGAAAAAGCCTAAGCTAGCCCCATGGAGAGAAAGGGAGCAACACCTGACCAACCCGCCAGATGTTTCAGCCCCAGCTGTTGTACTCATCCCAACTGAGACCCCAGCCATTGTGGAACAAGATACACCTCTCTGTGCCCTATCTGAACTCCAGAGAATCATAAGGTATAATAATAACAAAGTTTATTTTAAGCCATTCTGCTTGGAGTGGCTTGTTATACAGCAGTAAGTAATTAAAATGGATAGTTTTAGTTAGTTAGTTAGCTTTAATGATTACATAAGCATCTATGAAACCACCACCTGAAACAGGCTTGGGCCTTGACAATAACCTACATCTAAACATGATCTCCCTCCATACCATTTCCCTGCCTGTCTCAACTCAAATGAATCATCATCCATAATCCCTGTATTCATCACTTAAATATTTTATTTTTGTATAGTTTTTCTGCATCTATCTATTCATTCAAATGTACATATTTTTATTTTAACTTCATAAAACTGATATCGTGCTGAATCTTTTGAGACTTACATTTTTCACTTAATATTATATTACTATGATTCATCCATATTGTTGTATATCATTTTAGTTAATTTGTTTTGACTACTATGTAATATTTTATCATATGAATTTATAACAATTTACTCATCCACTCTTCCACTGATGGGCATTTAAATTGCCAGATTTTTGATATTGTGAACACTGCTATGAACATTGTTATGCCTGTTTCCTCTGTTATACATGTGCAAGTTTCTCTTGAGTATATGTGTAGGATTAGCTCAAAAGGTAGGATAAACTTTAGGAGCTAGTACCAAACTGTTCTCCACATTAGGGGTGTCCATTTAAATCCCCACCAGCAAGATATGAGAAAGAGGTCCTTTGGTGGCATATCCTCTTCAACTTTTGGTGTTGTCAGACTTGTTCATTTTTGCCAATTGGATGTATATTTAAAAACATCCCATTGTGGTCTTAATTTGCATTTTCTGATCATTAATGATGCTGAGCATCTCTTCATCTATTTGTGGGTGATACGTTTCCTCTTACGTGAAATGTCTGTTCACAGTTTCAGGAAAATTTCTATTGGGTTGTATGTGCTTTTCTTATTAATCTATAGGAGTTCTTTATATATTCTTAATGCAAATCCATTATCTGTAGCTACTGCAAATATCTTCTCTCAGTTTCTACTTTGCATACTTTCTTTTCTTTCTTTCTTTCTTTATTCATTTTAATTTTTATTTTAGGTTCAGAGATACATGTACAGGTCTGTTACATAGGTAAACTTGTGTCACTGGGATTTGTTGTGCAGATTATTTCGTCACCCAGGTGCTAGGCCTAGTACCCAGTAGTTATTTTTTCTGATTCTCTCCCTCATCCCGTACTCCACCCTTCACTACACCTCAGTGTCTGTTGTTGCGCTCATTGTGTTCATGAATTCTCATCATTTAGTTTGTTCTTATAAGTAAGAATATGCGGTATTTGGTTTTCTGTTCCTGCATTAGTCTGCTAAGGATAATGGCCTCCAGTTCCACCTATGTTCCCACAAAAGACATGATCTAATTCTTTTTTATGGCTTCATAGTATTCCAAAGTGTATATATGTACCACATTTTCTCAATCTGTCACTGATGGGAATTTAGGTTGATTCCATGTCTTTGCTATTGTGAATACTGCTGCAATGAATATTCATGTGCATGTGTCCTTATGGCAGAATAATTTATATTCCTGTGGGTCTGTACCCAGTAATGGGATTACTGGGTTGAATGGTGGCTCTTTGAGGAATCACCACACTGCTTTCTACATGGTTGAACTAATTTACACTCCTACCGGCAGTATACAAGCATTGCCTTTTCTCTGCAACTTTGCCAGCATCTGTTGTTTCTTGACTTCTTAATACTAACCATTCTGACTTGTGTGAGATGGTGTCTTATTGTGGTTTTGATTTGCATTTCTGTAATGATTAGTGATGTTGAGCTTTTTTTCACATACCTATTGGCCACATGTATGTCTTTTGAAAAGTGTCTGTTCATGTCCTTTGCTCACTTTTTAATGGAGTTATTCGGGTTTTGCTTGTAAATTTGTTTAATTTCCATATAGATGCTAGAAATTTGACTTTTGTCAGATGCATAGTTTGCAAATATTTTCTCCCATCCTGTAGGTTGCCTGTTTACTCTGTCGATAGTTTCCTTTGTTGTGCAGAAGCTCTTTAGTTTAATTAAATCCCATCTGTCAATTTTTGCTTTTGTTGTGATTGATTTTGGAGTCTTCATCATGAAATCTTCACCAGTTCCTATGTCCAGAATGGTGTTTCCAAGGTTGTTTACCAGAATTTTTAAAGTTTTGGGTTTTACATTTAAGTCTTTAATCCATCTTGAGTTTATTTTTATATGTGGTATAAGAAAGGGGTACAGTTTAAATCTTCCGCATATAGCTAGCCAGTTATCATAGCACCATTTATTGAATAGAGAATCCTTTCCCCATTGCTTGTTTTTGTCTTGTTTGTCAAAGATTGGAAAGTTGTAGGTGTGCTGCCTTATTTCTGGACTCTCTACTCTTTTCCATTGGTTTATGTGTCTTGTTTTGTACCAGTACCATGCTACTTTGGTTACTGTAGGCTTGTAGTATATTTTGAAGTCGGGTGATACGAGCCTCCAGCTTCGTTTGTTTTGCTTAGGATTGCCTTGGCTATTTAGGCTCTTTTTTGGTTCCATATGAATTTTAAAATAGTTTTTTCTAGTTCTGTGAAGAATGTCATTGGTAGTTTGATAGGAATACCATTAAATCTGTAAATTGCTTCCTATCCATGAGCATGGAATGTTTTTCCATTTGTTTGTGTCATGTATGATTTCTTTGAGCAGTGTTTTGTAATTTTCATCGTAGAGATTTTTCACCTCCTGGTTAGCTTATTCCCAGGTATTTCATTCTTCTTGTGATAATTGTGAATGAGATTGTATTCTTGATTTGGCTCTCAGTTGGCTGTTGTTGGTATATAGGAATGCTAATGATTTTTGTACATTGATTTTGTATCCTGAAGCTTTGCTGAAGTTGTGTATTAGCTGAAGGAGATTTTCAGCCGAGACTAAGGCTTTTCTAGATAAAGAATCATGTTGTCTGCAAACATAGATAGTTTCACTTTCTCTATTCCCATTTGGATGTGCTTTATTTCTGTATCTTTGCCTGACTGCTGTAGCCAGGACTTTCCAATACAATGTTGAATAGGAGTGGTGAGAGAGGGCATTTTGTCTTGTGCCAGTTTTCAAGGGGAACCCGCCCAGCTTTTGCCCATTCAGTATGATGTCGGTTGTGGTTTTGTCATAGATGGCTCTGATTATTCTGAGGTATGTTTCTTCTATACCTAGTTTATTGAGAGTTTTTAATATGAAAGGATTTTGAATTTTACTGAAAGCCTTTTCTAGGGTACATGTGCATAACATGCAGGTTTGTTACATATGTATACTTGTGCCATGTTGGTGTGCTGCACCCATCAACTCGTCAGCACCCATCAATTTGTCATTTATATCAGGTATAACTCCCAATGCAATCCCTCCCCCCTCCCCCCTCCCCATGATAGGCCCCGATGTGTGATGTTCCCCTTCCCGAGTCCAAGTGATCTCATTGTTCAGTTCCCAACTACGAGTGAGAACATGCGGTGTTTGGTTTTCTGTTCTTGTGATAGTTTGCTAAGAATGATGGTTTCCAGCTGCATCCATGTCCCTACAAAGGACGCAAACTCATCCTTTTTTATGGCTGCATATATTCCATGGTGTATATGTGCCACATTTTCTTAATCCAGTCTGTCACAGATGGACATTTGGGTTGATTCCAAGTCTTTGCTATCGTGAATAGTGCCGCAATAAACATACGTGTGTATGTGTCTTTATAGCAGCATGATTTATAATCCTTTGGGTATATACCCAGTAGTGGGATGGCTGGGTCATATGGTACATCTAGTTCTAGATCCTTGAGGAATCGCCATACTGTTTTCCATAATGGTTGAACTAGTTTACAATCCCACCAACAGTGTAAAAGTGTTCCTATTTCTCCACATCCTCTCCAGCATGTACCCTAGAACTTAAAGTATAATAAAAAATAAAAAATAATAATAAAAAAAGAAATATTAGGCAAATCAACTTTCCTGATTTGTATCTTAAACATATTAAAGAAGTGGAAGCAAGTTTCTCATGAAAATATTTAATTCCAAGGGAGTATTTTTTAATACAGAATATCCCAGGCAGCAGGTATGGTTCTGGAGGTGGGGTTTTAGATACTAGAAAAGAATGGTGTACACTTCATGCCTTCTGGGAGTTTAGTTTACTTACGGTGAGAAAACCTGTAACACAGATAATTGCACAAGAAAATAAGGGGTAATACGAGGTCAGGTGTACACTTCATGCCTTCTGGGAGTTTAGTTTACTTACCGTGAGAAAACCTGAAACACAAATAATTGCACAAGAAAATAAGGAATAATACAAGGTCACTTTTGATTAAGTGGTGAATAAATGGAACAAACCATCACAACTCCAAAATCAGAGGAGAAAGGCATTTTATGACTTAGATCAGTGCCTTGATACTATTGTATTATTATTTTAAAATGTATTTCTATTAAACAATAATGCACATTTTTCTGTACTTTTTGTATATGATTTTGAAACCAAAAAAAAAAAAAAAAAAAAAAAGAAAGCCTTTTCTGCCTCCATTGAGATAATTGTGTGGTTTTTATCTTTACTTCTGTTTATGTGATTAACCACATTTATTGATTTGCATACGTTGAATCAACCTTGCATCCTGGGAATGAAGGCTACTTGATCATGGTAGATTAGCTTTTTGACGTGCTGCTGGATTCAGTTTGCAAGTATTTTCTTCAGGATTTTGGCATCAAGAGGCCAGTTTATCAATAATATTGGCCTGAAGTTTTCTTTTTTGTTGTTGTTGTGTCTCTGCCACGTTTTGGTGTCAGGACAATGCTGACCTCATAGAATGAGTTGGAGTCCCTCCTCAATTTTTTGAAGTAGATTCAGTAGGAATGGTACCAGCTTTTCTTTGTACATCTGGTAGAATTTGGCTGTGAATTCATCTGGTCCTGGGCTTCTTTTGGTTCGTTGGCTATTTATTACTGATTCAAATTCGAAGCTTGTTATTGTCTGTTCAAGGAATCAATTTCTTCCTGGTTCAGTCTTGGGAGAGTGTATGTGTCCAGGTATTTATCCATCTCTTTTCGGTTTTCTAGTTTGTGCACACAGAGGTGTTCATAGTAGTTTCAGATGGTTATTTGTATTCCTTTTGTGTCAGTGGTAACATCTTTGTCATTTCTAATTGTGTTTATTTGGATCTTCTCTCTTTTCTTCTTCATTAGTCTAGCTAGCAGACTATCTATCTTATTAATTTTTTCAAAAAGACTAACTTCTGGATTTGTTGATCTTTTGAATGGTTTTTTGTGTCTCAACTTCCTTCAGTTCACCTCTGATTGTGGTTATTTCTTGTCTTCTGCTAGCTTTGAGTTTGGCTTGCTCTTGTTTCTCTAATTCTGTTCGTTGTAATGTTAGGTTGTTAATTTGAGATATTTCCAGCTTTTTTATATTGGTGTTTAGTGCTTTGAATTTCCCTCTTAACACTGCCTTACCTATTGCCCAAAGATTCTAGTATGTTATATCTTCATTCTCATTAATTTCAAAGAACTTCTTGACTTTAGCCCTAATTTCGTTATTACCCAAAAATCATTCAGGAGCATGATGTTTAATTTCCATGTAATTGCAAGGTTTTGAACAAATTTTAAAATCTTGACTTCTATTTTTATGGTGCTGTGGTCTGAGAGTGTATTTGGCACAATTTTGGTTCTTTGGCATTTGCTCAGGATTGTTTTATATCTGATTGGTCAATTTTAGAGTATGTGCCATGTGGTGATGAGAACAATGAATATTCTGTTGTTTTGGGATGGAGAGTTCTGTGGAGGTCTATAAGAGCCATTTAGTCCAATGTTGAGTTCAGGCTCTGAATGTCTTTATTAGTTTTTTGCCTCAATGATATGTCTAATACTGACAGTGGAATGTTGAAGTCTCCTACTATTATTGTGTGGGAGTCTAAGTCTCTTTGTAAGTCTCTAAGAACTTGCTTTAGGAATCTGTGTTAGGTGCATATGTACTTAGGATAGTTAGAGCCCATTGAATTGAACTCTCTACCGTTACATAATGCCCTTCTTTGTCTTTTTCGATCTTTGTTTAAGTTTGTTTCATCTGAAATTACGGTTGCAATCCCTGCTTTTTTCTGATTTTCATTTGGTTTGTAGATTTTCCTCCATTCCTTTATTTTGAGCCTATGGGTGTCATTACATGTGAGATGGGTCTCTTGAAGACACCATACCATTGGGTCTTGCTTTTTTTATCCAGCTTGCCACTCTGTGCCTTTTAAATGGGGCACTTAGGCCGTTTACATTCAAGGTTAGTATTGATAAGTGTGGATTTTCTCCTGTCACTGTGTTGTTAGCTGGCTCTTATGTTGGCTTATTGGTATACTTTCTTTGATATGTCTTTTAGGCAACTAAGATTCTTAATTTTAATATAGAGAAATCTATTGATCTTTTCCTTTACAAGAAAAACTTTTTGTGTCTTTTTTCAAAAACATTTTTATACCTGGAATTTTAAATTCGGGATATTAATGCATAAGTTCACAATCTATCTTGAGTTGATTTCTGTATATAAAAAGAGGATTCCAATTTTGTCAACTTCTATATGAATAACCATTATTTTCTAGTTATGTTAACATCTTTGCTGATCTGATATGACACCTCCTTCTTGTACCTAAATTCCACACATGTCTGGGCTGGACTGGGTTCTCTATTAGTATTAGTATTTGATGATATAACTTTTTCCTTCCTTTTACTTTTAATTTGTCCTGGTACTTAGCTTTAAATGTGCCTTGTAAATAGCATAAATTTATATTTTAAACTCTATTCTGTCAATCTTTGCATTTTACCTGTTCAGTTAAATTCATTCACATTAATTCTAATTATTTATATATATTTGGACTAGTTTCTATTGTCTCAAATATTCAGTTGTCCTATTTTTAAATGTTGCTTTTCAATCCTTTATTTCCTCTCTAATTTGACAAGAATTTTAGCACACTTTCACATTCCCTTAGTCTTCCCTACATTCCAACCTCAGTCATGCTGATATCATCTATACTATGCCTTCTCAAATGCTGAAAGGGCCTATAACCCTTCTTAAAAGGCAGATACTGATTCTGCATGATTCTGAGATGGGGCCTAAGACTTTGCAGTTATAACAAGCTCCCAGATAGTAATGATGCTGATGCTGGTTCAAACACTACATTTTGCATTGCAAGGACCTAGATTTGTGCCATCCAATATGGTAGCCAAATTCTGGGTTTGCATTTTCTCTTTATACCCTTCATCCAAAATAGCTTTTGGTGTGGATCTTTCTATGACAAATGCTATGAAACTTTCTGGTATTAAGAATATTTTTATTATGCCCTCATATTTAAATGATTTTTTTTGGGTTTTGTTTTTTCTTGAGACAGTCTGGCTCTGTCACCCAGGCTGAAGTGCAGTGGCACAATCTCAGCTCACTGCAACACCTGCCTCCCAGACTCAAGCCATCCTCTCACCTCAGCCTCCCGAGTAGCTGTGACTACAGATGTGTGACACCATGACTGGCTGGTATTTTTTTTTTTTTTTTTTTGTAGAGACGGGGTTTCACCATGTTGCCCAAGCTGGTCTCAAACACCTGAGTTCAAGTGATCCACCTGTCTCAGCCTCCCAAAGTGCTAGGATTACAGGCATGAGCCACCACACCCATGCTGATGTTTTGATTTGATATAAAATTCTACAAAGTTCTTTACTTCTAATATTTTAAAAATAATATTCTTATGACTTCCTGTATCCAGTGCTTTTTTGAAAACTCTCTGAAAGTCAATCTGATTTTTGTTCCTTTGTGTGAGAACTACTCTTTCTCTCTGAAAACTTTTAAATTTTTCTCTTAGACTTTGCTAGTCTCAAATTTCACATTCCTATTTAGTTTTCTCTACCTATTCTTTACAGATTCTTTCAACCTAAAGTCTTCTTCTTCTCCTCCTCCTTCCATTCTTCCTCCTCCTCCTTCCCCTCTACTTCACTTTGGGAAATTTATCACTATTATTTCTTCAAATATACCCTCCTCCACATTTTTTGTTTCTCTCTTTCTGGGTCTTCTATTGTATTAGTCCATTTTCACACTGCTATAAAGAACTGTCTGAGACTGGGTAATTTATAAAGATACTAAGGTTTAATTGTCTCACAATTCAGCATGACTGGGGAGGCCTTAGAAAACTTGCAATCATGGCAGAAAGGAAAGCAAGACACATCTTACATGGTAGTGGGAAAGAGAGAGAGCAGCGGAAACAGCCACTTTTAAACCATCAGATCTTGTGAGAAGTCCTTCACTATTACAAGAACAGCACTAGGAAACCACTTCCATGATCCAATCACCTCCCACCAGTCCCTCCCTTGACATATGGAGATTACAGGTTGAGATGAAACTTGGGTGGGAACACAGAGCCAAACCATATCACCTATTATCTAAATATTAGCACTTCTATTTTTCTCTTCCATGTGTCTTTGCTTTTTAAATAATATTTTTTCTATTTATTTGTCCTTTTCTTCTTTTCTTTTTTTTTTAAGTTTTGAAATATAACCTTTATTATATAATAATTACATTATAATTAACTTTAGGTTTTTTTAGAGAGAATTCTATACAGCACTGAAAAATATTACAAAAATTATATTTATTTGTCCTATCAAAGCCCATACCTTGTTGTATATACCTTGGTCTCTTTTATTTAAATTTCTCTAGTAATGCCGTATTTGGGCCATGAAATTCTAATTTCTGGATTTCACAATGAAACAGAATAATGACAATTACCATTCATTTCCAATAAGCAAGTTCACAACACTGATAAAAGTTAACATAACATTCAGTAGTAGGTTGTAGGCCTTGTAGGGTATATATTATCATTCAGTCTTGTGGAAATGAAAAATATTAAAGTTGAAATTAAGTTAAAAGTTTGAGTCAAAAATGATTTTTTAATGAAGTTTACTTCCCCACAAAGATACAAAGCAAAAGCTCTAAAGGATTTTAATTAGAGAATTGTTAGGAAGTTATTTATAAATAGAATAAAATGCTAAAGAAGCTTTAAATGAATTTTACATGTATGAAATCTGCTAAAAGAATTTTAAAGGGGTTTTAAATGTATTTTACATTATTTCCTGCAGGTAGGATGAATGTTATTTTTGTGCTTTATTTGAATTCAAAGTAATTTATTTGTCAAATTGTCTCTTCCTCACTCCTCAAAACAGAAAGATAAATGTACCCGTACCTATTTTTAAAAATTTTGTTTCCACAAATTCTAATTGAGAAGAGGTCAATAGAAATAAAAGAGGACACAAACAAATGGAAGAACATACCATGCTCATGGATAGGAAGAATCAATATCGTGAAAATGGCCATACTGCCCAAGGTTATTTATAGATTCAATGCCATCCCCATCAAGCTACCAATGAGTTTCTTCACAGAATTGGAAAAACTGCTTTAAAGTTCATATGGAACTAAAAAAGACCCCGCATTGCCAAGACAATCCTAAGTCAAAAGGACAAAGCTGGAGGCGTCACGCTACCTGACTTCAAACTATACTACAAGGCTACAGTAACCAAAACAGCATGGTACTGGTACCAAAACAGAGATATAGACCAATGGAACAGAACAGAGTCCTCAGAAATAATACCACACATCTACAGCCATCTGATCTTGGACAAACCTGAGAGAAACAAGAAATGGGGAAAGGATTCCCTATTTAATAAATGGTGCTGGGAAAATTGGCTAGCCATAAGTAGAAAGCTGAAACTGGATCCTTTCCTTACTCCTTATATGAAGATTAATTCAAGATGGATTAGAGACTTAAATGTTAGACCTAATACCATAAAAACCCTAGAAGAAAACCTAGGTAATACCATTCAGGACATAGGCATGGGCAAGGACTTCATGTCTAAAACACCAAAAGCAACGGCAACAAAAGCCAAAATTGACAAATGGGATCTCATTAAACTAAAGAGCTTCTGCACAGCAAAAGAAACTACCATCAGAGTGAACAGGCAACCTACAGAATGGGAGAAAATTTTTGCAATCTACTCATCTGACAAAGGGCTAATATCCAGAATCTACAAAGAACTCAAACAAATTTACAAGAAAAAAACAAACAACCCCATCAAAAAGTGGGCAAAGGATATGAACAGACATTTCTCAAAAGAAGACATTCATACAGCCAACAGACACATGAAAAAATGCTCATCATCACTCGCCATCAGAGAAATGCAAATCAAAACCACAATGAGATACCATCTCACACCAGTTAGAATGGCAATCATTAAAAAGTCAGGAAACAACAGTTGTTGGAGAGGATGTGGAGAAATAGGAACACTTTTACACTGTTGGTGGGATTGTAAACTAGTTCAATCATTATGGAAAACAGTATGGCAATTCCTCAAGGATCTAGAACTAGATGTACCATATGACCCAGCCATCCCACTACTGGGTATATACCCAAAGGATTATAAATCATGCTGCTATAAAGACACATGCACACGTATGTTTATTGCCGCACTATTCACAATAGCAAAGACTTGGAATCAACCCAAATGTCCATCTGTGACAGACTGGATTAAGAAAATGTGGCACATATACAGCATGGAATACTATGCAGCCATAAAAAAGGATGAGTTTGCATCCTTTGTAGGGACATGGATGCAGCTGGAAACCATCATTCTTAGCAAACTATCACAAGAACAGAAAACCAAACACCGCATGTTCTCACTCATAGGTGGGAACTGAACAATGAGCACTTGGACTCGGGAAGGGGAACATCACACACCGGGGCCTATCATGGGGAGGGGGGAGGGGGGAGGGATTGCATTGGGAGTTATACCTGATATAAATGATGAATCGATGGATGCTGACGAGTTGATGGGTGCAGCACACCAACATGGCACAAGTATACATATGTAACAAACCTGCATGTTATGCACATGTACCCTAGAACTTAATGTATAATAAAAAAAAAAAAGAAATGATCTGAGATGGTTTACGTTTGCCTAAACTTCTTCTAGATTCAATTTGCTTAAATTTCTGTGTTAATCTACCTCCTTCATGATTTCTAGTCTTCTATTGACCTTTTCTTCTTTTCTAAGGGAGATGATTTCAATCTGGCCTTCCAAATTACTAATTTAACCCCAGAAACCTCCAATCTACTACTTATCCTAACTATTCTTTACTTTTGTTTTTTTTTTTTTTTTGAGATGGAGTCTCACTCTGTCACCCAGGCTGGAGTGCAATGGTGCTATCTCAGCTCACTGCAACCTCCGCCTCCCGGGTTCAAGTAATTCTCCTGCTTCAGCTCTTGAGTAGCTGGGATTACAGGCATGTGCCACCACGCCTGGCTAATTTTTATATTTTTAGTAGACATGGGGCCTTGCTGTGTTGCCCAGGATGGTCTCTAACTCCTAGGCTCAAGCAATCCTCCCACCTCAGCCTCCCAAAGCTTTGGGATTACAGGCATGAGCCACCATGCCTGGCCCAGTTCTTTATTTTAACCACTATATTTTTCATACCTAATATTTCTGCTTCACCTTTATGTTTTCTTGTTCTTGTTCTAAGATATTAGATACAGCTGAGAAATAAAAATAAAATGTGAAACCCCCCTACAACTGACTAAATAGACCCTGCCGTTGGACAAGGGGACCCCAAGGAAACCTGAGTTCCTGACATGATGGGATGGGAGGTTGCACACACTTTGTTATACCCTCTTCCCTTGCTAACTACCATTACGTTTTTTCCTCTAATGTATAAACAGAAACCAGCCCTTTTAAAATACTCACTTCACTATTGATATCAACCAACCAACTGACTGATGCTGCCCCTCCTTTTTTGCAGTTTGACGCAACTGACCAGCATTCCTTCCTAAGAGACCACAGACCACTGAGTGGTTCTGGCCAGTCTACAGAGAATGCAGTGAGGGTTTTCATGTCCTCTGCTTCACCTTTTGACATCAGAGGCTGAAAACTCTATCCTTGGAGCATGCTAATGCCACTATTTTTTGTACATGTGACCTATGAAGGGGCATGAAGCTCAATGGCACATGCATAGGTTTCTCTACTCATAAATATTCATGACTCCTCCTAGAGCTTATTGAACATATATATATATATATATATATATATATATATATATATATATACATATATATTTGGCCAACCCATTCAGCATAAATCCCTGTCTTATTCTTCCAACCCTTGAAGCACTTGTTTCTGGTTTCTGACCAGAGGCTACACTTCCCAGTCTGTGGGACTGGCCTCCCTTCAGGCTGTAACTATTTATGAGAAATAAAACTTTCCTTTCAAATTTATGAACCTCATTACTTCAGTTGACCCTGCTAATATATTCTCTTATCACTTTTAGCTTATTACTCTAGTTTTACATTGGTGGTTTGTCTATTTTAATATTTCTTTCTCTGAAGAAATCTGTGCTCTGGTTGTGCATTATTTTTTTGTTTGAAATACCGTGAGTCTAATCTGTCTTATTTTAACCTGAACTCATTTTTTCCCTGGGAATATTGCCTTCTGTGTTAATACAACTGGGAAAAGGCCAGAGCCCTGGCTATGTGAGTTCCAGTGAGCTGAGGAGGTGGAAGAATCCTAGGGTGAAGAGGCTAGGAACTGAAACTCATCTCAACCATTAGTCACCCCACAAAATAACTCTTTGGGACTGGGCTTCATACACCCTTAGGATCCCAGAAAGAAGGAGCACTATAAGAACGTTCTCCATCCCCAACTTACCCCACCCAACATAACTCACCTGCCCTGAGGACTTGGAGAGGGAGGAGTGAGGAAGCAAATGTCCAAAGTTAATTAATCTCTACCTGTTTTTCTTAGTTCCTCAAACTTACCTTGCATTTCTGGAATGATCCCTATTTTTATAGAGTGTGTTATTGTTTTCACATACGAAGGCTCTTGATTTGCTTATGTTTTATTGATGGCTTATCCACTAGCATATTATTCAGTAGCTTTCCATTTTGTGCTGTTTCATCAAGTTTTTGTATTAGGTTTAAAAAAATTTATTAAATAAATTGAAAACTTCTACTTTTGTATCTATGCCTTAGAGCAATTTAAATTGCATAAACATTCTCTTGGGTTTGAAATAAATCACTTGCAAATAGATCTACTTTCTGTTCCTATGGCATAGTTTGAAGGAGATGGATACAGGTGGCAAAGTTCTTCATAAACTTCTCAATTTATTTCATATTTTTGCTATATTCAGATTTTCTAGTTCTTTTCAGAGTCTATTTTAGTTATACTTTTCTTAAAAAGCAACCAATTCATCTGTATTTTCCAATTTATGCATCTTACAGTGTTCTTTTTAAAAATGGCCTTACTGAAGTATCATTTACATTAAAAAATTCATCCATTTTAGGTACAGTTCGATGTATTTTAACAAACTAATGCATTCCTGTAATCTTCACTGAGAATATGGAGTATTTTTTAGTATTCAGAGTCATGCCAAAAGTACTGACTGCAAAGGTAGCCGGTAACCTCCCCCAACCTCTGCCCCAAGCAACTACTGGGTTGCTTTCTATCAATATAGCTATGCCTTTTCTGAAATTTCATATGAATGGAATCAGACAGAATTTGTCTTTTGCATTTGGCATTTTTTGCAAAGTATAATGTTTTGGAGATTCATCCGTGCATGTATCAGTTTTTTGTCCCTTTTTATTACTGAGTAGTAGTATCTTGTATAAATATACCAGGTTTGTTTATCCATTCACCAGTTGGTGAACATGGTTATTTTAAGTTCGAGTCCCCTCACCCCAAATATATTCAGATATGAATCCCTGGAACCTGTAAATATTACTTTACATGGAAAAAGCACCTTTGCAGATGTAATTAAGGATTTTGAGATGGATAGCTTATCCTGGATTATCAAGGTGGGCCCTAAATGTAATCACACATATCCTCATAAGAGGAAGGCAGATGGATGTTTGACACACACACAGATGTGAAGACCAAGCAGAGAGAAATTTGAAGATGCTGGAATGATGCAGCCACAAGCTGAGAGATGCCAGCGACCACCAGAACCAGAAGAGGCAAGGAATGTCTTCTCTCGTGGAGCTTGCAGAAGAAACATGGCCACACCAACACCCTGATTTCAGCCCAGTGAATCTGTTTTTGTACTCTGGCCTCCAGAACTGTAAGAGAGTGAATGTACGTTGGTTTAAGCCACCAAGTCTGTAGTAAGTTGTTACAGCAATACTACAAAGAAAGCTGGTATAACCTTTGTATATACAAGTCTATCTGTGGGCATGTTGCTCATTTCTCCAAGATAAACAGAAATGGGATTGCTGGGATATATGTCTAAATTTATATAAGAAATGGACTGTTTTTCAAAGCAATATGTGGGAGTTGTCATTGTTTCACATTTTTATCACTATGTGATGTTTTAGTCTGTTCATGCTGCTACAACAAAGTACCTGAAACTGGGTCATGTATTAATATAAATAATCAAAATGTATTTCTCATAGTTCTGCAGGCTGGGACATCCAAGATTAAGGCATCAGCAGATTTGGTGTCTAGTGAGAGCCTGGCTTCTGCTTCCAGGATGACACCTTGAATGCTGTATCCTCATATGGCAGAAGGGCAAACAGGACTTAGTTAGTTGCCTCTAGTCCTTTTATAAGAATACTAATCTGTTCATGAAGGCAGAGCCCTCATGATCTATCACTCCCCAAAGGCCATACCTCTTTTTTTTTTTTTTTTTTTTTTTCTTTTTAGATGAAGTCTCACTCTGTTGCCCAGGCTAGAGGGCAGTGGCGTGATCTCGGCTTACTGCAACCTCCACCTCCCTTGTTCAAGCAATTCCCCTGCCTCAGCCTCCCAAGTAGCTGGGATTACAGTCACATGCTACCATGCCCTGCTAATTTTTTTGTATTTTTAGTAGACACAGTATTTCACCATGTTGGCCACACTGGTCTCGAACTCCTGACCTCAGATGATCCGCTCACCTTTGGCCTCCCAAAGTGCTGGGATTACAGGCGTGAGCCGCCATGCCCGCCCGCCATACCTCCTAATACTGTTACATTGGGAATTAAATTTCAACACAAATTTTGGAGGGGACACAAACATTCAAACCATAGTACTTAGTATGATTAACCTTTTTTAATTTTAGCCATTCTACTATGTGCATAGTGATATCTCACTGTGGTTTTGATTTACATATCCCTGAGCATCTTTTCATGTGCTTTTTTTTTTTTTTGTCATTCATATATGTTTTTTGGTGAAATGTTTATTCAAATCTTTTTATCCATATTTTTATCCCAACAACTCAGTTGTTTGCCTTCCTATTATTAAGGTGTAAGAATTCTTTATATAACAGATACGCTTGCAAATATTTTTCCCAGTCTATAGCATATCTCTTTCATTTATGTCTTTCAAACAGCAAAACTTTTTATTTTGATGAATTCTAATTTAATCTTTTTTCTTTTACATTGTGTTTTTATGTCATAAGAAATCTACCTAACCAAATGTCACAAAGATTTTCTTTTATGCTTTCTTTTCGAAGCGTTATAGTTTTAGCTCTTACATTTAGGTCTATGATCTACTTCATGTTAGATTTTTGTGGTGTGAGTTGAGGATCAAGGTTCACATTTTTACATATGTATATCCTTTGTTCCAGTTCTAAGTATTGAAAAGAGTATCCCCATTGACACCCTTGGCACCTTTGTGGAAGGTCAACAGACCACATCAGTTCCATTGATCTGTGTGTCTATCATCACACCAACCCCACACCATCTTGATGACTGCAGTTTTACAGTCATGAAATTAAATAGTTTAAGTCTTTTAACTTTATCTTTTTTAAAAAATTGTTTTGGGTATTCTAGGTCTTTTGTATCTTAGGATCAGTTTATCAACTTCTACCCCTTTTTCTCCCTGTCTCAAAAAAAACCTGCTGGGATTTTTATTTGTATTGTTTTAAAATCTATAGATCATTTGGGGGACAATTAAATCTTAATATTGAGTTCTCTAATTAATGAACATGGTATATCTTTCTGTTTATTTCAGTTGTATCTAATTTATCTCAGCAATATTTTATAATTTTCACTATACATGTTTTGCACACAATTTGTTACACTTAGCCTTGATTATTTTAAGATTGTAATGCTCTTGCAATTGAGGTTTTTAATTTCAATTTTCAATTGTTTATTTTTGTATTTTTCTTTAGAATTTTCTCTTTCTAGAGCTTTATGCTGTTTCTCATTCATAGTATTTTGTGTGCTCTTTTTTGTCTTATTAGCACTGCTAAAAGTTTTCTTATTTTATTAGCCCTTACACAAATAAATACTGGTTTGTTAAATCTGTTGACTTTTCATTTTCTAACTAAGTTTTGCTTTTGTCTATTGGGGGAGCCCACCCCAATATTTCAACATAGGCTCTTCCCATTTTTCCATAAGTGTCGGCTGGCTGAGAAATAAAGAGAGACAGTACAAAGAGAGGAATTTTACAGCTGGGCCACCAGGAGTGACATCACACATTGGTAGGACTGTGATGCCCACCTGAGTCGCAAACCAGAAAGTTTTTATTAAGGGTTTCAAAAGGGGAGGGGGTGTAAGAACAGAGAGTAGGTACAAAGATCACATGCTTCAAAGGGCAAAAAGCAGAATTACTAATAAGAGTCTAACAAACATCACAAAGCAAAGGGTAAAAACAGAACTACTGATAAGGGTCTATGTTCAGCGGTGCACGAATTGTCTTGATAGACATCTTAAATAACAGAAAAGAGGGTTCGAGAGCAGAGAACCAGTTTGACCACAAATTTACCAGGGCAGAGTTTTTCCCCACCCTAGTAAGCCTGAGGGTACTGCAGGAGACCAGGGCGTATGTCAGTCCTTATCTCAACTGCATAAGATAGATACTCCCAGAGCAGCCTTTTATAGACCTTCCCCCAGCAATGTATTCCTTTCCCAGGGTATTAATATTAATATTCCTTGCTAGGAAAATAATTTAGCAATATCCCTCCTACTTGCACTTCCATTTATATGCTCTCTGCAAGAAGAAAAATATGGCTCTTTTTGTCCAGCCCCACAGGCAGTCAGACCTTACGGTTGTCTTCCCTTTTTCCCTAAAAATCACTGTTATTCTGTTCTTTTCCAAGGTGCACTGATTTCATATTGTTCAAACACACATGTTTTACAATCAATTTGTACAGTTAACACAATTATCACAGTGGTCCTGAGGTGAGGTGCAACCTCAGCTTACAAAGATAACAGGATTGCGAGATTAAAGTAAAGACAGGCATAAGAAATTATAAAAGTATTATTTGAGAACTGATAAATGTCCATGAAATCTTCACAATTTGTGTTCCTCTGCCATGGCTAAGGCTGGTCCTTTCATTCAGGGTCCCTGAATTCCCACAATAATAAATATATATTATATAATATATATATATTATATATATATAATAATAAATTTATATTTATTAATATAATAATAAATATAAATAAATAATAATTTGTCATTATTAATTTTTTTCCTTTTGCTTTCATTAGGTTTATTTTGTTGCACTTTTTAAAAATGTGTTAACTGGGCCGGGCGCGGTGGCTCAAGCCTGTAATCCCAGCACTTTGGGAGGCCGAGACAGGCGGATCACGAGGTCAGGAGATCAAGACCATCCTGGCTAACATGGTGAAACCCCGTCTCTACTAAAAAATACAAAAAAAAACAAAAACTAGCCGGGCGAGGTGGGCACCTGTAGTCCCAGCTACTTGGGAGGCTGAGGCAGGAGAATGGCATAAACCCAGGAGGCTGAGCTTGCGATGAGCTGAGATCTGGCCACTGCACTCCAGCCCGGGCGACAGAGCGAGACTCTGTCTCCAAAAAAAAAAAAAAAAAAAAAAAAAAAATGTGTTAACTGTTGAATGAATTTTGCTTTCATTCTCTCTTATTTAATTATTGAGATGGCATTGTACTGTGACCACTTATCTAAGCTTGAAGAACTACATTTCACAGAATTCTCTTCCCTATATGGGTGCTGGTTAGATTTGGCCCTGTGGGAAATTTACATTGCATTTGGAAGGCAGGGGTGAAGGAGTAGTCACTTTTTAAAATCAAAGGTCAGTGTAGGGCCAGGTACTACTGATTGCAGTTTATAGATTGTAGAGTATCTGCTTTCTGACCTTGCCAGTGTGGGCAGCACTCAGGCTCTCAACTCCCACTGGATCTCCTCCTGCTTCTCAGAATTCTGGTCCTGTTGCATGTGCTGCTGATGCCAGCCTACTACAGGTAGTGACACAGATTCTCATTTGTCCTGATGGGTCTCAGTTCACCCTTACTGTCCCTTACTTCTCATCCCTCTCCCTTCCTGACTTAATCTAAACAGGGGATTTTCACTGGAATTAACAGATGTTTTTGGTCCATGTCATTACTATAAATTTCTTTTTAACTTGGTTAGCTCTCTAAAGAGTTTTTTCTCTCTCTTTATTAAATTTTTAACTATGTTACTAGCAATAATTTATATATTAACCAAGTTTCATGGTTTTGTTTGTAGTCACAATTTCTTTTCTTTTCTTTTCTTTTTTTTTTCTTTTTGATGGAGTCTTGCTCTGTCACCCAGACTGGAGTGCAATGGCGTCATCTCGACTCACTGCAAGCTCCACCACCTGGGTTACACTATTCTCCTGCCTCAGCCTCCCGAGAAGCTGGGACTACAAGCACCCACCACTATGCCTGGCTAATTTTTTTGTATTTTTTAGTAGAGATGGGGTTTCACCTTGTTAGCTAGGATGGTCTCGATCTCCTGACCTCATGATTCTTCCCACCTCAGCCTCCTAAAGTGCTGGGATTACAGGCATGAGCCACTGCACCCAGCCACCACAACTTCTTTTACAGTACATCTTTCATATCAGAGTTCTTATTTTTATTCACTTCTCAGTTTTATTTCCTCAAGCAATTTTTCTGAATAAATAGTTTACTTTCTGAATCCTAGTATAACCAAGAATGTCTCTATGTTTCTTAACTCTCTGCTCTAAGCTTGGGCTTTTCATAGGTTTCCTAGGTAACCTGTCTATTCACTTCCCATGCAAGACATAAGCTTGCTACCCCTCTCCCAATCCTAATGATTCTGAAATCATAAAGAGTCTTACCTTCTAAGGAGGTCTATCATCACACAGGTGGGGAGACGAAGAGAAGAGCTGGGTGTGGAACACACACCATGGGAAAAGGAATATTCAATATTCTTGAACTCATATCAAACTCAAAACTCAACAAAATCTTTTTGACTGGAGATACACAAAGATAGGATGAGAAAACTTTGTAGGGGCAGAGATATTGAGAAACACAGCATCCAGTTCTACCCAACAAGTCTCCGGTTGATTGATGGTTTCCTTTCTATGTTTTAAAAATGAATGCAGACATAGAAAGGGTGGGTGAATAGGCGGATGGATAAATATAAAGAAAAAAATGGTATTTCAAAAATACAATGATGGTTTGAGCTACCTTGCCTGCCAGAGGGCAGCATTCCATTTAAGAAGTTCATTTCCATTTTTCTTAAAAATGCCTTAACAGTTGTAGCAGAAACTATTAGATATCTATCAAAATGCTGTCTCCCTTCCCTCCATAGTGAGTTTTATCTAGGAAGTGAATACCAGCCTGATACCACTCTTACTAGTCCCGCTTTCCACAAGGCAAGGCCACATGACCAGTCTCACTATAGAATGTGAGCAGCAGTGTTATGCACAACTGCTGAGCCAGGCCCATGTTCCCCAAGACCCACCTCTCCACATTCCCTCAGCTGACTGAGGTGGTAAGGACTGGAACATCCTGGGAGCTGAACGCTCAAGTTGGCAGAGTTGTCATCAGCCTGGTTTCCTGAATGACTGGCTGGAGCACAGACCCCTCCCATCATCTCCCTCCCTGATAAATGTTTATCAGGGCAGAGATTACAGTGCGGTTAAGCAAGTGTAGTGTTGGAGAAACAGCATAAACTTTAGAGCCAGATCTCGACGCAAGTCCCTTCATTTATGTGTCTGCACAGTTCACATTCTGCAAGCTTGAGTTGCCTCATTATGAAATTTATTTTGAGACTGAGTCTTGCTCTTTTTGCCCAGGCTAGAGTGCAATGGCATGAGCTTGGCTCACCACAACCTCCACCTCCCAGGTTCAAGCGATTCCCCTGCCTCAACCCCCTGAGTAGCTGAAATTACAGGCATGCACCACCATGCCCGGCTAATTTTGTATTTTCAGTAGAGACGGGATTTCTCCATGTTAGTCAGGCTGGTCTCGAACTCCTGACCTCAGGTGATCCGCCTGCCTCAGCCTCCCAAAGTGCTGGGATTACAGGCATGAGCCACCAAGCCTGGCCTAATAATTATTTTTTAGGCCCAAACTCACAAAGACAAATAGAATAGGAGTAAACAGCCACAAAATATTAAGAAGTGGTAAGTAGACAGCCAAATGATACCTGACAAGACACTGGGGAAAGCTCAAATCCAAATGAATTGTTGGGGAAGACCAACGATAGGTTCCCTGCGCTTCAGAGCCCCTGAAAATCTAAGAATTAGAAGTACCAGGTAGGCCGGTTGTGTGGCTCACGCCTGTAATCCCAGCACTTTGGGAGACTGAGGCGGGTGGATCACCTGAGGTCAAGAGTATGAGACCAGCCTGACCAACATGGTGAAACCCCATCTTTACTAAAAACACAAAAATTAGCTGGGCGTGGTGGCAGGTACCTATAATCCCAGCTACTCAGGAGGCTGAGGCAGGAGAATCACTTGAACCCAGGAGGCGGAGGTTTCAGTGAGCCGAGGTCACGCCATTGCACTCCAGCCTGGGCAACAGAGCAAGACTCTCTCAAAAAAAAAAGAAAAGAAAAGAAAAAAGAAGGACCAGGTACTCCTTGGAAGTGAGAATGCAGGTGGGGCTGAAAATAGAAGGTTGGATTGAAAGGCTTTATGAGGGATAATCAGCCCCCCAGTGCCCTCTTCCAACCTTACAGAAGACTAGAGTCCCTCTCTCTAAGGAAACTGAGACAGAGAAGCTCTGAATTCAGCAGCTCTGGGAGCAACCAAGGATTGGGGAGGGGAATTCTAGACTATACATGGGAAAATTAGGTGAGGGGAGAATGTAGTCCTCTCCCCTAACTCTGCCTCCACACTCCTGCAGCAGCATGTGTGCATCACCCCCACCCCCAAGCAGGAGACTGTGAATCCCTCTATGATTAAACCAACTATCCCTGGAGAAAAGACCTACAGACACCGACATGCAGTGGTTCCCCAAAGAATTATCCAGCCAGGCCGTCCTAGAACGTCACCATAGTCAAAAAGCCTCATCCATGCACATTGTTTTAAGTTTTTCAGTGCTTCACTCTTAAATATGAGCCAAGGATTACCAACATATGATGAGGGATGTTGACAAGAATAGAATGGAGGCAAATGGTTGTCAATGTTTGTTACAGTATGTCTGAACTGTTGAGAGAAGTTTTAACTTCCTTCAGAGAGATTAATTAATGAAAGTTACAGAAATTAACAATTAAAATGGACAATTATTAATCCCAGGGGAAACAAAAAGTTGCACAAGAAAGAAAATGTGTTCCTGGGACACTACATGGTTCAGCTGCAGTGAATAGATTATATGGACTTATAATACCAAGAGTAAATATTGGTCCAACCAAAAAGACAGTATCTTTCCATTGGAAGGCTAGAAAAACTAATACGTCTGTATTCTGGGAAAGGAATGGAGCAAAAACCTCATTTTTAATAGTAGAAGACCAATACTAATACCTAAGCCTACTACAAAAGTCCATATAAGCATGATATTTAAAAATATGGCCACTAATGTCACAAAAAACTCAAAGTAGCTGCCTCTGGGAAGTGGAATTCAAGAGAAATGAAGGATAAAAATGTTATACTTTTTAAACCATGTACATGTATGACTTTGTCAAAATAAAACACATTTAAATAAGGTGTAGAAGCTTGTGAAAACATTTTGCAAGTTGGTTTGTACCGCACTTGCATAAATTGTCATGAATTCTTTTCTCTTTGTATGTTGTAATATTGATGTATCTCTGCAATTATTAACCTTCTGGAATTTTTTCTTTTTTCCCCGTGTTCCCTCTTCTCCTGGTTGGGTCCTAATGATTGAGGACAATAGTGGTAGCAATGACAACAGCAACGACAGCTGCTAACCTTTATTATCTTATTTAATTCTTGCAATTTGCAACAGCACGATGGGGTTCATGCTACTTTCTGTTCCTAAAGAAAAGCAAACTGAGTCTCAGGAAGATCCTGTAACTTTGCCAAGGCTGCATAGTAGCAAGGGGTGGATCAGGGGTTTGAACACAGACATTGTGACCCCGGAGGCTGTGCAATGACACTTCATGCCATCCAGCTCCCTGTTAGTGAAGCAGATGGGAAATTAGACACTTCAGTCTGACTGTGGCTGCTGACCTCAAACCTGCGGCAGCCAAGAGCCATGAGTGGGAACCACCATCATTAACATAGCACGTGCCATGCGCACTTTGACCATGTGGTTGTTACCTCACCTCCCTGAGGCCAATATCCCTGCTCCCTGGCAAGGCCCCTGAGCTGGGATCTCACAGTCCCATGATTGAACCTGGTGCCTGGAAAATGCTCATAGACAGCACATGTCATCAGCCTGATGCCTGACCTATGCAATGGGAGCCTCTTTTACTGACTTCGTTAAGCATCTTCTGTATATAACTTGTGGCCTGCAGCACCTGGCTAAGACCTTCCTCCACTCCCTCCCTAGGAGACTGCACAGCCTAGCTAGGAAAGTCAAAGCCATCAAGGACCCAGAAAAAGTTACAAGGTAATAGCATATCTGCAAGGGCGAAATAGAGCCCTCAGCTCAAGATGCTGAATGATGAAAGGTGACCTGAAAGTCTTTGCTAGTTCTCCAGTTGCAAGTGGAAACTAATTCCTTCCTCTTGAATATGGCCAGCTCAGCTTGGGCCGTCAACCAGTGCCTATCCTTAAGACTGCCATGCTGGAGAGCCCACCTGGAGGTGTCCAGCCTGGCAGCTTCTACTCAGGCCTCCCAGAATACTTGTTCTGGGGACCTCAGCCAGGAGTACCAGATGACAGACCATCCCTGAGCGAGGGAGTAAAGAGCAAGGGCGCTCAGAGAAGGACAGCTGGAAGCAGACAGAAGAACACTTGCCCCCTGAGGCCTCATGGGATTCTGGGGCACCCAGCCTACTGTGCTCTTGTGCCTGAGTCAGGCAAGGAAGTGGGGTAACATCTCCTCCTGCCAGGGAAATCCTCCCAGGGCCAAGGGCCACACTCAATGGGCCCTGTACACCCTTCAGAGCCCCTCTGCCCTCCCAGGACTTCACAGAGGAAGGGAAGGACAGGCTTCCAGGAAAGCCAAGGCCCAGCGTGAACCAGAGACTCACCAGGCGCACAACCCATCCAAGGATGGGCTGGGATACAGGGATCTCCACTCCTGTGCCTTTCGTGAGGTTGCACCTAAGTGACCACCTCCGAAGAGATGAAGGAGGAAAGCAAGGGGAGGGAAGAGGAAGGGAAAAGAGGGGAGGAGAGAGGAGAGGAGATGGTTCACAGCCCAGCTCAACGCTGGTTTTCAGGCAGGGCCAGCCATGGCTGTGTAACTGCTATTCACAGTTCAGGGAAGGAACTTAACCCACTATCCCTGTGTGTGTGTGTGTGTGTGTGTGTGTGTGTGTGTGTGCATGTGTGTGCATGTGCACAAGTGTCAGACTGAAAGTAGTTATGAATCACACAACATGCTCTGCACTGGGGAAATGTGAGCTCTGAAGAACCTTCCAGAAACATGTGAGCACCAAGACCCAGGTATTAGTGATGGCAGCAGTATGCTATCTGGTGCAGTTGCTGCCATCACACTGGTGGCTGAAGGGAGGGCATGGGGAGGAGGTGGATAGCCCCTACCCCCACAGCCCACCACCCTGGGGCCACTGGGATGGGACTGGGCTGGGTCGTGTGCCCAAGCCACAGCTGCAGCCTGGGCACCCCTGCACTCTTCGGAGCTGGGAGTAGGCAGGAGCCCCGCCCTCCTGGGCTCCTGCTCCATGGAGCACCACCCCCTTCATGGCTACAGCTGTCCATACCACAGCTGCAGACCCAGGCATCCCTGAACTCTTGCCCTCCTTGCCTTTGCAGGCTCAGAGGTGCCTTCTCCCACTGCCTGGCCTCTCTCCACTTTTGGCGCCCCCCTTCCAGTCTCAGAGTAGAGTTGGCACTAAGCCCAGTGCTGTTACAGCCAAGCCAGGTGGGCCCAGCACTGTCACAGCCCAGTCAGGTGTGCGCACACTCCAGGCAGTGCTGACATGCCAGCCTCCTGCTGTCTTGGTCCCCTACAGACTTTGGGCACTGAGGAGCATGGGAGGGGAAGCTGAGGGGGGCTGAGGAGAGCTGGGTACTGGCCTGCAGGTACCCCTTGGTGCCAGCAGCCTGGGCACCATGGATGGTCACAGGAGGCAGACAGTCTCCTGGGTGGAAGGGAGTGGGTCACCAGTGAAGCCACATCTTCAGGCCAGTCTGCCAGTCCTACAAACAGGAGGGGAACTCATACTGCTTTTTCCTGGACCTGCCCATGGCTTCCCAGGGGCCAATCAGCACACACTTCCCCCCTCTGATGCCCATAAAAGGCTGGGGTTCAGTTAGAGGAGGGCAGGGGTCAGAGAGAGGATGGGACACCCAGCTGCAGAGAGGAGCTACCCTGTGTGCTGAGAGCTGAACACTCAGGCTGACTTACCTACAGAGAGAAGCTACCCACTGCGGATGAGTTGTTTTGATACTTAATAAATCTCCTCTTCCTCATGTTCACCCTTCACTTATCTGCATACCTCATTCTTCCTGGATGCGGGACAAGAACTTGGGTAAAGGCACCACTGGCCATAGAGGTTTCCAGCCAGAAAATCAACACCCCAAAGATCCCATAATATCAGGACTTC
The DNA here is from genome assembly GCF_007565055.1 of Rhinopithecus roxellana. Classification (NCBI taxonomy): domain Eukaryota; kingdom Metazoa; phylum Chordata; class Mammalia; order Primates; family Cercopithecidae; genus Rhinopithecus; species Rhinopithecus roxellana. The sequence continues at coordinate 25,399,025 of NC_044565.1, forward strand.
GCACCCAACACTCTGCCCACTCTAACCATTGCTCGTAATCAATGGTGATGCCGAGTACCCAGGAAGGAGGAAGTGCCTGGATGGATTTCTGGTCATGCTGACCCACCCTTGGTGTCCACTTTCATGCTCGAGGAGGGCACGTGGAGCAGGGCAGTTGCAGGTCACTCTGCTAATGGGATGCAGGCCAACCTGGGCCATGGAGCAGCTCTACACCCCTGGCTCCAGCACTGAGTGTGTGACCCACAGGCAGGGGGCATGTGCACACAGCACTTGCATACCCGCCGACCAGCCTCTGCCACTCCGAGATTCGTGGGGCTTTTCATTCGCCTGTGAACCCGAGTGACTCAGAGCGATGGGGTTTCAGAACTGCCTCTCTGTAGCTCAAATGACACAGTTGAGTAATCAGAGGGGCTGCAGGGGTCAGAGCACCAGTTTTCTGACCCTCAGGCTGCTGTCTGGACCCTTGTCATAAGGGTCCTCTTCCTTCAGAGCCCTGGGCCTGAACTCACCACCACTCCCAACCCAGCCCCCACAGCAAGCGCCTGGGTCCCACCTCTCTCCCTGCTGCCCCCACCCCCACATCCCTCCTTGGTCTCCATCTTGGCAAGCTGCCTCTACCCCACCCCATTCCCATTTGAATTCTGGGAAAGGCAAAGGGAGGGATGGAACAATGGCCTAAAATTAGAACCCACAACAAAAACATGGCACTCTGAGTCATGCATTGTTCTTTTGCACTGCTCCAAATGCTGTGTAGCCACATTGGTTCTGGCCCTAATGAGTGCTGACAGCAGGATGAGTACAAGCCAGGCCTCAGGGGAGAGGGGCTGCAGAGTGGCATCCCCATGGGGCCTGGCTCCTGGATGTCAGAAAACCGGTGGGAGGATGGAAGGCCAGCGTCGCCCTTGGGTCAGCCCTGATGGGCGTGGAGATGAGATGCCTGGGCTAGTTGCCTCCGCTTGCACCACCTTCCATCTGCCTGCCATCAGGCAGCCTCCCGACAGCACTTCAGTGCAGTACCATGTGCACGCATGAGGTTTCCCGTTCATGGGAACTGAAGGCTGGCTCAGAGCACACATCAGCCATGATCATGATCATGATCATCCCAGGAACTGCTGAGCAGGACCTCAACTGAGCTACACGCTTGTCACCTTCTCAGAAAATAAAATGACTCACAGTCATGTTCTCCAGTTTGCACCCACAGGAAGGGGACTATGTCCCTTTACCAGCAGGTTGGGGGCCCCAGCATGGAATCTCATCCCAGAAATCTCTTGTCCATCTTTTCGCCATCCCCATAGCTTCCTTTAAGAAGAAAACATTGTTTTTAGGTTCCCTTCATCCCGGGGATCCCCCATCACCGCAGGGATGAATCCCCTCATCTGCAGGCAGGCGCAGCCCGCTGAGGGGCGGCCTAGAGGTGGAACATCGTTCTCCTTGTGCTCTGGGCTTTGTGGGAGGAGTGAAGACAAGATAGACAGTTCCTTCATCTTTCAGTGACCCCCAGTGTACTTCAGGGCTCCTCAAAAGCCAGCAAGTGCCAGAACCACCATCCAGGCAGCTGGTTTCAGAGCCGACTCCCCGTTCTTAAAGGGCCCGAGCCTATGGGACCAGGAGAGCTCCATAGTCTGCCTGTCTCTGGTGGTGGAAGACTACTCTCAGAAGCACGGGCTGAGGCCTGCACACGAACAGATTCCCGGTCAGCACATGCACAGGTGTGCCCTGTGCCAGCAGCCGTTTCCGGTGCTCGGGACTGGATGGTCGGAGGAAGGCGTGTGCTGAGCTTGAAGGGTTGGCAGGATATGGAGAGGCAGGAATTGGAAGTAAAAATTAGAAAGATTGTGGCCTGGTGCAGTGGCTCATAACTGTAATCCCAGCGCTTTGGGAGACTGAGTGGGGCAGATCACCTGAGATCAAGAGTTCAAGACCAGCCTGGGTAACATGGCAAAACCCCATCTCTACAAAAAATACAAAAATTAGCCAGGCATGGCAGCGCATGCCTGTAATTCCAGCTACTCTGGAAGCTGAGGCAGAAGAATGGCTTGAACCCAGGAGGTGGAGGTTACAGTGAGCCGAGATTACGCCCACTCTAGCCTGGGCAACAGAGTGAGGCTTCATCTCAAAATGGTAATAATAATAATAAAATTAGAAAGATTATGAAGAGCTTTGAATGCTGCCAAGAAAGCTGATTTTCACCTGCTGAAAATGGGAAGCGGATGTGGAGACAGACACATGGTCAGAGCTATTTTCGGATAGAAGCTGGCAGAATGTGGAGGTGGCCTGGCAGGCCAAGAGGAGCAGTGGTGGGTCTCTGTGCCCATCCAAAAGACCCCAAGAACAGGACCAGGACTTACTTGACTGCATTCCCAGTTCCTGCCTGGTTCGCGGTGGCACTGGTGAATGTGTGTGGTCAGGTAAGTTATGCCTGAGAAGGTTCCTGCATTGTCATGCACTAGAGGAAACGGGCCTGAGCTGCAACAGGCTGGTGATGAAGGGAGGGTGGGGACACATGGTGGCACAGGTAGTGAAGGTGGGGGACGAGGCCTCCAGAGCCCTGGGCTAGGGAGGGGCAGGCTGCGGGGTGGGCCTTGGACCCCATGTGCGGGTCGGGGGTGGTGGTAAAGGTGGTGCAGAGCCAAGCCCAGAAATGGAGAATGGATCCTGAGTGGAGTCAGGAGTGGAGTCACTGCTTCTCCAGGATAGCCTCTTGCCCCAAGGCCATGGGAGCAAGGGGGAGCTGTGCTGTGGGAGCATGGGAATGCACTGTGAAGCTGCACATGGGCTCAATGTCCCTTCACTGGAGTCCTCAGGGGTCTCGCCTGCCTTGCCCCATCCACCCACAGACCCACGTGTCCCAGATCCGAGAGGAACGTGTCTGCTAAATGCCATCCCCCACAAAAGGCAAAGGACACATTGTCTCCCCTCACTGCCGGCTGGCACTGTAAGAGGAGCCACTGGCAACTGGAAGATGCTCCCAAAGCTGGAGAGCACCCGGCACGTGGCTGGGCTGCGGGGAAGCGGGTGCAGCAGCCACCGGCATCCGAGCCTGGAGGAAAGTCAGGTCTCAGAGGGAATAGAGTGGCGGGGCTCTGTTTAGATTGAAAGAAAATCATCAGAAAACCCAGAGCTTTGGTTCCAGTTCAGACCGGCTCATTGGTTTGTTCTCGTTTTAAGACTCTCTCTTTGTTTATAAAGTGTATTTGTATTTGTTTCCATTTGGGATTCAGCAGATGAGTGCAGTGAATTCCAGGGTCTGCTTCACGGATCAGCTCAACTTGAACACACGCACATTTCACTCTCAGACTGGGGCGCATCCAGGGATGTGTTGTCTTTTCTCTGCTCCCTAGACAGCCCCGGGGCAGCGGTGCCCACACAGACCAGAGACAGGGGCTGCCGCACCAGGAGCAGCAAGGCCTGAAAGACCACAGCTGACCACTATGGAGACTTCCAATGCCTGGCTCATGAATCATCTCATTTAAATCCTTGCAACAACTGCATGCCGTTGGTTTGATGATTAGCCCTGTTTTACAAATGGAGGGGGAAATTCAGAGAGATGAAAAACACGCCCATGGCTGTTCTGCGGGCACATGCAGAACAGGATTTGAACCCAGGACCCAAGCAGTCTGGCTCCAGGGCCTACCCTGGACCATCAACTGTATTCTTTCTGTACAACGTACTACTTCTCACAAGAGGGATGTGGCCCCCAGAGCCTTGTCTCCCCTTAAAACAGAATGTAGAATGAGAGGCAGGGTGGGCAGCGGCCCGGGAGCTGCGTGGTCTGTCCTGCTCCACCCAGGAGATGGCTTGCTCCAGGGCTGCCCCCATGATGGCCTCTCCCACGCAGGTCCTTGAGAGGTTGGAGCAACCAGGACTTTGGGGGAAACATGTTCTTGTACCCCCCGGGCCAGGGCAGTTGCAGAAGCCTGGGACTCAGTCTGCAGAGGTGGCAGGCAGGACTCTGGGTGCCCACAGCCCCGGAAGGATACCTCACCTACCTGCAGACTCTCCTCTCGAGGACTCTGTCCCAGGGGCTCCAGCAACCCCCTGGGAGGCTGCTCAGGCCCCACTGTTCCCCAGGCCCACCTCTGCTCAGAGTGAGCCTAAAGGAGGAGCAAGAGAGAGAGCACATCTTAAGAGAGAAAGCCACCTTTGTGAGCAGACACTCACCTGCTCCATTAGTGCCAAGGTCAGCATGAGCAATGAAAACCATTACCATTAATCAACAGCAAGGCTGACCTGAAGCCCAAGTGCTAGGAAATAGGACTGGGTCACCTGGGGAGTGGCTGCTGGGCAAACTGCAAGGTGTGTGGGAACCCACAGCTCCCTGGCAACCTGGGAAGGCTGCCGGGAGGAAGCAGCCTTTCGAGTGCTGCTGGATGTCCCCAACAGCTCTGGGCCCCATTCCCAAAGGCCGCTGCCTCCCAAGAACACCGCAGGCTGGCTGGCTCCCATAAGCCCCTGAAGCCCACACGGTCAGGAGCAGAAGAAAAGTGGGAAAGGAGAAGTTGCTCTACTGGGGAGGAGGCCAGAGGCCCTGGCGTACCCAGGAACTGTACCCTCTGCAAATTTTCAATTCTGCAATCCCTCCCTGACCAAAATCTCACTCCCCCTGCTCTTTTCTTGGCAGGTGGCCTTGCCTCATGCAAAGAGAACCAGGGCTCTGCTCCTCTATCCAGAGTTGCCTCTGCCTGTCTGCCCTGAACTCTCTCTGTCCATCAGAGCTCCCCGCTTCACTGCCCCCCACCAGTCCCTCAACACTGATTCTTTGGCCACTCCTTAGTCCTTGCTCTGGACCCACTCCCTGGGCACCCCTGAAATACCAGCTGCCTCCCAGGGCCCCACTGTCCATCCTCTCTGTTCTTCCTGCTCTCCACATGTGCAGATAACAATGCCTGTATTGATTCCTTCATTTCTTATAATAACCTCATAGAGTTAGAAGGGCGCTCAGTAGATGCTGGCCACTCCTCTTCCATAGAAGGCAGTCAAGAGGTGGCACCCCCAGGCCTGGTCAACTCAGCCACCCAGCCACATCAGGCGCTGGGCCAGGCATACCTGAACTGTGATTCTCTCAGTTCACTCCCTGAAGTGTGTGAGACCACTGCCATGAGTCCCAGTGTCACATTCTTACAAGGCAAAGTCTACACACAGAAAAGAAGGCATTTTCCTCCTCCATTGTCTCTTTTTATCAGGGAGAAAATATTTTCCTGGAAGCCCCTGATTCCTTGGGCCAATTCAGGCATGGTGCTGAAAACCTAGCTGCAAAGGAGGCTGGGGAAGCCTGGTGTTGGGAAGGTAGTTCTGCCAAAAAGGAGAGGGGCACCTGCCCATCTGGCTAATGGGATGACCTGCCCTTGACCTTTCCACTCTCCAGCCCATCCTCCATAATGATACCAGAGTGACCTTTCTAATTTCAGATTTGATTGTGTTGGTCTCTGCTTAAAAACTTTTAATAATCGACTTCAGATAAGGCCACAGTCCTTGATGTGACATATGATGTCTTCCACTGTGTGATTGCAACTTCTCTTCCTGCAATTCCCCGTTTGGCCGGTTCAAACTTCTCACCATTCCCTCAAACCTTTCCCTACCTCACTCTCTCCTAAATCAGCCTGACAAAATGAAACTATTCATTCATCAAGACACAGTTTCTTTGGCTTCCTCATCCCCCTGTTAGGCCAAATACCTACAATGGTGCTAACTCAGAGGCTTTCAATCAGTGTTTGATGAAGGAGGGAAGGAAGGAAGGAAGGAAGGAAGGAAGGAAGGAAGGAAGGAAGGAAGGAAGGAAGGAAGGAAGGAAGGAGAGGGAAGGGAAAGAAGGAAAGAAAAGGAAGGAAGGAAGGAAGGAAGGAACGAAGGAACGAAGAAAGGAACGAAGGAAGGAAGGGTCAGAGGCATTTGAACCACAGCGACTCCATCTTGTATAGAGGCTGGGTAAAATGAGGCTGAGACTGACTGGGCTGCATTCCCAGGAGGTGAGGCATTCTAAATCACAGGATGAGATAGGTGGGCACAAGATACAGGTCACAAAGACTTTGCTGATAAAACAAGTCACAGTAAGGAAGCCAGCCAAAGCCCACTAAAACCAAGATGGTGATGAAAGTGACCTCTGGTCGTCCTCACTGCTCATTATATGCTAAGTATAATGCATTAGCCTGCTAAAAGACACCCTCACCAGCGCCATGACAGTTTACAAATGCCAAGGCAACTTCAGGAAATTACTTATATGGTCTAAAAAAGGGAGGAACCCTCAGTTCTGGGAATTGCCCATCCCTTTCCCAGAAAACCCATGAAAAATCCACCCCATGTTTAGCATACAATCAAGAAATAATAAGTATAAGCCACTGAGCAGCCCATGCCACTGTCCTGCCTGTGGAGCAGCCCGTCTTTACTCCTTTACTTCCTTAACTTGCTTTCATTTGTTACATGGACTTCCCCTGGCTTCTTTCTTGAGCAAGATCCAAGAACCCTCTCTTGGGTTCTGGATCGGGACCCCTTTATGGTAACAGAAAAGAGGAAGGAAGGACAAGAGGAAGGGAACAAGGAAGAAGAAAGGAATGAAGGAAGGGAGGGAGGAAAGAAGGGAGGGAGGGAGGAAGGAAGATGCAGAAGAGGAAGGAAGGAAGAACAGAAGGAAGGAAGGAGGGGATAAAGACCAGGGGGAAGGAAGATGGGAGAGAAGGAGGAATAGAGGAAGGGAGGGAGGGTTAGGAAGAAAGGGATGGAGGGAAGGATGGGAGCGAGTGGAAGGAAGGAGAGAGGATGAGGAAGGAAGGATATGTATGATGCCCCAGGCATCATTGGGCCCTTTCCTCTTCTGTGGAAAGCATGGAAAGTGCCATTGGCTCCTAGAATAGCCCCATGGGGCCTCCTGGGCATGATATTTTGTTATAGATGGTTAGGCATGAGTGGGGCAGGAGAGAGCTCTCCCCCAACCTGCTGAAAATGGGAGGTGATGGTTTGGCAATTATTACATTGCCTCTCTAAAAATGATAATTCATCACCCAAGGAGAGACCAGCTACTGATGGCCCACATTTTTTAACATCAGAAGTGTTTATTGAATGCAGACCCCAGGGAGAAGCGGCTTCCTGGGCATGAGTGTTAAGAGACAAAATGGCGAAGTATGACGTGCCAGGACACGCCACTGGAAAGGAAAAATGCTTCAGACAGGCATGTGTGAACTCCCTAAACACACGGTGCCTGCTCAGTTCCAAAGGGTAGGAGAGCACTGCGCATGCGGGAAGCCCACCCTAAGGGAAAAATCATGGGAAAGATGCGAGTCTATAAAGTCGTAGGATCACGGTTAAAGCCCCACCTTTTTTTTTTTTTTTTTTTTTTTTTTTTTTTTTTTTTTTTTCCTTTCACTCTTTTCTCTTTTGGACATTCAGGCGCCCGCTTGGGTCTCTTCCAAGCAAACTTTCTTTTCTTTCCTGTTCTGAAGCCCGTTTAAATAAATTTCCACTCCTGCTCTGAAACTTGCCTCGGTCTCTTTTTCTGCGTTATGCCCCTCAGTGGAATTCGTTCTTCTCCAGGAGGCAAGGACTGAAGTGGCTACAGACCCGGAGGGATGCATCACCCGTAACTCGGATCTCTTCCACTGCTAACAGTTTTGTCCCAGCTTATCGGTGGAGGTTGAACTAGAGACCATCCTCTCATCACTAGCGGATTCAAGTAGTTTTGTTGTCCCCCAGCCCCCACTTGGGATAACTCCCTCCCACTGTGGGCTATTTTCCTAAGCCAATGAGACACACCAAGTATTTTCCAAAAGATCTACAGCGCTGCAGGGTGCTGCGGTCTCAGTGGAGGGAGCGTTTCTCACTCGTCCCCATGGGGCGCCCTCACATTTAATTCAGCTCACCTCTTCAGCCTGAGGGGGCCTCTTGGCCTTTGACCCAGACGCCCTCATTCGATAAGCATATCACCTATGTCTTCAGCTCCATAACTACTAGAATCATTACACAGACCTAAACATCCTGCTGAAACCTCCCTCATCTGACCTCAATCTTTTCCTCCATCGACACCCCTTGGGCATGGTCATTCATCCCTGGAGAGCTGGGTAGGAGCAAAGCCTCACTCAGGGTGACCTCAGAAGATGGGGAAGAGAGAAAAACCTGCCCTAGCAGGGGCTCAGACAGACCTGTGGAAAAGAAGGGGAGGCCAGGCTGACCCAGGAAGGGTCAACATGTTGTGGCACTGTGAATTCTTCAACCCGGAAGCTAGTATCCCTCCTGCCCCTTCCTCTGCCTCTGTTTCTTCCTTTTCCTGCCTGACTTCTGTGAGTTCCCTCTTGAAATTCCCAAGAGAGTTCTGTTGGCCAGCATCCAGGATGGAGCACACCAGGCAGGCAAAATCCCACCCCCAAGGGTGGCTCATGCACACTCATCTTCAACCAATAGATGACTTCCTTGGACCCAAGTTTTGATTCCTAGGCCAACCAGCTGTGGCCAGAGGGACAGGGTCCCAGACCACAACTCCCAGCACTAGCCTGCGAGGGCTGCTCAAGGCTGCTTTCCTGAGAAGCGGAGGTGGGAATGGCAGGTGCCTGGAGTCCCACAGACCAGCACTTCTGGCACCCAGACCATGAGAACAGGAGCTTGAGGCTTGTAGGCTGTCGGGGAGCTAGGGTCTGGAACTAGACCTGCCCCTGGAGCAGCCATCTAGTTCCTGCCCCTGATAATGGCACAACTGGCTGTTATCAGGGGCAGGAAGTGCAACTGGGCCAGTGTAAAAAGAGCAAATTGGCAGCTGATACTGCCCTGGTAGGGCCCACCTAGGAGAGGCCCAGAAACAGGCAGCCAAAGAGAGGAGCCCAGCAATGGATGTCCATGAGCACCCTGGCAGGCCTGCCTCTTGTCTTACCAGTGCACTGGAAGAGAGAGACAGGCCCAACACTTGGATGGACTTGTAGTATCTGAAAGGGCCCAAGGCAGAATCCAGACCTGGAAGCACGATGGGGCCTCATATGAGACTGCTTCAAAGGCAAGCCCTAGTCTCTGGATCTGGAGCAGTAGGTCGCAGCCAAGCTGCAAACGGGAAATAACATCGTTCCCTTACCCAATTACATGTATAACTCCTTACATTTCCCACACCCTGGTGGGGCTTATTCCTGAATCAGCCTTCCCGACTAACTGGGAATCCACCTGGCCTCAGCTTATGAACATGAAAGAGACAGGGTCAGAGAAGTGCCAAGCAGTCCCAGCCCAAGGGTCTCCATTTGATCTCACAGGGTGACTTGAGAGACTTGGGAAAAGAGACACACCTGCCTCTCATCCCAGCCCCCACTCCCACCTCCTAATCTGGAACCCATTAAAAATGAACATGAAAGAATTTCATAGGTCTGTCAAGCAGAGCCAGGTGAGTTCCTGGTGGCAACCACTTTCTTTTCTACAGATTTGCAAACTGTGTTTTTATCCAACCAGAGAAGGAGCCTACCTGGGTTTGATGCGTTCTGCCCTAGTCCTTCCCCTCTCCAGGTATTAAACTCAGAATGCCATCTGACCAGGTGTCCTGACCTCCCTCCCAGTTTCCACACTGACTTGGCAGTGTACAATTGCACAGTTCTCTCCAGGCCTGCTGGGTATGACTCGAGGCTTACCAATAGGATTATCAGAATATTGATTGATTACCCTGGGACAATGGCTGGGTACTGTCTGAGTAAACAGGTTCAAAAAGTCAGTGATAGAATTGAACATATGCATTTGTTCTGGATCCTTCACCTAAAGGAAGAGAAAATTTGGCCCAGGAGAACAGAAGGAGCCGTGTGGTTCACACGAAGGGGAAGCGCTCCCTGGGAGGTGGTTAGCGTGTGAGCAAATTCCTCACTCATTTCATTAGATCAAATCCAAACTTCTCAGTCTCAATGAGGAAATGACTCTAAAGCAGCCATCAGTTTTTCAATGTATTGCTACTGTGCATTTGGAAACATGAACATAAACCAGTAGTGACAAGATACAGGAAAATTATTTCACTTGAAAGGCGGTGGAGAAGTCCGGTGAGTTCAAGCAGAAAGGACCTGCTCATTGCTTATCTTAGTCATCTCTTCCCTCCAAAAGTGCAGAAAATTAGAGGCATCCCTAGGAGAGAAGCAGAAAGCATAAAGGTCCTAGAGGACAGTGAGCATGGAACCAGGCATCTGCATCCCTCCTGGACCTCCACTGATCCCCTCAGCATGAACACCCCAACCATCTTAATAAACAAAACAGAAACAACATCCTCAATAGCGAAAGGACTAAATAAATTATACAATGGTTTAATATGCATTTAACTTATATTTACTTAATATAACAAATTACATTTTATATAAAATGGTAAAATTTTATACTCCTGCTAAAATTGGAGTTTTAAGTAGCAGGTGCTGCTTTTATAAGTAAATATCACCGTTACTAAACAAAAGCCAAACATTTTGGTTTAGGTTGGGCGCGGTGGCTCACGCCTGTAAGCCCAGCACTTTGGGAGGCTGAGGCAGGCGGATCATCTGAGGTCAGGAGTATGAGACTAGCTCAGCCAACATGGTGAAACTCCATCTCTACTAAATATACAAAATTTAGCCAGGTGTGGTGGCATGCGCCTGTAGTCCCGGCTACTTTGGGAGGCTGAGGCAGCAGAATCACTTGAACTCAAGAGGTGGAGGTTGTAGTGAGCCGCAATCGTGCCACTGCACTCCAGCCTAGGTGACAGTGAGACTCCGCCTCCAAAAAAAAAAAAGTTTGGTTTAAAAGCATTGATTGGTACAAAGTTATCAAAACAGAAAAATAACAATAAAAGAATTGACTTTACAGGTTATATTAACCCTCCCTTTTTTTTCCATTCAGTGGAAGTCTTTTAATTTGTCTTGCCCACTGTTTGTTGACTCTTCTGATCCTTTGGTTTTTAAATTTGAGAGGAGTAGCTTGCAGTGTTCCTGCCTCTCTGACCTATCCAGTTTTCCCGTTCTCCTGCACCATCTCTGTAGGCTCACTTCCCCAGCAAGCTTCTCCTTAGAGGGGTCCGGACCTACTGCCTCATCACCTCTCCTCCCATCCTCCTGCAGTGTTTTGCAATCCACCCTCCATCTCTGTGGCTCCAAGGTAACCAGCAGCCTCTGGTGCTAAATCCAGTATGTGCTTTTCAGGCCCCGCCGTGTGATTTCTCCACAGTGTTGGATACTCAGAGGCTCCCTGCTTCTCCCAAGCTCCTCTCCCATTAATTCCCATATATCCTCTCTCCTTACTTTCCCCCATTGCCCTCCCTTGGAGCTTCTCTTCCTTAGAGGCTGGGGTTCCCCAGTGTGTTCCTGAGTGTTCCTGAGTGCACTTTCTTCTCCCGCTACCCACAGCCCCCTGAGGCAGAGGATCAATATGACCGCCAATGACCCTCCTGAGCCCCGGATTCAGATCCCATAGGACCTCAAACCTGGCCTATGATCTCTTCCCCCATGGCCACCTCCTGCCCTTCCTCCCAGTTGTTCCTCTCAGCTGCGGGTTCTGCCACCCAACCAGCTACTTGATCTAAAATGTGGGGGATTTTCTTAACTCGTGTCTTTCCCTTACAGACCTTATCCAGCCCATTTTCAAGTCCTATAAATGCCTCATCCTTAGTAGCTCTCAAACCCACTCCCCCTCCACCTCCTTCTCAGTCCTGGTCTCCTCTCAGATCACCAGGACACTGGAGAAGTCTAACTGTCCTTGTGGGCTGTCCCATCCCCATCACCACCCTCACTTCAATTCATCCTCCAACCAAGGAGTGATTTTTATAAAATGCAAATCTGAGGATCCCATTCCCTTTTAAAAAATTTCTCCAGGGGCACTCCAGCCTGAGCTACAGAATGAGACTCTGTCTCAAACAAACAAAAAAAGTCTCCAGGGGTCCTTGTCTCCTTTGCAGGACAGCCCTGCCTGGGTCAGCCTTCAGCCCTCAGCCCTCATTCTGAAGTGCCCAGCTCTGCAGCTCCCACCCTGCACCATGCCTCACCCCTCATCCATTCACCCCACTCTACCTTTATCTCCTCCAGCAGGAGCAGTACCCCAAGCCTCCAGGTCTTGACCAAAATCCTACTGTTATGTGTCCTGGGTTGGCCAACACCTGGTCAGCCTCTAGGAACAAATGAGGCCACCATCTTGATAAGAACCTAGATTCCTCTAGTCCATATCACACAAGAATCTGGCATCTTAAATTTCCACTCCAATTTTAAGAGTCCCCAGGACATCTCCCCTATGTCCACACATAAGTCCAGTTGCCACCCAGTGGTCTGCTGAGGACTTGTTGGGGATGGAATGTTGCCTTGTCAATGTCTTTGTCTCCCTTCCCCTCTGTGTAACTGTCAAGCAGTCTGAATGGTCCTGACCCCATCTCAACTCTGAGAGGGATCCTGTTCCATCTAAACCAGAGTTTCTCAATCTCAGCACCATAGACATTTTGGGCCAGTTGGGGGCAAGGGTGGGGCTATCTTGTGCATCATAGGCCGTTCAGCAGCATCACCGGCCTTTATTTACCAGATGCCAGTCACACACACACACACACACACACACAAAACTTGTGACAAAATGTCTTCAGACACTGCCAGATGTCCTGTGGAGGGCAAAATTGCCCCTGGTTGAGAACCACTGATCTAAACCAATTCTGTAATGTCATTCTCTTCCCCAGTTCTCAGTTAGATTCGAATGTATGACCTAAACTGGTTGAATGAGAATGAAGTTCAAGCATTGCATTCAGTGTTCAGTGGTTTTGTTTTCTCACCTGCTCCAGTGTCAGCCTGAGAACTGGAAGCAGCCATTTGCAGGAGGGGCTGCAGGATGAAGCTGCCGCCTTGGAAACAAAACAGAGATGGAAAGAAATCAAGTCCTGAGTGATAAGCTTGGGCCTCAAAAGATCAAACTGCCTTAAGCTCACTCATTGCTGGACAGTTCTATATACTAAACCTATACATTTTCTTGTTTATAGTCCTGTTACTTGCCGCTGAAACCATCTTTACTGTTAATACATCCTCTGTTTGGGCCAGATCTGCCATCTGACACAGGACTCGGCACAACCACTAGTAACCACTGCCATTTTCCACTGGGCTTCGCTCTGTATTCCTGAGCATGGCACCTGCAGGCAGTGCTTCCCAGGGGGCACTGCCACCAATGTCCTAAAATCCTCAACATGTGGAGCCAGAGGTTCAGGGAAAAGTGTGACTGAATATCATGCTCCCCTTCATGTTAGCCTCCAGGAGAGGACAGCAAAGTTCATTGCTCTGGCCACAATATTATTCAGAGTTTAGTGAAAGAGGCATTTTGAGTTTACTCGCATTGTAGCTCGCTGTCTCTCTGTGTCAAAGACAAGATGTGAGCTCATGGGACGTGGCCAAGGACATGTTTAAGTAATAGTCCTCTCCTTATGTTAGACTTCCTTAGCCTCTTCAGGGTCAATCAGGGCACACATAGATTTTTCTAATCTTAGAAGATATTCTTTCCCAAAAAGCCCTAGCCCCTCAACCAAATAGATACTGGGTTTTTAGCCCAATATTGGTATATTGACCGGCTTATGCTAGCTGTGGCAACAAGATAGAAAGCATTTCCATCACCCTAAACATCTCCCTTTGTCCCTGGTGTTAACCCCCTTCCGTAGCTGCCCCAGCCCCAGGGAACCACTGATCTACTTCCTGTCACTATAATTTTGCCTTTTTTAGAATTTTGTCTGAATAGAATCACACAGTATGTCATCGTTTATGTTTCATTTCCTTCACTTAGCATAATGCTTTTGAGATTCATGCATATTGTTCTATGTATCAATAGTTTGTTCTTCTTTATTGCAATGTAATATTACATGGAAATTCTATGTTTTGCGTACCCATTTGCCAGTTAACAGACATTTGGGGTGTTTCCAGTTTGAGCCACTTATGAATAAATCGGCTATGAACCTTCTTCACCTACAAGTATGAATGGACAAATCTTTTTTCTCCTGGGTGAACACCTAGGAGTAGAATGGCTGGGCTGTGTGATAAAAGTGAACCACACAGTTCTCCAAAGTCAGTATCTTACATTCCCAAGTAATCTGCCATCTTTTTAGCTGATTGTTCTCAACAATGCTTGGTATTATCAATCTTTTAAATCTAATTCCATTCAATTTAATGAGAATTTCATCTCATCGTAGTTTTAATTTGCATTTCCTTGAAGAATACTGAGGTCAAAGCATCTTCTCAGGTGCTTATTGACCATTCATATGTCTTCTTTGGTGAAATATCTCTTTAAAATTTTGCTCCTTTTTAAAAGATATTGGATTATTTGTCTTATTCTTGGGTTGTAAGAGTTCTTTACATATTTTGGATACAAGTGCTTGTTTAGATCTATGTTTAACAAATGCATTCTCCCATTCTGTATCTGGTTTCTTCATTTTCTTAATGATATCTTTTGAAGACAAGCATGTTTCAATTTTGCTAATGCTCGTTTCATCCATTTTCTTTTATTATGGCCCATGTTTGCTGTGTCCTGTTTCAGAAATCTTTATGTAAGCCAATGTCACAAAGACTTTTGCCTCTTTTTTTTTTTCTAGAAGCTTTATCATTTTACCTCTTACATTTAGGTCTGTGATTCATTTAGAGTTAAATTGTTAGCCGGGCTCAGTGGCTCACACCTGTAATACCAACATTTTGTGAGGCCAAACCGAGGGAATCACTTGAGGCCAGGAGTTCAAGACCAGCCTCTGGAATGATAGATTTGCCACTAATTGCTATGAAGAAGACTGGGACAAATAAGCTGGGAAGGGAGAGAGGCAACTGGGATGCGTAGTGGGCATCCAACTGGAGATGGGCAGCTGAATACACAGATGTGGAGTCCAGAAGACAGGTCCAGGTGGAACACGTGGATTTGCTAATCCTCAGAACATAGATCGTCCTGAAAGCCATGACATTTGATGTGATCACCCAGGATGGGGGCATGGACAAAGAAGAGAAGAAATCCAAGGGATGGGCCCTGGGACATCTCAAGTTTTTTTTAATGATAATTTCCTAAAGAAGCTCCTACTTGTCCTTTCTCACCCACAGATATATAACTATTCATCTATGTTTCTTTTATGGTATAATTTTTTTATATTTGATTATGTTCAGACCTTCATTTCTCAATACCATTTCCCAATCAAAGGAAGAGTTCCTTAGAGAAATGGCTGATTCCAAGTCTGGCACAGGAAAAGTACAAAGTAAGCCTGGAGCATCTTGTTGTGCCAGAAAGCAAAGAAGTGCTTAGACAATGATGGGAATGGGTCAAAAGGGCACAAGACTCATGGGCCAAATCTGAGAAAACTGGAGCATCAAAATGAATAAAGACAGTAACGGGCGATGGCCCATTGAATAACAAAAGAATCCATACTGATAGGATAGAAAGAAAAAGAGAAGGAGAGAGAAGGGAGAAGAGAGAGAAAATTTCCTCATAATAAAATGCCAACTAATACATACAGAAGGAATGATAGACTTAGAAATTCACCACCTTACAATAATCCTAGTTAATTAATTTAGTCACCAATCATGGAATGAACCTGGATCACATTCCTATGTGCCTCCTGAAGTGAGGCACTGAGCAAGACACACGTGTCATGCTGTATTCCTGCAAAAATGCATAGCCAGATTCCAAGTATGAAATGCCAGATAAACAGCAATTGAGGGAGATTCTTCAAAACAATGGGCCTGTGTATTTCAAAAAATATCATGGACACAAAAGACAAAGAAAGGCTGAGAAAGTATCCCAGATAAAAGGAACGAAAGATGTGACAACAAAATGCCATGAATGATCCTGGATTGAATTCTGGTTGGGGAGAAGGGAGACCTATAAAGGATATTATTGGGAAACTGCAGAATTTGAATTGGAACTGAGCATTAGATAATAGTATTGTATCAATGCTAAAAATTTTGAATTTGACCATTGTATGGTGGTTACATAAGAGAATGTCCTTATTCTTTGGAGAATCTCACTGAAGTCTTTAAGGGTAAGAGGTACAAGTTTCCTGCAACTTTCTTTCAAATGTTACAGGAAAAAAAAAAAAAATATATATATATATATATATACACACACACGCACACACACACACGTGTGTGTATGTATGTGTATATATATGTATATGTGTGTATATGTGTATATATGTATATATGTGTGTATATACATGTGTGTGTATATATATGTATATGCATCTGTGGGTATATAATAAAACAATTGTCAAATGTCCACAATTGGTGAGTCTTTATTAAGGCTATGATGGAATTGATTACACTATCCTTATACATTTTTGGTAAATTTAAAGTCTTTTCAAAAAAGCAAAGAGTTAAAAATGAAAATACATACATGTAATCAAAAGTTAAGATTTGTGTTTACATATGTTTTGAGGAAGGAATCTAACTTAGCCTTTATTTATTGAACACTTATTTTCCAACTCTATGAAATATCTCCATAATCAATAATAAAATCTCACACATATTTGGATCTGCTCCTGCCTTCCTAGTCTGTCTCATGAATCCATCTGTCTGTTTTTCTTCACCAGTGAATACACTGTAGTTGTTGTAGCCTTTAATTATGTTTAATATCTAGTAGGGCAAGCCCATCCACCTTGCTCTTCAACATTTTCCTCCCCATGTTTCTATTCTTCTAAAGAAACTTACAATAATTTTGTCAGATTTCCTTAAGAGAAAAAACTCACTGAAATTTTGATTGATATTTAGTGGCTTATTGATTAATTGGGAAAATTAAAATCTTATAATTTTTATTGATTCTTCTTAGAAAAAAAAAGTTTCTCTTTTTGTTCAAGTCTCATTTTGGGTTCTGTAAAGTCTTTTCATTTTCTTTACATAAATCTTGCACATTTCTTGCTAAGTTAATTCCCATGAATTTTGTTGCTGTAGTAAATGCAATATATTTCCGTGATGTGTTCTAATGGCTTGTTCATTATCATAGGAAGGATATTGGTTTTTATAACTATATTTCTGTATTTTGTGACTGCTACCCCACTAAACTCATTTGTTAGCTATTTGACATTTTCAGTTGATTTTTTGAGATTTTCAAATTACAAAACCATATCCCCTGAAAATGATGGTGATAATATTTCCTTCTTGGGAATATTTATGACCCTTATTTTATCTTCTTGTTTATTTCCATTGCTAGAACTTTCAGAACATTAATAAGTAATAGTGATTACAGAGGCTTCCTTGTCTTGTTTCTGAACTTAATTCGGATGCCAATGATGTTTTCACAGTTAATGATAATGTTGCTTTAGTTTGAGAAAGATCTTCTTTATAACGTTAAAAGAGTGTTCTTTAACTATTTTATTTACAAAAACATCACCAGGAATGAATGGCAATGTCTTGAAATTTTTCTAAAACTCTGATTTACTAAGCTCTGACTCTGTGCCTAGCTCTGTGCCAAGAATTTAAAATTTACCGTTTAATGTAACCTGCACATGACCCTGACTATTAAAAATTAATTTTCAAATTATATAGTAGAAAAACTGACCAAGGGCCCAGAGTTGGGAAGTGAAAAAGACAGGATTTGAACTCAGGCTTTCAAAATTCAAGCTCTTGACACGCTATGACAATGACAATGTGGTTTTTTTTTTTTTTTTTTTTTGCCTTAATCTATTTAAAAAATTGATCACATTAAGAAATTTCCTAGTATTGAACAACATTTGCATTGCTAGAATCAGCCCTGCTTGTACATAGTGTATTACTATTTTAAACACAAGACTTCATTCAATTTTGTAATATTTTGAGTCTGTATTTGCGAAATTAGCCTGCAGTTTCTCTTTTGCCCATCTGGCTGGCTGGTTTTAATGTCCAGGCAATGACAGCTTAGCTAAATGACTTGGGAAGCTGCCTGTCTTTTTCCATGCACTAGCCCTATTTAAACAGCCCAGAGATGATCTGTTCCTTGAAGTTTTGAAAGAACTTGCCTCTCCGACGGTCTGAGTTTAAAACTTTTTTTAAAAAAACTTTTTCAGCTTCATCTTGGATTGTTAGTCTATTCAGGTTTTCTACCACTTCTTCAGTCAAATGTGGTCGTTTCTATTTTCCTAGAAAACTATCCACTTCATTGACATTTTCAGGTTTATTAGCATACAGTTATAAAACCTATTTCTTTATATTTTTCATTTATTTTGCATCATTTCTCATTTCTGCACTCTCATATGTTCTCTTTCTCTTGATTAGGCTTGCCAATGGTTTCTCTAATTCATTGGTCTTTGTAAAGAGCCAGGGAGGCTGGGTTTATTTATCAATTTATGTTTCCCATTTTCTAATCCATTAATTTCTAAGGGTTTTGTTATGAGCTTCTCCTTGTTTCCTTGGGTTGTGTGGGTGGTGATGGTAGTTGTTTGCTTTTCTCTTTTTCTGGCTTCTGGAAATAAATGTTTGGCTCATTTATTTTTCTGTGTTGTCATCATTATCATTATGTTCCTTACAGACTATGATTGATGTTTGTCTTCCCTCTCAGACCCAAGAGCTACTTAGAAGGATAGTTTTTAATTCCCCAAGTGGTCCGATGTTTCTGTTCTTTGCTTACCCTTTGCTTTTTAATGTCTAGTTTTCTTGAGTTCTAGTGAGAGAATGTGACCTGTACAATGCATGCATTTTAGAAGTGATTGAGAACTTATTTGGGATCTGGTCTAAGCTGAAAATATTCTGACCTGTGGCTGAAATAAAAGTGCATCTTCTGTAGAGTTCTCCCAGAGGACCCCTGAGCAAACCTGAAGGATGGCAGGCAATGTCATCTCACTCACACAAGCCAGATGAACACAACTCTCTCTGCACGGGAGAGAGAGGAAAATTTAAAGAGGGAAAGAGGCTAGGGGATGGGGCTAGGAGATCAAGCGCGTGAGGAAATGGTGAGCCACCCATGCTGTCTTCCTGCCCTGTCTCAAGATATGACTCGAGGGTGGCCCAGAAGCTCTCCCTTGGGAAACTTGTGGCAGGCAGTGTGGGGTGCTAGGGACCCCTCTAGGACCATCGTTTGACTGCCTGGGGTCCCAGTTTTGTCTGCTTATTGAACAAGAAAAGTCTAAGGGGTTAAGCAGGTATCTGAATGTCATTCAAACCAGCCGGACTTGCCATAGCCTCCTCACCCCTGCCCTCTGTTGAGAGTGGGCCTGCTCCTTGCTGGCTCTTCTCTCTCAAAGTGTGACATTAGAACTGGGGGCATGGGAAGGAGGGGAGTGAGTTAGTCCTGACACGATTTCAGAGAAAACAGAACTTAGTTACTGCTAGCTCAATGGCTTTGTCTTGCTTACAAAAAGATCATGGGCAGCCGCACAGTACTCCGAACCAAAGCTCCATGTGCACGGCTGGTACAGTGTGCCTACTGCTTAATCCTTGGAGCAGACACCCCAGCCCATGCTAAACCATGGCCCCCATACACTGTGAGAAGCCCTCGTCCACTGTCCCCCAGGACATGTCCCCTGGCCTTGGGTTGCTCTCGGAGTCCTCCCCATTCTCTCCCTCCCTCTGTCTCTCACTGCAGACCCCTCCCATCTCTTAAAATAGAAAGACAGAAAATCTCCATGACTTGGTACTTCAGAGATGGCAGCTTATTGCTGTGTCCTCACACGAGGGGGGCACAGAAGGGAACAGGGACTGGCAGCCCCTCTCCAGCCCTTCCATCCACGAGGGCAGGGCCCTCATGACCTAGCCACCTCCTAATGCTATTGCATTGGGGATTAAGTTTCAACCTGAGTTTTGGAAGAACACATTCAACCCACAACACCCGCCGCCTTCCCTTTAAACTTCATTCAGATGTTAGTCCTCAACCCCTGGGTTGAAAAAACTGGGCCACTGCTTTTGTGTGTGTGTGTGTCTGACAGAGTCTTGCTCTGTCACCCAGGCTGGAGTTCAGTGGCATGATCTTGGCTCACTGCAACCTCCGTCTCCTGGGTTCAAGCGATTCTCCTGCCTCAGCCTCCCAAGTAGTTGGGATTACAGGCGGGTGCCACTGTGTCTGGCTAATGTTTATATTTTTAGTAGAGACAGGATTTTGCCATGTTGGTCAGGCTGGTCTCGAACTCCTGACCTCAAGTGATCCACCCGCCTCGGCCTCCCAAAGTGCTGGGATTACAGGCATGAGCCGCCTTGCCCGGCCAAAGCATTGCTTTTTAAATCTCACTTCCAGATAATAAAAATTGCTTGAAGTGCCAAATACTAATTCAGTTCAGTAATTAAAACTATTCCAGTCCCAAGTGACAATAAAATCCTCCAACCTGGTTTCGATGTTCTCACCTATCTAAGCTGCTTACAGTGGAGTGGTGCAGGGGGCAACTGGGGCAGGGGCCTCTGTGTGCCTCTGTTTCCCCCTTGCGTTGCCTGGCACCTCTCTGCCTCCCCCAGCCCAATAGCTGTGGCATCTGACCCTCCAGGGCTGGGGCCTGAGTGAGGGGGCAGGAGGAGACATAAGGAGACAGGCGCATTCCACCTGCCGGAGACTGAGCTAAGACGGCCTTGTGACTTCCTTGTGGCACATATTCGTAGCATCCTCAGAGGCCACGCAGGGAGCACCTGACACGCTTGCTATGAAGGGGGAGCGGCAGTGACCTCTAGTGCCCTTCGCATTTCCACGCTGCCTACCTGTCACTGGCAGGTCCCTGAGCCCTTTCAGAAGGTCGCCTGGGCAGGACTTTCAACAGCTCTAGTCCAGTTGATGAGTTGTCATTCTGCACGCCTCTCTCTGGTCCATGACAAATGGGCACGTCCACGCCGGCCTTCGGAGGAAGCAGATCTCTCTCCGCCAGTGGCCAGTGTCCCTCTGCCCTGCTTCCCAGCCTCCCCACAGGCAGATGTCAGACCCCAGCACACTGTGTCCCTCAAGCTCTCATATCCCTCAAGATCTCCCAAGGCCTTCTCGATGGACACTGGGCGAGAAGGACACTGAGGCTCTGTGAAGAAACTCCCCCTCCCAGAGTCTCTCACAGTGTTTAGACCCTTGATGTGGGTAAGGGCCCAAGAGTCAGAAAACCAGAGGGTTTTGTTGTTGTTGTTGTTGCTGCTGCTGTTGTTGTTTTGGTTTTTTTTTTTTTTTTCTAACTCTTGTGACTTTGGCATGTGGTGTCAAACAGTGGTTCACAACTTTGGGTGCACATTGAAATCACCTGGGGTGTTTTTGAAACTAGTGATGTCTGGGTCCCGGCCCCTAGATTCTCCTTTAATTGGTCTAGGGTGTGGCCTGGGCAGTGGGATTTTAAAGCCTTCTCTAGGTGATTCTAATGAGCAGCCAAGAATGAGACCAGTGTCCTCAGACTTCAACATGTTTATGAAGTGCCTGGGAGGCTACTGAGCTTCGGGTTCTTGCTCAGCAGGTCTGGCGTGGGCTTGAGAGGCTGCATCACTCCTAGTGATGTTGAGGCTTCTGATTCAAGCACCACACTTAGAGCATCAGCGAACTAGAATCGACATGCCTTGGTAAAACTCTAATTTTTTTTTCTGGATTTTATTTATTAGAGCAGTTTTAGGTACCCAGCAAAATTAAATGGAAAGCACAGCGTTCCCATAGAGCCCCTACCCCAACACAAGCACAGCCTCCCGCATTACTAACATCACCCTCCCACTGGTACATTTGTTACAGCTGATGAACCTGCGCTGACGCATCACCCAGCGTCTGCAGCTTACTTAGGGGTCGCTCTCGGTGTGGGACATTCTACGGGTTTGACAAATGTGCAGTTGTCCTTTGGTATATGTGGGGGATTGGTTCCAGAACTGCCTGCCACACACCAACCCACACATACTCAAGTCCTGCAGTTGGCCCTGCAGAACCCACTTACACAAAAAATGGACCCTCCTAGAATACTGTATTCTCTATCTGCCCCGCTTGAAAAAAAAAAAAGCCGTGTATAAGTGGACCCTCTAAGTTTAAACTCATGTTTTTCTAGGGTCAACTGTATCACAGCGTGTATCCACCATCAGAGCATCATTCTGGTCAGTTTCACTGCCCTAACAATCCGGCGCTTCCCCTATTCTTGCCCCGCTCCCTAACCCCCAGTCCCCAGGCAACCACTTAAAACTTAGATTTTTTACGTCTTATTACCTATTTAGAATGTTTAAAATCCTAAGAAGGTATCTTCCTAAACAACTTAGGCAATAATGGCTCTACAGCAGAATTTCCCCGCTATTTCCCCCTGTATTTGGGGCTGGATAATTCTTTGCTATGAGGGCTGCCCCGTGCATTGGAGGTTGTTTAACCACATCCCAGTCTCTACCCACTAGCTGCTGGAAGCAAAGTTCCCTCTTCCCAACCAACAATGTCTCAACATTGCCTAATGTCCCTGGGACAGAATCACCCCCATCAAGAACCACTGATCTAGAGCAACACAAAGAACTTGCAGAATTTTTAAATGTTGTGTCTTTAAAATTTCATTCATTCATGAATTATACTGCTGAGCACCTCCTGTGTGCCAAGCAATCCCCCTAGTACTGAGGGATATAAAGGTGAACAAACCAAATGCTTATATAATATAATGTCCAGGAGTGATGATTATGTGCAAAAATAAATAAATAGAGCAGGACAAGGAAATCGTGATGGCCTAAAGCGGGGGTGAGCCGGCAGGGAAAATCCCACCAGGAGAGAGGTAGGGAGGGCCTCTTTGAGGATGTGACTTTCACGCAGGAGAATGAAGTGCAGGTGAGTCAGGTAAACATGGGGTGAAGGCAGAGGGTAGGTTGTTTGAAACTGAGGGAAAGCTGGTACAAAAGCCCTAAGGTGAGAGCTCACTTTAATCTCAGAGCAAAATCTCAGACTAGGCTGAGGATCTGGAGGGAGCAGGACAGGTTTGGAAGGTGATTCTGTCCTGTTCAGGTGGAACCTCATGGTCTCCACTTTTCCCTTTTGCTTTTATGTCTACAGGATTTGATTTTTCTAATTCTTTTTTTAGACACCTTGACCTGTCAAATACAGAGATCCATATGTTTAAAATCTCCACATGGATTCATGAATTTTTTTTAATATAATAGCTTTTGCTTTCTGTTTTTTAATGAGATGTTATTTGGTTCATAAACGTTTATGAAGTGTCTTTATTATGGATTGTCATTTTGATCAATATGAAATAGCACTCTCTTATTTGCATTTCTCATGTACTACTACTATGTATTTCTGCTTTCTTTTTGTTTGCATTTTGAGTATAATATTTTCCCACTTCTCTGTTTTTCATGTTTCCACTGTATGTTTCTGAAAGAGTATATACTTTGATTTTTTAAAATAATCTAAAAGTTTTCATCTGTTCACAGCAGAACTTCGTATGTTGATTGTGAACCTTGTATGTTTAGCATTGTTTCTGTAATATTATTTTGTGCTTTGTTTTTATATTTCCTTCCTGTTTCTTTTTCTGAATTTACTTAATTGCATAAATATTTTGGTGTATTTTTCTGTAATAATTTGAAAGTTATATATACCTGTAGAATAAAACAAAATATTTAAAGCAAAAAAATTCTACAATTTTAATAATTAAATAATATCTATAACTGTACTGAAGTAAGACGAGACATTTAGGACATTTTTTCTTTCTCTCTTTGCCAGTCTTTTCCTCACCTTAAAGTTTCATCAGAATAATTATTTATTTTGGATTTATATTCTTTTCTTTCAAGAATTATTTTGTGTGTTTGCATTTGGCTTTATAGCCATATTCCAAATGATGATTTAGACATTAACTATTCCTTCCTGGCTGAGTTACTCATGGCTGTTTGTTTTGTATCTCTTCTTTCATTCTCTGGTTCTTGATTTTGACTCATTTCTTGGTTGATTGGTGGATCTTTTGGGGCATTGTTTTTAAAGCAGAATTACATGAGTTCCTACATGTCTGAAAATGCCTCTTTCTTGACCTATATATGAGTGACATCATAGCTATGTATAGAATTCTTCACAATTGTCACTCAAAATTCAGCAGACATTGCTTCATTGTTTTCTGAAATTTAAAGTTGCACAAGTGAAGCCTGGGATGACCTGATTTTTTTTCTCTCTTTGTTTCTTTCCCGCCTAGACACTGAAAATGGTTTTCCTTTGTCCTTAAGCTTTGAGATTTTATTAAGTATACATGAGTCCTTTTACATGAATGTTGCCCCTTACATCTGATGGCTGACATCTTCCTAAACATCAGAGACATTTTCTTCTATTATTTCTTTGAGTATGGATATAGTAGATTATAAAAAATAATCAAATGAAAATGTAAAATAGAGACTTTAAATGAGTCTATAAAAGCTCCATTGACTCAAAATAAGCTCCCTAAATAAATGATGAATGAATGAATAAGCAAAGAATGGATGAGTGAATCTTTTTCTCCATTTTCTTTGTTCTCTTCTTCTTCCTAACCTGCCTTTTATGTTTTCCCTCATCTCATCAGCATTTTCTTCTGATATCTCTCAGAAATTTTCAAGCTACTTTCCTAATTTCATTTGATTTTATGTTATTCATGGCTTACACTTTTTAAATTTTATAATAGTGATTTTTCATATTTTAACCCTTTCCTTTACCAAAAAAAAAAAAATGCAGTTGAGATTTGTTTCTTCTCACAGGTGCAATTAATCTTATAAAAACTCTAAAGAGAGGTATTACATTGTATTTCCTTTTGTTCTGGTTTCTCTGGTTTCTTGCAGTAACTCATTTCCAGAGGGGAATACATCTGTTTAGTTTCCTTGGATTTGTCCTTGCAGAGCCAGCCTCTAAGATGTCCCTGCAAATTCCCACCTTCCTGCTATTCCTGCCCTTCTGTGTTGCCCTCTCTCAGTGAACCAGGGCTGATCTGTGAGACCAAGAGTCTCACCATTATGTAGAAGTAACGGTGCATGACCTTCGATGCTGGGAGGTAACAGAAGACATTGCAGCTTCATCTTTGTGCTCTCGAATCTCTCCCCGGAAAGCACACCACCATGTCATGAGGACATTCAAGCAGCCCTGTGGAGGGATCCACCTGGGAAGGAAGTAAAGTCTCCTGCCAAAGGCCAGCACCACGTTCCAGCTGTGTGAGTGAACCACCTTGGAAGCGGGTCCTCCCAACCCATAGAGCCTTCGGATGACTGCAGCCCCAGCCAACAGGTCAGAAGACTGCAACCCAATGAGAGTCCTGGGCCAGGACCACCAAGCCTCTCCCAAATTCCTGACCCATCAATATTGTGAGAGAACATGGTGTTTATTATTGTTGTAGGCCACCAAATTTTGAGATAATTCATTAGGTGGCAATAGATAACTGATACCATCTCCTTCTTTTGAACTCATTGGCCTTTTCAATAAATGTTTTTTTACTTCTGTTTGCCCAGTATTGGGATTTGACATTGGTTCTGTCAGAGCTTGTGCAGGTTTCTGTTCAAACCTTTCATTCCCAGAGGACGGAGAAGACAAACGTTGAGCTATGTGTTAGCTTTGTTTTCCCCAGCTGGGGTCTGTGAGGCTCATGGTGAGCAGAGGCTTCTATGGCTTAATAAGCCTGGCGCAGGGTGTCTCATCACTGTGTGGAAGGGTTTTCTGTACGGGGATATTTGAATGTCCCTGTTCTACCGAGAAGTGAGTGATCACTGGAGCCAGTGGGCTCCCCAGCTCCACTAGCCCTTCCTCTGCCAGCCATGGGGCCACCGTATGTATGCACTTTCTTGCTTGCACGGACCTCCCCTGGCACCTGCAATGCTTCTCCTGGGGGCTCCCACAGGCCGCAGGGATTTCATTGTGTAGCACATTTGAGAGCCAAATGCCCCTTTCCTTTGCTGAAGCTCATCATCCAACTAACTCTCCAGACCACACAGTTTAGATTATGTTCTTGACTGGAGCATTAGGGGCACCGTCAGGAGCAGTAACCAAACAGGAAGAACACACTTGAGGCATTATTTGGCATCATGTTTTACAGCTGAACACATGCACATCCAACAAGCTCCTTCTAAAGAAACTGGAATTTGTTTATCAAGAGATAAGAATGCTCACAGCAGCACTGTTTGTGGTAGAAAAAAAACTGAAGACAACCAAATATTCATTGACTGTAGAATGGATAGATAAATCCAAATTTGTTTATTATAGATGGTGGGTTATTATACAGTAGTGAAAAATGAACCGTAACTCCACATGCCAACATGGAGGAATCTCAACACTCACAACATGGTGCAGAAGAAGCAAGTGAAAGAAAAATGATATAAAACGGCAGGAGTTGCGGCACTTTGGGAAGCTGAGGCCCTTGAGCCCAGGAGTTCGAGACCAGCCTAGGCAACACAGCAAGACTCTGTCCTACAGAAATTAGATAAAATAAAATAGCAGGCAACATGAAATATTCTTTTGCTTAGGGCTATATTCCAAGGTGGGAAGCCGAGTGATAAACTCGAAATTGGGGGGCCTCAGAAGTGGGGAGGACGCAACCAAAGAGAGCTGTCCTGGGCAGGTGCAAGCCCTGGCAGAGTTAATTTTCTCATCCTGAGAAATTGCTTCACTGGGTATTGAAACAGAAGAAAAAACAGGGTATTTGCTTCATTGTTACTCCTTAACCTGTACACATACAATGTAACAAAGTGAAATACACACACAATGTAACAAATTAAAAAAATAGATCCTAACCAGCTTTCAGATCAGATCTCCACAATGCCTGTGTCCTCTAGGCTAGATGTTGGTTCTCCCTCTTCTCCCTCTTTGAGTCTCAAGCAACAGTCACTCCCTGTGCCAGAAAA
The DNA here is from genome assembly GCF_007565055.1 of Rhinopithecus roxellana. Classification (NCBI taxonomy): domain Eukaryota; kingdom Metazoa; phylum Chordata; class Mammalia; order Primates; family Cercopithecidae; genus Rhinopithecus; species Rhinopithecus roxellana. The sequence continues at coordinate 25,425,616 of NC_044565.1, forward strand.
TCCCACCCCTGCCCTAGAAGAGCCACATTAACCAGCTCTTCCAGGGTCCTCAGTCTCCAGAAGCCCCTGTGACCAGCCAGATTGGCATCTCTTGGGCCTGTGGTCAATTCCTACCTGGACTACCTTGAACACCAGGCAGTAAATTCATTCTTGTGCATGAACTCCTTGGAGTGAGGAATATATCATTTGTAAGGACAAATGCAAGGACAGGGCCCATTCTGACCTGTGTTGAGAAGGTCTGAGAATTTTATCTACATCCTTGGAGTAGCTGGTTTCAGAGCGTGAGATGCATTCACTGACTCAGCACTCACATGGGTGAGTGAGCAGACACCGGCCTGGGAGCCAAGAAAGCCAGACTCTACAAAACAAGCCGTTAGCCATGAGGAGGTCACTTTTACTTTCTGGGCCTCAGTCACTTCATCTGTTCAGTGGGATGTTTGGACCAAGTGAAGTTCACATCCATTTTAACCCCACAGTCCCTGTTGTTACGCATTCACGGAGTGCAAGTGTCCCCCAGGAGCATAAAGAGACAGCGCTCTCCTTGAGAAAGCAGTGCCACTCACGGCATGAAATCAAAGAGCACTGAGGAAGTTCAACTCAAGGCCAAAATCCCCAGCACAGAGACACGGACCACAGGTGCTGAGAAAAATCACCCGCTGAGGCTGGGTTTGGGAGCACACGTGAACTGGGGTGGGAACAGGGAGTGTCCCCCTGGCCTCACAGTCCTGTGAGCTCACAGAGGCTCTTCCGGCCTGTTTCTGGCATGGGCCTGGAAGGCGCACCTGGAATCAAGAGTGGACTGGGGAGAGGCAAGACTCAAGACTTTAGATCCAAAAGCCTGCGGGCAGGCTGAGCGCAGAAGCAGGCCAGCTGCGAATGGGGAAATCTGTGGAGCTCCGGTGGAGCCAGATTTCTGGCTGCGTTCTGTGTCCACTCCCCTGGGAGGGACCCTCTTGCTGGATGTAGGAGTTAAGTGTGACGGTTAGACACTCCCCAGTGGCTGAATATCCAGTCTGTAGACAAAGCTTAAGAGTGTTCGGCCACCAGGCCTATGTGCTGGGTTGACTCCAGCCGATGAGCTGATGAACCCCAGGTCCGGGAATACTGGCTGCTCTCTGCCATCTGCCCCGCTCCATCATCCTTGCAACTGGTGGGGTAAGATGGTTCATCCAGGATTGGGTGGTTTATGGCTGGGCCAAGAGAGGGAGGTGGGAGTTAGGGTTTAAGTTGCCCCGAACTGACCCCATGTGACCTGGCGTCTCAGAGAGAAAGCCGGCCTCCTGTAGGGGTCCCCCAAAATCAGCCTCAGCCTAGTGCCCTCAGCCTAGGGCAACCAGTCCTGGAAGAAGGTAGCAGGGATGGAGCAGGTCTCCCATGCTGAGAGCTGCAGCAGCCTGGCCCCATCGGAGGCAAGGGACAGGTGCTTTCCTATCCACACAGCCTAAGAGCCCCACAGCCTCAGTCCCTCTTTCAGGCTCTGACATCTGGCCCTGCTGGGTCCCTGCATGCTGCCCTAATGAGACCAGCAATGAAGGCTCTCATAGCCCATCTTCCCATCTCTGGAATTTCCCACTTATCAAATGCCCCGGAAGCCCAGTGAGTGTGTGCAGCCGGGTCACGTTTTTGTTTGCTTGACAGAAGGGGAAAAGACGTTTCCCTGTGGGAGGTTGCCTGCCCGAGGTTGGACTGAATCTTTGTTACTGAGACACCAGTTCTGCTAGTCCCCCACCTAAGTCCCCTCAGGTCTGTTATGACCCTCAACTTCTAAATCCCTGGGAGGATGGCTGGCAGGGGAATGAGGCTCACCAGGAACCAGGGCTTCCTCAGGCGTGCAGTTAGAAAGGGCCAGAACCACAGCCAGAGCTGCAAATGCCCTTCAGATCAGCAGGCCCAGCATCCCAGGCTGGGCTGGTGGAGGCTCCCCAACCCTCCCAGCCATCTGGGAAGCCCCCCTCTCTCAGGTCCTCGTGGTGAGGCTGACAGTCACATGTCCCCATCCCCACCTGACAGAGCAGGCACATGGCCCCACCAGCCAATCAAGTTGCCTCTCCCCACCCACAGCCAATCATTCTTCTGTGGGGTTGCATGAGGACCAGAGGGAGAAGTCCCCCTTCCACCAGGGCTGCACAGACAGGGCAGCTCATGGCCCACCATTGTCCTCCCCACTCAGAATGGAGCCAGACAGAGACATTCGAGAACCAAGAGATAAAGCCAGAGCGAGCACCTGGGGGGGTCCCATTTGAAAGCAGGGCCTGGCACTGCCTGAAGCGGGAGCCCCTGATGGACTCAGCAGCTCTGAGGCAGTGGGGACTTGTTTCCAGTTCCTTGTCTTTACTGACTGCAAGTGCCCAGGCCTTTGCTCTCCATAGCTGTCACTGTATCCCCCAGCCTCACCCTCCTCAATCCTCCACACAGCACCTGTGGCTCTGCAGCCCTGGGCCAACACCATGAGGATCTGGGTCCTGGACTGGCTGTTGGACAGCTCAGACGCAGAGGCCCAGAATTGGCTGCTGGGGCATCTCCCATTCCCAGGAGAGTGGGTTGCTCTGGAGCAAGGCTGCCTGGCCTCCTCAGGGAGACCCCAGCCCCTGTCTCAGGAATGCAACTTCCTCTGAAGAGCCCACTCCATCGCACAGACTCCAGGCCCTCGCTCCCTGCCCAGATGCTTCGCTGGCTGAGATTGCCCGCGCCCTGCTTTCTGCGCATTGCACAGCGTTTCAGCTCTTTAGCCTGAAGGTTTGCGTTATTTCTTGTTGGAATAAAATGCCAAACCAGAACTAATGGTGGGACTCAGTGAGCTGTTTGGAAATGCCTCTTTGAGCCACAGCACAAAAATCAGCACAGCATGTCCAACCTTCCTGTGAATTGAGGAAGCAGGCACCTGCGAGGTCCTGCGTGGGATGGGAGGGCCGGGGGTGGCTCTGAGCCAGCATTGAGGGGAGCGACTCATTCAGTCAGCAAGTGGGCCTGAGCCAGCTCGGGCTGGGGAGACCAGAGCAGAGGGCCTTGCCCGTGGTTTGAAGCCCAGGTGCCAGGGGCTGGTGTGTCCAGGACAGAGGCCCGTGCCCCTTGCTCTCAGGGAAGATCCGCCCAGGAGTGAGATTCTGAGTGCTCCTCCAGCCTCAGCCCCTCAGCGTGTTGTGACAGGGAGGGGCAGAGGCTGGGGAAACCAGTCAGCCACTCTGTGAGTCAAGCCTTTGGCAGGCGGCCCCCAGCCCCAGGGCATCTCTGACTCAGCCTGCTGACTGATGGACAGGAGATCTATGGACAGGAGGCAGTGAAAGTGCCGGGAAAGGGTGGACCCAGGGCAGAAAAGGCGCTCAGCTTCCCCACAGAACTTGAATTGGGCTCCCTTCGCAGCCTGGCCCTGGGGCACCCTGCACTCCTCTCTGTCCTCCTCCTGGCACACCCCCTCTGTCTGAGAGCCTGAGCCTGTGAGTGCAGCCTGAGAGACAGAGAAGCACACTTCCCGGTCGCTGGCAAGCGAGCAGCCCAGCAGCCCCCTACTCCAGGGCAGACAACATCCTGCCCTCCAGAGGACCCGGTCCTCCAGTGAGGGTGGGGCTGATGCTGAGGGCTGAGGAAAGATCACTTCCTGGCCTTCAACCCTTCCACACCCTGTCATGGGCCCCACCCCACTACAAGTTCTCTCCAAGCACTACTCAACACATGCTTGGGGCCAGCCCTGACCCCCAGGTCGTTTTCTTAAGCATGTGTGCCTCATGGCCTCCCCCACCCTGTAGAGTGCTGCAGGTTTGGCCCCTCAGGACACACACACTCATTTCTCCGGTTTGAGCCCACACTTGCCCTGACTCCTCTCTGTGTTCTCTCCCTCCTCCCAGCCTCCCAGGCACTGTCCCCAGCCTGCCACTACCAAGGAGCCCCCAGAAGCACCCTCAGCCCCAGGGCCACCTGCAGGCCAGAGCAGGAGCTGCAGGAAGCTGCACTTCCTCTGGCTTTCTCAGGGCCGCCTGCTCGGTCCCCTTGTTCAGCCCCTTCTCTGCCAGCCCTACAGGAAAGAAAGAAGGCCACGCCTCACAGCTTGTGCCCCAGTCTGGAGCTTCTGCACCCATGTCCCAGGTCCATCTGGCCCCACCCTCACCTGTCTTCACTCTGAGCCTGGAGAGACCCAGGACTTCCAGAAAGCTGCAGACCAGGACCCTCAGCAGCTCCTCCCCATTCTGGGAGAAAGCCCCAAGACAGCCTCTGAGACGACTCTGACTTTCTAACTGTGGAACCTTGGGCAAGTCACTTAGCACTCAGAACCTCAGTTTCTTCACATGTAAAAAGGGATCATCGAGCCTGGAATATAGTAGAATGATGAATCAAAATTCTGTCTTATTAGTTACTATTACTGACTGTTGGTCTGTTTTGACTCACACCTGTAATCCCAGCACTTTGGGAGGCTGAGGTATAAGGATCACTTTAGGCCAGGAGTTTGAGACCAGACTGGGCAACATAGTGAGATCCCATCTCTACTGAAAATTTTAAAAATTAGCTAGGCATGTGGCACATGCCTGTGGTCCCAGCTGCTCAGGGGGCTGAGACAGGAGGATCACTTAAACCCAGGAGGTTGAGGCTGCAGTGAGCCATGATCATGCTACTGTACTTTAGTCTGGATGACAGAGTGAGACTGTCAAAAAAAAAAAAAATGAAAGAAAGAAAGAGAAAGAAAGAAATACCTGAGGCTGGATAATTTATAAAGAAAAGGGATTTACTTGGCTCATGGTTTTGCAGGCTGTCCAGGAAGCATGGCGCCAGCATTTGCTGGGCTTCTGGGGAGGCCCCAGGGAGCTTTCACTGGTGGCAGAAGGTGAAGTGGGAGCAGGTGTGTCACATGGTGAGGGAGGGAGCAAGGAGTGGGGCCGGCTCCTTTTTAAACAACTGGATCTTGCATGAACTCAGAGAGTGAGAACTCACTCATTGCCACAAGGAGGGCACCAAGCCATTCATGAGGGATCTGCCCCTGTGCCCCTAACACCTCCCACCAGGCCCCATCTCCAGCACTGGGGGTTACACTTCAACATGCGATTTGGAGGAGACACACATCCAAACCATACCTCTGACCTAAATATAGAGCACTAATTCTGAACCTTAACTGATTATAGCATCTCCGGACCCCTTTTGAAAGTGATGGAAGCTATGAACTCTCACTTCCAAGAAGGCACAAAAACAAAAATTGTAAATACCATATGGGTGCAAAGGCCTCCGAGGGCCATCCATGAATCCCAGGTTCATGGCCATCTGGGTCATTTCCACTTTGGGGCCCTTACGAGCACACACGAGGAGTGGATGCAGGGTCATTTGAGGATGGAATAGCCAGATCAGCTTGATGAGCTTCTGCTGAAGCATTTTCCAGAGCTGTTCACTGTTTTCCATGCCCATTGAGTGTAAGGAGCACTTAGTGTGGCTGCACTTTTGACTTTTTGCTCCCCTCGTGCATTCCCTTGCTCTTCTCACAAGGGCGGGTGTTGGACCTACAGACCCCGACACTGTGCTGGAGAGGCGAGCCCTTTGCAGGCTCCTGGAGACTTTCATCAGGAGTTCGCCACTGTCCAGCAAGGGCCTGCTGGGCAGCAGACACTGCTTAATTACATTGTCTCATTTAGCCCTGTCCAGTGTTCTTCAACACTGAAATGTTGAAGAAATGATTCTCCTGCATGGTGGATAAGAAAACTGAGGCAGATACACCAAGTTCTTTGTTTAATAGAGGGAACAGGCTTTAGGTCACACCAGACACAAGGAATATATCTACAGTCAGAGAATTAGAGGCCACCGGATGAGATGCCAGGCCTTGGCAGGGAACTCAAAAGTGGCAAGATTTAGGGTGACTTGTGAAGAAGTGAGTGCTGTTGGTCTTTTAGACAGGCCACATATATAGGACCATGTGAAAAAAAAGGAACATCTTTCTACAGGAAGCCATCCCTGATTTACTCTATCCCACATGAATAACTTCTCTGCTTTGCCTCCCTGATTATGCGCTCGCTTTATGATAAAACCTTTTGGGTTGAGTTGTATAAATATCCTTGATACCTGGAGTGGACACTTAAGGCATGATCCATCTCTCTGGCCACTCCACCTCTCAGCTGCCTTATTTGTGCTGAAGGATCCTGTCTCCTGGGACAGAGCTAACTAGCCTGGAGGAGAATACAGCCAGACCAATCAGATGCTCTCTTCTGAGAAACCGAAATGGCAGACTGGGAGATCCACTGCCAACAAACCACTGGAGCTGAGTCACGTTGATGAGAAGGCAGCACCACAATCTTCCATTACTGGGGTCTCCAGGGCAAACCCCTTTCTATGGCTTTGAGTTTGGGTCTTCCTTGGAGTCCATGAGACATCCAGAGTCCTCCCAATAAATTCCTTTTGGTGCTGAAGCCACTGCTATTTAGTCTCTTTTACTTGCGATTGAAAGAATCAGAAATGACCTAACTTCGGAGCAGGAAGGAAGCTCACATCCACCTCCTCACTTTTCAGATGAGAGAACCGAGGCCCAGAGAAGGGAGTCATCGATCGAGCACCTCATAGGTAGAGGACGGCAGGGGCTGGACTGGACTGCCATCCCCAGACACCCTGTGCAACACCCACAGTGTCAACTCTGAGGGTCACAGCAGGGCTCCCCACACCTGCCTCCTCCAACAACAGGAAGATCTCGGAGGGAGTTGGGTTAGGGACACGGTGGGAGGGAGGCCTGGGGAAGAGGCTTGGAATAGCTAACTGTGGCGCCAAGTACATATTTGTACTTAGAAATTTGTAACGCTTTTATAACCAACCCATACCCTAACTGGGGTTTCAAGTTATTCATGGGTTTTGGAACTCAATCAAGACTTGAATTATGAAATTAATAAAGAAGAGGCATCTGGCTGGTGACAGGCAAAGATGTGTGGGTTGTGTCTTGAGTTGACACCACAAGTTTGGCATCTGTTGGTGTGAGCCACTGACCCTTGGGAGGTGTCACCAGGTGACAGCCCTCCAAGACAGGGTTAACACATCTGTTCCAGCCCCCTGGCAGGGTGTAAACAACAACAGGCAGGTCGGAACTTGAGGATAACTTTTCATTCTTGCTATCAGCCCCAAAGGATATCCCAATTTTTTGGATGAACTGAGATTTGGCCTGATGGAGCTTTGCTTGGGATGAAGGCGCCTTTGGGTAGGACCTGAAAGTTTAGTTGGAAAGTGTGTGGTGATAGGATTGGGCTGGCCCATGCCCCTTCACTTCATTCTCTAATCTCTTCATCCATTCAAAGGGATGAAAAACTGGAAAACTGGTTCTAAATCTTGGAATGGGGAATAAATAAGGGAAAGAAGGGGATAAAGAGATGAGAAAGTATCTGTGGAGTTGACTTGTAAGGTCATAGAAAAGGTTGACATTGTCTCTCTGAGAAGAGACAGGAAGTCCCAGACACAATCCACACCCAACCGTTGGTCTTTTCTGTCGCTAATAGAAATCACTGGGCCACATCTGACTTAATTTCACTCTTTTTCTCCACCCTCTCTTCAAACTGGTGGAGGACCTTGGGGGACTTTCCAATTCTGGTTTTTCTTAGAGCAGAAAGACAGCAAACCACACAGGTCAGCTGCAATCCTCTGTACATCTCGACACCTCTGTCTGCATTCAGGGCCCCACATATGAAATTCAGCTCTGCTTTGATTTCTTGTAATTCAACAGATGGGCCTGAGATGGTGGCTCACACCTGTAATCCCAGCACTTTAGGAGGCCAAGGAAGGAGGATGACTCAAGCCCAGGGGTTTGAGATCAGCCTGGCTAACATGGCGAGACTCCATCTCTACAAAAATTGTAAAAATTAGCCAGGCATGGTGGCACACAGCTGTAGTCTCAGCTATTCAGGAGGCTGAGGAGGGAGGGTCACTTGAGCCCAGGAATTCAAGGCAGCAGTGAGCTGTGACTGCACCATGGCACTCCACCCTGGATAACCAGCTGAGATCCTGTCTCAAAAACAAAGAAACAAACAACAACAAAGAAAAAACAGAAACGTGTATGTAGTGCAAGCCTATTGTAAGCAAGACATCATGCAAAGCACTCAGTAAATATTAACAGAGAAGGCAGGAGAGGTGTTTCCACTTTCAGAGTTATCTTATTTTGGAAATTCTAACACTGAAAGTATTACCTATTCAAATCTTTTCCCATTTTTTTTCCTATTAGATTTTTTCCTATGGGGTTGTTTGGGCTCCTTGTATTTTCCGGTTATTCCCTTGTGAGATGGGCAGTTTGCAGATATTTTCTCCCATTCTGTGGGCTGCCTCTTCACTTTGTTGATTGTTTCCTTTGCTGTAGGAGCAGAAACTTTTTAACCCATTTATGCCTAGTGTTCCATCATTGGAATGCTAAGCTTGTGGGAGTTATTTGTATCCTACTGCTCAAGGTCATCACCAAGGTCCGATTTTTCACGCACAAAACATTTGCAGCCTCCAGCATAAATGGGTTAACTTGATGTGAACCCATTTTCCCATGTTGGCTTTGGTTGCCCTTGCTTGTGGGGTATTACTCAACAAATCTTTGCCCAGTCCATTAAACCAAAGTCTTCAACTATTTCAACCTTCTCATATCCCAATAACATATTTTAATTCTGAATTCTCCCAATAACCAATATCTATGCATCAAAATTCATAAGCTGAACTTTTTTTATATAACAGAATGATTAGGCTTGCACTGCCTCGCCTCTCTTACCTATCACTAGGATATTCACAGTTCTTTCTATTTGCATATTTGTATTTTTTAAAGACTTTTTCTCAGAGCAGCATTAGATTCACAGTATAACTGAGAGGAAGGTACAGAGATTTATCATATACCCGCTGTCCTCATAACTTCTCCATTATCAACAACATCCCCAGCAGAAGAATATGTGTGTTACTGTTGGTGCACTTTGATTTTTTAAAATACATGCATACACATATACACAGTCACACAAAGCCCTCGGGAACATGGCTTTGTTTTGATGGAGAAGCAGTTGACATTATAATAATGCAAACAACTTCACATGGAGCAGCAATGGCTTCGACTTGGAGTCTCACCAAGCTTAAAATGTCATTTACCACCCCCCATTCCCATCAGTCCACTCACTACCTTGCTAGCTCCTTCACTTTCCTCTAGAGTAACATTGGTCTCCATCTGTTCTCTCCCACATCACCTGCCCATCTCAACCTTGGCCTGCAAGGTATCATTTATCCCCAAATTGATATACAGGTTTAACACAATTTCTATCAAAATCTCAGCAAGAATTTTTGTATATATAGACAAGGTTATGCTAAGATGTACATGAAAGGCAAAGGAACTAGAATAACTAAAATAATGTTGAAAAAGAAGAAAACAACATGGAAGAAATAGTTCTACCCAACTTGATGACTTATTATATAGCTACAGTAATCAAGACAAGTACCCAGCCTGGGAAGCTCCCTCATCCTACTGGGTTGATACTCCTCTTCCCCACCCAGAGACAACAGGAGTCCAGGTGGAACAACCAAGGTGATTACAACACAACAGACCCCCAGCCTTTGATCAAGGAAGGGGCTATTCTGCTACAAGTGCCCAGCCTGGAAGAGCTCTTTATTCCTGCAGGCCAGAGACTCCCTCCTCCTACCCAGAAGCACCAGGCAGCTCAGCCTAGGGAGGCTCCTTCTGCCATTCTGCCGGAAGGGTTAGTGGGAGCCTCATTGGCACTAGATACACTAAGAAAACCAAAATAACATTGCAAAGACTCTGAAAATTAAATTTTCATTGAAACTACAGCTCATAAAACAAGCCAGTTTCTTTGTGCTAAACCTAATCAGGGTGACTGACTACTGAAATGAGAAATTTATATAGGACTCAGAGTCTCTTAACATAACGGGAAAATGTATGGTATGCAATAAAAGATCACCCATCATACAAAGATTCAGGAAGATCACAACTTGAATGAGAACAATCAATCAACTAACGCCAACAACAAGAATGAGAACAAACCTTGTAATTATTTGACAAGAATTTAAAGCATCCATCATTAAAATGCTTCAACAAACAATTACAAATTCTCTTGAAACAAAGGAAAAGTAGAAAATCTCAAAAAAGAAATATACACTATAAAAAGGAAAGTTATAAAACTGAAAAATACAATAAGCAAAAATAAAAAAAGACGCATTACATGGGCTCAATAGTAGAATGGAGGTGACATAGTAAAAAAAATCAGTAAACTTGAGGACAGAAAAATGGAATTTACCCCATCTGAACAGAGAGAAAACAGACTAAAAGGAGTAAGTAAACTGTTACAAGGATCTATATAAAAACGGCAAAAATCCAACATTTGTATTCTGGCATCCCAAAAGAGAGACAGGAGAAGACTCAAAAGCACTCAAAGAAGTAATGGCTGAAATCCCAGCTTGGCAAAAGACATAAGCCCACAGACACAAGAAACCGAGTGAAGTCCAATAGGATAAACCTGAAGAAATTCATGTCGAGACACAGGAAAAACGGAAGATGAAAGGAAAATGCTGAAAGCTGCCAGAGAGAAATGATACATTAATTCTAAGGGCACACCAATTTAAATGAAAATTTCTCATCTGAAACTATTCAGACCATAAGGAAGTGGCACAATCTTTTACAAATGCTGAAATAAAAGAACTGTCTACTGTGAATTCTACATTGGGTGAACGAAGGTGTTCTGCAGAAATGAAGGGGAAATAAACGTTCTTAGATGAAGTAAAAAAGAATTTGTGGCTAGTGACCTACCTTTAAAGAATGTTGAAAGGAAGCTCTTTAAATAGGAAAAGATACAAGGAGGAGTCTTAGGACATCCAGAGGAAAATAAAAAAGAAAGAAAAGAAATACGGGTACCTACAATAAACCAAACTACTCTTCATCTTGTAAATCACAATTGATGAAAAAGTAAATCTAAAACCGCTCTGAAAAATGAAGTCTATTAGTTTTTTTTTTTAAAAAAAAAGCACATGCATATTTAGAATCACTCCAAAGAAAATGAAATACTTAGATACACACTTACATATCATATACAAGATCTGTATGTTGGAAATTTTGAAATGCTGATGAAAGAAATCAGTGAAGAACTAAATAAATGGAGAGACACATGTCCATGAATTGAAAGACTTGACATAATGAAGATGTCATTTCCCCAAAAATTGATTTAAAAGTTTAATGCAATTTCTATAAAAATCCTAGCAAAGTTTTTGCCAACATATACAAGCTTTTTCTGGAAAGGCACAGGTCTTAGAATAGGTAGAATACTCTTCAAAAGAAGAACGAAGCCAGGCACGATAGTGCATACCTGCAGTCCCAGCTACTCAGGAAACTGAAGATCACTTGAGCCCAGGGGTTGGAGTCTTGCAACATAGCAAGAACCCATATCTAAAAAAATAAAAAATTCTTAAAAAGAAGAATGGAGTAGAAGAAATCCCCTTACCTGATATTAAGGCTTACTATATAGAAAGAATAATCAAGACAGTGTGGTTTTAGCAGATGGATTGACACATTGATCAATAGAAAAGAAAAGATGCCAGAAATAAACCCAAGCAAAATATGCCCAGCCGATTTTAGACAAAGGTGCAAAAGCAATTTAGTGATGACGGATACCCTTGTCAACAAACAGTACTGGAGCAATTGGAAACCTATAGGCAAAATCAAAAACATTAACAAAAAACAAAAATCCCACTCACAATAATTTTAGACTTAAATTTCATATCTTATTTGGAAATTATAGACTTGCATTATAAAAAATGAAACTAAAAAACTTGTAGAAAAATAGCAAAAAATCTCCAGGATCTAAAGCTAGGCAGAATTCTTAGACTTGACATGAAAAGCACAATCAGTGGGGCCGGGCATGGTGGCTCACGCCTGTAATCCCAGCACTTTGGGAGGCCAAGGTGGGCAGATCACCTGAGCTCAGAAGTTCAAGACCAACCTGGGCAACGTGGAGAAACCCTGTCTCTAAATAGATAGATAAATAAATAAATAAATAAATAAATAAATAAATAAATAAATAAATGGAATCAAAGCACAATAAGTAAAAGAAAAAATTAATAACAAGGACCTCATGAAAATTAAAACGTGTTGCTTTGTGAAAGTCTCTGTTAACAGGATGAGAAGTCAAGCTACAGAATGGGAGGAAATATTTGCGTGCCACACTAACAAAGGACTAGTTACTAGAATATGCAGAATATGTAAAGAACTCTCAAAGTTCAGCGGTAAAAAAAAGAACAATTCAATTAGAAAATGAACAAAAGACCTGAACACCCTTATTACCCAACAGGATTTACAAATAGCATATAAACACATGAAAAGATGTTTCCCTCACCAAAGTAAAACCATGATGAGATACCACTATGAACTTAGGAGAATAGCTATCATTAAAAATAATGATGATACCAAATGCTGGTGAGGGTATGGGAAACTGGATCTCTCACACGTGCTGGTGGGGATTGAAAAGGGCACAGCCACTCTGGAAAACGGTTTGGCAGTTTCCTATAAAACTAAGCATTCAACTACCATATGACCCAGTAATTGCATCCGTAGATGTTTATCCCAAAGAAATAAAAATGTGTGTCCACACAAAAAAGCATACACAAATGTCCGTAGCAGCTTTCTGTGTAAAAGCCAAAGCTGGAAATAATCCAGACATTCTTTGATGGGTAAATGGTTAAACAAACTGGCACATCTGTACCATGGAACACTACTCAGCAACAAAAAGGAACAGACTATTGATATATATTGGAATGACTTGGATGGCTTGTTTTTTTCTTTTTTTGAGACAGAGTTTCACTCTTGTCACCCAGGCTGGAGTGCAATGGTGCGAGCTCGGCTCACTGCAACTCCTGCCTCCCATGTTCAAGCGATTCTCCTGCCGCGGCCTCCTGAGTAACTGGGATTACAGGTGCTCATCACCACACCAGCTAATTTTTTGTATTTTTAGTAGAAACTGGGTTTCATCATGTTGGCCAGGCTGGTCTTGATGTTATATGGAAAAAGCCAGTCCCAAATAATTATACCCTGTACGATTCCATTTATACAGCCTTCTTGAAATGACAAAATCCTAGATATGGAGAACAGATTCGTTGTGTCCAGGAGCTGGAGAGAGTGGAGGAGTGGGGGCAGGGGTGGGTGTGGCTGTCAAGGGGTAGCAGGAGGGAGGAAGATCTTTGTGGTGATGGAACAGTCCTGTACCTGCATTGCCGTGGTTGGTCCACACATCTACAGGTGATAAAAGGGCAACAAACTGCACCCATCCAGTCACATGTCACTTAAAAACAGGGATACGTTCAGAGAATAAGTTCAGAATCGCCTGTCAGGCGATTTTGTCATGAGATCATCATAGAATGTATTACACAAACGTCAACGGTAGAGCCTGCCACACACCTAGGCTGTATGGTACGGCCTATTGCCCCTAGGCTAGAAGCCTGTGCAGCTTGTTACTGTACTGAATACTGTGGACAATCCTGTGTGCTCTCGGTCACCCTGTCCAGCCCTGAACACAGTGGCATTTGTGTTTCCAAACATAGAAAAGGTAGTGTGTTATGCTACGATGTCACTAGGTGGTAGGAATATTTTTGCTCCATTATATAATCACACGGGACCACCATTGACTGTGAGGTCCGTTGTTGACTGAAACGACATTGTCGTGTGGTGCGTTACTATCCATTGTACCAATGTCCATTTCCTACTTTGAGATTCCACTACAATCACAACAAGGTGAAGAGTACACAGGACCTCTCTTGTGCTATCTTTACAACCTCCTGTGAATCTATAATTACTTCAAGCTAAACAGTACACACACACACACACACACACACACACACACACACACACACACACACAGAGTCACACAAAACCCTTGGGAGCATGGCAAGAGAAGGAATTGATACCATAGGAGGGCAAACAAGCTCACGGGAAGCGGTGAGGGCTTCCATTTATAGTGTCTCCACTCCTAAAATGTCGCTCATTGCCCACCTTCCTTCTGGCATCCCTGGCACAATCCAGGGATGTGCTCTTCCCCCGCTTGATAGTTTCTTCCCCTCCCACCTCTGTTGTGCTCTGAAGTAACGTTCACATCCACCTGTCCCTTCCTACACTTCCTTCCCCTCTCTATCTTGGGTCGCCAAACCTCCACCACCCCTCTGACCCCTCTCCAAGGCAACCAATCAGAGGAAGCCATCCTCCTGGCCAAGGATGGGCATGTGACCCAAATTAGACCAAGCGGAGTCCTTGTAGGGGGCTGCCATTTGACCTCTGCAGCTCCGGGCTCAGAGCAAGGCCTTCCACGCGCATCTCCAGGGCCACCACTCCAGGAGAGCCACTCACGATGTGCTCTACGTAACATTTGACTCAGAGGGAATCTAAGCCCGAGTCCCAGAAGAGGAAACTTCAGGAAGGAAGGCGTGCCATAGCCAGGACTTCTGTGGGTGCCGACCAGCCAGGAAGGAGGGGCCAGAGCCACGCAGGTGGATACTACCCAGGCTCACCTGCCTCCCAAGGAGCCTGGTACCCTCAGCTGGGCCAGCCCCCAGCCCCATGGCTACTGGTAGCCAAAGAGCCCTTGCTGTGCTTCAAACAGCCTGAGGGTGTTACAGCACCCCACTCACATGGAAACCTTTCTGGGGTCCCCTGTCCCTTGCCTGCTGTGCAGGACGGAGGAGCCACGGAGGAGGTCAGAGTCTCAGAGCACCAGTGCTTAGGGACACAGGGCATTCTTTCCACAGGGAGGAGGCCAAAGCTAAAGGGGCTGGAATAAGAATCTCCTGGGAGGCCAGACATGGGCATTCTCTGTTTTCTCCCCCTCCCCGTCTCCTCACTTCTGTACCTCCTTTCCCTCTCTCTCCTCCCTCTCTTCATCTGTCCCTCTCTCCCTCTTCCCCCCTTGCCTGCTTCTCCGTCTCCCCTCCAAGGCATGTCAGAGCTAAGCAGAGCCAGCAGAGCCGTGTCTCTCTCCTCATCTGATTACCCCCCACGCTGGCCCCCTAGCCTTGCTTTCCCCAGCTCTGTTCCTGGCTCCCAGCCCCGGCCACCCTGGGCAACCCGGCCCAGCAAAGACCAGGCTGTTTTGGAAAAGTGCAGGGAGGTGGCAGAATGTGCGGTCTGTGAGTTCCCTCCAAACTGGCGCCCCAACCCCTGGACAAACAGAGTCCATGTTTGCCTGTCCACAGCGGTCTGTGTTCTCCTTCCAGGCTGGGAGATCCCGAGGGTAGGCGACCGTGTTGGGGACGTCATTGACCCACTGGGCCCATGGAGGAGAGGCAAGGACAGCCCGGGTGATGACAGGGCCAGCCGCCTGCCCAGCTGGGCCTGCCTACCCCAAGCAGGGTGGTCAGGCCGAGGGCAGCCCAGGGACCATGCTTTCATTGCCTCGGCTGCCACGCGGGGCATTCCACCAGGAGGGATGGAATTTACTCTCTGGAAAATGACTGCCTTTCTTGGCGCGACTCCCTGCGGAAGCTGGGGCTTTTCACTGCTTCTCAGGATGCTGGGGGCCTCTGTCCAAGGGAGCCCCTTGGAGAGGGCATGTGCGGGTGGGGCAGGCCACCAGTACTACCTTCTGCTTTTTGTGGCTTTAGAAAAGTCCCCCTGCCCCTTTCCCCACCCGGGGAGAGTGGAGGATGGGGGCCGTATCACAGTGCGGAGGAGAGGTGAGGCAGAAAGGACGCCAGAGCAGGTGAGCTGGGGTAGGATTGCTGAGCGTCCTGCTCTGGTGACATTGCTCTGGTGCTGGGTCCTTCTTTTCTGGGTGGCGAGGCTCTGAGACCTTGGCAGAGTGAGGCCCTACACCTCAGGGTGTGCCTGGGCCAGGGTACTCTGAGCTGAGGTTGGGTCTGACTTGACTGTACGGAAAAGAAACGTTGCAGCCGCAAAAAGGCTCTTCTCAGGCCAGCTCAGGGGTGGGCCTTCCCCCTCAGGCTGTGGGGATGGGACCGGGGCAGGGCGGAAGCTGGGGCCAGCCTGGCCACGCTGTGGCCTTTCCTGGTTCCCAGTGTGCAGCTCCAGGGGCCAAGGCTCTGTCTCTCATTGCCCTCCCTCCCCAACCACAGCCCCTCAATCCCGGGAACCACCTGGGGTTTTCTCAGCACTGAAAGCTATGCCCATCACAGGTCCTCGCCTCAGGCCTCTGTGATAGGCCGTGGCTCTTTCCATGAAATGTGATCATCAGCGAAAGAGGACAGGGTTTCAGTCCTCAGATAGGCCTGGAGAATGCTGCAGCCCATGTTCACCCCACACTCTACTACCCCTGAGGCTACACATCCTGTGGCTCAAGGTTCTGACAAGGTCTGCAGGAGGGGAACCAGGATGACTGTGTTTAGCCCATTTCCCAAACTCATTTGATCATGGAATCTATGTGCTCCCACAACACCCATGAAACAGGCTTTGAGAAGTGCTGGCATGGGACGCGAGGCCAGACGTCAGAAGAACTGAATTCTGCGCCCTAATTTGTCACGTGACTGTGAACATCAGTGTCCTCGCTCAAGTTAATAAGACAGACTCAGCGCTCTCAGTCCCCCTGTCCAGCCCCGAAACACCTGGCACAGCCAGCCATGGCCACACTCGGAGCGTCCTCCCAGCTGCCCCTCCCCATATAGGCTGACTGATTCTCTTTCTCCTTCCCCAAGGAACCTCCTCCTCCCAGGACTCTGTCACAGATCTCTGTGCCTGCACGCAAGGAATGGCGAACTGGCCTCACGGGACGGTTTTAGGGAAGAACTTCCTAACTGACAAGGTGGATGGGGCGTTGCTGATGTGAACACAGGTGGCCAGGGAGGACCCTTTCAGTAAGGCTGAGAAGGCAGAGAGCAGAGAGGCAACGGAGACAAGGGCGAGTCCCCACGGTTTATTATAGAAGCCTATAAAAGAGCCACATTGAGTATTTCCAAAATCACAAAATGCACAACATTCATTTTTTTAATATGCAACATGGAATATTATATACAGATTAAAACCACGACAGCAAAAACACTCACACGGTACCAGTTTCATATCAAAACAAAACACACAAGTGCTTTTTCAATATTAAAACGACTGTGATAAAAACATATTAATATTTTGAACCATGTTTACAATAGAACAAAATTCATATTTTACTAAATAACAAATATTTAACAGCAAAAACTTTATACTAAATATCTATTTTGAATTATAACAAAAATAGCACTTATAATAGTTTATAAAGACAGACACAAAATTATAACATTTATGAAAAACATGTTTGTGTATAAAATAATATAGCCATCTGGGCAGGGTCACGGTGGTGCCCAGAACACAAACGCCAGCGCCCAACATCGAAAGTGCTTCAATCTGCAAGCCCGTGGCAGGAAGAGTTTTGTGGGGTTTTGTCTTTTTAAGGTCAAGTTACAATAGTTAGGGATGATAAGTAAGAAACATCACCCATCTAACGCTAGCTCTATGAAACACACACGCACACACAGACACGGGAATCTCACCAGAGAGCTGAAAGGAGGGACCAATTACAACACAGGGGTCCTGTCAGCCAGCCAGAGCTTTCTTCGGCTCTCTTCTCATTGCCTTTGATACCCAGCGGGGCAAATGATCCTTCTTTCCTCCCTCACAGGAACCCCCCTCAGCTTTTCCTTCTCTGCCCCTACCAGGCTGGCCACCCCCAGGCAAGGCCCCTGAGACCTCCCAGCCCCATGCCTCCTGCCCGTCACCTGGACCAGACCCAGTGGGTTTGTTGTCTGAAGTTCCACTTACTGCTCTCCTAGATACTCAGTCAAAAACAATTGGTTTAGGGCCAGCTGGATCAGTTTAAAGGCAAATGAACCTTCCAGACACTCGTTTTGTGTTGGGGGAATGGGTGGGTACAGGTTCGGGTGCACCATGTAGCTATGTTGCAAGCTTTGACAAGTCTTTACCCATTCCGGCCTGTTTTTCAGGATTGGGGATGATCAATTTTGCCAATAATGTCTGTTCCACACTGTTTTTTAGTAGTGGAAAAGTAGGAAATAAATGAAACATCTGAGACTCGGGGATTGGAGAGCAGTCTGTGTGGTATGGGCCCGTTCCTATAGTCCATCGTCAAGGTGGCGGTGAGTGGGGCCAGGCTCAGTCTGTGGGGCTGCCTACGGTATCTGGTTGGAGGGAGCCGCTGAGGTGCTCACAGCAGCAATCGGGGACTGGCATGTCCTTCATTCTTCTGTGTTTTCGATTTTCTTGTAAAGAAGATTCATTGCTTTTACAAAACCAAATTGGTTTTTGATGTTTCAAAAACCAATAGAGAAACACAAAGGCAAGGGAAATCTGAAAACAGACACAATTGCTTAGAGACTCACCAAAGGCCCCCACAGCATCCCCAGGAGGCACCCCAAATTGCCAACACTCAAAACGCCAGTGGTAGGAGCTACTCCTCTTTCGCCCAGTCATCCTGACTGGCCAGTTTTCAACCCAATCCCCCTGACAAACTGCACATAGCCGCCTCGTCAGCTCTAGCTGCAGCAGCCTTCCCGCAGCTGTCCGGAGACCACACAGGGCCCTGGAGTCAGCTCCGAGGCAGAACTGCCGCTGCACTCACCTCCCCCACGCTTTCGCCTCTTCCCCACCCCTGAGCTGGGCTAAGCAGACAGTGGCATAGAGGTGGAAGGGACTTCAAGGACACCTTTTACAGGGTGGAGGGCAAAGGGGGAGGGTTAAGGAAGGGAAGACGGAGGCTCTGGCTCCCCGTCAGAAGAACCCGTATCCTTCCCCAAACTGATGCACTGGAGTCAGGGGCACTGGGGTGAACAGGGGCCAAGCAGGAACTGGCGGCCGCCTCCAAATCTACCTGATCAGGGTTTTTGACAGGAGAGGGAGGGGGCAATGGGCCATGTCCCATCTCCACCAGGGACAAGGCAGAGGCACTGGACTTCATTCAGCCCAGGAGTGAGCCTCCAAGATTAAACCCAAATAATGCCTGGAGCCGGGGAAGGCTTTCAACCCTAGGCCCGGGGGCTGGGTTTGACCACAGACCCCTTCGTCTTCACTCACAGAAGTCTTGCCAAGACAGCTGGAACACAGGCTAGGGCGTGAAGGGGAGGAGATGTTCGCTCCAGACCCCAGCATCCCCAAGATTCTCTATCAGTGAATAAATATGGGGGTAAGTAGCACATGAGCCGTGGGCCTCAGGCCCATGTGTGTAACAGGGCCCGGTTCAGCAGGGGATGGGAAGGTGGGGGTGTCAGTGCACCTGCCCAGGGCCACCAGGGAGGATGCTGGGGAGACAGGGCCTGGGGCTCCTTTGCCCCAAGGTCGGAGGACAGAACAAGTAGCAGCAATAGGTAATTTCAAATGTTCAAACCGGTGAGGCAGGGTGGGAACGGGGCACAGGGAAGGGCAGTCTCCAGGTTGGAGGCAGCCCCCACCCTGCCAAGGTTGACTCCTGTTCTGCTACCCAGGATGCTGCTCCTGGGCAGATGCAGTGGGGGCGCAGCAGAGGGAGGCGCTGAAGAGTGCACCAAAGGGGGCACCGCTCTTCCCGTCCCCGGGCTCCAGCTAAAAGGGTCCAAAAGGAACGGAGGGAAGGGAGCATTTCAGAACATCACAAGAATACTGTAGCACGCGCTGACACCAAACACTGTCACGGGCATGCAGAGCCCCCACCACGCCCTTCCCAGGGGCTGAGCTGATGGGAAATGGGGAGTGGCTGGAGGGAACCGGGAGCCAGAAGTGGAGCACGGCCCTAGGAAGGATGGGGCCCACTGGCTTTGGGTACGGTTTGCCAGGGAGGGGGGGCAGGGAAGGGCAAGTATGGGGGCCACTTGCCCTCCCCATTCCGGCCCCCTCCCACACACAGGTTTCTACCTCCCACCACCACCACCCCGCTGCCTGGGCTGGGCTGAGGCAGGTGGGCCTTGGGTTAGACTGTGGCGCTCAGCATGGCCTCTGTCTCCGGCAGGATCTTGTTCTGGTTGGAGTCCAGGCCAAAGAACTTGACGCTGAGGCCGTCCACGGGGTGCAGGACAGGGACCAAGGTGATGCGGGGGAAGGTCCGCGAGGCCAGCTCAAAGCGGCTGGTGCTGGCCAGCTCCACCGCCAGCACCTTCAGGAACAGCTTGGCCAGGTGCTTGCCCAGGCAGGTCCGGACACCGCCACCGAATGGGAGGTAATGGAAGCGGCCGTCCTTGTCCTCGCTCCGCGCCTGGCTGAAGCGATCGGGGTCGAACACATTCACGTCTTTGAACACAGGCGCTGTGTCGTGGGTGTCCCGGATGCTGTACATGACACTCCAGCCTTTGGGGATCTGGAAACCCTGGAGCAAGATGGGGGCCCAGGAGCGGGTGGTAAGAACCGGAGTAACACACGGAGGGCCTAGGACTGCCCCTGCCTGCTCAGCCCCAGATGTTCAAGACCTGTCTCTTCCTAGAGACACCCCACTGTGGCCCCCCAGGCCTGGCCAGCCAGCCCCACTCAGTATGTTAGTCCAAGCCCTTATCTGTAGATGTGCACATGTGACTTCACATATAACACCCGACTTGGCTTCACCTGATGCATTTGGGGCGCACTTCTCCCATGAGACTGAAAGTAAGCACTGTCTCCCCATCAGGCCTGATGTCCCTGAAATGGAGGCTGGTCTCCCGCCTTGCCCCTATCCCGATGCCCCCGCTCCCCCATCACCCCCAGCTCCACAGGCCCAGCCTCTCTCACATCGAGCTCGAAGGTCTGCAGCACAGTGCGGTAGCCCCCGGAAATGGGCGTGAACAGGCGCATGACTTCCTTGATGACGCAGTCCAGGTAGCGCAGCCCGCTGAGCGTGTCCAGGCGCAGTGCGCCCTCGCAGGGGCAGCCACTGCTGTGCAGCATGCCATGAGCCCGCAGCTCCTCCCGCAGCTTCTCCAGCACGGTGGGGTGCTTCAGCAGCTGCATGATGAGTGAGGTGCTGGCGCTGGCCGTGGTGGCATAGGCTGCAAAGATCAGCTCCAGGGTCCCGTCCTGCAGGGCACAGAGGACAGGCGTTGTTGGAGGTATGGGTTCAGCCAGGCAGGGGCTACCCCATTCGGCCAGTGGCCCGTGTGCCCAGGTCATCTGTGCTGGGCCCTGCCTGGTTCCTGCAGTGAATTCTGCTTCCTCTGAGTCTCATGTTGCCAGAGCATTAGTGTCACGATGGACACGGGGGTCACAGCCAGTTCCTGGCTGGGCAGAAGACACAACTGCTGCGACCCAGGGCAGAAGCACTGGCGCCAGTCCCTTGGAGTGGGGCCACTCCTCACTCACTGCTGGGTTCCTGGGCCAGCCCCACAGGCCTGATATGCAATGGGCTCACAGGAGAAAAAGAACAAATCCCAAGGAGCAAGGCCCTGCGCAGCAGGTGTGCATGTGCGTGTGTGGGGGATGCAGCGCCAGCCCCTTCCTCCATTGCAGGAGGAGGACATTCGGTGGGTAGTCAGGGGAGCCAATGGGGTCTGAGAGGCCGCCTGGGGCCACAGCCTGGGGCCACAGCCTGGGGCCACTCCCCTGGAGACCTGGGATGAGGCTGAGGGGAGGTGACCTCCTGAGGACCTAAAGACCCTGCCAGGGCTCTCTGGGGAGCAGGACACCAGGGCCATGGGTTCCCCATAGAAAGGCCCCAGCAGACCATCTCATAGCAAGCCCTGCATTTTACAAATGTGAACTATGGGCCCAGAGAGGGGAATGAAGAGACCTGGGTCCATTACTGGCCATGGTAACACCCATAAATCACAACGCTTGTTATAGTGGAAAAGCCACTCTGGCTCTTCCTAGCTCCCCAGGAAAGAAGTTGGAGCTAGAATACGGGGAGGCAAAGATAGTGGGCAGGGGAGGCTGCAGTGAGCGTCTGTGGGCACCCGGCAGCAGAGTGGGCCTGCAGAGCCCAGGTGGGGATGGGCGAGTGAGCCCTCCTCCGGTGAAACATCTGTCCAAAGCAGGGCAAGCAGGCCCTGCGCGGAGCACAGCCGGGATCACCAGGGGCCAGGGGGGTGGGAGGGCATGCAAAGTGCCAGCAACCTGAAAAGCCTGGGGGTGGGGGAGGAGACCTCACATCCAAATCTCCCCTGCTCTTCCCCAAGGGCTGAGGCTGACAACAAGCAAGTGGTTTCCCCTTGTGGGCCTGCATTTCCCTAGATGGTCTCCCAGGGATATTGGGACTAGGAAATGAACCGAGATCATTCCCAGGCCTGAGCTCCCTGTAGGCCATGGGGAGAGAAGGGAGGGCACCCCATGGCATCCTGCAGAGCAGGGGCGGGGACACAGACTTCGCTTCTGGTTTCGCGGTCTCCAGCCACTGCTCAGAAAGCATGTGTGGGGCCAGACTACAGGGGCTAGAAAGAGCAAGGCACATTTCCACCCAAGGAAAGCTCAGAATGGAGCCTGGGTGCTGGTGCTGCCAGCGAGGGGCACACGTCCCACCCCACCTTCAGCTCCTGCATGGTCATCTCCTTCCCGTGCTCCTTGCTGCTCTCAATGAGGAGGTCCAGGGCGTCCGAGTAGTCCTTGCCCTGCGTGCACTGCAGCTTCTCCCGGATGGCCTTCTCCAGCCCCTTCTGCAGGGTCTGCCGAGCCTGAATGCCCTGCGGCGGGAAGGGCTGTCACTCATATAGAAGGGCAGGCTCCCATCCGAGCCTTGGGACCACCAGGGATGACTCCAGCCTCCTCCTACCCCACGCTGACACCTCTCCCCTTTGTCCATGTGCCCTGTGCCTAGGTGCCCACTCCGGGGTCAGGTCAGCCACCCATCCCCAGAGAGGGGGCTCATGGATGCTCCTGCTCCTCTCCTCCCAGGCCCTGGGTGCTCACCCGCCGATAGCCACTGAAGGGCAGGTCAACAGGCAGGGAGAAGACATTCTCCACAAACTGCTGGTAGACCTCAAATAGGTGCCCAAGGTCCTCCTCGGGGATGCTGAAGCCCAGCAGCACCCGGATGGCCATGCGGAAGGTCAGTTTCTGCGCCTCCTGGTACACGTTGATGGCCTCGGGGTGGCTGCTCCAGGCACGCAGTGTGTCCTGGATCACCAGCTGGATCTTGGGCAGGTAACTCTCCAGGGCCTCATGGCTGAAGATCTTGGAGAAGACCTGGAAGGCAGAGAGGCAGGTGGGTGAGCAGATTGGCACAGCCCGCCCCGACCAGCCCCTCACTCTGCCTGAAGAATGAATGTGACCAAAGAGAACTTCAGCTTCCACACAATAACAGCTTTGGGAGCTGGGCAGGCCAGCTGCCAGCAAGTCTTTGAGGGATGTGGCTTGCATGGGGCACAAGTGGCAGCTGAGCGGGGAACCACCCTTCCATTGCAGAAGCCCATTTTGGAATCCCGGGACACAGGATGGAAGTGCCTGGGAGAAGTGGAGCATAGTCGTTGGATTGTACAGGAAAGTAGGGGAAGGCCATCGGGCGATAGCTACTCCACGGGGGACAGCAAGAGAGCCTGAGACTAGACCTCAAGCAGGACTTCCTGGGAACCAAAATTGTCATCACTTGCTGGAAAACACCTACTGCGTGCAGATTCTAGTAAGTTTATTAACAGCTGTGCCATGAAAAGGTCTTCAGTGTGGTCAGGTCCAAAAGCAGCGGGGGAATGGGGGCAATGGCTTTCCACCCCCAAAGATCACAAAGACAACCAGAAGCCCTGTGACTTCCCTGCATCTTCCAGGGCCACTGTAAGGAGGCAGTGAGTCCTGTTCCCACTTCCCTGTCTTCCGTCCTCCCGGCTGCCTGCGCAGCCCCCCTTGCTGCCCTCCTCACCCAGGACTCCCCCGCACATGTTTTCATGTGTGGAGGAGACGGGAGCACGTTAGTTTATTTACCGATAGCCTGTGGGTCTCGCTCATAAGCAGCAACCTCCATCCCACCAGAGTTCAGATGAGAAGGGGGAGCACCCCCACTACTAGCACCAAGCAAAGGCTGGGAGGGGAGGGACAGCGCGGAAGAGGGAGCCCCCCTACCCCATGCAAACCACACACACGCGCCGCCCTCCCCAACTGCCCCCCAAACACAACCACCGCACAAACTGTAAATGTGAGAATTTCCCCTGCAGTCAGCTCGGGGAGGAAAGGTAACATTTTCCTGGCCTGGGCCCTGCATGGCTAATGGGAGGGCTGGTTTGCAGAAATAACAGTGCTGGCCCTTCAGTGGCCCAGCCAGGCGTTCACAATAGCACTTTCATTCCGAAATTCCCGGTGGAGGGAGGGAGGGAGGGCAGGAGGCCGGCAAGGGGCAGAGAGGCCTGCACTGTTTGGGGCCGCTCCTGCTACAGAGAGACAGCAGAGAGGTAGAAGGATGATAGGAGGTCGCCTAGATCAGCCCAAGTCCAGATGGGTCATTCATACCTTGCCCAGTTTTGGGGGTCCGAGGGAATTTCCAGGGGACTCTAACTGCTGCTTCCCTTCAGAGAGTGATGGATAAAGGCAATGCTTGTTTGCTTCAACCCCCAACCCTCATGTCCTTAGGATTCCAGGTTCAGCCCTTGGGCAAGTGAAGGGTCTTGGGGGAATGAGAAGGGGCACTTCTTCTAAAGCCCAGCACTGGCCAGTGAAGGGCCCCTTACAGACAGCAGAGAGCCACAGGGTGGGCAGACAGCAGCACACAGGAGGGGAAAGTGCATCAGGAAAAAAGACAGGGACAGGAAAATCACTCTGCGGCTACCAGGCCTCCATGGCAGGACAGGGAGGCCAGAGGTGGGACGGGGAGGGCCAAAGAGGTCATACTTGGCCCAGAGCCAGCCAGCCCAGGACAGACTAGGTGTTCTGTCATGGAGGGTGCAGGGTAGGGGCTGGCCAGGGCCCCCAGCACATGGGAGACCTGGTCCTCCTGCCTCTCACCCCGTGCCCTGGAGGCCACGTCCACCAGGCCCAGTCAAAGTAGAAACTGGCGGGCTCTAAGATGCGGTGGGGTGACAGGAAAGGGGCTGAGTTGTAACTGTGCATCATCCAGCAACTTCCAGTGTGATCATGGCCAAGTGGCTACCCGCTCCCCCAAGCCTCAGTTTCCTCATCTGTAAACAGTGAGGTGGAGCCAGGAGGCCTCCCTTCAATCCACTGAGCACCTGAACAGCAGCCCCCACCTGCCCCTAAGTAGATGCTATCCCTTCCAAGTGGCCCCGAACTTGTCAATGCTCGAATCCCCTGGGCAGTGCCTTCCAGCCCCCACGCACACACCCCATGTGGGCTACAGTGGCCTAGGAGGGGCCATCCCAGGGTTTAAAAAGGGGGAGCACAGAGGGCCCACACCTCACCCACAGACAAGCCCTGCCTTGTCCCGTGGGTTCCGTTTCCTGCGCCCTCTAGCGATGGCCGGTTGAACTGCTCCTTCGCAGGCCTTGGGGGCCCTGGAGGGCAGGCAGGGATAGTCTAGGAAGAGAGAAGGGCCCAGGGACTGACCGAAGGACTCCAAGGGCAGGGGTCCACACCTGACCCCTGGAGGGAAGGGGTCCATGGGCAAGGCCAGGAGCTAGAATGAGCCGGAAAAACCACTGCCACCCGGCACCTGCAGGCCCCTGGGGCTGGGGCTTCTATAAGGAAAGTGAAGGCAGGACCAGGACACTGTCTCAGCCAGTGTCTGACTAGCTGAGTGACAGCCAGCAGGCCGCTGCCCCTCCTGGAGCTGTTTCCCCGCTGGGTTCATGAGAGGCCTGACTGGCCGTTCTGAAGGCCTTTCCGCCAGGCTGTCCATGACGCTCCTCAGAGCTCACCGTGAGGTGGAGAAATCCCCCAAATGAGAATCCCAGCAAAGGTGGGTGGAGGGCACACTGGCCCCGAGGGGCTGGGCTCAGAGGTCACCAGGTCCATGCCCCTGCCTCTGGCCCAGCTGCTCCACAGGCATAGGGGCCTCCCAGGCCCTAGGAAGCCTCCAGGGCCTCATCCCTGGGTTTGTGCCCAGGTGTAACAACGCAGGCACTTCCCAAAGCCAGGGCAGCTCTGAAACCACCACCCGCCACAAAGGACGGGTGGAGGCAGAGGCGCAGGCTAGGGCAGAGGGCGGTCAGGGCTGCGTCAGGGCGCGCTGGGTCTGAAGCCACCGCCTGCTGGGTCAGGACTCCGGCATACTGGGAAGGTGCCGGGGAGCGGCTCCCTGTGAAGAAAGGAAGGGTTCTCGGCCCGGAGCTACTTCCCTGACCACAGGCATAGCAGGAGCCACGGCTGCTTTGTTTCCTTCTGGGGCTTCCCTCGGAATTCCCAAAAGTCAGCCAAGAATGCCGGACAAAGGTCACTGGGAGCCAGCCCAGGCCCAGGCCAAGCCCTGCAGAGGGAGTGGCAGGTATGGACTCCCACCAGGGTTGGTGCCCGGGGAGAGCAAGGGTACTGTCACAGGAGACCAGGAGCGCCCATCCAGGTTTACCTGCTGCAGCCTCAGAGGCTTGGGCAGTTGCCTTGAGGGATGGCTTTGGGCAGCTCCCCTGCCAAGCCCCCAAAGACACAATAGGCTCAGGAGTCCACCCCTTGGTTCTCTCCCTCCCTCCGGAGTGGGCGCTGATCCCACAAGGGTCTAGGGGCACCAGCAGGGGCTCGTGAAGGCTCAGATTCCCTATCATTGTTTCTACAAATGCATTCTCCCCAAGCAGGCCTCCTCACTCCTCCTGCCTCTCACCCTGTGCCCTGGGAGGGGAGTCGCTTTGTGAACCCCCATGGCCCTACGGGCCGCGCTTGCTCAGCCAGATAGCCTCCCCCTTCTCTGCTGGCAGGTGTGGACAGATGGACAAATGGATGGGCAGCAGGAGCGAGTAGAGCCGGAGCGGGGACCCACTGCCCAGGCCAGTGACTCAGACTGGGAGGAATGGAAGCGGCTGCCCAGGAGGGGTGGGGGCCTGGGCAGGCCACCAGGCCAAGCCACCGGAGCCTCGGCCTGCGGAGTGGAAAGAATAACAGAGGGCAGGCAGGCGCTGAGGCAGCCGTCCGCACAGGGGTGACGCCAAGGTGTGTACTTTATATTCAAACAAGGGGGGTAAGAGAGGACGTCATCTTCCCAGCTGCCTGGCTGCCTCAGCTTCACCCTGGCCCAGTGGAAATGCCAGGCAGCTTCACCCAGAACTGGAAATGTCCAATCCGGGTCTGTGGGGCTGGGCACACTCAGCCCCTCTGGTTGTGGGGAGGCTGGCCCAGACCCCCAACAGGCTCCAGCGGTTGGAGCAGAGCGCCTGCCCCTGATTTGACTCCAGCTGTGATCATCTCACCTGGAGACGTGCTCCCCACTGCCCTAACTCTTCCACACATACCTACAGCACAAGGGGGGCAAGGTGGGGAGGGGCGGGCAGCACTTGGCAGACACCTGCCAAGCCACAGAATCTGTGATTTGCCCAGCCGCTCTTACCTCTCCCGCTTCCAGCCGCCACGAACCCCGCCTTAGAAAGCCGTGGATGGGGAGGGGCCTCCCGAGGTCACAGTCCAGAACGTGGCTGGCCACACCCACCAGAGGCCCTGAACTCCCTGCCTCCCACCACTCCAGACTCCATAGAGCTGCCCTCTGCCAGCCCTGGTGGGCTCTGAATTTATCCAAGGGTCCTGAAGGGGACTGTCCTCTACAGTGAAGTCCACTCTCAGGGTGAGGCCAGCTGTCCCCCCACTTTGGTGTGATCCTGGCATGTCTCAGGGCCCCGCAGTTGCTTCCTTTTAGGCTTAGGGAACCCAGGACAGATACAGCAGCCAGCCTGGGGGGCCCAGGGCCAGGGCAGACCCCACCAAACCTTCCCACTCCCCGCCAAGGCCACCTTCATCTTCCAAGGCTGGGAGAGTGAGCAAACACATCAGTACCACAGCCTTGGACCCCTCCCTGCCTTGGGAGAAGGACACAGAAAGAAGGGACAGAGGGAAGGGCTGGCCCCCGCATCCAGGCCGCCCACCCACCTGCTGCCTGGCACAAGGGCATGCAGAGGGAGGTTCCCACTCCCAGGCATCCTGGCAGCTGACTGTGGGCTCCCTCCCCCACTGACCTTCAGATAGATCCGCTGCTGCTACCCGCCCCCTCAGCAGCCCCTGTGCCCACCCACTGGTGCTACAGTAACTTTTGGGTGAAGGACTTGTGTTGGCAGAACAAAGGCATTGTGCCTATGCCAAGGGGCTGGGGCAGAGCTCCCAGCAGCAGAGCTGCCTGGCTGTGCCACTGGCCTTCCATCCAATACAGGTTGGACCTTCTGCCCCGAGCTGAGCCTGGTGGACATGACTGTGTGGCCAGAGGTTGTGCCTTGGTCCAAAGGCGAGCCAGGTGTGGGCTAGCCTTCCCTGGGACCCCATAACCATGGGTCCTCCTGGCACCATCTTCCTGCTGAGGCACCTCCTGGCCTCTCCATCCCAACACAGACCCCAGGAGCACAAGATTTCCAAGATAGGGCCAAAGTCAGGGATGGTGGATGGACAGGCAGGGTTTCTTGACTTCTACCTTCAAAGCCTAGTCCCCCACCTTGGCTTCAGGCCCAGAAGGCCCTGTAGGCAGGGATCTGGGTAGAAGGGGCAAGACTATCACTCCTGAGGTCTCCCCAGTTCAGAGGCTCCAAGGCTAAGTCCCTCCCCTGAAATACTCTCCAAGTTCCCTGAGGGTATCTCCAGGCCACTGTCTGGGGTGTCCTGAAGCTGCTGGCCTCTTGGTGCATAGAGGTCCAGTCCTATCTCCAAAGGAGAAGAGGAGAGGCCCAATCCTTGTGGGTAGGACTGGGCATAGGAAGCTTCTAGAATGATTTCCTAGCTCCTTCTCCATGTTTTGGACAACTGTCTCACCCCCACCTTCCTCACCAGACTCCATCTGCCCTTCTACAGCAATACTCCAGCCTCTCTACACACAAAGAGGGATGGGGTCCCTCCCCCATCCATCAGATACACCCCCAGGCCCTGGGCAGGGGAAGGGTAACCCAGGAGGAGGGAGTGAGTCTGAGGCCCTGGCTGCAAGGACACAGGCCTGGCTTCCAGAGATGATTCTGTTAGACTGGGCAAGACTTTCTGGACTTTTTCCCTGGCAACCCCACCCCTGCTGGCCCAAGACCACCAGGGCAGCCAGGGCAAACACCTGGAGCGCAGTGATGGCAGTGAGAAGCCCCCTCCAACACATCTGGTCAGACCTCCCAGAGGCAGGGTGGGCCACCAGCCCCAATGGAAACAGTGACGCTCCAGTTCCCCACCAGCCGGGCCCCAGCACACCTGGGCCCCACTTCCCGCTCCTACCTCCTAACCAGGCCAGTCCTGGCCCAGCAGCCCACACTGCAGCCAGGCACCTAACTGCAGCATGGACCAGATAAAGAGGTGCGCGTGGCACCCAGCAGCCCCCACCTTGGCCACACTCAGTCCACCAGGCCTTGGGTTCAGCAGATGAGCAGTTCTCTCCAGGACCAACATGGATATTTAGAAACAGTGGCCCTGAGTGTCCTCCTAGCTTCCAGCTAGATTCTACCTACCCAGCCCCAGGACTTCCGTGGAGTTCAGTAAACTTAAATCATCACTTAGGGAGATTTGGGGGGAAGAATTCTTTCATCTGGCTGACTACCCATTTCTCATTCGACCCTCCCTGCCAACATGCCTCACATGGCAAGCATAAAACTGCTACACACAAAGAGGGGGCCCTGCATTTGGCTCTCAGGCCTCTGGCAGGATCAACCAGCTTCTGGTGACTCCCCACCCACCCCCAGGGAGCTAAAGGACTGGCTGTTCTGAATAGGGAGCCATCACACCTCAGCCAAGGCTCTCAGTTTCTGCCCTGACCCCAGTCCCAGCCCTCCCCCTCCCTTCCCCCATATTCCTGGTCATCTGCGCCCTCCCTTCCTTCTCCCTCCCCTCTAAATGGACAATGTAGGCCAAAAAACCTTGGGGCTTTCCAGGCAAGCCCTTCCCAGCCAACACCTGGAGGCCCCAGTCCAAGTCAGGCCCAGGGTGGGTGGAACCCCAAGACAACACCCTCACCCCAAAGCCCTCTGCACCCCACACTCTGGTCCCGGCCACACCTCCTTCCTCACTGTCCACCCCAGCTTCCAGCGGCCCCAGGCAGGCCGGACAGAGGACTCTTCTCCCGGGCCCAGAGACTATTCCCGTGGACGCTGCAGTCCGGTGTTGCAGGCTCCCCCCCGAAATTTTCTTTTGTCTCCTGACCTGGTTCAAGTCTCGTTCTATGGCTCTGCGCTTCAGTGGCCCCTTCCGTGAAAAGCGGACAATAATACCCCTCTGACCAAAGCCTCTGTAAAGCAGAGCTCAGGAAGCAGCCATCTCGTTTGGAGCTGAGTCTCCGCTCTCCTCGCTCTTTGGAATGGGCCTGTGGTGGAGTCGCAAAGGCTGAGGGAAAAATAACTGCCCAACACCTTTGAAAAACCGAGGCTTCATTGCGAAGCCTCCAGCCCCTCCCAGCCACTCCCCAGAACCCCTCTCCCGCTGCCCCCAGGCTGTGGTAACTGCTTCCAGCTAGGAGTGGGGCAGATTGAAGAGAGGACTTTGGGAGCCCGTTTCCAGTTCCTGAAATACATGCTGTATAAGGGAACGGGGTGGGGGCAGTGATGCAGCCCAGCCTTCTCGGTTTGACCGCTCCTTCTTTTGTCTGCAGTTAAGAATTACCCTTCACAGGCTGTTCAGAGAACGTCAAGTGCTATAGGATGCGTCTGCAAGTAGAGCACTCCCCATCTTCACCAAGACCACAGCATATGCGGCCCCTGACGGAGGGAGTCCGCCTCCCCACCTCCCCGGTCTGCCACCGCTCCCGGACGGGAAGCTGCCTCTCCCTTTCCTTAGGTTTCAAACCTGGGTGAGTCCTCTCACCCAATGGAAAAAAATGGAGTCGGGGAGGTCGCGCGGCCCCCCTCCTGGCGGCTTCGGGCCCGCCCGCCGGCTCGGCTTTCGGGTTACTGCAGTTCAAACAGCACGTGCTGCCCGCGCTGGTAGCCGAGCGCAGCCGGGAGGGGCGGAGGCCTGCCCCGTGAGCGCCTCCTCCGCGCCTCCTCCAGTCGCTCGGGAAATCCAAGGGATAAACACCCACTTTCCCTTCCTCTTTCGGGGGGGTGGGTGCGCTTTGATCCCCGCTCGTGCCTCGCCTGCTCTCCCCCCGCCCGCCCTGCCCCCACGGCCCAGGCCCGTGCGCTCCGCGGCCCAAGGCTCACCGCACCTTTCTCTGACCAGGCCCAGCCACGGCAGCCCACAAGCTGTCCCCAACCTCCACGCGCAGCCGCCTGCCCGCGCCTCCCTTCAAGCAGCCTGTAGTGGGAAGGGCAGCTTTGATTTTAGAATGATCGCTCTCCAGTCCTCGGAATTCCCTGGGAAATGTGGCGAAAAGGCGAACGCCGGCCAACTGTCCCGCCCCCTTCCTTTTCCAGCTCTGTGGAGCAAGGCAAGGACAGGCTTTGGACACCCCAGATCCCGCACGCTCAAGCTCTTCCAAGTCACCGTTGGTGGTGCCCACGGCAGTCGGCCAGCATGATAAGGGACCAAGAGGAGGGAGGCCGGAGCAGGCCCTGGATCCGGACTTGAGGCCTTGTCGGCGGGGAACTGCGGGGTCTTCAAGCATGGTGTGCAAAGAGGGGCACAGATTCGGTAGGGGAACATTCCCCGGGCTCCAGGAACTCCTTGACCCGAGGTGAGGGGAGGGAGTGCACGGAAGAAAGAGGACAGAGTTCTTACCTTGCGCTTGTTGCGGTGGATGTCGCCAATGGAATTGGACACCGTGTTGGGGCCCAGCAACATGCGCGTGCTGCGAGGCCACTCGGTGCTCACGAGGTGGTGCTCGCCCATGAGGATCTTACGCACGTTCTCCGCGCCGGTCACGCGTATCAGCGGCCGCCCCAACAAGTGCGTCTTGAACACGTTGCCATACTTCTCCCTCCGCGACGACTGGAAGCCAGAACCCTGCGGGAGCCACACCGGGGTCTTTCTCAGGGTGCACTTCTGCAGAGGGCCCGCGAGGGAGGGGTGGCGGACCCCAACGCGGGGCACAGTCACCTGCCCCCTCTCCCCACCAAACACACACACAGACAAGCACGCAGGTTTTATTTTTCAGAGCGTGCACAAGAACTGGGAAGTAGGGCCTAGAGGATAATAAATAATGCAAGGAGGCGGAGGCCCAGGGGCACCCCCAGGAGGCTGTTTTTTAGTAATGACTTTCGAGAGGAAAGAGGTATCCCGGACAGCTGGACCCGAAGCGGGAGTCTCCGCCTCCAACCCCCCTCCCCCGCGCTCGGGAGCCTCTCGGAATAAATATTTCCAGGCTCCGGGCCACGGGCTGGCGAGACCCCGCGGGGTGGCCGCAGGCCAAAGATTATTTATAGCGGTAAGCGGTTGGTGCCCGAAGGCAGCAACTACAGATGGGGGTTGGAGTTTCCTCCGCTCTCCGGTGTGGCCCGCGCAGGGACCCGGCGGCCCTCGGAGGACTCTGCAGGGTGGGGTCACGGGCCGAGAGCCGCGATTTTCCTAATGCATTTTGCCCTGGAAATAACGGAGACCGACTTTGGTTGCCGCCCTGGAGTTTGGAACCCGAGCGCGGGGCGGGGCGGGACCGGGCAGGGCGACCCGCGCAGGTAACCAGATCCCCGGCTGTGGCGGCGCGAGCTGAGGATGACGGGGCCGGGGCCCTGCCGGGCTCTCGAAGCGGCTGGCGGAGCCGGCCCGGCGCGGGTACCGGAAACCGTGGAGACCTCAGAGGGGCGGGGGCAGGGGCGTCCTGCTCACCTTTGACGTCGGCACTGGTTACCCCACCCCACGTTAACCCTTCTCCTGCCGGGGCAGCACCGGGCGAAAAGGGGAGGGGCGCCACCTGTCTAGCCGCCCCGCCTGCCAGTCCACCGGCGTACCGACTTGGGCTCCAGATCTACCTGGTCCTGCAACCCCGAGGGGACAACTCGGTCTCCCTATCCCGGGTTGGTCCCCTTCCTCACTTTTCTTTTTTCCAAGGAAAACTATTCTCCAGCTAAATGTGCACACACCCCAGTACAGCCGAAAAGTGACTCTGCAGAACCCGGAGCCCTAATCACTTTTCCACATGCGCCTCCGGCCCCGGCGCGCG
Source organism: Rhinopithecus roxellana (assembly GCF_007565055.1). Classification (NCBI taxonomy): domain Eukaryota; kingdom Metazoa; phylum Chordata; class Mammalia; order Primates; family Cercopithecidae; genus Rhinopithecus; species Rhinopithecus roxellana. The sequence continues at coordinate 25,458,495 of NC_044565.1, forward strand.
ACGGGGAACGAGCCGGGAGCGCCGGCGCAGCCAGGAGGGGGGCTGGGCCGCGAGAACGCTGTCCCCCTCCCAGGCTGGAGGACGGGGAGAGTTCCCCCCGCCGTGCAGCCCTTCTAGACGGCGTCTACCCCTTTAAGAAAAATCTAGGCGGAGGTGGGGTGCGACAGAGCGGGTGGTGAGGCGAGGGGTTCCCTCCCTCCGTCTGCTGTACCCGTCTCCCTCGCTCCGTCTCACTCTCCGTCTTTCCTCTCCTTCTTTTCCTCTGTTTTTCTTTTCTTTCAACACAAAAGTTGGGTTGTGAATTTTCCGTGGTCGCCGCCGCCTCGCCCCCAACCCCTGCCTCTGATCTGCCTAACTATAATTAAAGTGCGTTTTTTGTGGCATTAATAAAGAGTTATTTGTCTGCCGTTTCCACGGTCTTCACAAAGAGGACTTTCATAGGGGCGGCCGCTCGGGCCGCGAGTCCAATTTATACAAAAATGTTGTATTTTTAGCCCTGAGCTCTGTTTAGATGGCGCTCGGTGGAAACGGAGAGCCCTTGGAGGTCCCCCCGTAAAATCTGATAAATGACTCCGAAAAAATAACGCTGGGATTCAGAGGGCTCTCATTAACCCCTTAGGCGCTCTGTACCCGTAACCCCTATTTCCCTCCCCCACGCCAGATCTAGGGCCCCGGATTGGAGGGATGGGGAGGCGTAGGTTTCCTCCTCCCTAACTTCTGTGCAGGTTGAACGCTGACCCCCAGGGGCTCTTGTGGGATTCGGAGAAAAGGTTATGGGAACCTGAGGGGGGCAGAGAGAGGTAAGGAAACGAAGTGGGGGTGGGTGGTGACAGACGGTGGATTCAGCAGACTGGCTCCAAAAGGCGGGAGCCGTTGCCCAAGTTATTTTATTTCCTAAATTCGCGGCCCAGAGCCTAGAGCACCGCTGCAGTTGACCCTTTAAGTGTGGTGGCGAGGGGAAAGGCTCTGGGGATTTCTTTGCGGGGGTGGGGGGGGATACTTCCATTGGTTGAAGGGACCCCTACCTCATTGCACTAACAACCGCAAAAAGAGATGGGCCAAATCCGGGACGTGGAAAGACCACAGGGCAGAGGAACTTCGAGCCCCCTCCCCGCCCCCGCTCCGCTGTCACTCGGCCAGGGGCAGGGTGAGTGCGCGTGTGCGCGAGCGCGCGAGCGCGCGGATTGCACGCGTCTGTTAATTTCAAGCCAAGCTTTCGCACCTCTAAACCCACAGGTCCCAGCGCTCACCTTTCGCTTCACCTCTCTGGTGCGGGGATTGTCAGTTTCAGGACATCCCTGCTTCCGCTAACAGAACAAACGCGAGTATGCACAAATACACCTCCCGCAGTTACTGCAGAGGCTCTCCCCTACCCCAAGAAGAAAACTGGTGTGTATCACATTGCAAAAGCGATTGTCTACCACTTGATGAGGTTAACTCTAGGTTAATCTCCCCATTACCTACCTGGGTCTGGTCCCTGACGCGCCCCACCCCCATTATCACCAGCAGAGTGGGGTTGTGCGGCATCCAACAAGCACCCACGCACTCTCTCTGTGGATCCCACACTCACCTCTCCCAAGTTTCCCTCTCCTGCCAAACTGTCCCCACCCAATAAGTAAATAGACCCTTTTCCCCGAAAGCCTAGAGCCCTGGCTTCTCAGGCTTCTCATTTTTCTTTGGGTTACCTTCTTCCTCTTCCACCACAAAACAGACACACCAGCGCGGACCGCGGACCAGGGCAACTGTACCTGGCGCTGCCGACGGCGCCGCCGGAACACAATTTTAAATCGGCAGTTCAAGCTGCCACCAGCCCCCTCCTCTTCCGACTCAATTTTCGGCTCCCAGCGACACAGCCAACCCCAGAGAGCCGAGGGCGACTGGGGCTTCGAGCACCGAGGGGCGGCGAAAGCGGCTCAGGACCTGAAGCTCCCTCAGGATCGCGCCGCGCTGGGAGCCCCCAGGGCGCTCCACGCCCCTATGCCAGGCCAGCCGCGACCCAGGCAAGTCCATCTTGGGAGCCCCTTCAGGTCCAGGAACCCCTCTTACCAGCCCTCTGAACCTGCTCAGCGAGCGCCAGTGGTCCTGGAACCGCGCTGCCGGCGGGCTGGGAAAGCCTGGGCTGCTGCGGCAGAGAGGAGGGAAGGGGCGGGGCGGGGACCAGTGCCTTCAGGCTCCCGGCGCCCCCTGGCCGGCCCGCCGCTCCGTCCGCCCAACGCTCGCAGCTAGCGGACCCCGGAGAGCAGCGGAGCGAGCGCGCCCTTACCTGCAGCAGCCAGTGGCCGGTCTCTCCGATGAGCGGGAAGCCCATGGATCCCTTGGGGATGGGCAGCTTGCAGCTCTTGTCGCGAGTGGCGGCCCAGCGCAGCTGCCACAGCTGCTGCGACACGGCCAGCAGCAGCGTCACGGACACCAGGCACGCGGCGAGGGTGGCCAGCGCCGACACCAGCTCCAAGCCCTCAAAGAGCATGTTGGCGGCCGCTCGGGGGATTGGCTGTGCTGGCCGCGGCGGGGGAGGGGAGGGCCAGACGGGAGGGGACCGGAGCGGCGGGGGAGGGGAGGCTGCGGCCGGGGGTCCTGGCACCTCCAGCCGAAACAGAGAATGAGGAGGAAGGGGCCGAGGGAAGGGGAATGGAGGCTGCGAGGGGAGCGGAGAGAGGGAGGAAAAAAAATTGCCTAAAAGAAGAGAGGAGACACGAGGCGACTGGGGTGTAACTTTGTTTGTTTGTTTGTTTGTTTGTTCCTTTATAGCGGGCTTAGGGGCTGCTCAAGGGGTGGTGAGATGAAGCCGTGAGTCAAGCTGGTGGGTTTGCTCTCCCCGCTACCATCACACTCGGAAAACTTTGGAAAACTTTGTCCAGAGGGAGCCTCTCTCTCCTAAGCCCCTTTCCCTGCTCGGAAAAAAAGAAGGGGACAGAGAGCTAGCGGAGAGGAAGTGCGGTCGATTTGTCAAAAGTATTGCAGTATGGCCCCAAAATTCCTATGTAAAAAAAGAATTTAAAAAAAAATCCTGAATCCAAAAATTCCAACGAACCCAGAAACTTTGGGGGCGAGGGAGAAAGCTCCCTGGCTGAGGCGAGTGGAGAGGCCGGAGCCCAAATGTCCCTGGGCTGCCCCAGGCGGCGCGCTCGAGCCCCAGAGCCGCCGCGGCACCCCTGAGGCAGGAGCGGCGGGCGCGGCGGGCGAGGCGGCGGGGCGGCGAGGCGGGCGCTGCGGCCCGAGCGCGGATGCGGAGCTGGCGGGCCGCGGCCGGGACGGGACGCAGCCGGCGACAGAGCCCCGGGCGGGCGATGGGGCGGCGGTGGCGGCGGCGGCGGCGGCGGCAGCGGGCGGGAGGGGTGAGGCGGGGTGGGGTTGGGGGAGGAGGTGGAAAACCCGAGCTGGGCTATTGTATCAATTAAGAAAAGGCAGTCCGTCCCGGGACGCGGTCTCTCGGCTCTGGAGTTGCTGCTAGGGGAAGAGAGGGGGAAAAAAGAAAGGAAGGCAAAAGGAATGAAAGAGGGGGAAAAGCAGGAGGCAGGATTTCAGGGCTGGTGGTTTTAAAAGCTTCTCTCAATGTGAATTTGAGTCCAAAGCGAGGCGATGCGTGTGTTTATATAGAGGCGGGAGGCTGCGCCGTGGGCGCTCCGCCAGCAGCCCCCCCCAACCCGCGCGCTCACAAAGCCGGAGGCGTGGTGAGAGGCCGGGCCCGCGGCCGGAGCTGTAGAGCGCAGCCCGGCCTCCCGCCCCGCCCCGGCCGCCCGCCGCCCGCAGCCCGCCCGGGACCCACTTGTAGCCGCCGCAGGATCAAACTCAGTTCACCTCTCGCCTCCTCTTCTTTCTCGCCGGCGTCTCGCTGAGCCCAGCGCCTACAGACGGACGAGATGAGACACACGCGCGCGCACCTACGCGCACACACACACAAACAAACACACGCGCGCACACACACATACACCACACACACCTCCGCACACACACGGTGCGCACTCGCTTAGTGCCTGCTTGGCTTCTAGGCTCCTTCCCTTCCTCTTTTCCTCCTCAGGTCAGCGGCCTCCTCCTCCAGCTCCGAGCAGTCGCTCCTGGGCCGGAGCCCCAGCAGCAGAGGTCCTGGCCCCACTGCCCCCTCGACTGGGAGGCGCCCAAAGCCCTCAAACCTGTGTCTAGGGTCCCGAGCTTCCAACCCGCGGGATCTTGCTGGCTCCTATCTCCAGGGACCCCTCAGTTACGAGTCCCAATCCCCCTAAGCCAAATCCCCCATTCCGGATCCCTACATCCTCACACCTCCGATGCTAAGGTCCGTCCCCCCACCCCCGCCATATGTCTCTTACCCCACGGAACCTGGAGGTTCCCCAGTCCCCGTCAGCTTCCCAGGCTGCTGACTCTGCAGCCCCTCCTCTCCGCCACGTAGGGACCCCCTTCCCCTGCTTTTGTAGTCCCCATCCACCGTCCGCAGCGTCGGGGAACCCCGATGCTGGTCCAGCAAGTGTCCTGCGCGGGGACAAACGCGGCGGCCCCGGTACCCAGAGGCAGGAGAAGACGGGCACAAACGTTCATTGATACAAATTAGTAAATAAACGTGCTGGGTGAGCACGGCCACCTTCTCAGCGCTGGCAGTAGAGGGCCCGGCGCGCGTGCTTGTGTATGGTGTGCGTGTGGCCCGGGGCCGCACCTGTGTGTTCGCGCGCGTGGCCTTGCGTCGGCCCGAAGTCTGTGGAGCGAGGTGGCATGTCTGTGGGTTTGTGTATTCTTTCTAGAGCCGTGAGTGTGTCTGCGCATCCGTGCATCTGTCATCTGGCCTCTCCTCCTGCGAGTCTGTGTTAACGTGGAGCTGCGCACAGCAACCCCGGCACTGGTCTAGCTAGTGCCTGCCTCTCCCTCTCCCATGCATCCTGCTTCCCTCAGTCCCCTTGGCTCTGGCGTTCACTCTCGCACTCCGGGAACCAGAGTCGATATCCCATCTTTTGTTTAGAGTAATGTGTGTGTCAACGATGCTAGACTTCCCTTTGAACACCTTGCCTGCACCCATACGAGTTATGCATTAGAGTTCACGAGACGAGAATGCGTGTGAGCGTCTAAGGTGCGCTCAGATGTGTTGTCCCTCCCTGGGTGAGCGCTTCGAGGCTGGTGTAGCAAGAGATCTAAACGCTGGTCTAGCTCCTAGTGCTAGGTCACCTCGGCTTCACTCTCTGCCCTGGAACCCCACCTGGTGGGCAGTTGTAGTACTACAGATTCGGGGAAACAATTCCCTCTTCCCCCTTTCCGCACTCGCCCTTCCTAGTGGGAGATAGCTCCAAAGGGCTCAGTTGTAGGTTTCAAAGCACCCCACGCCTGTGTCAGTGCCCTCAGACTTCCACCCCAGGATGCTTGGGGCCGGACACTCACGAAGGCCCTGTCAGGACCACTGTGGTCCCGAAATAGAGAGCTAGGAAGCATCCTCGGAGCAGGGTGGTTTCACAAAACAGTCACATCTGAACGGGCACATCAAAGTGCCAGAGCCACTCCACACCCTATCTGAGGATGAGGCTAACATAAAATGGGGTTGGGGGAGATTGTTGAGGCCTTCCTGGCTTGAAGAGCTCTAAGAATCTAGCCTGACCCCCAGACACAGCACTGGCCACAAGGTGGTGAAATGGGCAAGATAACCCAGGAAAACCCACCTGTAGAAATCTCCATCTCCTAAAGGACAGACATGCACACAGCTTTATGGAGATGCAGATAGATGCACAGGTTGATACTGAGCACACACACACACACAAAGGATCATTGTCACAGTCAGAAAACACCCAAGACCTTCCAGCCACCAACCCAAGAGACCACGGGAGGTGTCTGCGGTGTGAGGATCACAGCCCCAGAAGTCCCCCAACACACCAGTTGCCTTCCTCCCATCTCCTTACTCCTGGGTGGGGGTGGCTTTTGTGCCCTTTTGTCCTCCACTGCCCACCCTTTTTTCCTGTTCAGGTATGGAGGAGGAGTTGGGAGGGACGTAGGGGAGAAATTCTGAGTCCTTACACCCTGTGCCAAGTGGGATTCTGGGGAAAGTCTGCAGGGATGGCACAGCCCCACAGTAATAGTCACTGGATTTCCTAATTAGAACCGCCTCTCTGCTCAAATCTCACAAAGTACTTCGTAAAGATGAAAAGGAGAGCATGGTACTCCACTCCAAGACTTCCTGGAGGTGCTGTGGAGAGTGGGGGTGCTGAGGCCGTGGACAGGCTTGTGAAGAGGGTGGCTAAGATAGAGAAAGCTCGGCAACTGTCTTTGCCAGTCAGATTCCATCAGAGGACTTTCTTTCATTAACCTCAGATGGACTTCTGACTCTGATCCCAGACAGAGCCCTGCTCCAAACCTCAGTCTAGCCTGTAACCCTGACCTAAAACAGACCCCTGAGCCAAATCCCAGAATGATCCTTAATCCTGGTCAAAGATTGACCCTGTCTCTAAGCCCAGACTGAATGCCAGTACTACCAAGTATCACTTTGGCCATGAAAGTGTGACTGGCCCCTTGTAGACTGCCCCAAAGCTGGGGCACAGCTCAACCCCTGAGGTGCTGGGCACGCAAGTGTGTTCCAGGGGATAATATTTGCCTCATTCTAGCCTTGGGATCATAAGCCTGTTGGCTAATGGTCATCCCTCTCCCTCCAGGCTGATTGTAGGAACTCCCAGACTGCTGCTCCCACCACACACACACACACACACACACACACACCTCTTTCCCATGGACCCAGGGCATACCCCGAGGCTTCAGCTGTTGCCTGCAGTGCTGTAGTTCAGGGCCTGAGTCACACAACCCTGTAGCCTTTTCGGCACTTTGAAATCAGTCAGAGCAGCCTGGGACATGAGTAAGGAGATGCTAGTTCAAGTGGAGCTCTGCCTGGTGACATTTGCAGTCTTTGGCAGAAAGGGCCTGGGAAATACAGAACGTAGGCCTCAGGCACTCAGGAATATGCAAGCAATGGGCAAGCACAGCCTCTGCACCCACTTCCCCAGCTCAGAAAACTCCACATACAGGGGCAGGTCTGCCTAAAGTCCTGCTGCTCACAAAGACACAAAGCTGCACAGGGGTGTTGTCTGCCCTGGACTTGCTATACCCAAGGGAATGAAGGCATTACCCCTTACAAGTCGCTTACATGCATGCAGTCCTGTATAGCCAGTAATTCTCTTCCACAGCTATGATTTTACTTCAGTGAGATAAAATAGTGAAATAATACTATTTTTAGATATTAGATATACATGTTACTTTTTGTATTGATGAGAAAACAGAGGGCCAGAGTCCCTCAATGCCCACTCCCACCACACACACACACACACACACACACACACACACACACACATACATTGTGTTGTCCTGTTTCCCCTCCCACCACACCAGCACACATCTCCAGGAGCCATGAGATCCTGTCCATACGGCAGCTTCCTCTTTGTTTAATGTCCATGCTTCTGACAACTAAAGCCGACAACAGAGGGAGCTGTCAATTTTATGCTCAATTCTGTATAGTTTTGGCCCTGAATTTTTTCAACTGATGCTAATTTGCTTTCTTTTCCCTAAAACCATTTCTAATTCCTCCAACCGGAGCCAAACAGAAAGGAAGAAATTGTCCAGGATCAAGGCGACCACTTGGCCCTACTGGACAGGGAGTCCAGAGGCAAAGAGACCAGGAGGCAGCCAGCAGGAAGCAGGGCTGTGTGTTCAGGGACCAGCAGGGTTTGCTAAAGTCCTCCCAGCCTCTGGCCTGCACCTTGGGCCGTCTAGCCTGAGGGACAAAGCCCAGGATTTTGCCTCAGGGAGCTCTTTGCTCTTAGACCTGTTCTACCTTGCTGGCACGAAGGAGTCCTCGGAAAACTCAGCTCTCAGCAACTTCTCATTCTTCCCAGGGTCTCGGGCTGGCTCCCTTCTGTTCTAAGTCTTCTTGGTAACACTGCCTGACAGTGGCGGGGCCCTTTGCCTGCGAGATCCCAAGTCCCATGGGGAAACGACATTTCTGAGGGGCTGTGGTGGAGAGGGACCTGGGGGGCAGGTCCTGCCCAGACCCTTCTCCAGAGCCAGAGCAGAAACTATGACTCTGGTGGGTCAGGGATGCCCCTTTCCCCTGGAACCCAGCTTGCGGCCCCAGGTATTCATCTCGAGGCCTAGGTCCTTATCCTTCTCCCACTTTGTGCCCTCCCTCCAGAGCCGGCAGCACAAGATCGGCAGCCCTCGTCCAGTGCCCAGTCCTCAAGGGCAGCTTAGAGGGCGCTCCCTGCCTGTGCCCTGGCTGTTCTGATGGGCTGGGATCCCTGCTGTCCAGGCTGGGCGGGGGTGGGGGTGTATGGTGGCACTCAACCCAGCTCAGCTTAGAAATCAACACGGTACCAGGAATTCTGCCTTTCTAGAGCCTGTAGGGGCTAAACTCTCCTTCTCCCCCAACCCCTTGCAGCTTTGAGGGCTCTGAGGCTGTGTAGAGAATGCAGTGACCCCTCAAAAACCACCGCCTGCCAGAAGCCCACGCAGCCCACCCGCCCCTTGGAGAGGCCATCCTGCTGTTTCAGTGCTGCTGAAGCAGAGCAGGGTTCTGGGTTCTGTGTTTATTTCTTAAAGGCTGCCTTCTTCTCCTTCTTTGTTCCTTAGTGCCACTTGCTCCCACCCCACCCCTAGGTATCTTCAGATTTTGATTTTCATTTTGTTTTATAGATAGCAACCACTATACAGCCATCTCTACCTGGCAGAGCCAGATGTAGGCACAGCCTGGCCCCTCATTCCCAGCCCCTCGGAGAGGAACAGCGAGGAGGGAGCCCCTCATCCACTCCTCTGCAGCCCTCTAGGAAGGGGGTGGCCTTTGGGAAATAACTTTGCTTCTTTCTGCTTTGCCTGAATATGTAACAAGCCTCACGTCGTACCTCATCTCAGAAATCTCAGCTTCAGAGACTTGCCTCAAAAGGAATTTTCGAAAAGAAGTGGAAATACTCCCATCGTCCCCTGTCAGAGCCCCAAACTCAGTCCTTTTCCTCCCACCCCACACCCAACCCCAGCAAAAGCAATCCAAAAAAGGACTTGCCAATGGAGAGGACGGATAGGTGCGAGGAACGCAGCTGACAGCTGTGTCCAAATCGGCACTGTCTGGAAAAGAGTAGCCTGCTCGGTGGCAATGGGACACCGGCAGTGCCCCAAGCTGGCTGTGGCTGGCAGCGACACTGCCGCAGTGATGGCGTTCCCTCAGGCCCGGGCAGCCAAGAGCCCTTTATAGCCTGAAACCTGCCCTGGCACCGCCTACTGGGCGGTTGCAACAAGGGCCTGCAACTAGGGGAGTCTCTAGGAGCTGAGAGGGCATTCGTCCCAGGACCCCAGGGCCAGGGCCCCACACACAAGAATCTGGGATTCAGCCTCTTCCCACCAAGGCAACTGTATGTCCTGGCATGTGTACGAGACTGTGTGTGTGTGTGTGTGTGTGTGTGTGTGTGTGTGTGTGTGTGTGCATGCGCTCGTGCTTAAACGTCCATTCAAAGACCTCAGATCTCATTCCCTCATCCTCTTTCTCTGGCAGTAACAGTTTTTGAAAGGATGGGGAGAGCAGTGTGTTTCTGCTCAGTTTATCAAATTACACTCAGTGACAAAGGACTGAAGTGCATTTTCTTGAAAGCTTGACAATTGGGATCCAGGAAGAAAAAAGAGGCATGACAGAGAACCCAGAGCTTTTGTCAAAGGTAAAACACGGATATGAAAAGCGGGGGGTGTGGTTGGGTGGCTTTCAGTGAATTTGTCTTCATGTTGCTTGGTGTTAAAAACTGCTTCCCCCCACCCTCCACACAAGCTACAAACATCTCACAGATCCTAGAAATCGCAAGATTGTTGATTTTTAAAAGGAACACTGTTCATTTTTGCACAGGCTGAATCAGACAAGCTGGTGCACAGCCTCCTCCCGCAGGGCCCCCAGGTTCCCTTTCCAGCCTCCCATGCCAGAGAAGCCTCCTCTGAGAGGTCACTTACCAAGGTCCAGTGCCCTCCATACTGCTCACCTCAGCCTGTCCAGTCAGCTTCTCCTGAGGGGTACAGTTGAGACAGGAATGGGGTGGGCTTCTCCCTGCCATTCAAAGTTCCGTCCTGCACCTGAACTCCAAGGTTGCTAGATAGAGAAGGATGGACTCTTGGGGGCAGGTTTGGGCTGGAAGCAGAGTACACAGGGGCCCTGGACTGTTTGTCTTAAAGTTTCGCATTCTCTGGGAGCAGAAGGGAAGCCAGCAACCTAAGTGACCAGCCTCAGGTGCAGAAGGCTGAGAAGAAAAATATCCCCTCATCCAGAGCTTGGATACCTGAAGCAAGTCCACCCTGCCTGCTGTTCCCAGCTGGCTTTTGTTCATAATCCCACCACAGGCAGACCAGACAACTAACCAGCAGCCTCTCCCAGAGACCTCGCAGAGCAGAGCCTGAGAATCTAGTTGGCAGAGCTCTCCATTCCCAAATCCAAAATGCTACCAAACCACTTCCTCTCACCTGAGGCCGAGACTCCTGCCCACTGCCTCTTAGGAGATGGAGGGGCAGAGCGAAGAGGCTGGGTGGTGGCCCGCCTGAACATCTATCTTTCTTCTCATGCCTACAGCCCAGCTCCAAGCACACAGGGGCCCTGCTACTGGAGCTTTAGCTAGTTTCTTCTCCAGACACTGGTGTGTGGCTGGAGCATAAGAGAGCAATTCCCAGTGAGACTCCCACTCCCCGTCTCCACTGTTCTGACAGCCAAGGTTATTCTGGCACATGCCTGTGAAGATTTCACCGCACTGTCTGCGCCTGACCACTCTGTCTCAAGAAGTTCCTGGGAGAACTGCTGCCTCTCTAGCACATTCTGTCCATCAGCGTCCCCAGCAAAGCTCTATGCTTTCTGTCAAACCCAGCTTCAATACAAGCTCCCTGGTCTCCCACCCCCAGCACCAGATGGCAGCTCTGATATCTCTTCTGTATGGAAAATCTGGAGCACCTCTGAGCTGCTCTTCTAATTTTCCCTCCATTGGTTTCATTCTTTCCTCACTATCCTACTATTCCAAATTTATTAATTCTTCATGCTTGCAAACAGGCAGAGTGGCTTAGTAGCTAAGAACAAGGGCTCTGGAGTCAGTTAGAAGTGGGCTTAAAATCTGCTCTGCCACTTACTAGCTTGAGCAATATACTTTACGTATCTAAGCCTCAGGTGCTTCTCCAATGTGGAGAATGGGTTAGAACAGAATGAGAGTTGAGGCAGGGAGACCAGTTAGGAGACTATGGTGATAACTCAGGTAATAACAATGAAAGTGATAATAACAGCACAGTAATATACACTAACACTTCTTTAGCACCTTCCTAGCTGTGGGGCACTTTAAAAAGCCCTTCGCTTGTTTCAGCCTCCCTCACAGCAACCCCAGGAGGTGGGTAGGTGGATACTATTGTCCTTGCTTTATAGAGGAAGACTCTGAGATATTAAGTGGTTCAGTAGCTTGCCCAAGTTCATCCACCCGCACTTTTGAGGTTAAGTTTAATCTCCTCTAAAATTCAAACCCATTGAATGTGGATTAGAATCTGAGCTGTTAGCCGGCATACTAAAGACTAAATGAAGCTACTAGCAGGGATGATGAAGAGAAGTGTACAGATTAATATTCAGAGTTAGAATTAAAAAGTGGACAGATTTGGCAACTGATTAGGGGTGGGAGCAGGTGGTGGGGAGCGAGGCCAGGATTCCAGGCTGGGGAACTGGGTGTGTGGTGATGATATGTAGTGAGCTGGGGAACTCGGGAGAAAGAGAAGACTTGGGGAACAAGATGGTGAGTTTGGTTTGGGCCAGAGTAGGCTCCAGGTGGTGAAGGGATATGCCAATGGAACTGTCTGCTGGCTGTTGGACATAGAGGTCTGGAGTGCAGAAGACAGATCTGGGCAGGAGAGAGAGACTTGGACATCATCTGCATTCACATGCTAACGGGGGACACAGGAGTTGAGTAGCCTACACCGAGTGGAGAGAGCCCCAGAAACACCAGCAATGAAGACACAAAGAGAGGAAAGGAGTCTGGGAAACAGCAACCAATTTCCTTTACCCACACATCCTGGTTAGCCTCACTGGAAAGTGATTATTCCTTTTGTTTGTTTCCCCTTAGTGCTTATTTATTTGTTTTTTGAGACAGTCTTGCTCTGTCGCCCAGGCTGGGGTGCAGTGATGCGATCTTGGCCTTACTGTAACCTCTGCCTTCTGGGCTCAAGCAATTCTCCTGCCTCAGCCTCCTGAGTAGCTAGGACTACAGGCATGTGCCACCATGCCCAGCTAATTTTCATATTTTTAGTAGATAGAGGGTTTTGCCATGTTGGCCAGGCTCTTCTCAAACTCCTGACCTCAAGTGATCCACCTGCCTCGGCCTCCCAAAGTGCTGAGATTACAGGCGTGAGCCATCATGCCCAGCTGTTTCCCCTTAATACTTAGAATCTCAGGGTTATCAAGAAACTCGGAAGCTGGAAATTTCAGCCTCCACCTGAAATTTGCATTTAGAGGCTGGCGAGGACAGAAGGGCAGGTGATAGGTGAGGGAGAGGGAGAAGGATGGAGGTGCTTGGGCAAGGTCTCCACATGATAATGCTAGTTATTAAAGCACCAGCTCAGACAGCCCTGGGCTAGGTATGGCCTCTGATGGGGATGAGGCATTGCTCTGAGCAACTGTGGGGAAGCTCCCTGGCAAGACCACCAAATGGAGACCAAAGGAGCGGGGGAAAGCTGGCAAAGCTTCCTCTGCTGGGTGGATGCATACATTCTTGCTCTCACAGATGCTCCTGCCCCTGCTCACAGAAATCCACAAGGTCTCTGCCCAAGACACACACGCCCAGCTCCTCCCCATTCTCCATGAGCTGGTTCAGGGGCTGAGCTTCGTGGCTCTGAGACTCTTGCCTGGCAGGAGGAGGGCCACCCACTACTCTCAGGACCTTCCTACTCAGAGAAGCTTGGCTGCTATGTGAGGAACCGCACACTAGAGCACATGTGGAGAGGAAAAAGGAAGGTGTGCTGGGATGGACCTGGGCATGAGGGGGCAGCCTTCTCAGAAGTCCACACCGATAGGAAAAGACCCTGCATGGCCTCTACCTGGCCCCCAGATGTGGGATGTGGGCTTCCCCCTCTGCTCAGCCTCTGAGCTCTCCCCACCAGGACCCAGTTCCCATGGGGCCATGATCAGTCTGGGGGAGGCAAGCGGTGGAAGGGCAGCCCCAGGCTTAGAGCACTCATCAGGCTGATCCCCGCAGCCCTGTTACAAGGCTTTCTCCCAACCCTTCCTGTCCCTGTTTCTGCGTCTGCCTGATTGCTCTCCACCCCCACCCCAGGGTAGCTGCAGCTGGGACATTTGGGCTAGAGGCTCCTACCAGCCCACCACATAACTAAGCAACTCAACTCAGGCCAAGGACCAGAGGAGTGAGCAGAGCTCATTCAACAGTGGAAGGTGGAGTTGAATGGACCTAGTTATGTCACTTACCAGTTGTACAATCTTGGCCAAGTCACTTCACCTCCTGAGGCACAATTTTCTTATAAAACTGGAGAGAATAAGTCTTGCCTTACTGGACAAGTGATAGTTGTGAGGATCATGTACAAAGATAATGCATGCCAAGCACTTGGCAGGGTGTCAGACACACAGCTAGGACAGATTCACAGCAAGGCCAAGGAAGGTGAAACTGTAGGGACCCTCATGTGTACAGGCTCCTTTCAAAGTCCTAGAGTAATAATTTTTGTTATTTTCTTTAAAAAGTTTCTTCAAATCAGACAAGCCTCAGGTTCCACAAATCCAGGGACCTGAAAGGTAGTTGTTGCCTCTCTTGTCCCAGCCCATTCTCAATCCGCTCAACGTGTTCCCCATCCACCGAGGGAGAGTTGCCCAGTCTGGCCAGGGAGAGTTAAAATGAGCCCAAAGCAAGGCCTCGGCCCAGATGGAAAGCTGGGGTGAAGTCACCCTTCCATGTGAAGGTTGTCCCAGGCCTGGTCTCATTCCTAAACTGAGCTTGGCGCCTACTCCTCCCCACACTATTTGCAGCAGTCAACCCAACCCAGAAACCCATTGAAGACATGCTCTGGAACTCTCCAAAGTTGTGGCAAACTCTGGGCACTGTGTCCCGATCCTGACAGAGGCTTTGCTCCAAAAATTATGACCTCCTAGAAGAGCCAGTTCTAGGGCTGTGCTAGGGAACATGGGGCTCAAGAATGGGCCTTAAGGAAAACAAAGGCAACTTGGCTGCTTTCTCTATTAGCACCCGTTCCCTAAGGAGACTTGGAGGGAGTGGAGACACAGGGCTCCCTCCTCAGTGTCTGAGAGATGGATGGGGCTGATTTTTTCCACGATTCCTCCCCATAAATCTGATTTGGCCCCTCATCTGTCTAAGCCAGTCTCCATGGAGGTGTGCGGTAGTGATGAATGGGCTGCCTGACTAATGTGACTGTGGTGGCAGGGATTGGGGAGGGGCTCTGCCCTGATGGATGGTCCTCATGAGGGGATATTGCATTAGACACCCATAATGCAATCAGCAGGGCCATTAAGATACCAATTTGTTGCTTCTCCTTACCAAGGTGGGGCAGTGGATCTGGAAGATTAAGGAGGATGTCAGGACTTTGGAGACACCTGGGGGGATTTTGAGAAGGGGCAAGATTTCCCTGTTGGGGGCTGTTACTAGGAGAATAATATGGAGCCAAAGAAAGTGTAAGCTGAAAAGGGAAAACAAGGGAAGTGAGGCCCAGAGAGGTGAGACCTGTCTAAGGTCACTTCTGGAACCAGAAGAAAGAACTAGAATTAGAACTTGAGTCTTCTGCTTTCTGTGCCAAGGTAGCCAGGAATGGAGGAGGGAATGGGTTAGGAGGGGAGAGACAATCTCATTCTGGCCTCACTGCTGCTGGAGGCCTTCCCACCCCTCAAGAGGTTTACTGAGATGGGTGACACCAATGACTGCTTCTCTTCCAAAAGAAGGTGGTCCACTGTGGGTCCCTGTGGAGGGCACCCCACAGAGGACACCATTCCAGACTACCCACCACTGTGCTGCCCCTCCTACCCACACTTGTTCTGATTTCTGTATTTTCCTCCTGTAATTTTAAAGTAGATGTCTAAACATTACACTGTCCAAGTCTTTCCTTATCCTTTTTAAAACAAAATGTTTTTTCCTGCTTAAAAGCTGTTAGCAGTTGCCTGTTGCCTTCAGGATTGGGGGCCATCACCCAGGCCGCACTCTGATTGCAGCCTCTGTCCCGGCCTCAGCTCTAGGCTCCCTTGACCTCACTCAGCTTCTCCTGTGAAGAAAGCATACCAAGCAGTTTACACTCCTAGGGCCTTCATTTAGAGTGGATGAGTAGGGAACCAATCATCATACTCCTCAGTTTAACATTTCAGCCAGCACTGGCTTTACTCTAGTTTCCTTTTCCTCTTCAACTGCCAGCCCCACTCTTGATCCTCAGCTTCTGCCCCCAGATACACACTCCATTGTGTTGGTGTATATGGATACATGGTGGTGGTTATGTATCCTTGAAAACAGTGCTGTCTTATGTACAGATGCATTTTTAACTTTCATCAATGATCTTGCACTAAAGAGCCCTCTTGTTTGGATTTTTAAAGACATTTAACACTGTTTTGAGATTTATTCATGTTGCCTTATGTACTTCTAGTTTGTTATTTCTGACTGCTGCAAAATATTCCCAAATGTGAGTGACAGACACCTAGACTGTCTCTAACTGCTTATTTCTACAGTGGCAGTGAATTCATATTCTCTGTGTGTTTAACCAGGAGGGAACTTACCAGGTCCTTGGGGATGTCTGTACAAGTTCTGCTGGGTGACTCTCCAGAGAGGCTGCTCTAGTCCAACTCTTCAGCAGCGCAAAAAGGTGCCGCCTCCCTCATCCTCAACTTGCATGATTCCACTGTCTGATTTGTCAGTCTGACAGGTGTAAAGTGGCCTAAGCCTTTACACATAGCAGTTACCGCTGCTCTGAACATATTTCCTTTTAATATCATTCTACTTGAAACATCCTCCTTTCACTGCCTGGTAAACTCCTAATTATCTTTCAAAATCCAAATCTAGTATCATATTCTTTGTGAAGTTTTCCAGTTTGCCATTCCTTCCTTGGTGCTCCTGAACACCCTGTGCAGATCATCCTAGCAATTATATCACTGTAAGCCTTTCTTCCTCATTTATACAACTGCCACCGCCCCTGGCCCCCGGCCCCCGTCAACCTTGGCAATTAAGGCAGAAATGGTTCCTGCCTCAGGAAACCATGGGGTAGAGGGAGAGAGGAGGTGAGGAACGAGTGAGGTAAGTTGTATAGGTAGGAGCTGGGAAGTCAAGCAGTTAATTTTATAATCCTTTCTCTTGATGGATTCAAAGGACTTTAAATACTGAAATTGTGCATGCTTCTTCATGGTTCCAGTGTCTATGCTGTCAATAAGTGTTTTTCTGAATAAATTATCTCTTACGTACTTCAGGATCTCACTCAATTCTATCTCAAACAGCTTTATCTTAGCTATTTCTAAATGTTTCTCCCCTTCTGTCTATAACCAAGCCAGTATCTCTCTTAGTCTAGAAAGACTTTCCCTTAATGCCAATGAACTCCGGGCTGACATTTCAAAAAGGATGGGATGCAAAGGAAAGAGCATAGTAATTAGAATTAGGAGACTCTGGGGAGTTCATGTACCCTTTCTTACACAGTGGAGCTAGGTTTGTTGCATTCCACAACCATGCGACAGCACTGTGCATCCATTCTCTTTCCTTCACCAAGCTTCCAAAAAATATCTTCACACATGGCCAAAATTGAATTCCCCATCTTCTTCCAAACCAATCCGCCTCTGGAATATTTTTGCTTTAGCAACTCTATCATTTTCCCACCTCCCTGGCTATTTAGTTAACTAGAAGTCCATTAATTCATTAATTCACCTTTCCAGTTGATACTTAAATATGCTCCGCATCTCCATCCTCATTTGCACTGTTCTCAGAGTAGAGGAATCTTCAGATTGGGTATGAGTTTGTTTAGAGATAATGTGTACAATTTAAGTCATCTGCTAACCTGTTTTGGTAGGTTACATCCCACCCTCACTGCTTCTCCCCCATCTACAGACTCATCTGACGTGTTATAGGAATTGCAAATCATCATTGACCGGCACTCTAGCTATCTTCCCCTGCTCCAGATGAAGTTAGTTTTACAAGTTTTGTCAAGAAACAGATAATCCTTGATACACTAAAGCAAAGAGAGGGAGAATAAGATTTTTCAAAAAAAAAATTTTTCCTACATACCAAAACAAAACCTTTTGAAGGCAGCATAGAAACAGTTATGTACATGGCTGGGCATGGTGGCTCACTCCTAGCATCTTAGGAGGATGAGGTGGGAGGATTGCTTGAATCCAGGAGTTTGATACCAGCCTAGACAATATGGCAAGACCCTGCCTCTACAAAATATTTTTTAAAAGTTAGCTGGGCATGGCGGTGTGCACCTGTAGTCCCAGGTACTCGGAAGGCTGAGGTGGGAGGATTGCTCAATCCTGGGAAATTGAGGCTGCAGCGAGCTGTGATTGCGCCACTGCACTCCAGCCTGGGTGACAGAGTGAGACTCTGTCTCAAAAAAAAAAAAAAAAAAAGAAAAGAAAAGAAAAAAGAAAAGAAAAAGAAAAGAAACAGTTCAGTACAGACAAACCTTATGCATATTTATATAAAAATCCTAAATTAAATGTCACCAAGTAAAATACAGATGTTTGCCAAAATAATAAGACATTTTGATTAAGCATGGCTGAAATCATAAATGAACCAATGTTTCAACTTAGGACTTTACTATATTAAAAGGCAAGGGAAAAAAGGGATTCCAATAGAGGCTAAAAGGAAGTATTTGATAACATTCAACATTAATTTCTTTTAAAAGCTAACAATAAAGTAGGAAGAGATGAAAACTCCCTTAACTTGATAAGCCTATAGCAAGTCTCACAATTAATAACTAACTTAGAAGCACTTCAACTGAAGCAAGGAGAGACAAGTTCTTACCATTACCACCGTTATAAAAAACTGTCTGGTTGGCTCAGCCAATTAAATCAGAAAAAAATCAGAAATGCAAGGAAAAATCTAAATCATAAATATAGAAATAGTAGTGATAGATCTTGGACAAATTTCTCAACTTCTTTCATGATTATTGCTCTTTTGGAGTGTTCTGTGTTTTCTTGGCTCAATTCAGGTAATACATACTTTTCTAGAAGCATCATCTATCTTCCCTTAGGTTTACAGATTTATTTCCACAAAATTGTATAAAGTATCCTCAACATGATTTACATGAATATTAGGACTATCTACAATAGAATTTTCTAGGGAATCAACCGCAAACCTATCAGATATAATAAAAACATGTAATAACTTCTTTGGATACATGTTGAACATAATCAATAGCTTCCTTATGTGTTTATAATAATAAACTTGGAAATATAATTTCAAATATATAACAAACGTGCATATTCATGTGAATTCATGTGAGTAATGTGAATTCATGAGTCATGTAAGACTTATGGGAAGAAAACATAATTCTTTGTGAAATACATAAAAAAGGACTTAAATAGAGACTTGCCATGTTGGGATGTCAGTTTCTCCAAAATTTAATAAATTCAATGTAATCCTAATCAAAATCCCCAAGAGATTTTCAAAATGATGCTTCACAAATTAATTCTGAAGCTCATCTGTGAAACTAAATACACAACGAGAGACTAGACATTTTTGAAAAAGATCAATAGTAGGAGACTTTCTCTAGTAAATATCAGAACATATTTTAAGGTTATATAAATTATAATGATCTCATATTGGCACAGAAATAGACCAGAAGAATATAGAGTCTAGGCAGTGAGAAATGGGTTGACTAATAATAATAAGCACTTAGGATCTTCAGATAGCCATTTGAAAAAAAGTTATATTTGCATTTTATATAACCCCAAATAAAATCTAGAGAGATTTAATATTTAAATATAAAATGAAACTAAAATATTTTTATAATCTGGTGGTAGTGGTGGGTGAGAAAGCTTTCCTATGTAAGATGTAAAACTCAAGAGCTAAAGGAAAAGACTGATGATTAAACTACATTAAATTTCAAATATCTGTCTGATGAAAGATGCCATAAACAAACATTACAAATAGGTGAAAGTGGGAGGTATGGGTTAATAATTATGAAACTGTATGCAAGGGTTGAATAACTAAGTAAATAGCTAGTATATGATAGGAGATAGGATCTCACTCTTGGAGAGAGATGAGCAGTAAGGAAAGACTAGAATGATCCCTGGGGTACCGGATTACAGTTGGAGACATCAGTATGAACTCAAGTTTTATATATATATATATATATATATATATATATATATATATATATATGGCCTCATAACACAAACATACACACAGAGATGTACAGATACAGAAACAACTAGAAATATTGTATATACATGCATTATCCTACATAATACAGTATCTAGCTCTGTCTGCTGAGAGCATAAAAGCAATGACACCCCAGGAACAATGAGCATGTCCAGCACCCAGATCTTGATTTGAAAACACCACTCTTCAGTAAAAGGAACCAGTGCTCCATGAAGAACTGGTTAATGCTAGGGCTGGGACAGGGAAAGTACAAGGTAATCTTGCAGCATCTTGAGTATCATAAAGCAAGGAAATCATCATCAAAAAAAAAAAAAAAAAAAAAAAAAAAAACAAGGATAAGGTATGTCAAAGGCACACAGAAGCCAATCTGAAAGAGTTCCCAGTGATCAAACCTGGAATAATTTAAGTAACCAAATAGGTAAGTAACATGGAATTGGATTATAATCCAAAGGACAGAATAAATACATAAGGCAAAGGATAGCTACATAGATCAATAGGAGAGAACTGAGAGTCCAGATATAAAGCCATACATTTATAATTAATTGATTCTCAGCATGGATGCCAAGACCATTCAGTGGGAAAGAATAGTCTTTTCAACAAATGGTGCTTGGAAAATTCAATATTATTTGAGTTGTTCATATATAAAAATCAGTTCAAAGTGGATCAAAGACCTAACTGTAAGTGCTAAAACCATAAAACTCTTAGAAGGAAACAAAGTTGTAAATCTTGACTTTGGATTAAGCAGTTGTTTCTTAGATTCTTAGATATTATGCCAAAAGCACAAGCAACAACAAGAAAAAAATGGATAAATTTGGACCTCATCAAAATTTAAAACCTTTTGCTTCAAGGATACTGTCAAAAAGTGAAAAGACCCATAGAAAAGGTTAAAATATTTGCAAATCATATATCTGCTAAGGATCTAAAATCCAGACTATCTACAGAGCTCTTACAAGACAACAATTAAAAAACAAATAGCCCCATTTTTATATAAAAGGTCATGATGATATACAAATGGTCAATAACTACATGGAAAAATTCTCAACATCATTAGTCATTAGGGAAATGCAAGTCAAAACTACAGTGAGGTGCCTCTTCACACCCACTAGAATGACTATTACTTAAAAACATAAACCAAAAAAATGGAAAATAGGAAGTGTTAGCAAGAATGTGGAGAAATTGGAACCCTCATATATTGCTGATGGGAATAGAAAATGAAGCAACTGCTGTAGAAAACATTTCGGCAGTTTCTCAACAAGTTAAACATAGTTATCGTATGACACAGCAGTTTCACTACCAGGTATATACCCAAGAGAATTGAAAACACATGTTCAAACAAAAACTTGTATACTGATGTTCATAGTAGCATTATCAGTAATGGCCAAAAAGTGGAAACAACCCACAGGCTCATCAATGGGTGAATGGATAAATAAAATGTGGCATACAATGAAATATTATTCAGATATTATTCAGATAACAGATATGAAGTACTGAGCATGCTATAACATGGATGAACCTTGAAAACATTATGCTAAGTGACAGAAGCCAGGCACAAAAGGTTGGATATTATATGATTCCACTTATATGATATGTCCAGAATAGGCAAATTCATAGAGAGAGAAAGTAGATTAGGGAAACAGGGGAAGAGGGGAATTGGGAGTGATTACTACTAGGTATAAAATTTCCTTTTGGGATGATGGACATCTTCTGAAGTTAGACGATGTTGGTTGCACAACATTGTGAATATACTGTAAACCACTGAACTGTATGCTTTGAAATGGTGAATTTTATGTTGTGAGTTACGTCTCAATAAATACAAAAAAGAAGCCTAAAATAAGTGCCAAAAATCCAGATAAGTTCACGCTAATATAAATAAGTGACTTAAACTATTGGTCAAATAAATAAACTGTATTGAAGAGACAATTCTTTCTTCCAGAAGAATTCCAAATAATTTACTGAGAGAGTCTTTGTGAGAGATAAAGCTTAACCCTCCTGCCCTTCCCTGCCCCGTCAGTATAGGCTGCAATTAGTGATTTGCTTCTAAATATGGAAAGGGAAAAGTAGTAATTTTATAGTGGAGAAACCTGGCAAATGCTGCCTTAACTAGTGATAAAGGTTAACATCACCAGTGATGTCATGTGAATATCATGTATAGACTGATATATGATAAGGAAGTCACTTTGCCTTTGGTGTATTCTTTCAAAAAACCCATAAGCCCAATCTAATCAAGAGAAAAACTTCAGACCAACACAAAGTGAGGGACATTCTACAAAATACCTATCACTCCTAAAAACTGTTAAGGTCATGCAAAAGAAAGAAAGAGTGAGAAACTGTCACAGACCAGAAGACACTAAGGAGATATGACAGCTAAATGCAAGATAGTATCCTACACTGAATCCTGGAACAGAAAGAAAACATTACTGGAAAAAGTGGTGAAATCTGAATGAAGTCCAAGTTTAGTTAATACTAAATGTGCCAATGTGGTATAAAAAATGTTCACAAGTGTACATTGTAATGTAAAACATTAACAATAGGGCTTACTGAGTGAGTAATATATGGGAACTCTCTACCACTTCACAACTTTTCTCTAAACCTAAAATTATTCCAAAATAAAAAGTTTATTTAAAAGGAAGTGGAACATTAGGAGAAACTATTTGCTCATATATACTGAACAAGTATGTAATTACCATCAAGAGGATCAGTGGGTCAAGGATCTTGTGACAGACCCCATCTCTTGACAACATTCATTTCCCCCTCATCTCCCTGCAGAAAGCACTCAGACTGGCTCAAGTAGTGGTGAAGATATCTTGATATCATGCCCCTATTCTATCCATTTATCTTTCCATTCATGCATACAGTCAGTTCATTCAACAAAATTTCTTAAGTGTATTTTATGTGGCAGAAACTCTTCTAGATACTGAGGATAAAGCTGTGAATAAAGCATCCTGCTTACAGGTACAGGAACTTACAGGGTATGAACCATGGTTGGTATGAACTGGACATGATGATCTTACTCCCTCTGGTCATGCTTGGTTTGGGGGAGCCCACATGACCCAGTTCTGGCCAAAAAGATGTAAGAGGAGGTAATATGAAGAGATAATTTTAAATAATAATTTACATTTGGGAGGCTGAGATGGTAGGATCACTTGAGCCCAGGAGTTTGAGGCTGCAGAGAGCTATGATTATGATACCACACTCCACCTTGGGAGACAGAGCAAGACTCCAGCTCTAAAAATAAATGTAAATAAATAGTTTGGAGAATACTTACATAATTTTAGGGGAAAAAGTAAATCTGTAAGCCTAAGGAAAGATAGAAATCATAGACTTTTAAGAAAGCGGGGGGAGCGGAGCAAGATGGCCGAATAGGAACAGCTCCAGTCTCCAGCCCCCAGCGTGAGCGACACAGAAGACAGGTGATTTCTGCATTTTCAACTGAGGTACTGGGTACATCTCACTAGGGAGTGCTGGACAATTGGTGCTGGTCAGCCGCTGCAGCACAACCAGAGAGAGCTGAAGCAGGGCGAGGCATCACCTCACCTGGAAAGTGCAAGGTGGAAGGGAATCCCTTTTCCTAGCCAGGGGAACTGAGACACACAACACCTGGAAAATCGGGTAACTCCCACCCCAATACTGCACTTTACCAAGGGTCTTAGCAAACAGGCACACCAGGAGATTATATCCCACACCTGGCCGGGAGGGTCCCACGCCCACGGAGCCTCCCTCATTGCTAGCACAGCAGTCTGCGATCTAACCGCAAGACAGCAGCGAGGCTGGGGGAGGGGCGCCCGCCATTGCTGAGGCTTAAGTAGATAAACAAAGCCGCTGGGAAGCTCGAACTGGGTGGAGCTCACAGCAGCTCAAAGAGGCCTGCTGTAGGCTCCACCTCTGGGGACAGGGCACAGCTAAACAACAACAACAACAACAAAGCAGCAGAAACCTCTGCAGATGCAAACGACTCTGTCTGACAGCTTTGAAGAGAGCAGTGGATCTCCCAACATGGAGGTTGAGATCTGAGAACTGACAGACTGCCTGCTCAAGTGGGTCCCTGATCCCTGAGTAGCCTAACTGGGAGACATCCCCCACTAGGGGCAGACTGACACCCCACACCTCACACAGTGGAGTACTCCCCTGAGAGGAAGCTTCCAAAGCAAGAATCAGACAGGTACACTTGCTGTTCAGCAATATTCTATCTTCTGCAGCCTCTGCTGCTGACACCCAGGCAAACAGGGTCTGGAGTGGACCTCAAGCAATCTCCAACAGACCTAAAGCTGAATGTCCTGACTATTAGAAGGAAAACTAACAAACAGGAAGGACATCCACACCAAAACCCCATCAGTACATCACCATCATCAAAAACCGGAGGCAGATAAAACCACAAAGATGGGGAAAAAGCAGGGCAGAAAAGCTGGAAATTCAAAAAAATAAGAGCGCACTTCCCCCTCCAAAGGAACGCAGCTCATCGCCAGCAACGGATCAAAGCTGGATGGAGAATGACTTTGACGAGATGAGAGAAGAAGGCTTCAGTCCATCAAACTTCTCAGAGCTAAAGGAGGAATTATGTACCCAGTGCAAAGAAACTAAAAATCTTGAAAAAAGAGTGGAAGAATTGACAGCTAGAATAATTAATGCAGAGAAGGTCATAAACGAAATGACAGAGATGAAAACTATGACACGAGAAATACGTGACAAATGCACAAGCGTCAGTAACCAACTCGATCAACTGGAAGAAAGAGTATCAGCGATTGAGGATCAAATGAATGAAATGAAGCGAGAAGAGAAACCTAAAGAAAAAAGAAGAAAAAGAAATGAACAAAGCCTGCAAGAAGTATGGGATTATGTAAAAAGACCAAATCTATGTCTGATGGGGGTGCCTGAAAGTGAGGGGGAAAATGGAACCAAGTTGGAAAACACTCTTCAGGATATCATCCAGGAGAACTTCCCCAATCTAGTAGGGCAGGCCAACATTCAAATTCAGGAAATACAGAACAACACCACAAAGATACTCCTCAAGAAGAGCAACTCCAAGACACATAATTGCCAGATTCACCAAAGTTGAAATGAAGGAAAAAATCTTAAGGGCAGCCAGAGAGAAAGGTCGGGTTACCCACAAAGGGAAGCCCATCAGGCTAACAGCAGATCTCTCAGCAGAAACTCTACAAGCCAGAAGACAGTGGGGGCCAATATTCAACATTCTTAAAGAAAAGAATTTTAAACCCAGAATTTCATATCCAGCCAAACTAAGTTTCATAAGTGAAGGAGAAATAAAATCCTTTACAGATAAGCAAATGCTTAGAGATTTTGTCACCACCAGGCCTGCCTTACAAGAGACCCTGAAGGAAGCCCTAAACATGGAAAGGAACAACCAGTACCAGCCATTGCAAAAACATGCCAAAATGTAAAGACCATCGAGGCTAGGAAGAAACTGCATCAACTAATGAGCAAAATAACCAGTTAATATCATAATGGCAGGATCAAGTTCACACATAACAATATTAACCTTAAATGTAAATGGACTAAATGGTCCAATTAAAAGACACAGACTGGCAAACTGGATAAAGAGTCAAGACCCATCAGTCTGCTGTATTCAGGAGACCCATCTCACATGCAGAGACATACATAGGCTCCAAATAAAGGGATGGAGGAAGATCTACCAAGGAAATGGAGAACAAAAAAAAGCAGGGGTTGCAATCCTAGTCTCTGATAAAACAGACTTTAAACCATCAAAGATCAAAAGAGACAAAGAAGGCCATTACATAATGGTAAAGGGATCAATTCAACAGGAAGAGCTAACTATCCTAAATATATATGCACCCAATACAGGAGCACCCAGATTCATAAAGCAAGTCCTTAGAGACTTACAAAGAGGCTTAGACTCCCATACAATAATAATGGGAGATTTCAACACTCCACTGTCAACATTAGACAGATCAACAAGACAGAAAATCAACAAGGATATCCAGGAATTGAACTCATCTATGCAGCAAGCAGACCTAATAGACATCTACAGAACTCTCCACCCCAAATCAACAGAATATACATTCTTCTCAGCACCACATCACACTTATTCCAAAATTGACCACATAATTGGAAGTAAAGCACTCCTCAGCAAATGTATAAGAACAGAAATTATAACAAACTGTCTCTCAGACCACAGTGTAATCAAACTAGAACTCAGGACTAAGAAACTCAATCAAAACCGCTCAACTACATGGAAACTGAACAACCTGCTCCTGAATGACTACTGGGTACATAACGAAATGAAGGCAGAAATAAAGATGTTCTTTGAAACCAATGAGAACAAAGATACAACATACCAGAATCTCTGGGACACATTTAAAGCAGTGTGTAGAGGGAAATTTATAGCACTAAATGCCCACAAGAGAAAGCTGGAAAGATCTAAAATGGACACTCTAACATCACAATTAAAAGAACTAGAGAAGCAAGAGCAAACACATTCAAAAGCTAGCAGAAGGCAAGAAATAACTAAGATCAGAGCAGAACTGAAGGAGATAGAGATACAAAAAACCCTCCAAAAAATCAATGAATCCAGGAGTTGGTTTTTTGAAAAGATCAACAAAATTGATAGACCACTAGCAAGACTAATAAAGAAGAAAAGAGAGAAGAATCAAATAGATGCAATAAAAAATGATAAAGGGGATATCACCACTGACCTCACAGAAATACAAACTACCATCACAGAATACTATAAACACTTCTACGCAAATCAACTAGAAAATCTAGAAGAAATGGATAATTTCCTGGACACTTACACTCTCCCAAGACTAAACCAGGAAGAAGCTGAATCCCTGAATAGACCAATAGCAGGCTCTGAAATTGAAGCAATAATTAATAGCCTACCAACCAAACAAAGTCCAGGACCAGATGGATTCACAGCTGAATTCTACCAGAGGTACAAGGTGGAGCTGGTACCATTCCTTCTGAAACTATTCCAATCAATAGAAAAAGAGGGAATCCTCCCTAACTCATTTTATGAGGCCAACATCATCCTGATACCAAAGCCTGGCAGGGACACAACAAAAAAAGAGAATTTTAGACCAATATCCCTGATGAACATCGATGCAAAAATCCTCAATAAAATACTGGCAAATCGGATCCAGCAGCACATCAAAAAGCTTATCCACCATGATCAAGTGGGCTTCATCCCTGGGATGCAAGGCTGGTTCAACATACGCAAATCAATAAACGTAATCCAGCATATAAACAGAACAAAAGACAAAAACCACATGCTTATCTCAATAGATGCAGAAAAGGCTTTTGACAAAATTCAACAGCCCTTCATGCTAAAAACGCTCAATAAATTCGGTATTGATGGAACGTATCTCAAAATAATAAGATCTGTTTATAAGAAACTCACAGCCAATATCATACTGAATGGGCAAAAACTGGAAAAATTCCCTTTGAAAACTGGCACAAGACAGGGATGCCCTCTCTCACCACTCCTATTCAACATGGTGTTGGAAGTTCTGGCTAGGGTAATCAGGCAAGAGAAAGAAATAAAGGGTATCTAGTTAGGAAAAGAAGAAGTCAAATTGTCCCTGTTTGCAGATGACATGATTGTATATTTAGAAAACCCCATTGTCTCAGCCCAAAATCTCCTTAAGCTGATAAGAAACTTCAGCAAAGTCTCAGGATACAAAATTAATGTGCAAAAATCACAAGCATTCTTATACACCAGTAACAGTCAAACAGAGAGCCAAATCATTAATAAACTTCCATTCACAATTGCTTCAAAGAGAATAAAATACCTAGGAATCCAACTTACAAGGGATGTAAAGGACCTCTTCAAGGAGAACTACAAACCACTGCTCAGTGAAATCAAAGAGGACACAAACAAATGAAAGAACATACCATGCTCATGGATAGGAAGAATCAATATCGTGAAAATGGCCATACTGCCCAAGGTAATTTATAGATTCAATGCCATCCCCATCAAGCTACCAATGAGTTTCTTCACAGAATTGGAAAAAACTGCTTTAAAGTTCATATGGAACTAAAAAAGACCCCGCATTGCCAAGACAATCCTAAGTCAAAAGAACAAAGCTGGAGGCATCACAGTACCTGACTTCAAACTGTACTACAAGGGTACAGTAACCAAAACAGCATGGTACTGGTACCAAAACATAGATATAGACCAATGGAACAGAACAGAGTCTTCAGAAATAATACCACACATCTACAGCCATCTGATCTTTGACAAACCTGAGAAAAGCAAGAAATGGGGAAAGGATTCCCTATTTAATAAATGGTGCTGGGGAAATTGGCTAGCCATAAGTAGAAAGCTGAAACTGGATCCTTTCCTTACTCCTTATGCGAAAATTAATTCAAGATGGATTAGAGACTTAAATGTTAGACCTAATACCATAAAAACCGTAGAAGAAAACCTAGGTAGTGCCATTCAGGACATAGGCATGGGCGAGGACTTCATGTCTAAAACACCAAAAGCAACGGCAACAAAAGCCAAAATTGACAAATGGGATCTAATTAAACTAAAGAGCTTCTGCACAGCAAAAGAAACTACCATCAGAGTGAACAGGCAACCTACAGAATGGGAGAAAATTTTTGCAATCTACTCATCAGACAAAGGGCTAATATCCAGAACCTACAAAGAACTCAAACAAATTTACAAGAAAAAAACAAACAACCCCATCAAAAAGTGGGCAAAGGATACGAACAGACATTTCTCAAAAGAAGACATTCATACAGCCAACAGACACATGAAAAAATGCTCATCATCACTGCCCATCAGAGAAATGCAAATCAAAACCACAATGAGATACCATCTCACACCAGTTAGAATGGCAATCATTAAAAAGTCAGAAAACAAACAACTGTTTTCCATTGTGGAAAACAGTATGGCGATTCCTCAGGGATCTAGAACTAGAAATACTATATAACCCAGCCATTCCATTACTAGGTATATACGCAAAGGATTATAAATCATGCTGCTATAAAGACACATGCACACGTATGTTTATTGCCTGCACTATTCACAATAGCAAAGACTTGGAATCAACCCAAATGTCCATCAGTGACAGACTGGATTAAGAAAATGTGGCACATATACACCATGGAATAGTATGCAGCCATAAAAAAGGATGAGTTTGTGTCCTTTGTAGGGACATGGATGCAGCTGGAAACCATCATTCTCAGCAAACTATCGCAAGAACAGAAAACCAAACACCGCATGTTCTGACTCATAGGTGGGAACTGAACAATGAGATTACTTGGACTCGGGAAGGGGAACATCACACACCGGGCCTATCATGGGGAGGCGGGGAAGGGGGACGGATTGCATTGGGAGTTTTACCTGATGTAAATGACGAGTTGATGGGTGCTGACGAGTTGATGGGTGCAGCACACCAACATGGCACAAGTATACATATGTAACAAACCTGCACGTTATGCACATGTACCCTAGAACTTAAAGTATAATAATAATAAAAAAAAAATTAAAAAAAAAGAAAGGGATTCAGCCTGCATGGCTCTTCATCTCTTTTCTTTTCTTTCTTTTTCCTGCCTGGAAAGTGACTGTGATGTCTGGAGGTGAAGCAGCTCTTCTGTGTCTATTAAATGATCAACATACTAAGGATGACAGAACAAAAAGACCGAGAGTGTCTAGGTCTCTGTTGCTCCAATCCTGTATCATTTATGGTTAAACCTCCAGAATTCTTCATACTTCAAAAAACAAAAACAAAACAAAAAAAACTCCAAAAGCCCCCAAACCAGAAAAAACCCTACCCAATTATTTACTGCACTTATATGACATTTTGAATGAGTAGCTGAACATATTTCTAATTGGTGAAGTTATCAACAGGCAAGTTATTGATAATAACTAAAAATGGCTGAGATGTGGAAAGATGATTCAGCCCAACAGAAACTGGCAATTGAAAATTATATGCCATTTCTCCTCACTCCAGTTTGACAGTCTTACTGAGGGTATGGGGAAATGGACCCTCTCCCATGTTGTTGGTAAGGGTATAAACTGGTACAGCCTTTCTTTTATTAAAAAAAAAAAAGACAATTAACATTACTGATCTAGAGAATGTTTGTATATATGCAAAAAGATATCAAAGATGTTTGCTTCAGTAGTTCTTGTAATGATTCCCAAGTAAAAGCAAGTTAAATAATGAGGAAATGGCTAAAAAAATTAAGGTACAGTCACACTGAGGAATACTATGTAGCCACTAAAAAGACTGAGAACATTATGTGGAATACAAATCTATTTGTGAAAACATTTCAACATTTTGCTATATTCACTTAATTTTTAAAAAAGAAATTAGACTTTATAAAGTTAAAAAGCCTACTTTGTACCCCCATGTCCCTCATTTTTTTCTCCCTCTGCAGAGATAACTGCTATACCAAATTTGGTGTTTATCATCCTCATGCACATTTTTAAAGTTTGAATTGTATTGTATTGTTATCTACAATTCAACTTTTTTAAAAAAATTCAATAACTCTAAAAAATATTTATTCATGTTGACCCATGTAGGTATAGTTCACTTTAACTGCTGTATAGTATTCTATTAGATTAATATATCACAATTTATCTATTTTCCCACTGATGAACATTTAGGTTATTTCTAATTATTCATCGTTACAAACAGTGCTGTAATAAACATTCTTATACATGTCTCCTTGTGCACATGTGGATAGATTTCTCTAAGATATGCACATGTTTAATTCTACTAGATACAAGTCCACAATACGTTGTTCAAAACCCTTGGGGCCAGATATGTTTCAGGATAAGATTTATTGAATTTCAGAAAGGCAATACGGCATATGTGCCATATAAAACACCCTCAGTAAGGTTTGGGAAATAGACATAATCAAATATATTACTTTTTCTGTGTTGAAAAGTATAAATATCCACATTAAGTGGGATAAATACAGATGATATATAACTTCTCATCAGGTCAGATTTTGCACCAAATCAGTAAAGAAAGAATGAGCTTTTTCAGTTTCTGAATTGCCAGTAAGGGATTTGGATTGGTACCACCAAGCTCCTCTGTGAAGTAGGTATATTCATTTATCTTCCCACCTTTATGAGATCCTGTTCCTACATATCCTCATCAATAATTGGTAATATCAGACTTTAAGATTTTTGCCAGTCTGATAGGTGAGTACATATTACTTTTGCAATTAAAACAAAAAGAACACATAGAACACGAATGAGGAGATCTCATTTTTAACAGTAATGAAAACATAAAACATTTATGATTGTACTAAGTAAGAAATGTGAAGAATCCAAATGCAGAATATGTTAAACTGTTTGAGGAATGTGAATGTGATGAATAAATGCACAGGGCCTTGCATAGGCAGGCTTTGTGTTACAAATATGTCCTTAACCTGTAAATTATTTTATAAATTCAGTGCAACTCCAATCAAATCAAAATAGAACACTGGAAATGAAAAAAATTATAAAATTAACCTGGAAGAATAAATATCTGGGAACATTCTGAAAGAGGAAAGTGTGGTGTATTTCCTCTAATAGGAATGGGCTACTAGATATTAAAACAGATTACGCAGATATGGTAATTAAAACAATTTGGTAATGGCTCAGAAACAGAATGATCATGAGACCATAAAGAAAATCCAGAAATAGATCAAATATAAATATGGATTAAATATATGATAAAGATGACATTTTAAAATTAATCAATGATGTTACAGACAACTAGTTAGCCATTTGGAAAAAAGAAAATGCTGGATCCCTAACCATGCTCCTCACATCAAAGGAAATTTCAAATTGATAAATGATTAATATATTAAAAATGAAGTATCAGAAGAAAACACGGGCCAATATTTCTATGATTTTGAAGTGGGGAAATCTAAGTATAACATGAAATCTAAACATCATAAAGGAAAAGCCTTGTAATTTGACATTTCAAGAATGAAAATCCAGCCAGGTGTGATGGGTCATGCTTGTAATCCCCAGTACATTGGGAGGCTGAGGTGGGAGGATCACTTGAGTCTAGGAGTTTGAGAACAGCCTGGGCAACAAAGTGAGACCCCTATCTCTACAAAAAATAAAAAAAAAAATTAGGTGGGCATGGTGGTACATGCCTGTAGCATCAGCTACTCTGGAGGCTGAGGTGGGAGGATTTGCTTGAGCCAGGGAAGTCAAGGCTGCAGTAAGCCTTGATCATGCCACCGCACTCCTGTCTGGGTGACAGAGTGAGACCTTGTCTCAAAAAAGAAAAAAAAAAAAAAAAAAGAAGAGAAAACAAAAACATTCTATACAGCAAAAAATACCATATTGTGAATATTGAGGCTGTCTTCTCCACATTCTTTCCACTGTCTTCCCCATTGTGTGGATGCTACGCAGTTTGTTTGGGGGTAGGGTATCCATACCTCCTTAGTCTAAATTCCAAGGGTGAGAGTTGATTGTTTTAACCTATCAAGGTAATCTTGTTGCCCTTGCCACAGTGATTGGTTCAAGTAACCCTGATAAAAGCAGTAAATTCATGACATGCTCCTGATAAAAAAGAATGACATATAATCCAATTTAGGATTCTCAATATTGGAGGCTTATTGGATTAAAAAATTCCTTGCTCTTCTAAGAGAGCCACTGGAAGTTTCTGTACAATGTAGTGTGGGGATGTGAAATCTAGAAAAATGACAGCCAATTAGGCACCATGAGGGAAGTGAGATTTAGGATGGCCTTCTTACCATAAAAGGCAGAGTAGAGGGGAGGAAAGGAAACAGTCTTCACATTTTTTTAAGTCATTGAATCATACTAACCCTGAATCACCTTTGGATTTTCGGTCGGTAAATATTTTCTGAATTGGGTTTTTTGTTACCTGCAAAATAAAGGGTTCTAACTAATATGAACCAATGAACAAACTCAAAAGACAAACTAGGAAAATATTTGCAATGCAAATGCCAAATAGCTAAAATCCCTAAAACAAAGAACTACAAATCAATATGAAAAGAAAATAACCTAATTTTTTAAAAGGCAGACTATCTCAATAGTTCATACAAGAGGAAATACAAATAACCAACAGACAATATCAATAGATACTTAAGTTCACTATAAATTAAAGAAAAGTAAATAAGAACAAAGGAAAATGATTTTTCACTTGAAAGGCTGACAAAAATGGAAAAAAACATTAATATTATGTAGGACTGAGAATTCATAGGGAGACAGATTCTCTCATTACTTATTGGAGAAAGTGTAAATTGGTGATTTTCAAAAGAGTAATTATATACTTTCTATTAACATTTAAATACTCATAGGTTTTTTGTTTTTGTTTGTTTGTTTGTTTTGTTTTGTTTTTTGAGACAGTATCACTCTGTCACATAGGCTGGAGTGCAGTGGCCAGATCTCAGCTCACTGCAACCTCCGCCTGCCAGGTTCAAGTGATTCTCCTGCCTCAGCCTCCCGAGTAGCTGGGATTACATGTGCCCACCATCATGCCAGGCTAATTTTTGTATTTTTAGTAGAGACAGGGTTTCACCATTTTGGCCAGGCTGGTCTTGAACTCCTGACTTCAGGTGATCCGCCTGCCTTGGCTTCCCAAAGCGCTGCAATTCCCAAAGTGCTGGGATTACAGGTGTGAGCCACTGCACCCGGCCAATATTCATTGCTTTTAACCAACCAATTCCACTCCTGAAATTGTATGCTACGGAAATACCTAAGCAAGTAGGCAAAGATGTATACAAATATCTCGCAGTATTGTTTATAAGAGTGGAATACTGGAAGCATTCTCGATATTCATTAATTCAGAACCGTAAATAAACTCATGGTAGATTCATGCAATGGAAGAACTTTATGGGCTTCATAAAGAATGAAGAAATTCTGTATGTTGCCAATGAAATATATTTCAGATAAATTAAGTAAAAAGTAAAACTGTAATAAATAGACTATGATGATAATTTTATGACAGTATATACAGATTAAAATAATTGGACAGAATATCATCATACTATTAACAGTGATCTGATGTGGGAAATGGGATTAGGGTTCAGTGGAGAAAGCTCTAATTCTGTGTGATACCCACATACTCATACACAATACTCATGTACACACACACTTATCACTACCACCAGGACCACATCCTGCCCATCAGGAATTAAACTGCCACTTTGGTTTCTCACCTGACTCTTAACCTATTTTCAACCTGTTCCCTACTCTGTGGCATGACAAGGATAGGATGGTACATGTTTGTTGAAAAATTTAAAACCACAATGAAAACAGACTAAAAGTTGGCTTGCTTTTTTTGTTATTTACTCTATGTTGGCAATTCTAAACAATGCCAATGGTAAAATAGTCCTCCCAGCAAGGGTACTGCTCTCACAGCCCCCACGTTTGCACATGATTGCCCCTCTGAAAATCTCATTTATTTGACCATGAGTGCCCATGTGCCATTTGCTGGACTAGCTGCTGCCCATCTTTGCCTCCCTGTCTCCAGTGTACAGACCACCAATAAATTCCCACTTTGCTTCTGAGAGTGTTACATGAAAATGCCTTCCCTAAAATCTTGGGAAAAAGCTGAATGGCTGCTTAAAACTGGCTATCTGAAAAGCCTTTGGCTGGTGCAGTCATAGGCCCCTTACAAGTACCCACGGAAGTGGTGCTTCCCCAGCAGGCTTCTCTGGAAAAGGGGATCACTGGAGAGGGCAGGGCCTTACTCCATCAGCTTTAAGAATAAGCACCCCATGGAACAAAAAGAAAGCCATCTACCCAGCATAACCTGAGCCTTGTAACAGAGAGGGGAGTGTGTGGGGAGAACAAGAGGCAGATCCAATTAATTACCCTTAGAAGCAAAGGTAAAAGTTGAAGATTACGAGACCCATTTACAGGAGGAAATAGACCCATCATTGAGCCTAGAGAATGGGAGGATTGTTTAGGGCCAGAAAAGCGTCTCAATGCTCAGATTCCATTCCTTTTCTGGAGCTCTGGAGAGAGGAAGGTCACAGCTTGGGCTTGGAAGTTACACTTAGCAGTGGGTTCAGATTGGTAGGAGGGGGGCTGTTGTCTTGGGTCCGATTCTGGGCCCCCAGCTGGCCCCCACCCTGAGGGGACAGAAGCTTCTATCTTCTCTAGGGGCTGGCCAAGGAGGGGGTGCCCCCTGCGAGAGGCCCATCCATTACCATCACAACAGCTGATGTCACAGACCCCACAAAGCAGCTGGGGCCCCAAATGCAGGGTAACCCTAACCCCACCAGCGATTGAAACAGATAGAGGGGTAGCTCTCCCACACAATGCCTGGCCCTCACTCCTCTCCTCCTCCCCCTTGCACTTCCTCAAGAGCCTTTGTCTTCTGGTCCCTAGGGCCTGTAGCCTCTCTCATTCCTGGCAAACTCTGTCCATTAAATTCAAAATGAGGCCTCTGGGGAAAGGGTTTGGCACTTTCTTTCCCTGCCTCCTCTTATCTCCCACCAGCTATTCCCCATCCGCATCTGTCTGGCAGGCAGATAAGAAGTCCAGCTGTGAGAAAAGGGGCAAGGTGGTGACTGCTTCACATCCTTCCCTGGGCTGTTTTGATTTGCTTTGTTTTTCTGCCTCAGAGCACCCCACAGGGTTACTGGTCTCTCTCTGGACAAGGCCTTGGGCCGGAAGTCATAAGAGTCAGTACTGAGGCTGTGGGAAATGTTCTGGGGTAAGTCAGGTTGTTTGACTGTTATAGTCCAAGTCTCTGTACTGAACTCTGTCATCTCCCCAACCAGCTGGAAGCCTCTGTGTTTTCAGGAGTGCAGAGTCCTCCTGTTCCCCCTCAGGACCCCAGCATGCTGAAAGCCAGGAGCAGTGGTTTCACCAATCTTTAGGTGTGACATGGGGTTCAGGGGGAGGCTTCTGGAGAAGGTGGGTGGCAGACCAGCAGGGCTTGAAAAATCTGTCAGAGCTCTATGAGGCAGGGAGAAGGGTCACTGCTTAGAGCTTCTGGCTTTTCCCCCACGAGGAGAGCTACATGTCTGAAGGGATTTGGTTATTATTCAATATTTTAGTCATGAATCTCTCTTAGACATTGATGAAAGCCATGAACCTTCTTTCCAGAAAAAAATGGGTGGCATGCACACATACATGCAAACACACACACACATCTGTGATGGTTCTTGGACACCCGGTTAAGAACTCCCAATAGAAGAAGGTATAAGTTTTGGAACCAAAGCGAGAGTAGAGAAGGTTCCAGGTAGTGTTGAGGATAGGCTGTCCTCAGAGCCAGGTGGCTGGCTGATTTGAAAGGCATGTCCCTCTGTTTCATATACAGGTGCTTGTGGGGCATGGCTATCACCAACCCTGTAGTGGACTTGGGGAGAGGATGTCAGGAGGCAGAGAAGCCCTGGACACCTTTGTCCCTTGCTCAGCCATGAGGCATGTTGTGGAATTGGAAGGTAGGGAGGAAAAGGCCTTAAATATTGCATAGACTATTGCTCGATGTGATACTGGCTAAGCATTTTGACCTTCCACAGCTCATTTACACTTCACAACAAACTTGTAAGTTGGAGACTACCATTCTGCTTTCATGGATGAGGATGATGACATTTAGGGAGTTTGTTGAGTAATTGTTCAAGGTCAGAGGCTAGTAAGTGGCATTGCAGAGATTAAAGCCCAGGTCTCGGGCATGAAAGCCCAGTTGCAGCAGTCAGATATCTTACTGAAGAAAACTGTTTCTAGTCTATTCCCATTGCTTGTGTGCTAGCCTGGAGGGCAAGCAGGCTGGGCATTGCTACACTGGCATTGCTGGTCTTACTTACCATGGTTCCAGATGTGCCTAGGAGGTTCTTCATTACATCCCAGAACATACCAGGCTCATGCCAACATTGTACTCTAATGTGGTCTGCACCAAAAATACTCTTTCCTATGACTTCACAAAATTTGACTTGCATTCCCCTTCAAGGCCCAGCTAATTAACATCCTGCTTCTTCTGAGCTGTCTTTCCTAACCAGACCCTTTCCTCCACTAGGCCAGGATGACTGTACCCCTCCTGCACTGAGTCTAAAATAGGCTCATCTCTCCCTTTTCTCCAGCGTGGCCTTGTTCTGGATAATCCTACATCACTCCATCTTGACTGGGAGCCTTTCCTTGGCAGGGCTAGTGTTCAACATTGGGTTCCAAGTTGCCTAGCCCAGTGCTCCACTTAACTCAAGCAGTTCAAAAAGTTCTTCTTGATGATGATGTCAGTGTTAGGTGCATAAGCAGGAAAAAAACCTAACCCAGGGGTTAGGGATGTTTCCAAGGCCACAGTATGGCTCCTTGCTTTGTGTGGAAGGTAGGCTTTCTCTTCCCCACTAGGCTCTCACCTGCTCTAGTCCTCAGTCTAGCTGAGTGGGGATCCAATGTCAGTCATCCAGTTCACCAACCACAGTTGCACTCTGCAAATGGGATGGAAGAACAAAATACCCATGAGACAACACCGTGGCTTTTGAAACAGGTATGTAGGCTTTCTTGTTTAATAGCAGTTAAAAGAGGAAAATGTACAAGAGGAATAAACATGCTCTTTTCACAGAGGAGATTTCCCCTAACCATGCGGCCCATCCATATCAGTAGCTTTACTAGTAAAGTTTTACTAGTAAAACTTACTAGTAAGTTTTAGAGAAAAAAGTTCCCTTCAGAGTTAAAAATGGACTTTCCTAATTTTCTCTATAAATGTGCAACTATCTGTGCAAAGTAAAAACGCCATTTCCAACACCTTTGTGAAAAGTACTTGTGAATGCAGGCAAAAAAAAAAAAAAAAAAAAAAAAGAAGAAGAAGAAGAGGCAGTTGCAGTCAAGAGAGGAATCCTGGGAGAAGGGAGGCTAAGGTAGGGGAATTTCTGCAGCAGTCCCTAGAGAGTGCGCTCAGAGGCCTGACGAGGAAGGTCATGGCCAAAGCCAATCTTGAGAGATAAAAGGCCGTGGGTCTGTGACTTGCTGAGTAAGCACTTGTCAAGTGTACAGTAAGGCTAGACTGACTTGGAGGACTGGTATGCAATGAAAACACTGGGCAATGCACCCTGGAAGCTGTTCATTCCCTTTGCCAACAGGGTCTCACTTCCTGGTTCCCATTTTCAGGTCCTATTCCTTCCTTCCTGCAACAGCTTCATTTACAGCCTGCTCAAAGAGATTTTTCCTATGAATGTTAAAATCATGCAAGCAGCCTATATTACTACTGAAACCTAATAGGGTCCCAAACTGGACTGTCCCTTCAGGAACATAGACCTGGTTTCCCCAGGAACTTGGCCAAGGGTTCATCCTGACCAAAAGCCATATGGGCTTCTAGCCATCTGTGTGCTTGCCCTCTTATTGAAGCCCTCCAGGGTTTCCATATCTGTAGGTATTTGATGCCATATCTGAAGAGTCTGATGGGTATGGGCACACATGCTTTGCACAAGTCCTCTCAAGGGTTGGCCCAGCTACAAGTCTATAGACAAAACTAAAAACATTCCACTTTTCTAATTCAAAAACTTGACATTGCTGGTCCCGGTTTTTATCTTCCCTGTCCAACCAAGACTATGTCTCTACATACAACTCAGTAGCTGCATGTTGCTTTTAGTTAGATAGACTAAGAATGGAGAGAAGATATATCAAAGGGTCCATCTTTATATATTGAGCTTGAATAAGCTTTTTCTTTCAGGGGACTTCTGTGCAGAATAAACCCTATTCCTCCACCTTGTTCACCTTTTCCTCTATAGCACAGTTCTTCCAAGGCAGAGGTTTGGGATGAGACCAGCAATGATGATCCTCTAAAGATAAACACTGTGGCATGCTTACATGTCTCTCCATTTCCACTTCAAAGTCTCTCAGTACTTAAAGCTGAAGAGATCTTGCTACAAAGGGGATACTAGTGAAGAAAAGCGTTTTTAACCCTTCTCAAGCAATAGAACTTCAGATTAATATAATCGTTTCTCACTTGTTTCAACAAAGACAAGAGCTTGGCGATGCCATTTTGGCTCCTGCCTTCTCTTGGCTTATCAAGTTCTGGGTGGCAGTGCTCATCCCTTACCCTCATCTTGAAACCCTGGCCAACCACCCAGCCCTCAGGATGAGCTGCAGCAGGCG
Organism: Rhinopithecus roxellana; assembly: GCF_007565055.1. Classification (NCBI taxonomy): domain Eukaryota; kingdom Metazoa; phylum Chordata; class Mammalia; order Primates; family Cercopithecidae; genus Rhinopithecus; species Rhinopithecus roxellana. The sequence continues at coordinate 25,496,796 of NC_044565.1, forward strand.
TCTGTGAGCTCACATGTAGCCTTGTCTCTCCAGTTTTGAGGAAGTTTGTATGTCTGTGTGCACATCCTCTTCCCCATGACTATCAAGATGTGATAGGATATGGTGAGGTAGAGGGGTTGAGGGTGGTGGGGGGCAAGGAAGTGCTTCCCTCCCCAGAAGCAACTCAGTAGCTGACAAAGGTAGTGAAGAATTCTGTTTGATAAATCTCTCCTCCCACCAATCCAAGCTGGAAAGTCCTGTGTGGCTTATTTGTCATTGTTTGGTGATGTGCAATTATACTCTTGCCAGTAGCCATAGTAGCATCTTTCTGAAGTATCTTAAAGTACAGTTTCCCCTGACTGACTTCATAGCAAAGCCCTTGTATTAAGTCTCAGGAGTCCATCTGGGACAATGAATGCAGCCTCCAAGCTAAGCTGCTCCAGGCTTTAGAGTTTGGAGGATAGGATTATAGGCAATCTTTCTCAGACAAAGCCAAAGATGGCTTTGGGGATCTCAAAAGAGGATGGGAACCTTGGGCTTCAACGACAAAATAATATCTAGGATATTATTTAGTGAAGGACAGTTGGGCCAGAGGCAACAAATCACAAGCCATGGCTGGCTCTGATGACTTTATGGTAACAATGTCTCCATCCCTAGATGCATCCAGTCCAGTCATGGCTGCCCCCACAGTGCAGAGCTGGTGACATTTCCTTGAAGATCATAGCCAAAACCACTGGTTTTAAAACATAAAGGAACAATCACAACTAATCCTCAGGTTTCACCTAAGGGTAAGGTAAGGGCCATTTTTAGGCTTCTGAAATCTGAACTATTTCAGTGGCATTACTGGAGAAGGCTAAGTCTCAGACGCTCTGTGAAGACCTATGGAAATAACTGTTGATTTATGTCCTGAACCAAATGCTCTGACTGTGAATGAAGGAAATGAGATGAGCAGGGAAGGCATTGGGTCTCTGATTCCATGAAAACTGGCTTTCAAGATCCAGAAAAACTCCTTGGGTTGAGACTCAACACTCCTAGAGTTGGGGCAATCTGCAGTTAAAGATGGGATCCAATTATTACCGCTCTCTACTTAGCTGTATCCTGCCCCAGAAAAATTTGCAGTAAAAGCCTCAGGTTAGATCTAGGCTAAAGTAATTGCCAAGCTTGGGGGATTGGAATGAAGCTGTCATCTTGCCATATGACATGTTTGTTCACAAGCCAGTGAAAGTCAGCAGACTGAGGAGATGACCCTCCAGAGCTCCCCTTAGTGTATTAAATAATGTTGGCCAGGCCCTTTCCTTGCATTGAGAAGAATCAGCCTCATCTATGCGGTGAATGGGCATCCAGGAGTGAACAGGACATATTTTAGTATCCTTTTGCTTATTCACTCTACCTCCCAGTGCCAGATACCCATTTTTTGTGGTTCCTAAGCCCCAGACCTAAAGCTTTAGAGCCATGGATGGAAGGTGGTTCATCACACTGGGATTGATGATACCACCATCTCTAAGATAACACAGATAGTGTAGTAATAACTTCCCCTGAGTCCCAGCCTAGCAACATCTCATGTACTTGCTTATTCTTGTGCCTCTTTTACTATAGGGAAATGTTATGTGAATACTGCACAGGGGTTAATAAAAAAATACATATGCTCTCTTTGAAGAAGAATACACAAATGCAGGGTCAGCTGGGGTTGGATCCCAGACAAAGGGGCTGCAGCAGGTCGCCTCTGTAGGTCCAGGCCACCCTTCATGAGTGGTGGCTGCTGATGAGTCCTCGGAGCTGCTTGGCCACAGTGTCAATGAGTTTCTGCTTGTCTCGCTCATTTTTCCGAAACTGTGCAAACATGTTGTTCTTGCGGCTAGTATCCTTCATCCTAAACAGAGAAGGAAAGAAAAAGGGCAATGTGTTTGAGGAAACAATGGTGGAAGGAGAACCTGCAGGAGGCAGGATGGCAATGCATCTTAACCACTATCCAGAGTAATGAGAGAGTCCAGAATATCTCCAGTGTCAGGCCCACACTCACCTACTCATCAGGAAGCTGGCATTCTGGCACCTATATCTCTCTCAACTTCAGTCACCTTTGGAAACTGGTCAAGACCCAGCTTTGGAGGGGCCAATCTCCTTATCCCTTTTATCTGCTCCACCTAATTCATTCCCTTCTCTCAGCAGGTGCTATAGGTGTGTGGGACACGGAACAGCTCTGCTGGTCAATAAACCCTTATAGAATGTCTAGGATCCACTCATTACCTCATGAACCTACTAAATCCTGATGGGACCTTCGAGATAATATTTGAAAGGTAAAGCAGGAAAAGTGTTCTTAACTAGCAATTCCAAGAGAACATGAATAACCAAAGGCCACTGTGTATTTCTAAACCTCACTCTAGCTGGCTACTCTATCCCATCCCTAACAAAACTAAGGGCTTGACTGACCTTTTTCCTTTTGTCTCAGGGTAACGGCACATAGGCGGTGTGGTGACTAAGAGAGTATGGTGCTGAGGAAAGCATGTGCCAAAGGGCTGGGCCATCCTCTCACTCCACAAACCAGAGCTTTTTACATGAAAAGCCCTTGAGTCCTTAATGGCTGTCTGTACCCCCGGACCTTTGACCTTTGGGTCATGCTAAAGCTTCACAGATGGCATATTTCTAGAACCACGGGCAATTCTGGCCAGTGGTTCTTTCAGGTAGAGAGCCCTAATGGGGAAACATGGACAAGAAAGCCAAGACTAGGTTGAGATGGTCACAGAACCCCCAAGTCTGACTAAGCAATTGTGACAGAATTCAGGAATTTGCTATTCCCTGCAGAGGGCTCACAATCCCTGACATACATTGGTGGCCACTAACTCTTCTCCTAGTCTCTGCACACCAGACCCATATCCCACAGCTAGTTCCAGTGTTAGACAATTGAGAACAGTGCCAAGACAGATTTCTTTCTGGGATAGGACCAGTCTTCACCAGAGCTGGGCCAGCCCTCTGTCTTCACTGCTCCCTGGGCTGTATGGAGACAGGCTAAAGGGAAGGAACATGGCACCAGGCTATAAATTGCCCCCAGGCATATTTCCCAGGGGACTTTGGTCAATCCTGCACCATTTTTTTCCCCCACTGTGGGTGGCCCTTTGCAGAGGAGCAGATTAGAGGCCAGTGAGTCAAAAGGCCAGAGATCCCACAGGGGCATTTATGTTTGGCATATATGATATAAATTTACAATATATGTATTCCATAAGGGCATTATATGTGGCAAGAAGTTTCTAATGAGCATCACAGCTGTATGGCTCTGGCTGACAGTGATAGCCACAGACTAATTAAGAATTCTCTCACTGATCTAAGCTCAAAGGCCTTCAGGCTGGAATTACTCATCAAGCAAACTCAGAACACTGAATATAAGGTATGATCACCCACATGTGGAGGCCTGTGCTTGGAGGGGAAGAAGAAGGGGAAGTGACTGCGCTAGTTGAAGAGAAAGAATGAGGGTCCTCAAGCCTCTGATAATTACTGTATTTGTTCCCTTATACACTAGTGGCACAATTATGTTTGTGGAACTGGCCTGGTTTTAGATAGTCCCAGGGAAAGATTCCCTTTCCTCTGCTGGGTATACTATATATCTAAACATTATCAACAACACAAAACAAACAAAAAGAAATGAAGAAAATCACTTCCTATATTCATAGGACATTTAGTTTAATATCCTACATTATCATTAATTTCATGACTCCTAGAAGCAGCTGAGAGACAGGCAGCCTGCTGGCTTTCAGCTCCCACAGGGAGGCTCCTGTAATATCTAGGAGAAAGAGGGTAGTCTTTGGCCTCAGAGGCTAGAATTTCTCAGTCATTAAGACCTGGAGTTGGAACGAGGCACTGTAAAGATAAACTCAAGTACCCTGAGGGCTAATGGTGGCCTGCTGGTTTCCACTCAGGAATGCTCCAAAACCGAAAGTCAGCCCTCCCACCTTCCATCCCATTCTGAAAGCCCAGTATCCTGTTCTACTTTATTAACAGCTATGGCCACCTCTCAGTGATGCAGGAGCCACTTCTTTTCCCTAAATGTCTTTAGCAGGTCTTTGGGTCTTTCCGTTTCACCCTGCTAAGAAGCGCCAGGTTGAAAAGGGGAGTCAACATCTGATGGTAGAGCTGGCTGTGGAAAAGCAGGAATAGGTCAGGTAAAGGGGTCAATTCCTATGAGGCTGGGAGACATGGATTGTAGTGATCTGGATGCCCTTTGATCTACTGTGTTTGGAAGGAAGCTTTTAAACTCTTCTGATTGCTAGGGCTAAGCACATAGCTTCTTTACTGGCCAGCGCTCCAGAATGGTAGGGAGAGGCTAATTATTTTCAACTATTGTTGAGCCATAGGAAGTGAATGAGCCAGTATTTCCTAGATCCAGAGATTCTTGGGAACAGAAGAGTAAAGGACTGCTGAGAGAAGTAAATAACTAAAGGGAATTCCATGGCCCATTTGAAGGACACATAATGACCATTAAATATGACCATTTAAGCACCAAGTCAAAGGTCAAAATGTTCCCTTCTTTCACCTTGGCACCAAGAACTCTGGGATTAAGCCTTGCCTCTAATAAAGGGTCTTCCATAAGAGATGCGGGCTCTAGATTTTAAAGCCACCAAGAGGTAGGGGAGGCTGCTGAGGAGCTCCCTTTGGTCAGGGCTTTATTTCAGGCCCCACACTAGCAAGAGTATTGAGTGTGCCAAGAGGTTGAATGGGAACAACCCTTTACCTGGCACAATGGGAGAAAATCCCTGCCGCCACTCCCAGCCCCAAAGGAATTAGTAAGCCAAGGGTCACTCTAAGGGCCAAGGATAGAGAAGGCAGCCAGCCAGTTGGCACCAGGCTGGTTTAGTAGATTAGTATGTCAGGGTGGGGACAACTCAGAGGCTAGGGATTTTAGTGTAGTCATTAGTGTCAATGAGGAAACCAGAAGGACTTGCCTCAAAGTGATGGAAAAGGCCCAAGTGAATAATATACTTACTCTCTAGATATCCTAGGGAGGAAGGTCAGTGGGAGAGAGAACCATGGGAAACAAAGTTAAAAATGGAAACATCAATCTCTGATGTGGTCAGAAGAAAACTGTAGTCTGAGTTTTTAGTCTCTTGGCTCCAAATACATACCCCTGCATCATGCTCTTGCCTTCACCTCTTCCCCTTTTTTCCCCCTTTCATATTACATAGTAAGAAGAATAGACCTTGACCTCTCCTTCTGCTTAAGGCTCCACTCTGACTTTCTGGACTCTGAGTCTTGCCTTCCTAGGATTTGAGATGTGGCTGACTGGCCATATATGTAGACTTCCTACACTGCCTAGAGGCAGGGCATTCTTCCAAGTAGCTGGGGATTAACTAGTTTCTCAGATTCCAAGAGAAACCTGCCTTTTTATGTGGGTCTTGGTCTCTGACCTGCCAGCTCTCTAAGAGATTAGCAAAGCCAGAGCCAGGCTGTAATACATAGCATTTCCCAGCTTCTGGGTGACATATTGATTAGCCCTGAGATTTCCTGGAGCTACCTAACTTACTTTCAGTGGTAGCACCTCTGTTTCAGAGAAGCTACAGTTCTGTGGCAGGGAATCCTCTGCAGGCTAGTGACTGACTAAGGCAAAAATCAGACACATTCTCCAAGACAGTTTTGTTGGGATAGTCAGCACAATAAAGCTCAGTCTGGCAGGGGCTGGGAGTTGGGAACAGATGAAGGTTTCAATAATTCTCAATAATTTCCAGGGATTCTCTACTAGGAACCAGAGAAGCCATCTGTTCTGTGGAGTTGCACTATCCATCATCATACCCCAGATGACTAGAGCAGCCTCATTCTGTTCACCAGGCTGGCCTGAGCCCCAAACCAAGCCATTTTTCTTTCTTCTGTTGCCATCTCTAGTAAGAGACACTAGTAAAAGACCCATTAAACTAGAAGGTAATGTCAGAGTCCAATTCTGATCCATACTTGGCCTAGCTTGTTGGGGGCTCAGGAATGAATAAGCCACAAGAGGAAGACTGGCTTGCCAAATCCAGTGATTGAGATTGTTGACAGCACCCATGGCCTATGGCAACTTCCAGAACAAGGCTATCTTTCAAGATACTGGCAGTGGCAAAATTATCTTCTATGCCAAACCCCCACCCCTGTCTCCCCACCTCCCAACACAGACCACTGGACTAGATACTCACTTCTCTAGCAGGGTCAGAGCAGTCACTGGGTTTACCCGGAGGTACTTGCAGTTGGGCTGACCATAGTCAGCAAGGTAGGTTGACCAATCCCACTGGATGAAAAGATCCAAAAGCTGTAAAATATCCAAACCCCACCCCAGGGATTATTCAGACAGACAAGACAAACCAAGATACCAGAAACTTCATCATCCTTCACTACCAGCTAATAAATTAGATACATAAAAATTAAAATATAATAAGAAAAAGAACAGCTTCAGACTATTCTTTCAACCAAGAAAATAAATGAGTAAACATTAGATGGCAGACTTATCTCTGCCATAAGCAGTATGGAAACGTTGCTAAGACTATATGCCAGCAGTTAGCTCTCAGAGGCAACCCTGTAAAGAAACTAACACTAGACTGAATCAAATATGATAATAATACCATAATAATCATTCACTTACTCATTTAATAAATACTTATCAAATGCCTTCCACATGCCAAGAACCATTCTCAGTATTCAACAAAGAACAGATAAAGGTGGATGTAGTCCAGTGCCACATATGCAATTGTTTGAACTTCAAGGTTAAAAGGTCTGGGTTCAAGTATCAGTTTTTTGACTTGCTGCACTGACTTAGGTAATACAGACGTATATACATGCCTGTATACAAATAGGACACACAGACAACACAGAAACACTGAACCAAGGCGTAAATGGATCATGTAGCATTTCTAAGAGGCAATATGTGTTACGCCTATGCAGACACAGGCTGAGAAGATGAAATCTGGGCCATAGTAGATTAGCCCATGATTGAGGACACAGAGTCTAGAATTGGGTTATCACTGTTAAAGAGAAGTGCCAAGAGCTAGATGTGTGAAAAGACAATGAGAGCTTTCTGAGGGTGAGCTGAGTTCTGACACTGGGGGAGATTTTGACTGAAAGAAGCTAAACTTTTGTCAAAGGCTTTCCTTCCCAGCCAGTTTTAGCCTCAGACATCACACTAACAAATATTCAAAAATTGTAACTAAGTAAAACAAACAAACAAAAGCTTCTAGAAGGGGCACAGTCCCAGACTCACATCACTGCATAGAGGAAGAACCCTTACAGTACTTTTAACTCAAGACATTCTCCATTTCTCCCTTTCCAGGAGATAGGTAACTGCTGATGAGGACAAGTAGATGGCTGGCTGTGCAGAACAAAGGCAGAGAGGCTGAGAGTGCAGTCATATCCAATGCCAGAACCTGGGCTCTAGGCACACCTTCCTCCATGTCTGTCTTCACTATGCAGCTGGGCAAACAGGCAGTATGGGCCTTGCCCTATTTGGCCAAGTCTCCACTTCATCCACTCTCTTAGAATAGCAGTTATGAACTTCCTGAAGCAGGATGAGAAATGGCTGAAGTCTCAAACCTAAAACTGAGAAAAGCCCCTACACCCTCAGCCAAGAAAGGGATTTTAGAGATGAGAGAAGGAGTCGGGGAGAGACAGGCACGCTGCTTGGTCTGGGCCAGGATGGTCCCAAACGGCCCCTCAGGCCATTTTCAGGTCATGCCTATTTTCATTGGCAAGTTAAAAGGCTTCTACCACTTCTTTCTGCTGACCCAAGGCCTCAGAGAGTTCTCCTTTAGAAGAGAATTTCTCTTGACTTTCTACTCTAGCATCAGTATTTCTGTCCTATGGTCTTCAAAGACCACTCAAGACAGCTCCTCTTTACTTGCTTCCACGACAGACACTGAGAGTACCCCTTGTTCTAAAGTTCATCCAGTACTATGCTTTACACATTTCACTATGTTTTCCTGCAATTCCTAGGGAAAGAACTATGAAAAAAGATAGCATTTTTTTCCATTAAAATTTTTTCACAAAATTAAAAAAAAAACAAAACCTAGGAAGCCTTTTACTATTTGCCTATTAAGGAGCCGATAAGAAAAGTGAATGAATATCAAAAAAGTCTAATTGGAAAAACTGGAAAATCATTTCTTAAAGCTATTTTAGATACTACTTTTTCAGCATACATGGACATATACATGCATGTATTACCTTCTTTTTAAATGAATTCCTAATTTCTGTGCTGGAATTAATGTATTAGTACTTCTGATTTATTGCTAATACTACCATGTATTTCTGGTTAATGACACATGGGAAGTCACTAGTGGACAGTGGAGAGAAGTTCATGGCTTAGCTCTAAGTTATGGGATCTTTGGGGTGTCGCTTTTCTGGCCGGAAACCTGTGGCTGGTGGCACCTTTGCCTGAGTTTTGCTCTGGCCCACTGGGTTTGTTACACCCACTTGGCCTGGCAGGCTGAGCTCATGCCTGCCAGGGACACTGGAGTCCGGTGTGGAGCAGCGAGGGGTGTGTGTAAGTGTGGGGTCCGGTCACTGTACAGTCAGATGCGCTGGGTGCTGCCATGGGGTGGGCAGCTCCAGGTGCCAGCATGGACACCAATTCTCTGTGCGAATGCAGCTGGACCAGGTGTACTGCAAGCAGCTTTCCTGGATGGCACCGGGGAATGTGGCAACACCCAGAAGCTTGGAGATGCCAGGAACCACAGGGCCCCAAAGAGGGAGTCACAGCTCTGGCTCAGGGAGCTCCCATGTCTGGGCTCTACAAAGAGCTGCAGCTCTTCTCTCCTTCTCTTCACCCACAATGTGGCGAGCAGGGGGTATGTTTCAGCCCTGTTTGTGTTACCCCAGCTCTTTTAGCCTCACCATTCAGTAGGTCTCAAGTTCTTGTCCTGCGACCAGGAAGAATGAGGTACACAGACAAATGGAAGGTGAGCAAAATGAAGAGATTAATTGAGCAATAGAACAGCTCAGAGATGACCCACAGTGGGAAGCTCCTCTCAGTAGCCAGGGTGTCCCAGCAAGTATTCAGCTTCTAGCAGAAAGGGTTGCTCCTCTCTGCAGGCAGGTCGTCTTGATAAGTGTTCAGCTATCAGCAGAGAGAGTGGCTCTTCTCTGTAGCTGGTCGTTCTGCTGTCTCTCTGTCCTCTCCTCTGCTCTGGCTGAGCTCAGGGCTTTTATGGGCCTCAGAGGGGAGGAAGTGCAAGCCATCTGGTCCACGGGCAGCCAAGTCCCTACTCTGGTCCGCAAGACTGGCAGCTTGGCCACCAGCCTTCAGGCCTCACTGGGGACCTGCCCCCTTCTGCCCAGGAACCTGTCTGCTTTCTGCTCCCATTCATGGCACTTGAGGTCAGCCCCAACTTTGCTCCAAGACTGGAGCAGCACTGACAACAGGGAGAAGCCATGCAGTGGGAGCAGGCACTTCCAAGCCTACAAGGGCAGGGAGGGCCTTCCCAGGCCCCCAAGAGTGCAGGGACACCTGGGTCCACAGCCATGGTTTGGGTGGCTGCAGTTGTGCCCAGGAGGATAGGGCTCCTGCCTGCTCCCTGACTCCCACCAGCTCCATGGAGCATGCAGCCCCGGTCTTGCCACCCTGCTGCAGCCAGCATGATGGATGGCAGTGGTGGGCCATTTAGGGCAGCCACTACCATCATAAGGATTTCCATTTTTGTCTTCCTGCCAAAGTCAATGCCAATGGTGAGCCTAAGAGCTCTGGAATGACAATCTATCTAATTTATTCCACTATAGTCATGGAAGCTACATAAGTCTATTAAGTTCAACCACCATGAGCCTATAGATCACACTCTGGGTCATGTTGCTTCCCACAGTCTTTTAGGGTGGCCTCAAGCTAGGTCTTATGGCCTTCTCTGAGACAGATGGACAGAGAGTGAAGTCTGAGGGTACTTAACTAAGTGAGCTGCTTGGAGGCACACTTCTACTGGATTCCACAGAACAGTGTTAGAATGAACAGCCAAGAAAACCAGCAGGCCTATTTATCCATATAGTACCTATCCATATAGTACCTCCTAGTATTTATCCATATAGTCCCTCCCTCCCTCCCTCCCTCCCTTCCTTCCTTCCTTCTTTTTTCCTAAGAGACTAGTTCTTGCTCTGTTGCCCAGGCTGGAGTGCAGTGGTGCAATCATAGCTTACTGCAGCCTAGAACTCCTGAGCTCAAGTAATCCTCCCACCTTCACCTCTCTGAGTAGCTAGGACTACAGGCACACACCACTATGCCCAGGCTAACTTTTAAATATTTATTTTTGTAGAGATGAGGTCTTGCTATGTTGCCCAGGCTGGTCTGGAACTCCTGGGCTCCAGTGATCCTCCTGCCCCAGAAAATACTGATTTCTAAAGTTACTTAGGTTAGTTATTTTCTTTGTCATTACTTTCAATATGGTTGTGTTTTTCTTTTATAATTCAGCTATGTTCATTTTTCACTGCTTGTGCTCCACCTTTGATTCCCCCACATTCCAGTTGATTTTCATTATTAATTTTGGGGTATGTGAAATAATACTATAGTTCTGAGAGTAACAGCAATATAAAAAAGTGTTCTCAGAGAAGTATTACTCCCTCGTCATTCCAGCCTGTTCCCATTCTCCCCACTTTCTTCTATATCTTTCCTATCCATTCTTGTAGATAACCAATCTAGTTTCTGGTTTGTCCTTCTTTCATTTATTTTACGCCAATGAGCAGACACACATATATTTTCTTATATCTTCCTCTTTCTCTCTTGAAGGGTAGCATATCATAGCTACTCTTTTACACCTTGTTTTGTCATGTAATGGCATATCTCAGAACTCACTTCCTAGAAGCTCATTCCTCATTAATGATTATATTCTTGATTTATTCATGAAAATGCTGTTTCTGTAAACTAGGTAAGCAAAGTCATTTTCAAGGGACAGACCAGACATTACATTTTGGAGCATTTCATGTTAACTTGCTAGAACAGGAGAGTGCTAGATTTTTAGAGTAGGAAATTCTGATAAATGTTAAGGCTAATTCAATCAAACGCAAACTCAACCCATCATTAACGATGCTTTGATTTCAAATACAGAGTTATCTATTTGTGGTATTTAATAGAACAGGGGAACTAAACTAGTGTAGTAGTTGATGTAATACTTTATAAGCTATATAGGTTAATTAAAATGGTAAATTATGTGATTACTGGTTATGATACAAAAATGTGTGTAAGTGGAAAAGTATATGACAAGGGGAGACATTTTTAATCAGGTTATATATTAAACAGGCCACTATGATAGGATACTTTTTTTTCTTCCTATATAACTTTTATCTGTGTGACTCTTAACTAGGGCTTTGGCAAAGTTCTAAAGCTGCCTCTGGTATATTTCCTTGTTTTTTCAGAAAATTCCCTGGGCTTAGTAAGACTCAAATTATAATTCTGATTTCATGGAGGGTGGGGAGAGTGGAGAGGACTAAGAACTAGAAAGCATAAGCAACTTGCTAAAAATCACAAAGTAGACAAGTGGTAGAGATGGTTTGTTGGCTCACACCCCCCAAGATGCCACAGCTGGTTTTTTTTTTGTTGTTGTTGTTGTTGTTTTGTTTTGTTTTGATTTTTTAATCCTGATTGATTCTGTCTGAGTTAGATACTCATCTGAGACTATGCCAAATTTCTGAACAGACTTTCTTTTTTGCAACAGCAGCTGGGAAAGACTAGAAAAATCCAAACAAGTCAAAGTGAAAACTAGTCCAAGGCCATATAGTGAGTTAACTGGACAGAGAATAGGCAGCATTATAATAGTAGAACAAATGCAAAGTTCCAAGAAGGACCTTAGGAATGTGATTATTATTAGGATAAAGCAGGGCTCGGTTGATCTTTGTTAGTGTACACAAATATACATGTCTCCGGCAGCAAGTCTAGAAATAATTCAGATGGACGAGTTGCTCATGACTAAAGGACTAGAAGGAAATCATCAAGTAAAAATTACAGGCAATATACAAGCAAACCATCTTGGGGGTATTTGAGTTTTCTTTGGCAAAAAGGATTACCCAAAAAAACTCAGAAAATAGAAATGCGGAGGCTGGTGGAGAACGGCCTGCGTGTTTCTCCTCCTGGACTGTCTGTTACCAAACCAATTCACATCATGTCTATTCATGAGTGAAGAGAATTGTTGGATGTACCCTATGGCATATAAGCCTCATCTCCCATGTAGACAGGAGCTCCCCAAGAATGGGGATTATGTTTTCTCCTTCTGACTCCTCAACAGCACAGACTATTACATGGCTAGATTCTCAGCAGGTAGTCAGCAAAGACATGGAAAATAGAATTAAATAGGTCAGCTAACATTTTGTAGCAACGATATTGGCTAGATGGTGACAGAGACATATACTTTGTGCTTCTCATATCAAATATTCCAAATGGACCAAACCTAGGCTGCTCTTGCCCAGCACTAGAAGAGAAGTTGCATAAGGAAGAAGAAAGCATCAAACAAACAGGAGAGATGATACCTATGACAGGTGAGTGGGAATCCAGTCCCAGACATGTGAATTTAAGGTTCCAATGGAAGACACCTATGATTAGTGACTGGGAACACAGCAGATGTCTGGTGACATGTGGGTTGGGTCTTAGTAGGCAACATGGGGCCTACCTCATGTTAGAGAAAGCCTCCTCTTTCCAGAAAACCTGCAAAGATGCCATGGGGAGCAAAGGATAGTATGAGCTAAGGTAGGCATGCAGACAGACACAGATGCTAAGACACACTGACAGTGGCCACACCCCTCTTCCTCAAGGGTGATTTTCTTTACATGTTTTCGCTTGAACAGGAACGCTGAGTCCTGTAGAGAGCTGCGCTCCCAAAGCAGGTGTGTCCTTGAAGTAAACTTGATGCAGGAAAACCTGAATTTGCACTTTATACACATTCCAGAAGAATTCTTCATGTTAAACAAGATAGACTACAAAATGGTTTCAAATAACATGCTTTTCTGGGACACTTAACATATAATCCAAAAAAAATTCTAAAAGTTCTACCTCTTCAGGACATGGCTGCTGTATAAAGTGCAGTCCACTTTCACTAACATACAGAACACTAACCCTGGAGAAGCTTCATTTGTCCACTCCCTGTCTCTGACAGGATGAAACTAATTACATCATTATAAAGTATTTTCATAATCACTGATCCACATCTGCTTTTTTTTGGAGGCAGTAGAGCACAGCAAAAGAGCCCCGAGGCTGAGGGTCCTCTGACTGATAGTGTGACCACAAGCATGACACCAAATCTGTTTTTCTGGTTCAGATGTGGAATCATAATAGCTTCTATCAGCAGCTGAGAGCAGATTAAGAGACCAATTGTAAAATCTACTAAAAAGCACAGAATTGACCAATGACCCATTTGTGTTTATTGCCCAAGATTTCCTCCAACTCCTTGTCTCTGGTGCTGGGCCTCTGTGATTCAAAGAAGGGCATCCTGAGTCTCCTCAGGAGCACTTCCTGACACAGAAATCTGGGCAAATGTAGAAAATGGAAAGCAGGGCTTATTTCAACAAACATATTGAGTACCAACAATGTCTCAGTCACTTTTCTAGATACTGCATATGAAATGATGTTAAGACGTTATCTCCAGTCTTGAGGAAATCAGTCTGGTAAATAAATTGATACAGAATGATGTGCATACCCTAACAGGTACTCTAACAGGTTATAAAGAAAGTTCAAAAGCAGGGCATCTAAGCCTGAGCCAGGTAGGTGGTGACTGAAGGGTGGGGTGGAGGTGTCAAGCAAGGAATCTGACATGGCTAGATCTCTCAGGAGTGCTTTGGGAATAACCAAGACAAATGAGGCCTCATATGCTAAGCTAAGGAGATTTATTTTAGCCTAGAGACTTCTCTGCTTATTCTCATCACTGCTGCTACCTGCTTTTTTCTAGATTAGAAGATGGAAAACTATAGTCACTACCTGTTGTAAATAAAGTTTTGTTGAAACATAGCCATGTTCATTGATTTACATAATTATCTATGCTGCTTTTATGCTATAATAACTGAGGTAAGTAGTTGTGACAGAAACCATATGACATGGGAAGCTTAAAATATCCACCATCCAGTCTTTTACAGAAAAGGTTTGCCTGTAGATCCAAGGCAGGGAGGGCAGTGTGCTCTGAAATTCTCTCAGATATAAGACATTTAATACCTAGTAAAGAAAGAAGAAAAAAATGGCTTTAGGGAGACCCTTCCCATTGTAATGAGATGGCATAAAATTCATTATCCTAACAACTGGCATAAAAATTATTTCACGGGAGAAAAACATGTTTGGGGAAATATCCTGCTTGGTGAGACTCCCAAGTTGCCAAGACATTTAGTAGAGAAGGTAGAAGCAATTTGGTATTCTGGTTCTTGAGAGGCAGAATGTGAAGACAGGAGTTTTAACTAACGTGTGAGAAGGGATAAGAAGAAAATCCTTCACGGTATTGTGGTTCCAGACAACTTTGGAGAGGGAATCTAATAAGTGACTTTTCAAAACTGTTTGCTGTGCAGTTCATGACACAATCAATCTTCTTTACAAACCCAACGCCTCAATCCTGGTCTTTAGACAAATCCTCTCTGCTCCCAATTGCTGGGTCAACGATTTCTCTCTCTCTCTCTCTCTCTCTTTCTGTGTGTGTGTGTGTGTATGTGTTTATGTGTTTGTGTGCAACTCAGAGCAGAAGCTGTTTCACACCTAGAAAGCTGCACAACTGCGCTATGGAACTGGGAGTGCAGGAAGCAAGAAGACTGGAGTTGTCTATGGATTCACAGAAATCTTGAGGGGGCCTTTGGATTTTCCGTAGGCTGTGGAACTGTGGTAGAGAGAGGTTCCAAGTTTTTCTGATTTCTGTACATGAAGGGGGTCAAGCTTATACTTGAGCTTTGCAACAACGGCCAGTAATAGGCTGCTTCCTGGCCCTACGTCTGACCTCCTCTTCTTTTACCTAGCTGAGTGAGGGCAGACAAAGAGGTAGGGGAAGGCACAAAGAGTGGCTGTGCAGCTCCCTGCTTTCCCTGCAGCCCAGCTCCAGGTGGATAGAAGCTTCATTCAGTTCTTTATCAGTGACCAATTGCCTATCAGCAACTTCCTCTGAAAGGGAACATCACCCTGAGAAATATTTATTTGCCTCATAAATGTGGGTTTATAGGTTTTCTGTCTAAACTTTTCACCTTTTCTCTCTTGGTAAAGAGAAAAAAAGAAAGACAGGGAAGCTTCTGGTTCTCTTGTTGTTACCAGCTGGTGCCTACGGGAAGACTCCCAAATAAAAATGCCAACACCAAGCATTCCTTTGAGTCAGAGACTGTCCTGTAGGGCCATTTCTCACTGATGACAGCATCTGTCCTGCTGCAGGGAGCAGAAGGAAAGCCTGTTATCACACGGGCTGATAATAACCATGTACACATACATGTTCAAGGGGAGGATGGGAGGCCCCTGTCATGGGCTGACTGAGTTGTCACTTGTTGGGGTGGTAGAAGCAGGCAGATGTGAATTTTGAATGGAACTGCTGCCACAGATGTTGTAGGAGAAGAAGGTAGGAGCCATGGGCCACTGTTTATTTTCTTTCAGTATAGTGTGACTTGTTAAAGGTTCCTGGGTGGGTGAATTAGGGACTCTACGATTGAGTTGTTAACTAAACTACCCTTCCTCTCTGGACAAAATGACTAAGGGCCTTAAAAAGAATCCCTGCAAAGAGACCACAGAGTGAAGATAATATTAACAATGTAAGTGTAAGCAAATATCAAGAAAATGGCAGAGCTCAAAAATCTCCTAATCATAATACAAGCTCTTTATCAGCCACATTATAAAATAATAATAGTAATAAGCTAATCAGATTTGATAAGTCAGTCCCCCAAATCTGAAATGATCAAAAAAGCTATTTATATTATTATTCATTATTATGAAAAATGAACTTAACCTAAGTATATATTATGCCTTGAATTATTAATATTAGTATCTGTGTGTGTACAAGCAGACTTTCAAAGGTAATGATAATGTTCTGTCTGTTAAACTGCAGTGGGAAGAAAGTTATACATGAGAATAACCTTTCGCAGCTACTCAACGTCTAATTATAATTTATTAGTAAATTTTTATACACACAACTATATTGGGGGAAGCTCTTAAAATGTCTTTTACCAACAGTGGATTTTCAATCAAAAAACTTTGGAGACATTGGGTAATAACCTGCAGGGAAAACTACTGCAAATTCATAATGAAAATGATTCAAGTTCTTTTTTATAAATGGATAAATTAAGAAACATAGTTGTAGAAAATTACATCTTGCCTTATATAAGTCATTATTACAAATTACAACCCAGGCATCCTATGACAGGCAGAAGAAAAAATACCTAACATTAAGGGATGGCAAAGCAGGTAATGTCCTTATACCCTGGGTAAATTTAGAATAAGCTAGGCTCTCCATGGCCTTTGAAACATGCTTGAGTCTGGTAGAAAGACTCAGCACTAGAAAAATTAACTTCTTAAGATCTTGAGCCCAACTAGATATGCATTTAAAATCAGTTTTGTTCACTTGGATTTGAAGGCTAGAGATTGAATAAAATTGCAACTCAGAATTTCATTGCCAAATTTTGAAACTAATCAATAGATTCAGCAAAGAAGCATTAGATAAGTTATGGTTCTTGACCACCAAGGGATGCTTTTTGTTCATTTGTTTTCCATCCATAAACTTCAAATTTCAGAAGGGTTCTGCCTCCCAAATATTTTGTTAAGTAAACACTAGTTCCCAGGAAGACTATAGTTTCAGACCCATAGTGGTGGTATATTTGCTATTTCCTTTGTCATTAAATTTCTTTTCTTCCTTTCAATTCTATTTACTAATTAGTTTTTATGTAAAAATTTAACGAGCCACTTCAAGTCTACTTTGGACATAAGTGGGATTAAATAAATAGATAAAAAGTGTTCATCAGCATGGTCCATCCTTGAGGGTCAAAGGAGGGGCCCAGGCATCGAGTACCATATGCATTCAGATCAAGGGAAAATCAGGCCCAAAATGTTTTAAGTTCCAGTCTGCCAAAAAGTTGGGCATGATTTAGATAAACAGAAGAGAATGAAGGGAATTTCAAGCAAAGAGACTAGTGGAAGCAAAGGAGCAGAAGCAGAAGTAGCTGAGATGTATTCAAGGGAAGAAAATAGACATTTCTTGAATACCTATTATGTGCCATATTGGGCTAGGTATCTTACTTATCCATTTCATTTAATCCCCAGGAAAATCAACAGCAGAAGAGGCAGGTACCTCCATTTTATAGATAAATAAAAGAAATCCCAAAAAGGTTAAAAGAATGGGCCAAAAGGAACATATGCAGTAAGTGACAGAGTCAGGACTTGGACCCATAACAATCTGACTCCCAAGCCTGATCTTTTCCTCCATTCCCTTTTGGGCCTCTGTCAAGGGCTAGTTGGATGAAAGCAGAGGGCATATAAAGGAATAGCAGTGAAGAGGCTGAAGAGGAAGTAGGTGGGGTTAGACTATGCAGAGTACTGGAGTACTGACTCTCAGTCTAAGGACTTAAAAATAATCTATATTCCACGGGGAGTGGTAACATTTCAGTAGCAATTTATTTAGTGGGATAAATTTGGTAGTAGCATACAAGATGGACTAGAGAAGAAAATTTCTAGTCAGGAAGATCTGAGACAATGAGGATCTGGATTGGGATGGCAACAACAGGGTGACAGAGGAATGGATGGCCACTGTCTCAGTTCCGACTGAAGGATTTGAAGGCTAACTGAATGTTGGAGGAGACAGGGAAGACTAAAACATGATCACAAAGCAGGTTCTTCAAAATCAGTTGCCTTTAGAGACCAGGCGCACAATACAAATGAATGAATCAGGCAGGTGAAATATGATAGTGAGTAGTGGGGGCTATGGAAAACTAGAGTACATAATCCTCCTAAAGGCATTCACATTTAGATGTTTTAAAAACATTATGCTGATCACTCATTGGGCCATCAGTCTGAAACTTTTGTATAGGATTTTGAAGCTGGATAGTACACAAGGCAGACCAAAGAGGAGAATGTTGGATATTGCCCCATGATCTACATGCCTCTCACATTCCCAGAGCTTTCTCTCATTGGCAGGGTATACCACATTAATTAGGGTCATTATCAGTCTTAACTTTTATCCACCAGCTGAGCTGACATATATGTCCCACAAAGAGGAAATAGGGCCAAAATGAAGAGAAACATATTTCAGGTTCAAGCCAGTGTTGTCAAGGCTTAGAACACCATGTTTTCACATGAGCTAAACCAATGGCCTTCAGAACAGATCCCAAAAGAACTCTTGCCTCCAAGGAAAACCAACAAAGCATTAAGGGCCTGCTCTCTCACAGAGCAGGCTGCCTCCTCCTTTTCCTCTTTTTCTACTAGCTGGGTCTAGTTTGAAGAAGAGTTTTCAGATCAGGCCAAGTAAAATTATAAGGCAGAGAAAAAAGAAATTTATAGATATTTATTGAGAACTAAGTGTTGGCTAAGTGATATATGTTTAACTTAGATAATGTTATTGGATCCTTTACATAATTCTGTGAGATAGGTTATTATTTTTCTAGATGTGAATAAGAAAGTAAATAAATAGCAAAGTAGTAGTAAGTACAAAGTAAGTAGTAAGTACAAAGAAAGCAGTAAATAGCAGGCCTTAGACATGAATTTAAGTCTTTTTAAGTCCAAAGCTACTAGATTTGAAGTTAAGTCTCTTTAACATCCTTCTACTATGCCAAGAGCTCAGGTCTCCACTGTTCCCCATAACTGTTCTCATTCCAAACAAAAGCAGATGAACCAATACGTCTTTGAGTTCTTTCATATGTGTCTTTTGCTTAAGCTATGCCAGTACTTACACAATTCAACAGGAAACAACACTGAAATCAGATTATTACAAATCTGGGGTTCTTGGGCCAGGAAAGTCCAAAGTGGGGACCATATTTAAATCCTGGTATGAGGCAACTATGACTGTGTGACAAGGGCTGGTTGAATCACTGCCTGGCTTTCCTAGCCTTTATTCATGGGCTACAAGTTTAAAGCTGGAAAGAACCTCCAAGAAGAGCAGAGCAGAAACTCAATGAGATTCCAGGAAGCAACAGAATTCACTAAGGGAACCACATGAAGAGAGAGTGGTGCTACAAGTGTGAATATCAGACTAAAGAACAGAGTCCCACCCAGAGCTGGCTAGTGAGTCACTGTGATTTCTGACAACCAGTAGGCTGTAATATTGAGCCACTCAACACAGAAGATTGGAAATTCTATTTAGATTTTCAAGGTGATTTTATTAGGCAGCTGACTTAAAGGGTAAGGTTACCTTACAGTTCAGCACCACACTCAATTCTAAGATCCTCAAAGGCAATACATACAAGCAGGCCCAGTAGGTAAGTGCTTGCTAAAAATCTTGGCCAAGTCTAAGAAGCAAAATTTGCTGAAGACTATTCAGAAATACGTGCTTGTATTTGGGAGGCTGGGGGAAGTGAAGAGATACATCTTAATTTTTCTCTTTGTCTTTGCTCACTGTGAATTTTTATAGGCAGAGGGTAAGGCTGGCTAAGGGCCTGCGGCAGGTTCCAATGACCAAGGGCAGTTAATGCTCAAAGAAACAGTGACATTTTAAATTACCTAAATCTTAGTAGGACAAATAGCTTCCTCTCCACCGCCACTCCCCATCACCATGAATACCCTTCCTTTCCTATGAAAATCTCCTTTCTGTCCTCATGCCAGAGATTGTCACAATATTACTTCTCAGAATTCTCATCTAAGGGGTCAAGCATCCTATATGAAACAGTTTTTGCCCGAATTCTGCCTGGCATTTTCAAAACATCCTGAAACCCCAGACCTTTCAGTTTGTTCCATATTATCTGTCTTTTGGTTAGCAAATATACCTTTAGTCATCCTGCTTTCCTTTGGTAGCTTCAGACATACTCTTTCGGCTTTTGAGAGGTTTTTATTTTATTTTTATTTTGAGATGGAGTTTCACTCTTGTCACCCAGACTGGAGTACAATGGTACGATCTCGGCTCACTGCAACCTCCACCTCCCAGGTTCAAGTGATTCTCCTGCCTCAGCCTCCCAAGTAGCTGGGATTACAAGCATGTGCCACCACGCCCTGCTAATTTTTGTATTTGTAGTAGTAATGGCGTTTCACCATGTTGGTCAGGTTGGTCTTGAACTCCTGACCTCAGGTGATCCGCCCGCCTTGGCCTCCCAAAGTGCTGGGATTACAAGCGTGAGCCACTGCACCTGGCTTGAGAGATTTTTAGACTTTTGAAATAGAAGAGAGAAAACCAGCATTGTAGCCCTGGATTTGTCACTAGTAGTCTTGCAACTCAGGATTCCTTCTAAAATTCATGTTTACTGATGACCAGATATCTAATGTCCCTCCAGCTCTAAGATTCTAAATCTAATGAATTTCTTTAAAATACACACACACACACACACACACACACACACACACACACACACATATATATAATTTGGTAGAGACAGGGTTTTGCTATATTGCCAAAGCTGGTCTCAAACTCTTGGCCTCAAGTGATCCCCATTCTCACACTGTCTTGGCCTTCCAAAGTGCTGGGATTACAGACACAAGCCACTGTGCCAGGCCAGTGAAGCTATGGCATAGAGAGTAGTTCTTAGCATTTAGCAGAAATGGGACTGATAAAATGATAGACTGTGAGGAATTATACAGAACTATTCTATTATTTCATCTTGCAGAGGAGGAAACTGAGGTCTGGAAAGATTCATTATGGCAAAGTTACCATGAATGGGGCTGTGGTTGGGATACAGGCCCCGATTTGAATCCACTTTTCTTTCTAATATATGATGCAATTTAATCAGCTGGAGGAGAACAAAAATCATTGAGAATAGTACACAGGTTAGGCGCCTAGAGAGGTGAAGGAGAAGGAAAGGGAGTTTCATTTTTAATTAAAAAATAAAAATAAAAGAGAATATAAAATCCATCTTACCCTAGTGAACAAATGTTTATAATTTGTCCAGTTTACTTCAGATCCTCCCTTTGTTTTAAAAAATAAAACATTATAAATAAAGGTGAAATCCCCCTGCCTTCTCTCCATTCCTTCACTTTCCTGATGAAGGCTGCTATCATGATTTTGTTATGTATCTGCTACATGTTGTTACGCTTTTAATAGATAAATAATATATGGTAATGTTCTGTGTTTTAGTTTATATCTATATATACATACCATGTATACATATGTGACATTATACATAATATTCTGCAACTTGCTTTTTTCATTCAATCTTATGTTTTCAAGATCCATCCACGTTGATCCATCTAAATCTAGTTTATTTAACTGCCAAATAGTATTTTCCACCGTAGAAGTACACTTAAATATACTACAATGTATTAATCAATTCTTTCATGATGGAAATTTGTACAATTGTGTTTCCAGATGACAGAAGAATACGGTGTTGCTTGTACCCAGGGAGCAGGCAGCATGCTAGGTGAGTATGGTGAGAAGGGGTTATCATCCTTTATCACTATATATGTGAAATGATGTAAAAAAAATCGCAGGCCACTTAGTGAACCAGCTTAAATACTCCCTGAATTTGATCCCACAGAAAGTGGCAGAAAAAACTCAGATGATTAGTCCAGGCAGGACTCTTAAATGAGATAACTGAAAGGAAATTCATCTCTCCTTGGAAGAGAACATGCAGAGGAATAAAGAAAGCACAGTAAAGCTGACATCACTATGCCGACCCTGACCAGAATTAAGATAAACACAAACTATTTCTTTGAATTGTAATGTTAGGGAGTTACATCCCCATTTCTAAGCCTTTGGGAATGGATCAGCAAGTCTCTATAAGATTTTCAAAAGTATCTGAGGCTGACCTGGGATGGTAGAGAGGAACAGGCTCTGCTTCCACAGTTATTGTGTGAGGTTGCAAGTTATTGAATTGAGAGTCCAAGTTTACATTTTTCTTGAACTTCAATAAGTTGCTGAATTTCTTCAAGATGCATCTAAGTGCCCACTAGCAGTGTTTGCATTGGATGGGAAGAAGAAATTAGGAGAAAAAAGAAACCTCCTTGTTGTGGGAAAGCTTGGTATCATTCCCAAAGATGCTAGGATGGAAAGACTTCTTGCCTTATTCTGCATTGACAAGCTTAATCTTCTAATTTCTTGTGTGGCTAGAGCAATAAGGTCTTAGTCTCTGATGGCATGGGAGCCTTGATCCAACATTAGATCTACGTATTTATCATTTCTGGTCTATAATATGGCTTGTTGTGAGGCAGTTTCTCAATCAGGTGAATTTTTAAAAACCTGCTCCAATTTCTTGAATAAGGATGTGAAAGGAGATACAGTAAGTGAAAGCACTTGAAAACTTCATCTTGTTATTACAGTTAATAACACCATTACCACAGGGTATCATCATTATTCAAGAAGATCTTTAAAAAGCAACTAAAAACTGCCCTTTGTGAACTTTAAAACAATAGGAGCTGTTCTGACTTTTACTTCAATGTAACATAGACGGCAGCCCCTGGCTTTCATCCAAGTTATAATTCCCTTCTCCCAACCCCAGAACCATCATGTCCATATTCCGTGTGAACCCAGGACAGACAGACATTCTCCAGATTAGGATTTATCCATGTGGCTTGTTCCGTGGAAGCAGAGTTCCCTCTAGGACTTTACCAAGGGTCAGATCATAAGCAGTGATTATTTGGAGGGGACCACCCACAGTTTATACCATGAGCAAGCTGTGGGAGAAAAAACCTGTCTTTTTACCTGAGATCTCTCCCATGTCTACAAGAAAATCATTCCGAAGTAGATACCAAGGTAACATTGAAAAATCACCATCATCTTGTTTTAGCCAGTCTCCTTGACTAGTCCTTCTCATCTGGTGATAAGTCACATTCCTGACTTGAAGATATCTTCAGCGGCTAAATATTCCCCAAATTTTCTCACCTCCTGTCCCCTTTATGGATTTCACAAACATTTTACAGCACTGAGCCGGGGACAGAGGGTAAAGAGTTTAGGAATCCTGAGACTCACACTGAAGAGTGATGGTGAGGCAAATCCAGATCATTCTGCCTAAAAGCCAGCCAGTTCACGATGTTCATTGTTTCTCACTTTTGTGCCTTTGGGCAAGTTACTAACCTCTCTCTAAAATGAAAATAATATTTGCCTTGGTAGAGTATTCAGCATAGTGCCTGGCACAAATGTTCAGCAAATACTGGTGATAATGATGATAATGACAATGAAGATGGCAAACTTATTCCTGCCTTCACTCCTTCACACTTGCCGTTCTCTGATTTACAATGACTCTTCTTTTCTCTTTGTCCTATCTAAATCCTTCCCATTCTAGGAGACCCTTAAGAAGTCCTTTTCAATCAGTCCCAGGCACAATATTTCAATTGGTAGTATCATAGCCTATCTTAAATTATGAGTTATTTCTTTTGTCTTGCCTCCCCAGGGAGATTATAAGCTCTTTAAGGACAAGGATTTTTTTCTGTGCTTCTACCTGACATATGTCTGGGCCCATGGTATGCGTGATATACTTAGCATTGAGAATAGTCAAGGGAATGTCTATTTGCTAGTCATAGAGTGGTACTAAGCACATTACAAAGGGAATTTCACAGCTAAAGGCTGTGTCTTTCTGGCTGCTCAGTACCATTAGACTTCCATTTCAACTCATACAACTAAAATGGTCCTATATTGGCTAAAGGAGTAAACAGTCTATATTTCCTGAATGAGCCTCAAATGAGTAAGGGATTATAGAAGCTAGTTCGAGATTTAATACTTGCCACCAATAATTCACTAAGCAATTATTCCTGCTCCCTATATTGGAGAACAAATTGTATTTCCACATTCCCAAGAGGGCTTCTGAGGTACAACAGAGGTATGTTCCCTATGCATGTCTGTACTGGCCCAGAGGCTCTGGACCATCAAGATACTGAGATGATGGCAAATAAGAGTTGGTAAGAAATCATCAAGTGGCCACTGCTCTTCTGTAAGTTGTTAATGCTCAGGCTGTGGGCCTTCAATGTATTACACACTGCATCTCTAAGCTTCTGGAATTCTCTGGCCTGGAGGCCTTTCTGCAAATGGGCTGGAAACTACAGCACAGCCCTACAATGGGAAGGAACTTCCAACGGAGTTCTATCTTGATGCTGTCTTCTGCTTTCTCTGGATACCAGCAAAGTCCCTGTCCTTCCTCCTATCTCTAAGGTCAGATAATAGATACTCTCCCCTTTCAGCCTGTGAGCAGCTTGAAGGCTTGTCCATTTTTTTTTCTTCTTAGTGTTTAGCACCGTGTGGTGGAGTAGAGAAGGATCTCAAAAAGATGTGTGCTGACTGATGATTGTGAGACAGTATCGTAGAAGGCCACCATTGTGGCAAGGCCCTGAACATATCACAGGAGCTCTCCCTGAGCTCCCCGCCCTCTGGCTCCTTGAGATTCTCTGGAGTCCCAGGGTCTGGCTCCACAAGGCTCTAGTCTCTGCTTCTGTTGGTGTTTCTTCATATTCTCCAAAAGGCAGAGAATGGGTGGAAAGGCTCAGCCACAGGATATTGGACTGTTTACAGTTGGCCAGGCCAAGATTAGCGTGAGCACAACATATGCCAAGTTCATTGGAAGTTACATTTTCTCTTTGTTTACACATTAAAGGGGAGAAGACCAGAAGAAAAAAAAAAAAGCAGGTGACCTCCTGTTAACCTCAGCCGTCTGCAAAAGGCTGCTGCCCTCACCTCTGAATGAACTTTCAGATTATCTCAGACAAGATTCACCTTGCGCTGAACTTGTACGCCTGCTCTGAAGCCCCCAGTCACGTAGCTGTGATTAAACATTACAGAGTGGCCATAAATTTACAAAAGTATTATTGTGCCTTGCTTTCCTCTTCTTCTTTGGGAGAGGAAGAGGGCAATGGGTTTGGGGTGGGGGGAGGTAAAAAAAGGGAAACACACAGTCAAACAAACAGTTCCTTTTCACAGCTCTGAACAAAAGAGAAAACATTGCATAGGTGTCCCAGAAAGAAGGGGAAAGAAATTTGGTCATGTGAGAGAAATTAAAGCTCTAGAAGAATGCAAAAGCCTAAAACTCAACGGAATAGCTGAGGTGCTCCTGGTCCCATTTCCAGACAGTCTGCAAGTCCACAGATGAAAGACAAACCTGCTCTGGTCCTTGCTCCTGGCTTCTCATGAAGGGTATCCCTGAAATAATACTTTTGCCAGAGAGAGAGAGAGGAAGAGAGAGGGCATGAGGCAACTGACAGGGCAGCAGGCAGGAGAAAGAAGGCTGCGAGAAAACACAGTTCGTTTGTTCTTTGAGCTGCTATGAGAGATGAGGAAGCCCCAACATCTGGGACATTTAAACAGAGACTGGATAAAGACTAGACCATGTTCTAAAGGAAACACCCTGTAGCTGTACCCAGGAGACTGACCAGATGACCTAAGAACATTTATTTCTGTGATTCACTATTTTATGCTTAAAGTAGAAAAAAAATGGATATTCCACTGAAGTAAAATTTGTTAAACCCTCTAGGATTCCAAAGCCAAGATATGCCTGCAAAAGGCCTGTGCTGACCATGAAACAATGAGACCTCTATAACCAGAAAAGGCCAGGGAGTGCTCTATTTAATCCAAAAGAATTGTAAAAAGTGGTCAGGAAGCCCAGACTGAGGTGATAGGCGCTGGCCAGCAAAGCCATCTTTGGAAAGGAGTCTTTCTGTCTCTGGTTACCCTATGGCAGTGACAGGGGTGCTAAAGAGGCTCATTGTTTCTATAGCTGGCAAGGCCTTGCCCATAAAAGCAGCAAAGCCCAGGGTCCATCCACATGAGGAAGGCGGCTGATGGCTTAGCTCTTGCTGCTTTTAAGAATCAGCCAGGAGTCAAAAAACGGGCCTATGGAAATTCTCAGTCATTGCCTCTGACACAAAGAGATGAGCCAGGAAGTGAAATGGCCAGTGTCAGGGCAATATTGGTGATAGTGAAGCTCCGCGTGGGAGTTCTGAAGTCAATCTCTGGTCCCCAGGGGCAACCTGTGTTCAAAACTCCGGCCTGGACTTGGAGAAGAAAGAGAATGGATTCCTGCCTCTCAGTATGAGTTCTGTGAGAGACAAGACTACTGGGTAGAAACACAGGGGAAAAAGGATAATAAAATGTACATTCGTTGTGAGCCAGATGGGCCAGGTATATATTAAATGCATTATTGGTACAGTCTCAATTAGTGTGATTCTAAGAGGAAGATACTATTTCTCATGCCTATTTTACAGATAAGGTAATTGAGGCACAGGACAATTTAAGCAACTGCTCAGAATCACACAGCTAGTAAGCAAGGAAGTCAGAATCTGAAACCAGGTCTATCTGATTCAATGCATCTTTAAATATGAGAGCAGAATCTTAGAAACATAGAATTAAGGAAATCTACCAAAGTTCATGCCTGGCAGACTGAATAAAGTGTCCTCCTCCTTTTCCTACCATCCTTCAAGACCCTGCTTAAGTATCCATCTCCTTTAGGAAACCTTCTTGAACACTACTATCAGTTCCTTAGATTTATCCCTTCTCTGAACTCCATTTGTACCTATTGTTCATGGTGCACAGGAAGCACTATATCACATATTTTTCTATTCTTCCAACTGTTTGTGCCTCACAGTTGACTGTTGATTATGTCAGTAAACCAGATGTTGATAAACAAAGAAACCCAAGTGTTTTATGCTCATATCTCCCAGAATAGAACATCAACTTTTTGAGCAAGGGACACACAGTGGGACCTCAACATACTGTGACTAAACTCCACAGAGACTAACAAAAAGCTCTTGACGTATTAAATAAGGATACACTTTATAATAAGTAAAGTTGTTCATTAGTGGAATGTGCTGGAACAGAATGAGTGAAGTGTGTGAATGTGTGAAAGTAGAATAAGTTCTACTTCTTTAGTACTTTTTCCCAAGATAATGTAGTTTTATTGTGTATTTCTGTTTTAAAAACAATTTATGCTTTTTGCAAAAAAATTCAGAAAAAACTTATTTAATTCAGAAAAGCATAATGGGAAACCATCATCCATAAATTTCATTCCCTAGGGATAATGACTGTCAACAATTTGGTATTTAGCCTTTAACACTTTTTTTCTCACCAAAATAGAGCAAATTATAGATACTATCAAAAGCAGATTTTTCCCACTAATACAGAATAGACATCTTTTACATGTAAGTACACATAGATAAATGTAACCAATTTTAAAGACTCCAGAGAATCTATTTTTAACAGCTATATACCATACTAAGTTGAACAAATCCCTTATTGATGGGTATTTTGAGTTTTTTCCCCAATCTTTTTTTTATATTACCGAATGTCTTGATGAAAATTCTTGAATATACATCTTTGCACATTTCTTCAAGTGTTTCCTTAGGGAATAGTGTGAGTTACAATACGGCACAGTGGTTAAAAGTGTCAACTCTGGATCTAGATAGCAACTCATCAGCTTTGTGACCTTGGGCAAGTCATCTAACCTCTATAATCCAGTCTCATCATTTACATAATGAAGATAATGGTACATACATAATTAGGTAGGCATTCATATTTAAAGAGTTAATTCACCCAAAAGCACTCAGGACAGTGCCTTTTATGGAGTAAATGCTGAACAAATGTTAGCAATGATGGTGATAATTGATGATGATGATGATAATGGTAAATTCCTGGAAACAGAATTCTAGGTCAAAGCTTTTGATATCCATCCATAAACTGCTTTCCAGAATAGTGTATCAATTTACATTCCCATTAGCAGGTACCAGTGTTTTTGAATGGAAGTATTAGATGAACATTTGTCAAAATACTAGAGGGACCATCTCACTAAACAAAAAGCTTTAGGTTTATCATCTCAATGATCCCTTTCTATCATAAAATACCATGCTTCCTTGCTCCACTGCTAAATCATATAAATGTAATGAAAATAATAAAACAAGTTGAAAACCCCTGGAACACCTTAGAAGGAGAGTGCTAACTTGCATTTAGAAAGTGCTTTATAGTTCACAAAATGTTTTCAAATATATTCTCATTTTTCCGTTCAAGCACCACCTAACTTATTGGCTATGCAAATTTATACTCTCCAACTGGGACAAGTGAGTGATGATCAGATTACGAAATAACCAAAGGGATGTCAGGTCTCATCTTTTTAAAAAATTTTTCAATTTTTATTTTAGATGCAGGGGGTATATGTGCAGATTTGTTACATGGGTATATTACATGATGCTGAGGTTTGGGGTACAGATCCCATCACCCAGGTAGTGAGCACAGTACCCAATAGATAGTTTTTTCACCCATGTTCCCCTCCCTCCCTTCCCCATCTAGTAGTCTGCAGTGTCTATTGTTCCCATGTTTATGTCCATGTGAGCTCAATGTTTAGTTCCCACTTATAATTGAGAACGTGCAGTGTTTGGTTTTCTGTTCCTGCATTAATTTGCTTAGAATATGGCCTCTAGCTGATCCATGTTGCTGCAAAGGGCATAATTTAATTCCTTTTTATGGATGCAAAGTATTCCATAGTGTATATGTACCACATTTTCTTTATCCAATCTACTACTGATGGGCACCTAGGATGATTCCATGTCATTACTATTGTGAATAGCATGGCAATGAACAAACAAATGCATGCGCCTTTTTGGTAGAATGATTTATTTTCCTTTAGATATATACCCAGTAAAGGGATTGCTGGGTCGAATGGTAGCTCCGTTTTAAGATCAGGTCTCATCTTAACCCTTTTCTAGATCCTAAGATCCAGCCCTTTGTCTCAGAATGAAACCCAGGGTGCCTGCACCCTTTACCTCACAAACACGAGATCTAAAGAGCTCTCTTGTATTCTCTTACTAGAAATCTTCCAATGTCACTAAGTATTAAGAAACTCCTTTTCTGTGGATTTTAACCTTACAATACAGCTTTTTTTCTCTACTTTCTAGAAACTCTTATATCAAATGAATACATAGACAAGGAGTTACAGATACAATCTTGTTACCAGAAGTAACTTGAAATATTTAGTATTGCTAGGCGTGGTGGCTCATGCCTGTAATCCCAGCACTTTGGGAGGCTGAGAAGGGTGGATCACCTGAGGTCGGGAGTTCAAGACCAGCCTGACCAACATGGAGAAACCCCATCTCTACTAAAAATACAAATTTAGCCTGGCATGGTGGCGTATGTCTGTAATCCCAGCTATTTGGGAGGCTGAGGCAGGAGAATCGCTTGAACCTGGGAGGCAGAGGTTGCGGGGAGCCGCGATCACACCATTGTATCCCAGCCTGGGCAACAAGAGTGAAACTCAGTCTCAAAAAAACAAAACAAAACAAAACAAAACAACAACAAAATATAATCTTACTTAGTTGTCTCTCCTTTCATCAACTGGGACCTTTTACCAGGACTGAACAAATAAAAGTTCCTTAGCTGTTTCTATCCTGCTCCAATAAAATCTTCTTTCTTAAATTTTCAGGTTTCTGAGGCTGAGGTGGGAGGATGGTTCAAGCCCGGGAAGCAGAGGTTGCAGTGAACCAAGATTGTGCCACTGTACTCCAGCCTGGGCAACAGATCCAGACCTTGTCTTTAAAAAAAAATTTGTTTTCCAGTTTCTGAAGAAGCAAAGCTCAGACTTCCCTAAAATTATTTATCTTAGCACCCTCCGCTGCTGATAGGAAGTATGAGCATCTCATTCTATTAGAAACTAGATGTGTTTCAGCCAAAGACTCAGTGCAGACCTATGCTTATAGCAGAAAAAAACAAATGGCTCCTTTAAAAACTGGGCTGTTTCATTTCTGATCATTATAGCATTTTTTGCTTAAGTAAAGGCTTACAGCCACATCAGAGAATTAGTGTTGTAACTCATCTTGTGAGTGTCAAAATCAAGGTTAGGGTGCTGAGAATACAACTATGCACATTTGAATACACTCTTACTTACCAAGGACCATCATCAAGGCAGACTCTTTCTTAAAATTAATGTATTTAAATTTGGTCCTCAGTGATAAGATTTTTATGTTGTTGCTTTTCACATTCAAATATGATGCACCTAATGATTCTGCTACACATGGATTTTGCAAGCATAATTTTTAAAAAAGAATTATAAACAGGAAGACTTTCTTTTGGCGGGTATCTGTAGCTGCCATGTGTAGGGTGTGCTGATCTTTTGGGTCCTAAACCTTTGCTTGCTCTCAGCTCCTCCCTAGTCTCCCCTGGTTTGTCTCCAAATACTGTTTTTTTAGGCATCTACTCAATCAACCTTTATTGAGTATTTTCTCTGATTTACCATCACGCAAAACGCTGTGCGGACTACCAAGAAAGGAGAAAATACAACCTCTTCCTTCAAGGAGTTTACAATGAATTAAGGAGCCAGATCCACATATTTAAGTCAATCAAAATGCATTTTTATGGGTGGCATATTGCTAACTTTCCATTAATCCTAAATAAAATGAACACGTCAATGTGAAGTATGGTAGGGATCACCATGGAAAGTTTAGAAGGAAGAGCAGCAGATGATAATATTTTGTTCATACTGGATAGCTGGATACCCATTTCCTAGCACAGTATCAGATACAACAGATACTCAATAAATATAATGAACTGCCCCCTCTCCTGACCTGCCATCTATTTCAAAGCTAAGGGACCAGGTGTTTTCCAGGATACGTACCTTCCCCAAAGGGCCCCTGAGTCATTACAATATCCAGAAAGTTGTACAGTTTTCTGGCAGCTATCCCAAAGGGGGCTGTGCCTCATCTTACAAGTCAGTGTCTTCTTCTCTGGGCACAGTGCCGGTGGAAGCTTGGTTTGCACTTTGTTTTTTTTTGTGTGTGTGGGTGGTGGGCAGCAGCAAGGTGGGATTACAGGTCTTCAGGAGTGAGGTGGAAACTTTGGAATCTTTGTCCTTGTTTCCTCAGCAAAGCACAACATACATCCCAAAAGGGCAGTCGGCTGTGGAATCTTGGATATTATGGCTGAGTTACAAGAGAACAACCCTTGTTTACAAAGGCTTTTCTTCAAAATGTCTTTGCTTGGCACTTATTTTAGGGTGCTGATTAGCCTGAGTTAAATGTTATCTGTAGAAGGTGAAACACCACCTCCTGTTCCCTCCAGGCAGCGACAGCTTTCTCCAGCCTGGGTTGATTCAGGAAAGTATTAGCAATTTTACCCTCTTCCCTCTCAACCCAAAATGTATCCTGTCTTCACTAACTGCCTGGGCACCTGCAACCTGTAAGACTCATTCCTCAGTGGACCAGTTTCCATGTCCCCTTGCAGACACTCAGAGATGTACTGACAGGTGATCCTAGAAAGTTAAAATATTTCTGGACCCAATTTCTCCAATAAAATGACGTTTTTGGACTAATTGATTTCCAAGGGCCCTTTTCTAGTTCTGAAACTTACTTTCTATTAATAAATGTTCCGTATTCTCCAACGAGAGATGGAGGTGAGAAAATGGGCCCTTTTTTTCTGCTACAGCTGTACTGTCAGGCAAAGGAAAGCCTTGGGAGAAGCCTGGTGTAAGCTCAGGACTAAGGCTGGGCCCTGTTTTTTCTGCACGTGCACCTTTACTCACTCACCATTTAATGAATGCCTCCATGTACCCAAAGCCATAACTGAAACAAAAACTTTGTCCTGGCTTAAGATGGAACATTATGCCACACCCACCATAAGCAGGGTTTTATGGTGATTTCACATGAACCACCATGCATAATGAGGTTGCTAGAAGGTGATATGTAGAGTTCTGAATGATTTTTAACATACATCTCCCTAATTCCCACTGTAAATTTGGTATGTGGTCAGGTAGCATAATCTTAGATTGCTATGAAACCAATGTGATTTTAGCTAAAAGTATATTTGTTTTTGTCAATCTTAGAAACTATATGAAGGATTTGGGAGGTTGTATATCAATTTGGTTTACCTGTTGCTTTGGTTTGACTTTTTCTGTCACCCGGTGTTATCTTATGCTGCTTAAAGTTTATCCCAGTGATTCTCAATGGTGGACTTTTTCCAAACCACATAGCTCTCCCCAAGACTCACTGCTCTAATGAGCCATGAGCCTCTGACACAGATGGGAGTGTGTGGAATCCCTCAAGTGTGCTGAAGTGGAAAAAAAAAAAAAAAAAAAAAAGAGGTTCCATTGCTTTGGAATATGCAGAGGGCATTTCTCCCTTTGGCCCAAGAATGGTGTATCAAAATGAGTGCTGTTTCAAAGGTGGTTGACAGGGTCTGCCCTAGGCCTAGTTGGTGCCTCTCTCTGTAGGAAGGTACCATTTTGCCCTTGAGGGATGTCTAGATGTAAGGAGCAAAAACATTGTTTTCAAAGGGTGTAATGGTATCCACCAGCTACCAACAGCCTGATTCAGCTCTTAATCCACTCCACAATTCTAGTTTCTTGGGGCAGGGCAGGCTGTTTTATGACTTGTAGAGATTTGCGTTAATTACCAACATATCATAGAGATAAATCTGAGTTTCCAACACACATAGGAACAGAATAGCCCTAGAAAATAATAGCCCTATAAAAGAGGAGTTGGAGTTGCTGGTACTGAGAAGGGATAAAAGAACAAAGCAATAAAAAAAATTAAATGTCAGTATCAAGCATATTAACTGAAATGAAAATCCCTGAGTGCATAATAAAACACCTTTAACTTAATAAAAATGCATTTGACTTAGACAATAATGGGGGAAATGGACGAAGAATTTGCAACTTGTCTTCTTCCAGGTTTTTCCTCACAACTTCTATCTTATGTAAGAGAAGCAGAGCTCAAGCCAATGATAATCAGCCTTTCAGGAATGTATGGAGAGTGACAACTTTTATGTTCTCTATCTCCACTATAAAGTGAACAAAAAAACTTGAATACCAATTGTAGTACATGATGCTTAGGTTAAATACAAAACAGTTCTTACTATAGCAGTATAAGAGGCACTTGAAGGGGAACCTTAGGTGGTGTAGTAGAGTGTGTTTCCAAAGATAGCTGCAAGAGTAACTTCCATCCCATGTGCTACTTTGCAAAATAACATTGTCACTTTCGCACCAAGAGGTAGAGCCTATTACTTTCCCTCTGAATCTGGGCTAGCTTTAGGACTTGTTTTCCTCAAGAGAATATGGTAAAAGTGATGCTATACACCTTCTGAGGCTGGGCCTTAACAGATACTAGCTTCGCTTCACCATTTGGAATACTGACCCTCGAAATTCAGTTGCCAAATAAAGAAGGCTAAGCTAGCCATCTGGAGAGAGGTCTCAGCCTCCTGGCCAACCCTGCCAAGGCACCAGACTTGTGAGTGAAGCCATCCTGGTATTTCAGCCCCAGCAACCATCCAATTGCAACCTCATGAGATATGCTAGCTAATACCACGTAAAACTGCCCAGCTGAGCCCTGGCCAAATTCCTGACCCACAGAATAATGAACAAATAAAATGGTTGTTACTTAAAGTCACTAAGTTTGGGGTTATCTTGTTAATGTAATAAAAGATAAACAGGTGGAAATATTCCTTCTAGAGAAGTTCTAGGAAAAGGAGAGATGGCCATCTGTTTTGTAAACTTAGGCAGAGGCAATTTGTGATATCAACTTCACCTTTCTGGATTTAACAATCCACTGGACATGGAGAAAATGGAGGAATGAATTACCTTAGAATCTCTACAGTGACTCCTGTTAGAACTTCAGGATGGGACGTCCTGATAGGAAGCCTTCAAGGTGTGCTATGATCTAAATGAGTGCATCTCCCCAAAATTCATATGATGAAATCCTAGCTCGAAGGTGATAGTATTAGGATGTGGGACCTTTGAGAGGTGATTAGGTCATGAAGGCAGAACCCTCATCAATGGAATTAGTGTCCCATAAAAGAGACCTGAGAAAAACTTCTTACCCCTTCCATCATGCGAGGACACAGCAAGAAGTCTCCATGCCAGAAAGTGTACCCTCACCGGACACCAAATCTGCCTTGATCTTAGACTTCTCACAACTGTGAGAAGTAAATTTCTGTTGTTTATAGGCTATCCAGTTTATGTTATTTTGTTATAGCAGCCCAAATGGACTAAAACAAGGGAAAATTGGTTTTTCCTTTGTAGGCTGGTAGCTCTTGGAACAGAAACTCTTCTTGTTTAAGAAGGCACTCCACTGATGTTATTCTGCCCACCACCCCATAAAGTCCATTCCTGCTGTGGAAAACTGAAGTCAAGAATACATCAATTCTGTTCATATTGTCATCTGATGTTACTGAAAACTGTGACTGGTGCCTGGAGCACAGGATGTGCTAAGTATCCTCCCTTAAGATTACTTGTTATTGGTCTGGCATGGTGGTTCATGCCTGTAATCCCAGCACTTTGGGAAGCCAAGGCAGGCAGATCACGAGGTCAGGAGATTGAGACCATCCTGGCTAACATGGTGAAACTCCGTCTCTACTAAAAATACAAAAACAAAATTAGCTGGGCATGGTGGCGGGTGCCTGCAGTTCCAGCTACTCAGGAGGCTGAGGCAGGAGAATGGCATGAACCCAGGAGGCGGAGCTTACAGCGAGCCAAGATTGCGCCACTGCACTCCAGCCTGGGCGACAGAGGGAGACTCGTCTCAAAAACAAAACAAAAAAATTACTTGTTATCACACATGATTGTGGTAACCCAAGCCCCTTTTCAGTGTCTCTTCTAGCGAGGATTCCCCAGCCAATCTACCACGTTTCTGTGGAATCATTTCTTCTGTTTCCTTCCTGCTGCTCATGCTTTCCACTTATCAGCTGATCTGCAGTTAGAATGAATCAGGTATGTGAGGAGATGGCCACTTGCAGGTTTCTTTCTTTACGACCAGATCAATGTCATTGATGGGAGATTCCCACCTACCATAAAAAGATTAATTTGATGTTATGAACAGAAACAAAAGCTGAGAACTCAGGGGAAGCTTTTCCAAAAGGTTGATGCGATGTTTCTGCATGCGAAAATTTTGCTTTGGGGTTGTGAACTCTTTAAAACAAACAGTTGAGGTCATTGTTAATGGGAGACAGGATGACTCGCATAGTTTCTGTCAAGTCTGACTGCTTTTAGGGAGGAAATGCAGCAGAGAGGGTTGGGTTTTTTCACAATGATCCATCTTTCAAAAGCACAAGTGAATGCCCTCTCTCATTAATCATAAGACTCCGGCTTATGTTGGAAATAGGGAGCAAGAGCTACTCATGGGGACACCACATCTCTTCTCTTGCTGAATGGTGAGAGGACCAAATAATCCCATCTTTCCACTTGACTACTTAACGGACACTTCTCTTGGCAGGCTGAACACCAGAAGAAGGGATGCATATCCAAATCAGTAAGTCTTACTGTTTCATGGTTCTCTTCTGAGGTAGGATGTTAGGGAGGAGAAATTATGTTTCATTCTGGGATTGCCCTGGACTAGGCACAAGTTTCATGGCATTTCTTTAAATTATCACCCCAGCATCACTCAGTAACCAAAAGATCAAAGCAAATGGATCTTCTCCTTCACATTATCTCACCAAACTGTCTCACTCCCTTACTTCACACAACGCTTTTTACCTAAACCTAACTTCCAAGTTATCGTTATTATCACCACCCTCAAATGACCAAGGAAATCAGAGTAAAAACTTCATAGGAAGTTGCAGAACCAACTAGACTAAAATCTAAAGAAAGACAGGCACCTTCAAACAGACAGAGGACATGAGCTTTTGCTTACCTGGGACAGATGCTGGGTGTCAAGCAATCTGAAAGAAGTCAGCTGAAAGAAGCCAGCTAAAATTGTTAACAACTAAAAGCTGAGCGCATACCATGAGCACAGAACCTTTGGGATCAATATACATGAGAAATTTGCATCTGTTAGGAGACTTCCTCATAGACTTCATTGTTCATAAGAGATTGGAAACAGGGCAGGAGACCAGCAAAGGCCTCCTTCTGGAGGCCTTGAGGAGATGTATAATAGTCACTGCAGGAAAGAAACAAAGCTCAGCCTTAGGTGCTTCTATCCTTTCTCCATTGCAAAAGCTGTAGGCTGCTGAGGAAGGAAAGGGCAGCAAACCCTATTGCCTTTAGGGCACAAGGGAAGACTCAGTGCAGCTGTGGTGAATGGAATAAAAAACAAAACAAAACAGAACAAAAAACCCTTGTATCTATGAGAGAAAGACAGAAGAAGGAACTGGATCCAGATCCTTAGAGGTCCCTTACTGCTTAGGTAGGAAAAGGATCACCAAGAACAGAAAGTATGAACACTTCTACCCCTCAAAACCAAGCTAGCAAGCAATAAATAATCAATGCCAGCACTAAACTTCTGGGGTAAAGGCACTGAGAAGAAGCACAAAGGGAAGACTTAAAACAAGAATGTCTACTTTTTGGGCAAAGGACATGACTAGACACTTCTCAAAAGAAGACATTTATGGGTCTGACAAACATATGAAAAAAAGTTCAACATCACTGATCATTAGAGAAATGAAAATCAAAACCACAATGATATACCATCTCACACCAGTCAGCATGGCAATTATTACAAAGTTAAAACAACAGATGATGGAGAGGATGTAGAGAAATAGGAACGCTTTTACACTGTTGGTGGGAATGTAAATTAGTTCAACCATTGTGGAAGACAGTGTGGCCATTCATTAAGGATCTAGAACCAGAAATAACATTTGACCCAATAATCCCATTACTGAGTATGTACCCAAAGCAATATAAATCATGCTTTTATAAAGACACATGCACACATATGTTTATTGCAGCACTATTCCAATAGCAAAGACATGGAACCAACCCAAATGCCCATTAGTGATAGACTGGATAAAGAAAATGTGGTACATATACACCACGGAATACTATGCAGTCATAAAAAGGAATGAGATCATGTCCTTTGCAGGGACACGGGTGAAGCTGGAAGCTATCATTCTCAGCAAACTAACACTGGAACAGAAAACCAAATACCACATGTTCTCATTCATAAGTGGGACCTGAACAATGAGAACACATGGACACAGGGAGGGGAACAAAACACATGAGGGCCTGTTGGGGGCAGGGGCACAAGGGGAGGGAGAGCAACAGGAAAAATAGCTAATGCATGTGGGGCTTAAAACCTAGGTGATGGGTTGATAAGTACAGCAAACCACCATGGTACATGTATACCTATGTAACAAACCTACATGTTCTACACATGTATCCCAGAATTTAAAATTAAATAAATAAATAATAAAAAGAATGTCCACTTTTACCAATTCTCTTCAACACAGTAATGGAGGCAATGGAATAAGGCAAAACAAAAAGCAAACAAACAAACAAAAAAAAACAACAGCAAAAAAAAAAAAAAAAACCTGAAAGGCTCACAGACTGGAAAGGAAGAAATAACAGCACTATTAATACATGACAAGGGAGTGCATGTAGTCCCACCTACTCGGGAGGCTGAGACAGAAGAATGGCGTGAACCCGGGAGGCGGAGCTTTCAGTGAGCTGAGATCTCGCCACTGCACTCCAGCCTGGGTGACAGAGCGAGACTCCATCTCAAAAAAAAAAGAAAAAAAAAAAAAATATATATATATACACACACACATATATATATGACAAGGTCAGCTATGTAGAAAATACCCCCAAAATCTACCAAACAGCTACTCATACTAAGTTTAGTAAGATCACAGGATACGGGATTATGATAGAAAAAAAATCCATCCTAAAACTATAGTTTTGTTAAAGCACCATCTACAACAGCACCAAAAAACATAATACTTCCATGCAACATCTGTATCCTAAAAACTACAAAATATGAAAGTGATCAAAGAAGACCTAAACAAATGAAGAAATATACTATGTTCATGGATTGGAAGACTCAAGATTATGAAGATGTCCGATTTCCCAAACTGACCTATAGATTCAACATAATTCCAATTAAAGTTTCAGTGGAGTATTTTTGCTGGAAATTGACAAGCTGATTCTACAATTTATATAGAAAAGCAAAGAAATTATAGAAAGAAATTTTGAAAATAAAAACAAGTTGGAGGATTCACATCTGTTTTCAAAAGTTACTATAAAGCTACAGTAATTACAACAAAGTAATGCTAGTAAAATGAAAGACATATAGATCAATGTACTAGAGTAGACAGTCCAGAAGTAGATCCAACAAATATGTGTGGTCACTGGTTTATGAAGGTGGAAAGGCAATTCAATGGAGAAATGGGAGCTTTCTCAACAAATGGTGCTGAAAGAAGTGTACAGTCATTTTATCAGTTTCTTGTGACTACTATGCCAAATTATTATAAACTGAGTAGCTTAAAACAACAGAAATGTATTCCTTCCCAGTTCTGGAGACCAGAAGTCCAAAATCAAGATGTTGGCAGGGCTGCATTCCCTTTGAAGGTTCTTGGGGAGAATCTGTTCTTTGCCTCTTCCAACTTCTGGTGGCCCATTGGTTTATGGGTACATCATCCCAATCTCTGTTGCTGTGGTTACATTACCTCCTTCTCTTCTGTGTGTCTCAAAAATCCCTCTTCCTCTCATATAAGGATATATATGATTGTGTTTGGGGCCCACCTGGGTAATACAGGATAAAATCTTCCTCTCAAGATACTTAAGATAATCATATCTTTTGCCTTGTTAAGTAATATTCACAGGATCTGTGGATTAGGATGTGAACACATCTTTTTGGGGCCCATCACTCAGTCCACTACAGTTATATACCTAAAAGCAAAGCAAACAAAAAACAAAACCAAAAAACCCAACTCCAAACTATACATCATACCATATACAAAAATTAAAAATAAATCATATACCTAAATGTAAAACCCACATCTGTAAAACTTCTAGAAGAAAACATAGAAGAAAATCTCTATGAACTTGGTTTTAGGTAAAGATTTCTTAGATATACCATAAAGCACACAATCTAAAATTTAAAAATTCATAAAATTAGGCTTCATCAAAATTAAGACCCTCTGCACTTTAAAAGAGAATGAAAAAACAGTCACAGACTGGGATAAAATATTTGCAGGTCACATATATGATAAAAGATTTGTATCCAGGATATAAAAAGAACCTTCAAAACTCAGTAACAAGAAAAACAACCCAACTTTAAAAATAGTAAAAAGATTTGGAAAGATACTTCCTCTAGGAAGATACAGGTGACAAATAAGCACACGAAAAGACACACAGTATCATTGGGGAAATGTAAATTAAAGCCACAATAAGATACCACCACATACCTATGAGAGTTGCTCAAATTTTGAAAAAATTGTACATTTATTTTTGAAAACAGTTTGGCAGTTTCTCATTAAGGCTTAACATACAAGTCAG
The DNA here is from genome assembly GCF_007565055.1 of Rhinopithecus roxellana. NCBI lineage: Eukaryota > Metazoa > Chordata > Mammalia > Primates > Cercopithecidae > Rhinopithecus > Rhinopithecus roxellana. The sequence continues at coordinate 25,535,916 of NC_044565.1, forward strand.
CAATCCCACTCCTATGGATGTATGAAAGCTAAATGAAAACTTATGTTCACAGAAAAATTCTATGTATGAAGGCTTAAAATGGCTTTATTCATTAATTGCAAAAAACTAGAAACAACCTAGATGTCCTTTAACTGGTGAATGAACAAACAAAGAGTAGTCTATCTGTACGACAGAATACTACTCAACAATGCAAAGGAATGAACTCCAGATACATGCTACAATATGGATGAATCTCAAATGCATTATGCAAAGTGAAAGAAGCCAGAGAGAATCATATTGTATGATTCCATTTATATAACATTCTGGAAAAGGCACAAATACTGGGACAGAAAACAGATCAGTGATTTTCAGAGGCTGGGAGTGGATGAAGGGTTTTAATACAAAGGGGAGGAAATAATTTTTTAGGGTGATGGAACTGTTTTATATCTTGCTTATGATGGTGGTTACATGAATGTATGCACTTGTTGGAGCTATACACTACAAAGAATGAATTCTTATGTACGTCAATTCCACCTCAGTAAGACACAGTTCATGCATAGACATCCTCTTCTTCCTGCCCAGACTCCCACATCCCATGCCAGGCCATTCCTCTACAGAGAGACTCCCTCACTCTTCATTTTAGTTTTTGAATATATAAATGCTAAGGACTACTGGAAAATTAGAATTATGGAAGATTGGTGTTAATCAAATGTTGACTCAATTTTCAAAAGAGGGAAGAAAATAGATGCTGAAAACTAAAAATAGGCATCTTGTATTCTGTCATTGATATTCTTGATACAGTAATTTTATTCCTGATAGCTTGTACTAAATCATCTGGTAAGCTAAAAAACTTTATATACCAATACGACTACTATAGATTTATAAATGAAAAATTGGTAACATCCAACAATAGGGGAATGCTAATGTAATTTACAGTGCATTAATGACAATTTTAATTTTTGTAAAAATACAGGAAGAAATGTTCTTAAAATAGTCAGTATATAGTACACATACTAAAGAATATATAGCATGAGCTCAATTATGCAAAAAGTGTGTGTGTGTATGTGTTTATTAAGTGAGGAAAGGAGATACATCAAAATATTTACAGTTAATATCTCTGGGTAGTATGACAATAGGTAATTTTCTTTCTTCAGAATTGTATCTTTTATATTTTCTGAATTTATTTAATAAGCATGTATTAGTTTTTAGATGTGAAAAATAAATTTTGAGACATTAATTAATGTCTGTTTTCATAGCACTTTATATTTCATAGAATACAAAGTTAAGTAAGAATAGATCCTGCTTTTAATGAGCTAATATTGTAATAGCCACTCATACCCAGGACCAAAGAATGAGTCTCTTTTTTATGGGAAAGTTATCACTTTGGAAGCAAGCATAGAACCTTGAGGTTCTGTGAAGGAACCACAAAGAAGAAGCCATGAGGAAGGACACTGTAATACGACTCACCAGCATCAGTATCAGCAGCAACAGCAGTTAGCAGCTAATACTTATTGAGTACTAACTATATATGTCAGGTATTGTTCATCTACGTCAGGTATTGTCCATATTAATACTTATTGAGTACTAACTATACATGTCAAGTATTGTCTGTATTATTTCCTTATTTAATCCTCACAGTAGCTCTACCAATTCTATTATTATCTTCTTTTTACAAATGAGGAAACTAAGGCACTGAAAAGTTACCTTCAACTAGCATGTGACAAAGCAAGTAACTGAATATAGGCAACTGATTCCATAGACTAGTATGGACTGTGTAGTTTATAAAAGAATGACCCCTGATAATTAAAGTGGGTGAAAAATTGCAGGACAGTGACTTCGTATCCTTCTAATCTAGCAAAGACATGATATGCACACACGGTTCTATATGCAAGGTAGAAAGCAGTAAGTGTCATAAAAGAGTTAGAGTTAGAGGATCTTGGAGAGGGAGACATGATGATTCAGCAGACAGGACTGGCATTAGGGAGACCATGGCAGATCTCCTAAGGTCAGGAGTTCAAGACCAGCTTGGTCAACATGGTGAAACCCCATCTCCACTAAAATACAAAAATTAGCTGGGCGTGGTGGTGCACGTCTGTAATCCCAGCTACTTGGGAGGCTGAGGCAGGAGAGTTGCTTGAACCTGGGAGGTGGAGGTTGCAGTGAGCCAAGATCATACCACTGCACTCCAGCCTGGGCGACTCCATATCAAAAAAAGAAAAAAAAAAGGTATAGTAACCAAGGTAAGAGAAGAAGGTAGCCTGAACTACGGTATTCTCCCCTCTCCTATTCTGTAGCCCAATTTTGTGAACTAAAGGTTTACATTGTGTGTTTCCCATAAAATACCACTATTATTCCTTACTTTCCCACTGCAGACCAGCCCTGATAATACCAATATTCACAGGTCAGGAGCAGTTGGAGGTTAAAAAACATTATGCAATTCTGGTACCTAAACATCACAATCCCTCCCTCTTAGCTACTTTCTCTCCATTTTACTTAAAAAGGAGGGTCAAGACACAGGATATTTTGAGTTGGTAGAGCACAGATACCCAAGTCAGACTTCTAAACTCAGTGGCACAGAATCAGGGTATTAACTACCTCTGCCACACAGAGTCCCTCAGCTACAAAAAGGAGCTAGTATTAAGAAAAGGTACATTCAGAGCACTCACTGTGTGCAAGACTCACTATGTGCCAAGTGCCTGCCAACAAAGTAAGAAAGAAAAACTCCCCCATTGGGGAGCTTCTGGTCTAATGGCTAAGACACGGTCTTACAAAACAGGGGCCCTCCTTGTTCAAGGTAGGACAGGAGAAATTTGCCTTCAGAGGGCCAGACCTAAGAGTAGAGGTCAGGGAAAATGATCAAAGATAATCACAGCATGAATATGGATGTCTCAGGGCTTCCTTCTTGGGGTCTTCTTCAAAGGACTGATATCTGGCATTTTTAGTTAGGAACTTCCAGGAATTGAAAAGATGATGAGTATCTTGAAGGCTCCTTGACTATGCTTTATTTAATTTGTGCCTGAACTTGGACAGGACCTAGCATATAAGCATTTAGTAAGTAATAGCACTAATATGGTCATTATGTGCCAGACACTATGCTAAGCATTTTTATATATTATTTTAATTATATTCAAACAAGATAATTAAAGGTAATGAGGCAGGGTTTATTAGTAAACCCACTTTACAGATGAAAAGAATAAGGCCAGATAGGTTAAGTAACTTATTCCAGATCACTGAAGGACTCTTTGGAAAAAGGAGAACGCATGCTATTAGGGGAGATGAAGGGATGAAGGGAGGAGGTTCTGCCAGTTTATAAGTCAATGCACACTCAGAGGAAGAAAATTTACATACTTGCCTTTTGTCAACCATACCTCATAAATGTATTTGTGGATGTGCACAGTAAGGCTGCAAAGTGGCTACTTAGTGTTCAAGTCATCAGCAAGGTGAATTTTTCAGGTTGCTTCCTATTCTAGTAGCTAGAAAACTTTAATCCTAAGCATAGAGTCATTTACAGTTTAGCATTTATGCATATTCATGAATTCTTTGATCCTATCTTAATTTCTAGGGACTCAACCTAGAATAAAGAGGCCACTCAATAAGGGTCTCAGAACACAATATGTGTGTGTGCATGTGTGCATATGTATATGTATGCATTTATAACAATTACTAATCACTTTAATTAACCAACTTAACCTGATTAGTAATGATTTATTTCTTCACTGTTTTCTGACACTGTTCCTTACATTGCTAAGTTTTCATTTGTTCCCAGAACCTCTTCTTTGCATTTATCCCTCATTGCTTGCTCCAGTTTTTATATTGTCTTGATCCATCAGCTCTACTCTTAATATGCCGTTTCTTTTTGTGTTTGTTTTTAGAGACGGAGTCTCGCTCTGTCGCCAGGCTGGAGTGCAGTGGCGAACTCGGCTCACTGCAACTTCCGACTCCCTGGTTCAAGCGACTCTCCTGCCTCAGCCTCCCGAGTAGCTGGGATTACAGGCATGTGCCACCACGCGCAACTAATTTTTGTATTTTTAGTAGAGATGGGGTTTCATCATGTTGGCCATGATGAAACTCGTGATCTGCCCACCTCGGCCTCCCAAATTGCCGGGATTACAGGCGTGAGCCACCATGTCCGGCCAATATGCTATTTCTTAAAAAAAAAAAAAAAAGGAATGAAGGAAAAAAAACTGGAGAGAATGAAAATAACAACCAATGTCTTAGTAACTTAATTGTACCTGTGGTTGGTTGTATCAGGGGACCTTGCTTTCTATGGGCAACAAGAGGAACTGGCATTCCATCGTGATAATACTGAAATAAAGGATTGGTCTGGGATTTCTAAGACCAGAGAAGAGAAGGCTGAAGGGAACATTGATTGCAATCATCAAGTGCCTGGCCATGTGTGAACACTGATAACCGTTACTGGTCTCATTTTCTAAAGCTTGGCTCAGACAGTGGCAAGAGGGAGCAAGGGGGAAGGAGGAGGGGAAGGGGGCAGGACTATATGATCTTGAATGATCATTACCAGATCTGGGACACAGACCAACAATTTGGACAGCAGAATCCAGCTACTAAAGATTTCTCTGCTTTCAAATTTTAAGCCCCTCTCTCCATGCCGCAATATTGCTTGAGTTCATATAATAAGTCTTATGTCAAGATTAGCAGTTTATAACATTGTCATTTTAGTCTTGAAGACTCACAATTTTACCTCTTTCATTTTTTCTCCTCCTAGCCTTCCTCACTCTTTAAATATTTAGTTTATTATTCTTTGTTTTCCTTCTCTTCCCTACTCTATTTAACCTAAGCTAAGTCAAACAGGGGGAGGAAGGAATTAGTGTTGTTAGAGGGTCAGCCATAGGCTTTCTCTTTTCATTTTTTTCTGCTCTGGCCCCACACAAGTAGCACTCCCCAAATATGAAATAATGAGGCTGCAGTGTCCTTCTGCCTTAATCCATTACCTAATTATAACTGTCATTATAGCACTTTCAGTTTGCCTTATTTTATTTTCACAATCTTTTTTTTGTAATTGGTAGTACAAAGATCATTAGCATCTCACGTATTTATGAAACACTAAGGCTCAGATTGGTTAAGCGATTTGTGCTGGTGGAGACACATTTGAAGACAGGTTCATGTACCATGAAGTTACTGGAAACCTGACTCATAGTACAGCCTCAGGTAAGTCACTTAGCCTTTTTGTGTCTAATCTCCAAAATGGGGATGAAAGTACCAGCTTGCTTCTCAGGGAAGCTGCAGAGATTAAGTAACCAATAAACAATTGTAAAGGGATTTGGAAATGTCAAACACTACATAAATGTTTTAATAAGCTTTTAATGTTAAGGTTCCACTAGGTATCCATAGATGGAAATTAGGTGAATTTATCTGCTGGCATTCGTATTTTCCAGGGCCTGGAGAAAGGGGATTGAGCTTATTTAAGGACTATACTCCTTTCTTAATTGCCCCTAGGTGCTGGCCCTGCTACTTGCAAGTCCTATCTCTGCTGCCCCTCCCCCAGTTGAGCCCAAGCAGATGTGTTGCTCTCTAGAATCTGGCCAAGGCAACTAGAAAATACAGGAAGGAGGGCTGCCTCCTCATGCCCCCTGGGGGCAGCAGAGATGATCACAAGCAGACTCCTATTATTAGCCCTAGAAACATTCCAGATGGGCACTCTGACCTCCAAGAAAACAACCCTAATAATTTGCAGGGCATTCAAAGAAAGTACAGTGTGGTTCTGGCCACTAAAAAGTGATCTAGACTTGTATTTCAGATCTTCAGGCTATATATTTCATCTCTTCAATGAAATTCACTTAACTTGCTTTATAACAAGTTTATTATATTGCATAGGGAAATTGGTGACAATGTCATATCAAAGAAAATATCTGAAATCAATTTACATTATAAGAAAAAAAGTCTCTAAGGACCGATGAAGACAAACTGTGCACAATACACTACTGCTGTACTAACCTCAAACATTCTACCCTGTGTAATGTTGTTCAGTTTTGTGACTCTAAAGACATTTCTTTTCTTATTAATTTTTTTATTGAGGTATAATAGGTGTACATAGTTTAGGGGTGCAGGTGATAATTTAATACATTCACATACTTTGTAAACATGAAATCAGTTTACTTGGGATATCCATCACCTTAAATATTTGTCTTTTCTGTATGCTAGAAACATTCAAGTTATTCTCTCTAGCTATTTTGAAATGTACAATAGATTATTGTAAACCATAGTCACTCTACTGATCTATTGAACACTAGGTCTTATTTCTTCTATCAAACCATATATTTGTACCCATTAGTCAACTTCTCTTCATCCTTCTCCCATACCTTAGTTAGTTCCCATTTCCTTTTGTGACTTACTTTTCCCAATTTGTAAAACGAAGACAATGGCTTCTGTCAAAAATCTGCCTCAAATGAAAGCCACTTTAAGCCAGGATTGATATTCAGTTGGTACAATGAGTTTCTACATGTAAAAAATAAGACTTAAAGGAATCTACGTTAGTTACTAAATTTAAAAATGCCAGTAAATTGTAAATGATAAATCATGGCTCTCCCACTGCCTGCAAAGCTATTCTCTCAGATATCTGCCTATTTCATCTCCCTCAAGGCACTGTCATCTCTTACCTCAATGGGGCCTACTCTGACTACAGTATTTAATACTGAAACCTGTCCTCCCAAATCCCCATACTCTCCAATCCCTTTCCCTTCTTCTGCTTTCTAATTCCTTCCACAGTACTTATTTACAACTACAACTACAGAATCTATTATTTATGCTTATTATTTATCTATTTCCTTACTTGTCTATCCTAAACTGTAAACTTCATGAGGTCAGGAATCTTGGCCTGTTTTGTTCACTGAGGTATATCAAGTGCCTGGGACATAACAGAAGTTTAGCAAACATATGGTGAATAAGTGAATGAATGAATAATCCTCTAAGAATAATTAACTTTTAAATTACCCAAGGGTAGAGCTAATTTCTTGTGAATGGTCACTATACTCAGCTCAGGGTTTGGGCCCAGAAGATATTTAAAATCATGTTCTATTTGATTGACATTATATCTGAAAATCATAAATACTCTGTGACTAAATTATTTTATCTGTCTTCTCTTTGGTTTGGGGAAACTCTTCTGAATTAGCCAGCCAATTAAGAGCATCAAGATGAGGAGGTGAAACTGGGTAAAGGCAAGGGAGATGAAGGAAAAGGTGAAAGATGACTGAGCAGAGATCCAGAAGCATTGAGAAATGGCCAGTGAACTCACCATGACAAGTCAGTAAGAGCTTCATGGAGAATTCAGTGGAATAGCCAGGGAAGATGGGGATTCTTTTAAATATGTACAACCTCTGTTCTTTTGTTTGCTGGATCACACTACCTGGTGTGTTCTAGGTACTTGAATAGTGAGTCCTAGAAGGCATAGGGAATACTATGACTGCCACCATGCACTGCTGTAGGAAAATGCAATGTGTGGAAAAGTTCAAAGGGTTGGCTGTGTGTCCACAATTGATCACAAAAGACTTTCCACAGGAAACGTGGGTCCTAAAGTATGGGGGGAAACGTTTTTTGTGTAGACCACAAGAACAAATATATAATGATTATATTTTTATAGGCAGAGCTGAAGGCAAGGGACAGTTTATTCAAGAAGCTTCTTAATTATTTTAAAATACAAAAACCTTGTTGTATATTTGAGTGTCACTGTACCTAGTTATGGATAATCTCAAAAACAAATAAAATGCCCTGGACTAGAAGCTAAGCTGATCATCAGCTGGAGAGAGCAAATAACCTTTCTTCTTATGACACATATAGTGTTTCATAATTGTGTCCTTATGGGGTACCAGTATCTTCGTCAGGAAATATCTGGTACTGGACTGTTTTGGAGATAGGTCATGCAGCTGGTGGGCTACATGGGTCATTTTTGTGGAAAATGTTATTATTATTGCACAATGAGCTGTGTATCTCACTTAACACATCCCCAGCATTTCAAATAACTCATCACAAGCTACTTTGAACCCTAACTGGGCAGAGGCAACTCTCCTGCTAGGCATCTCATGTATTCATTATCCTTCAGTACTAAAGCAACAAGGTGAGGCTGATGGCTAAGGCACTGAGGAGGTACTTTCATGCGAGGGTTTGCAATATACTCACTCTCTCTTCACAGATTAGTGGTTATATATGTGAGTCACTAGCACTGAAAATGTGTAGCAGCAATAGCATCTGCGTTCAGTATGTCTTTGAGATTCATCTTCTCTGATCTATACCCCTCCCTCCATCCCATGCCAAAAACCACAGCTGCCTGTTTCATGGTCACCAGGCTCTGCTCTAATTCAGTGAAAATGTAGAAAGAGCCCAATAGGCAGATGAAGATATGAGGGCTAACTGATTTCAATAGCTAACAGCCATTGAGAGACCACTATTCAGAAAATACAGTGGAAAAACAAAACAACAAAACACAAAGACTTATTCAGCTTGTTTTAAATCGGACAATACACACTTAGACTTTGGGAAAGTAAGTAAACCACCAAGTTATGAGTGCAGTTTATAAAAGATAAAAATCTGAGTTATCCCTTTGTGGTTACAGATTATGAAACCATTTCAGGCTCTCCCTAGACAGTATTCCTGATGAATGGTAGATTGCAAACAGAGCAAGCCAGAAGGGTTAGCATCTCTGATTACTATCCTGCTAAGATTTTTTCTCAAGCATCCTTGTATAGTTTAAAATTAAATTTTTTGCCTTTGTAATCTGTAGCCCTTGTGTATATATCATCTAATGAAAAGGGCTTTTTTTAATTAAAATGGTGTTTGGAAAAAGAACATGTGTTTCTGATTTATTATTAAATACATTTATAAAGACAGAAAGTTCTCAGACCTAGTGAAAGCCTGTTTTATGTTTGTTTGTTTGTTTGTTTTAAAGCAAGAGTCCTGTAACACTTCAGGAGGATAGAATCCCTCATGCAAACACTCAGATGGACTGGGGCATAAGTTTTTGGGTAGAGAATAATTGTGGAGCCTAGGAATTCAGATTTGCCTTATCTGACCACCTTAGGGGTAAACACACTGCTCTGTCTTTTCCCAGCTAGTTGGTGAACTTGGCATCTATTAAGCAGGACATTTTGAAGTACAGACTATTCCAATTATCACAATGGTCTTATGTTTCAAGACTGCTTGTTCATAAACACAGCCACTTTCTGTTTAATTTCTCTCCTTTTTTGGTTTATTTAAGCTCCAAATTTTTTCAGTGCCTAAATAAGGATTTTTGAGATTTATGCCTGGCCAGTATGCATTAAATTAATAAAAGGTATTAGAAATGTATGTTATATAAACATCTACTTTTCATTTGCTAGTAATCAGGGAAATAGACAACAAAGCAATGAGACTTTGCTATTTTACACCTAACGATTAGCAAATAAATTAAAAATATTAACTCCTCTGCAAGGTTTTGGTAAAATCAGTACACTCCTACACTGCAAATAGCATGATGACAAATCATTTTGAAAGAAATATTACCTTATCTCTTGTGAATCACAAAAATATTTCTACCCCCACCACAAAGATTTCACTTATAAATATTTACCTGAAGGGAATCATCTACTAGACTAAAAATGCTATATTTACGAAGATATATAGTACTCAATTCTCAGGAAAAAAATTTAAAAATAACATCAGCAGTACAAAATTGCAAACACACTAAATAAATGGATTTCAAAGAGTACAAGTACTCTTTCATGGGAAGGATGTACATCAGAATCTACTTGGGGAGAAAAGGAGGAAGGAACAAATAAATATATGTATAGTTTCAAAAAGCATATTGAGAATTATCACTGCTCTTATTTACTTGAGACAAGTTCTCGCTCTGTTGCCCAGGCTGGAGTGCAGTGGTGCAATCTCCACTCACTGCAGCCTCAACCTCCTGTGCTCAAGTGATCCTCCCACCTCAGTGTGCCAAGTAGTCGGGAATACAGATGCATGCTGCCATGTCCAGCTAATCTGTATGTGTGTGTGTATACATATATATGTATATGTAAGTGTATGTATACATATATGTGTATATATGTATATATGCCTGTGTGTGTATATATATTTCTGTGTGTGTACATATATATATATATACACACACACACACACACACACATATATATATATATATCTTTTTTAGTAGTGATGGGATTTTGCCATGTTGTCCAGGTTGGTCTCAAACTCCTGGGCAGAAGTGATGCACCTGCTGTGGCCTCCCAAAGTGCTAGGATTGTAGGCATGAGCTGCCACGTCCAGCTTATTTTATTTTAGACATAAAATTGCTTTATTTTATAATTTGAAATAATACTATATAGGATATCACATTTTTATGTTCATTAAAAGAAGTATAAGAAAGTTTGAGAAATGGCAATATAAATATCAATAACAAGGGTGTGAGCAAGATGGCCAAATAGGAACAGCTCCAGCCTCCAGCTCCCAGCACGAGCGACACAGAAGATGGGTGATTTCTGCATTTTCAACTGAGGTACCGGGGTTCATCTCACTGGGGAATGCTGGACAATCCATGCTGGTCAGCTGGTGTAGCTCGACCAGCGACAGCTGAAGCAGGGTGAGGCATCGCCTCACCTGGGAAGCACAAGGGGGAAGGGAATCCCTTTAGAAACTGAGACACACAACACCTGGAAAATCGGGTAACTCCCATCCTAATACTGTGCTTTACCAAGGGTCTTAGCAAATGGCACACCAGAAGATTATATCCCACACCTGGCCAGGAGGGTCCCACACCCACGGAGCCTCCCTCCTTGCTAGCACAGCAGTCTGAGATCTAACTGCAAGGCAGCAGCGAGGCTGGGGGAGGGGCGACCACCATTGCTGAGACTTAAGTAGGTAAACAAAGCCTCTGGGAAGCTTGAACTGGGTGGAGCCCACCTCATCTCAAGGAGGCTGGCTGTCTCTGTAGACTCCACCTCTGGGGACAGGTCATAGCAAAAAAAAAAAAAAAAAAAAGCAGCAGAAACCTCGGCAGATGTTAATGACCCTGTCTGACAGCTTTGAAGAGAGCAGTGGATCTCCCAGCACGGAGGTTGAGATCTGAGAACGGACAGACTGCCTACTCAAGTGGGTCCCTGACCCCTGAGTAACCTAATTGGGGGACATCCCCCACCAGGTGCAGACCGACACCTCACACCTCACACTGCAGGGTCCACCCCTGAGACAAAGCTTCCAGAGCAAGAATCAGACAGCAGCACTCGCTCTTCAGCAATATTCTATCTTCTGCAGCCTCTGCTGCTGATACCCAGGCAAACAGGGTCTGGAGTGGACCTCAAGCAATCTCCAACAGACCTACAGCTGAGGGTCCTGACTGTTAGAAGGAAAACTAACAAACAGAAAGGACACTCACACCAAAACCCCATTAGTACGTCACCATCATCAAAGAACAAAGGCAGATAAAACCACAAAGATGGGGAAAAAGCAGGGCAGAAAAGCTGGAAATTCAAAAAATCAGAGCGCATCTCCCCCTCCAAAGGAACACAGCTCATCGCCAGCAACGGATCAAAGTTGGACAGAGATTGACTTTAACGAGTTGAGAGAAGAAGGCTTCAGTCGATCAAACTTCTCAGAGCTAAAGGAGGAACTACATAACAAGCACAAAGAAACTAAAAATCTTGAAAAAAGAATGGAAGAATGGATAACTAGAATAATCAATGCAGAGAAGGCCATAAATGAACTGACACAGATAAAAACTATGACACGAGAAGTACGTGACAAATGCACAAGCTTCAGTAACCGACTCGATCAACTGGAAGAAAGAGTATCAATGATTGAAGATCAAATGAATGAAATGAAGTGAGAAGTCTAGAGAAAAAAAAGGAAAAAGAAATGAACAAAGCCTCCAAGAAATATGGGATTATGTGAAAAGACCAAATCTATGTCTGATTGGTGTGCCTAAAAGTGAGGGGGAAAATGGAACCAAGTTGGAAAACACTCCTCAGGATATCATCCAGGAGAACTTCCCCAACCTAGTAAGGCAGGCCAACATTCAAATTCAGGAAATACAAAGAATGCCACAAAGATACTCCTCGAGAAGAGCAACGCCAAGATACATAATTGTGAGATTCACCAAAGTTGAAATGAAGGAAAAAAATGTTAAGGGCAGCCAGAGAGAAAGGTCGGGTTATACACAAAGGGAAGCCCATCAGACTAACAGCAGATCTCTTGGCAGAAACTTTACAAACCAGAAGAGAGTGGGGGGCCAATATTCAACATTCTTAAAGGAAAGAATTTTAAACCCAGAATTTCATATCCAGCCAAACTAAGTTTCATCAGTGAAGGAGAAATAAAATCCTTTACAGACAAGCAAATGCTTAGAGATTTTGTCACCACCAGGCCTGTCCTACAAGAGATCCTGAAGGAAGCACTAAACATGGAAAGGAACAACCAGTACCAGCCATTGCAAAAACATGCAAAAACATCACCAGGCCTGCCCTAGAAGAGATCCTGAAGGAAGCACTAAACATGGAAAGGAACAACCGGTACCAGCCATTGCAAAAACATGCCAAAATGTAAAGACCATCGAGGCTAGGAAGAAACTGCATCAACTAACGAGCAAAATAACCAGCTAATATCACAATGACAGGATCAAGTTCACACATAACAATATTAACCTCAAATGTAAATGGGCTAAATGGTCCAATTAAAAGACACAGAATGGCAAATTGGATAAAGAGTCAAGACCCATCAGTGTGTTATATTCAGGAGACCCATCTCACATGCAGAGACACACATAGGCTCAACATAAAGGGATGGAGGAAGATCTACCAAGCAAATGGAGAACAAAAAAAGCAGGGGTTGAAATTCTAGTCTCTGATGAAACAGACTTTAAACCATCAAAGATCAAAAGAGACAAAGAAGGCCACTACATAATGGTAAAGGGATCAATTCAACAGGAAGAGCTAACTATCCTAAATATATATGCGCCCAATACAGGAGCACCCAGATTCATAAAGCAAGTCCTTAGAGACTTACAAAGAGGCTTAGACTGCCACACAATAATAATGAGAGACTTCAACACCTGACTGTCAACATTAGACAGATCAATGAGACAAAAAGTTAACAAGGATATCCAGGAATTGAACTCAACTCTGCACCAAGTGGACCTAATAGACATCTACAGAACTCTCTACCCCAAATCAACAGAATATACATTCTTCTCAGCACCACATCACACTTATTTGAAAATTGACCGCATAGTTGGAAGTAAAGCACTCCTCAACAAATGTAAAAGAACAGAAATTATAACAAACTGTCTCTCAGAACACAGTGCAATCAAACTAGAACTCAGGAGTAAGAAAATCAATCAAAACCTCTCAACTATATGGAAACTGAACAACCTGCTCCTGAATGACTACTGGGTACATAACGAAATGAAGGCAGAAATAAAGATGTTCTTTGAAACCAATGAGAACAAAGATACAACATACCAGAATCTCTGGGACACATTTAAAGCAGTGTGTAGAGAGAAATTTATAGCACTAAATGCCCAAAAGAGAAACCTGGAAAGATCTAAAATGGACACCCTAACATCACAATTAAAAGAACTAGAGAAGCAAGAGCAAACACATTCAAAACCGAGCAGAAGACAAGAAATAACTAAGATCAGAGCAGAACTGAAGGAGACAGAGACACAAAAAACCCTCCAAAAAATCAATGAATCCAGGAGCTGGTTTTTTGAAAAGATCAACAGAAATGATAGACTGCTAGCAAGACTAATAAAGAAGAAAAGAGAGAAGAATCAAATAGATAAAGGGGGTATCACCACCGACTCCACAGAAATACAAACTACCATCAGAGAATACTATAAATACCTCTATGCAAATCAACTAGAAAACCTAGAAGAAATGGATAATTTCCTGGACACTTACACTCTCCCCAGACTAAACCAGGAAGAAGTTGAATCCCTGAATAGACCAATAGCAGGCTCTGAAATTGAGGCAATAATTAATAGCCTACCAACCAAACAAAGTCCAGGACAAGATGGATTCACAGCCGAATTCTACCGGAAGTACAAGGAGGAGTTGGTACCATTCCTTCTGAAACTATTTCAATCAATAGAAAAAGAGGGAATCCTCCCTAACTCATTTTATGAGGCCAGCATCATCCTGATACCAACCCCTGGCAGAGACACAACAAAAAAAGAGAATTTTAGACCAATATCCCTGATGAACATTGATGCAAAAATCCTCAATAAAATACTGGCAAACTGAATCCAGCAGCACATCAAAAAGCTTATCCACCATGATCAAGTGGGCTTCATCCCTGGGATGCAAGGCTAGTTCAACATATGCAAATCAATAAACGCAATCCAGCATATAAACAGAACCAAAGACAAAAACCACATGATTATCTCAATAGATGCAGAAAAGGCCTTTGACAAAATTCAACAGCCCTTCATGCTAAAAACGCTCCATAAATTTGGTATTGATGGAACGTATCTCAAAATAATAAGAGCTATTTATGACAAACCCACAGCCAATATCATACTGAATGGGCAAAAACTGGAAGCATTCCTTTGAAAACGAGCACAGGACAGGGATGCCCTCTCTCACCACTCCTATTCAACATAGTGTTGGAAATTCTGGCCAGGGCAATCAGGCAAGAGAAAGAAATCAATGGCATTCAGTTAAGAAAAGAAGAAGTCAAATTGTCCCTGTTTGCAGATGACATGATTGTATATTTAGAAAACCCCATCATCTCAGCCCAAAATCTCCTTAAGCTGATAAGCAACTTCAGCAAAGTCTCGGGATACACAATCAATGAGCAAAAATCACAACCATTCTTATACATAGTAACAGACAAACAGAGAGCCAAATCATGAATGAACTTCCATTCACAATTGCTTCCAAGAGAAGAAAACACCTAGGAATCCAACTTACAAGGGATGTAAAGGACCTCTTCAAGGAGAAATACAAACCACTGCTCAGTGAAATAAAAGAGGACACAAACAAATGGAAGAACATACCATGCTCATGGATAGGAAGAATCAATATCGTGAAAATGGCCATACTGCCCAAGGTAATTTATAGATTCAATGCCATCCCCATTAAGCTACCAATGACTTTCTTCACAGAATTGGGAAAAACTGCTTTAAAGTTCATAGGGAACCAAAAAAGACCCCGCATTGCCAAGACAATCCTAAGTCAAAAGAACAAAGCTGGAGGCATCAAGCTACCTGACTTCAAACTGTACTACAAGGCTGCAATAACCAAAACAGCATGGTACTGCTACCAAAACAGAGATATAGACCAATGGAACAGAACAGAGCCCTCAGAAATAAAACCACACATCTACAGCCATCTGATCTTTGACAAACCTGAGAAAAATAAGAAATGGGGAAAGGATTCCCTATTTAATAAATGGTGCTGGGAGAATTGGCTAGCCATACGCAGAAAGCCAAAACTGGATCCCTTCCTTACTCCTTATACAAAAATTAATTCAAGATGGATTAGAAATTTAAATGTTAGACCTAAAACCATAAAAACCTTAGAAGAAAACCTAGGTAATACCATTCAGGACATAGGCATGGGCAAGGACTTCATGTCTAAAACACCAAAAGCAACGGCAACAAAAGCAAAAATTGACAAATGGGATCTAATTAAACTAAAGAGCTTCTGCACAGCAAAAGAAACTACCATCAGAGTGAATAGGCAACCTACAGAATGGGAGAAAATTTTTGCAATCTACTCATCTGACAAAGGGCTGATATCCAGAACCTACAAATAACTCAAACAAATTTACGAAAAAAACAACCCCATCAAAAGGTGGGGAAGGATATGAACAGACACTTCTTAAAAGAAGACATGCATACAGC
Organism: Rhinopithecus roxellana; assembly: GCF_007565055.1. NCBI lineage: Eukaryota > Metazoa > Chordata > Mammalia > Primates > Cercopithecidae > Rhinopithecus > Rhinopithecus roxellana. Next base: position 25,551,724 of record NC_044565.1, read on the forward strand.
CAACAGGCACACGAAAAAATGCTCGTCATCACTGGCCATCAGAGAAATGCAAATCAAAACCACAATGAGATACCATCTCACACCAGTTAGAATGGCAATCGTTTAAAAGTCAGAAAACAACAGGTGCTGGAGAGGATGTGGAGAAATAGGAACACTTTTACACTGTTGGTGGGATTGTAAACTGGTTCAACCATTGTGGAAAACAGTATGGCGATTCCTCAAGGATCTAGAATTAGAAATACTATATAACCCAGCCATTCCATTACTAGGTATATACCCAAAGGATTATAAATCATGCTGCTATAAAGACACATGCACACGTATGTTTATTGCAGCACTATTCACAATAGCAAAGACTTGGAATCAACCCAAATGTCCATCAGTGACAGACTGGATTAAGAAAATGTGGCACATATACACCATGGAATACTATGCAGCCATAAAAAAGGATGAGTTTGTGTCCTTTGTAGGGACATGGATGCAGCTGGAAACCATCATTCTCAGCAAACAATCGCAAGAACAGAAAACCAAAACCTATCAGTTCTCACTCATAGGTGAGAATTGAACAATGAGATCACCTGGACTCAGGAAGGGGAACATCACACACCGGGGCCTATTATGCGGGGGGACAGGGGAGGGATTGCATTGGGAGTTATACCTGATGTAAATGACGAGTTGATGGGTGCTGACGAGTTGATGGGTGCAGCACACCAACATGGCACAAGTACACATATGTAACAAACCTGCACGTTGTGCACATGTACCCTAGAACTTAAAGTATAATAATAATAATAAAAAAGAAATTACGGTAAAAGATAAAAATAAATAAATATCAATAACAAGTCTAACAACAGTCAGAAAATGATAACAAAACAACAATGACAAGTTAATGCTTACTGAGCACTTGATGTGTCTGGTATTGGGCTAAGGTCTTTGCAGACATTACTCTGTTAAATTTTCATATTTCTAGGTGAAAGAGTTGTGGACACATTTGACATTGAATTAAAAAAATCATTATTGGAATGAAATATTGACAGGAAAATTCCTTTAGTGGCCCTGGAGGACAGGGAGGTATCCGAGGCTTGGGTTTACAAGCCTACATGGAGACTGTGAGACAATTACTTAGACTTGTCTATGGAGCAAGGTTAGAATTGGGACTCCTGTGTGAAGACAGGGCTCTTCAAGAGCTGAACCTTTGGTATAGGGAGATGATAAGGAAATCTTTTTATCATAGCATACTAAAATAAAATACGGTTTTACATTTTCACCCTCATCCCCACTCATTTAACTATATATTGGGCATCACTTATTGTCCATATATAAAGCACCTCTTATTAGTATCCTATTAAACAACTATAAAAAATGACACAGTGAATAATCTGGTAAATGCATGCAAGTATGTATATGTGTAGAACTGAGTCCCTGGAGGGAAACTGCTGGATCAAAAGACATGCACATTAAATTCCCTCCTTGGAACTTGTATCCATTTATACTACTATAGCAGCAGCCACGTATGTGACTCTCTCTCCACACCCTAAGAAACAGTGTGTTGGTAACTTCTAAAAGACTAGAAATCAAATGTAAACACCCTTTTAAAAGAATGGAAAGAGAATGTAAAACAACCATTTGTTGGAAAAAGAGGGGAAAGGGGATTTAAAAAACAATCAAATAGAAGACAGACTAAGGAGAGATGATGATTGAATGCAACGAAATTTTTTTTTGATCCTCAACTGCATCTTAAAACAGAAAAATGGCATTAGTAGAAAAACTAGTGAAATTCAAATAAAGTCTACAGTTTAGTTAATAGTAATATATCTTTGTTAATTTCTTGTGACAAATGTTTCACTGTAATAAAAAATAGATGTTAACATTAGGAGAAACTGAGTAAGGGCACACAGGCACTCTTAAATAATGTCTTTGCAACTTTTCTGTAAATCTAAAATTATTCTCCCAAAAGTTTGTTTACAAAAACAGAGGGAAAAAGATAAGGCTATCCCAGCAGGGGAGGAGGCAGTAGAAGGAAAGACATGAAGGAAGAAAATAGCACCATTCATGCAAGGAACTACAGGGCAGGTTGGTGTTGCTAGAAAGTAAAGTGGTACCCTTAATGTGTAAGTTGTTTCATTATTCCATTTTCCCTGCCATTCCCTTTAAAAATCTAGGTTTACTTAGGTTGTCGTGTTTTCAAGAAAAACTGTGAATTTAGGTTTTATGTTCACTTTGACTAGGTCATAATGTCATCACCAAAGCATTCGCATTCTGGCAGCACTTATTAAGGGACTAACTTCACTCATGAAGTCAGTAGACTTGGCACATGTACCTTGAATTGGTTTTCAAGGTACAGTATGTGAACAGCCAAGTGGTGATGATTATATATATTTGACATCTCTGTCAGTCAATTAAATAATGTCAAAAGCAAAAAAAAGTGTTTTGAGATTTGGGACTCTATGTTTTCTGCCCTTTTAACCAGAAGCAAATTGTCTGTAAATTTGTTAGATAGGTAGGAAGCAATGGAATTGACAACCACTATATAAAACCAAAAGAATTATGTCCGGGAGGCGGAGCTTGCAGTGAGCTGAGATCCGGCCACTGCACTCCAGCTTGGGCGACAGAGCGAGACTCTGTCTCAAAAAAAAAAAAAAAAAAAAAAAAAAAAAAAAAAGAATTATGTCTGCATTGCATACATTCATAGTTGTAATGCTAACATTTTAAAACCAAAATATAAAAAATAAAAGAAAAGATAAAAACAAAACAAGTGAAGCAAATAAAAGGTATGGCAAATATCACAATAAGATGTTAGAAAGAAAAATATGACAGCAATGATCTAAATTCATCAGTTAAAAGATAGAGGTTCTCAGGTTGTATTAATAAGCAAATCCATCTAAATGCTGCCTATAAGAGATAAATTTAAAATATGAGGATACAGAAAGTTCAAAGTAAAGCAATGGAAAAAGACATATAGAGCAAATACTAAAAAGGAAAATTGGTGCAGTAAAAACTATCAGGTGAAAAAGCATTAATAGGAATAAAAAGGGTCACTACAAACTGATAAAAGAGTAATTCACCAAGAAGACGTAAAATTTCTAAACTTGTACATAACCAATAACATAGTCTCAAAACACACAACTACACAAAGTAAAAACTGAAACTATTATAAGGGTAAATTGATACACCATAAACCACAGAGGGAGACTTTAACACTATTCTTTCAGTAATGGATAAAAGAAGATTTTTAAAAATTAATAAAAACATAGTAGATTTCAATAGCACAACTGGTATGTTTTATCCACTGGATATGTAACATTGCATTCATTTACTAGAGAATACACATTCTTTCAAGCATCCATGGAGCATTTACAAATATTGGCCACAAAGATGCTATAAAGCAAACCTTAATAAATACCACATTCTTTTAATCACTACAATAACATTATAAATAAGTAACTTACATGTATATATCTTCTTTTTAACAAGAGTCTTTCCCTAGGATGTTTATAATTTTACTCAACTTAGCAAAACAACTTTGTAGTGTTAGAAACAAAACTAAGGAAGTGATAGTTTTATTTTAGTGTTACACAACTAATTGGCTTCCTAATGTTATTCACCAGGCCAAGAAGAGTATTGATAATGGAGGAAGAGTGATTGCAAAGATAAAATGATATGAAAGGGCAAGGAATTTGGGGGAAGGTATGACTGAAGAATAGATGAGAGAGAAAAAGTAGAAAAGGCTGTTAAAGTAGATTGGAGTCAGGAAGTTTGGATTTTATCCATGAGAAGGAAGTTTGCTTTTGATCATTTAGGCAAAGGGAAGTGATCAAAAGTGTGTAGGCATGGGGCTGATGAGGTGTGGTAGGGCATGGAGTTGACATCACTTGATAATGCACCCTATGTCCAGGGAAATGAGTAAAATGGGAGAAAAAGAAGAATCAAGAATACATCTCAGATTTCTTAGTTTGAATGACGGAGTAGTGATGTCTTTAACTGAAAGGAGGAAAAGAGAAAAATGGTAAAGCAGGTAGGAGAGGAGAAAAAGTAACACATGGAGTTCAGGACATACTACATTTGAAACAGGGAGACGTTCTTCAGATCTAACTTTGACAGTGATGGGAGCGTTTACGAAGATTACGAAGCAAGGAGAAGCAGGCAGAGATTAGGAGTTTGAAAATTCAAGTTGCCTGAAATTGAGCAAAGCAGGGTCATGTTACCATTTGCTTTAAAGGTACACTCTTTATGACAACAGGACAAGTTTAGTGCAACAATTTATGGTTATAACAATAAGCAAGACATCTCTTTCCAGATCTGAAAGAAGCCAGGTATTGTCAGAGGGAGACAGGCAGGAAGCTCCCCAGCGAAGGCTCTAGAGCATCCCATAAAAGGAAGAGGAGAGAGACAATCCACAAATGAAAATATCTATTCAATTTTCATTCTATTATAGTTATATTCATAGTTAATACCACATTAAAATGTTCATTATAGAGTCACCTGCAAGAGTAAAAATAAGAAATAACCTGAATTCCCAATAAAGATTCAAATCGGTAAATTATAGCATATTAACTCAAAATATTTTTTTTTTTTTTTTTTGAGATGGAGTCTCGCTCTGTTGCCCAGGCTGGAGTGCAGTGGCCGGATCTCAGCTCACTGCAAGCTCCGCCTCCCGGGTTCACGCCATTCTCCTGCCTCAGCCTCCTGAGTAGCTGGGACTACAGGCGCCCGCCACCTCGCCCGGCTAGTTTTTTGTATATTTTAGTAGAGACGGGGTTTCACCATGTTAGCCAGGATGGTCTCGATCTCCTGACCTTGTGATCCGCCTGTCTCGGCCTCCCAAAGTGCTGGGATTACAGGCTTGAGTCAAAATATTTTTTAGAAAAGTTGCCTATGTTCAAATCGATACCACGTGCTACCTAATAACTTGCCTTAAAATTTACACTGGTAGGGAAGCTTTGGCCATTTTTGTGGTACTGGATGTAATTATATCACAACAAGGGATTCTTTCTGACAGGTATTCCCATCTCAAAGCATCTTAAAAAGGCGAGGTCACTTTACAATGTTCCCTCATTAGAAAACCAAAGAAGGAACAGACAAAGCAGGAAAAAATGAGGTGAGTAAGGAGGGGGAGGAATGGAACAGCACTATTTCCCAAAGTACATTCACGGAGTCTCTGTGGGAAAAAAAAAGGGGGGTTCTGCAACTAGTAAGTTTGATTAACTATGGTCAGTGCTGTATTAAGGGTTCTGAGAAGTCCTGCTATAAAGAAACTCACTAAAATTTAACTCCGCACGTCCCAAATTTATTTACTGTGGAACTCCTTCACTGTGGGACACTTATTAGCATGCTATGGAACTACAGTTCTGTTGAACGTACATTGAGAAATATGCACTGAGTTAGAAAAAATTATTTGATAACAAAGTAGTTTTGGAAAGGGAAGAACTAGTAGAAAGACAAGATTGAGGGGGCGGAGCAAGATGGCCGAATAGGAACAGCTCCAGTCTCCAACTCCCAGCGCGAGCGACACAGAAGACCGGTGATTTCTGCATTTTCAACTGAGGTACTGGGGTCATCTCACTAGGGAGTGCCAGACAATCGGTGCTGGTCAGCTGCTGCAGCCTGACCAGCGAGAGCTGAAGCAGGGCGAGGCATCGCCTCACCTGGAAGCGCAAGGGGGAAGGGGATCCGTTTTCCTAGCCAGGGGAACTGAGACACACAACACCTGGAAAATCGGGTAACTCCCACCCCAATACTGCGCTGTAAGCATACAGGCACACCAGAATATATCCCACACCTGGCCGGGAGGGTCCCACGCCCACGAAGCCTCCCTCACTGCTAACACAGCAGTCTGCCGCGATCTATCCGCAAGGCAGCAGCGAGGCTGGGGGAGGGGCGCCCGCCATTGCTGAGGCTTAAGTAGGTAAACAAAGCCGCTGGGAAGCTCGAACTGGGTGGAGCTCACAGCAGCTCAAGGAAGCCTGCCTGTCTCTGTAGTCTCCACCTCTGGGGACAGCGCACAGCTGAAGACCAACAGGGGAAGTAGCAGGAGCCGGTGCAGACGCGAACGACTCTGTCTGACAGCTTTGGGGAGAGCCGTGGATCTCCCAACGCGGAGGTTGAGATCTGAGAACGGACAGACTGCCTGCTCAGGTGTGTCCCTGACCCCTGAGTAGCCTAGCTGGGAGAAATCCCCCACTAGGGGCAGTCTGACACCCCACACCTCACAGGGTGGAGTACACCCCTGAGAGGAAACTTCCAAAGGAAGAATCAGACAGGTACACTCGCTGTTCAGCAATATTCTATCTTTGGCAACCTCTGCTGCTGATACCCAGGCAAACAGGGTCTGGAGTGGACCTCAAGCAATCTCCAACAGACCAACAGACAGTCCTTCTGACTGTCAGAAGGAAAACTATCAAACAGGAAGGACACCTATACCAAAACCGCATCAGTACGTCACCACCATCAAAGACCAGAGACAGATAAAACCACAAAGATGGGGAAGAAGCAGGGCAGAAAAGCTGGAAATTCAAAAAATAAGAGCGCATCTCCCCCTGCAAAGGAGCGCAGCCCATCGCCAGCAACGGATCAAAGCTGGTCAGAGAATGACTTGGACGAGAGGAGAGAAGAAGGCTTCAGTCCATCAAACTTATCAGAGCTAAAGGAGGAATTACGTACCCAGCGCAAAGAAACTAAAAATCTTGAAAAAAGAGTGGAAGAATTGACAGCTAGACTAATTAATGCAGAGAAGATCATAAACGAAATGACAGAGATGAAAACCATGACACGAGAAATACGTGACAAATGCACAAGCTTCAGTAACCGACTCGATCAACTGGAAGAAAGAGTATCAGCGATTGAAGATCAAATGAATGAAATGAAGCGAGAAGAGAAACCAAAAGAAAAAAGAAGAAAAAGAAATGAGCAAAGCCTGCAAGAAGTATGGGATTACGTAAAAAGACCAAATCTACGCCTGATTGGGGTGCCTGAAAGTGAGGGGGAAAATGGAACCAAGTTGGAAAACACTCTTCAGGAAATCATCCAGGAGAACTTCCCCAACCTAGTAGGGCAGGCCAACATTCAAATTCAGGAAATACAGAGAACGCCACAAAGATACTCCTCCAGAAGAGCAACTCCAAGACACATAATTGCCAGATTCACCAAAGTTGAAATGAAGGAAAAAATCTTAAGGGCAGCCAGAGAGAAAGGTCGGGTTACCCACAAAGGGAAGCCCATCAGACTAACAGCAGATCTCTCGGCAGAAACTCTACAAGCCAGAAGAGAGTGGGGGCCAATATTCAACATTCTTAAAGAAAAGAATTTTAAACCCAGAATTTCATATCCAGCCAAACTAAGTTTCATAAGTGAAGGAGAAATAAAATCCTTTACAGATAAGCAAATGCTTAGAGATTTTGTCACCACCAGGCCTGCCTTACAAGAGACCCTGAAGGAAGCCCTAAACATGGAAAGGAACAACCTGGTACCAGCCATCGCAAAAACATGCCAAAATGTAAAGACCATCGAGGCTAGGAAGAAACTGCATCAACTAACGAGCAAAATAACCAGTTAATATCTAATGGCAGGATCAAGTTCACACATAACAATATTAACCTTAAATGTTAATGGACTAAATGCTCCAATTAAAAGACACAGACTGGCAAACTGGATAAAGAGTCAAGACCCATCAGTCTGCTGTATTCAGGAGACCCATCTCACATGCAGAGACATACATAGGCTCAAAATAAAGGGATGGAGGAAGATCTACCAAGCAAATGGAGAACAAAAAAAAGCAGGGGTTGCAATCCTTGTCTCTGATAAAACAGACTTTAAACCATCAAAGATCAAAAGAGACAAAGAAGGCCATTACATAATGGTAAAGGGATCAATTCAACAGGAAGAGCTAACTCTCCTAAATATATATGCACCCAATACAGGAGCACCCAGATTCATAAAGCAAGTCCTTAGGGACTTACAAAGAGACTTAGACTCCCATACAATAATAATGGGAGACTTCAACACTCCGCTGTCAACATTAGACAGATCAACGAGACAGAAAGTTAACAAGGATATCCAGGAATTGAACTCATCTCTGCACCAAGCGGACCTAATAGACATCTATAGAACTCTCCACCCCAAATCAACAGAATATACATTCTTCTCAGCACCACATCGCACTTATTCCAAAATTGACCACATAATTGGAAGTAAAGCACTCCTCAGCAAATGTAAAAGAACAGAAATTATAACAAACTGTCTCTCAGACCACAGTGCAATCAAACTAGAACTCAGGACTAAGAAACTCAATCAAAACCGCTCAACTACATGGAAACTGAACAACCTGCTCCTGAATGACTACTGGGTACATAACGAAATGAAAGCGGAAATAAAGATGTTCTTTGAAACCAATGAGAACAAAGATACAACATACCAGAATCTCTGGGACACATTTAAAGCAGTGTGTAGAGGGAAATTTATAGCACTAAATGCCCACAAGAGAAAGCAGGAAAGATCTAAAATTGACACTCTAACATCACAATTAAAAGAACTAGAGAGGCAAGAGCAAACACATTCAAAAGCTAGCAGGAGGCAAGAAATAACTAAGATCAGAGCAGAACTGAAGGAGATAGAGACACAAAAAACCCTCCAAAAAATCAATGAGTCCAGGAGTTGGTTGTTTGAAAAGATCAACAAAATTGACAGACCGCTAGCAAGGCTAATAAAGAAGAAAAGAGAGAGGAATCAAATAGATGCAATAAAAAATGATAAAGGGGATATCACCACTGACCCCACAGAAATACAAACTACCATCAGAGAATACTATAAACGCCTCTACGCAAATCAACTAGAAAATCTAGAAGAAATGGATAATTTCCTGGACACTTACACTCTCCCAAGGCTAAACCAGGAAGAAGTTGAATCCCTGAATAGACCAATAGCAGACTCTGAAATTGAGGCAACAATTAATAGCCTACCCACCAAAAAAAGTCCAGGACCAGATGGATTCACAGCTGAATTCTATCAGAGGTACAAGGAGGAGCTGGTACCATTCCTTCTGAAACTATTCCAATCAATAGAAAAAGAGGGAATCCTCCCTAACTCATTTTATGAGGCCAACATCATCCTGATACCAAAGCCTGGCAGAGACACAACAAAAAAAGAGAATTTTAGACCAATATCCCTGATGAACATCGATGCAAAAATTCTCAATAAAATACTGGCAAACCGGATTCAGCAGCACATCAAAAAGCTTATCCACCATGATCAAGTGGGCTTCATCCCTGGGATGCAAGGCTGGTTCAACATTCGCAAATCAATAAACGTAATCCAGCATATAAACAGAACCAAAGACAAGAACCACATGATTGTCTCAATAGATGCAGAAAAGGCTTTTGACAAAATTCAACAGCCCTTCATGCTAAAAACGCTCAATAAATTCGGTATTGATGGAACGTATCTCAAAATAATAAGAGCCATTTATGACAAACCCACAGCTAATATCATACTGAATGGGCAAAAACTGGAAAAATTCCCTTTGAAAACTGGCACAAGACAGGGATGCCCTCTCTCACCACTCCTATTCAACATAGTGTTGGAAGTTCTGGCCAGGGCAATCAGGCAAGAGAAAGAAATCAAGGGTATCCAGTTAGGAAAAGAAGAAGTCAAATTGTCCCTGTTTGCAGATGACATGATTGTATATTTAGAAAACCCCATCATCTCAGCCCAAAATCTCCTTAAGCTGATAAGCAACTTCAGCAAAGTCTCAGGATACAAAATTAATGTGCAAAAATCACAAGCATTCTTATACACCAGTAACAGACAAGCAGAGAGCCAAATCAGGAATGAACTTCCATTCACAATTGCTTCAAAGAGAATCAAATACCTAGGAATCCAGCTTACAAGGGATGTAAAGGACCTCTTCAAGGAGAACTACAAACCACTGCTCAGTGAAATCAAAGAGGACACAAACAAATGGAAGAACATACCATGCTCATGGATAGGAAGAATCAATATCGTGAAAATGGCCATACTGCCCAAGGTTATTTATAGATTCAATGCCATCCCCATCAAGCTACCAATGAGTTTCTTCACAGAATTGGAAAAAACTGCTTTAAAGTTCATATGGAACCAAAAAGAGCCCGCATTGCCAAGACAATCCTAAGTCAAAAGGACAAAGCTGGAGGCGTCACGCTACCTGACTTCAAACTATACTACAAGGCTACAGTAACCAAAACAGCATGGTACTGGTACCAAAACAGAGCTATAGACCAATGGAACAGAACAGAGTCCTCAGAAATAATACCACACATCTACAGCCATCTGATCTTTGACAAACCTGAGAGAAACAAGAAATGGGGAAAGGATTCCCTATTTAATAAATGGTGCTGGGAAAATTGGCTAGCCATAAGTAGAAAGCTGAAACTGGATCCTTTCCTTACCCCTTATACGAAGATTAATTCAAGATGGATTAGAGACTTAAATGTTAGACCTAATACCATAAAAACCCTAGAAGAAAATCTAGGTAGTACCATTCAGGACATAGGCATGGGCAAGGACTTCATGTCTAAAACGCCAAAAGCAACGGCAGCAAAAGCAAAAATTGACAAATGGGATCTAATTAAACTAAAGAGCTTTTGCACAGCAAAAGAAACTACCATCAGAGTGAACAGGCAACCTACAGAATGGGAGAAAATTTTTGCAACCTACTCATCTGACAAAGGGCTAATATCCAGAATCTACAAAGAACTCAAACAAATATATGAGAAAAAAACAAACAACCCCATCAAAAAGTGGGGAAAGGATATGAACAGACATTTCTCAAAAGAAGATATTCATACAGCCAACAGACACATGAAAAAATGCTCATCGTCACTCGCCATCAGAGAAATGCAAATCAAAACCACAATGAGATACCATCTCACACCAGTTAGAATGGCAATCATTAAGAAGTCAGGAAACAACAGGTGCTGGAGAGGATGTGGAGAAATAGGAACACTTTTACACTGTTGGTGGGATTGTAAACTAGTTCAACCATTATGGAAAACAGTATGGCAATTCCTCAAGGATCTAGAACTAGATGTACCATATGACCCAGCCATCCCACTAGTGGGTATATACCCAAAGGATTATAAATTATTCTACTACAAAGACACATGCACACGTATGTTTATTGCGGCACTATTCACAATAGCAAAGACTTGGAATCAACCCAAATGTCCATCTGTGACAGACTGGATTAAGAAAATGTGGCACATATACATCATGGAATACTATGCAGCCATAAAAAAGGATGAGTTTGCGTCCTTTGTAGGGACATGGATGCAGCTGGAAACCATCATTCTTAGCAAACTATCACAAGAACAGAAAACCAAACACCGCATGTTCTCACTCATAGGTGGGAACTGAACAATGAGATCACTTGGACTCGGGAAGGGGAACATCACGCACTGGGGCCTATCATGGGGAGGGGGGAGGGGGGAGGAGGGAGGGATTGCATTGGGGAGTTATACATGATATAAATGATGAATTGATGGGTGCTGACGAGTTGATGGGTGCAGCACACCAACATGGCATAAGTATACATATGTAAGAAACCTGCACGTTATGCACATGTACCCTAGAACTTAAAGTATAATTAAAAAAAAAAATAAATAAATAAAAAAATAAAAAAAAAAATAAAATAAAATAAAATAAAAAAAAAGAAAGACAAGATTGAATTTGGGAAGTCTAACTTCTGAATGATGTCTTTAAGTATTTAAAGGCATATCACTATCTTTTTGCAATGCAATTCCTTCTTGTGTCAAATGAGGATAAGAATTTATTTCACCTCTATTCTAAAGTCTCTTATACTAACGTGAGAGGCCAGCAGTGAGGGTCATAAATACATAACAATGGATCCCCTGCATTTTAACATTTTAACTAATGACCTAGTCCATATACTTAAATGAGGTTTTAAAAAACTCTTATTGTTAGGTACTAATGAAGAGAAGAAATAGTTTGTGTGAAAAGCTTACAATAGCTGGTAAATAAAATTTACGTATAGGATAAAATAAATTTAAGTGTTCAATTGTTAAACATAGACTCTCAGTGCTACTAGAATTCAGAGCAAAGTACTATTAAAGCTAGCTGTGGGAATCAGGATTTGATGTGAGTATTGAAGTATTGCTGGGAATAGTCAGATAGAGGATATTTTAGGCAAGGAACAATATGAATGAAAGCAGGCATAAAAATGACATATTCCTAAGAGTGAAGAAACAGGCTTTGTAGATATGTGTTGGAGAACAGTACTTTTAAAAAAGTCAAAAGAAACAGTTAAAATGCTTTTCCAGTCAATGAGAACAGCTAGAGATAAAGAATAAAGCAGTTAACACTGATTTAATAAAATCAAACTTACTGAGTATATTTGACTTAAGAGTACCCACGAAAAGTAGAATCTAGTTCTGGTTTAACATAAGGAAAGATTTTCCCAACTTTCCCAACTTCCTATTACCCATGAATATAGGCATATATACACTCCCTCTCTTTCTCTGCTCTCACTCTCTCTAAATAATAATAGTACTGTAAATTTAAAAGACCTGATTGCCAAATCTGGGAAAATAGATTAGTCAACAAGAGTGCTGGGAAAACTGGCTGTATGAAACAAAACAAATTAAATCCTAGTTTCAGATCCTTCTTCAAAATAAATTCTAGATGCATTCGTAATCTAAATATTTTAAAATGGAACAGTATAGAAGAAAATGGGGGTATTAATCTTATTTTTGATTGTGAATCAGAATCAGAATAGAACAATAAGAGAAATTCTTATTCTTTTTGAAGTATAAAAGCAATAAGAGAAATCACAAAGGGAAGTTATAAATTTGAATACATACAAATTTAAAACAAGTATATAAAAATGGTCAAATAAACTGGGAAAATGTCTTTCTTTAGTAAATATGAAAAAAGAGTAGTAACTCTACTATGTGAAGAGCTACAACTGATGAAAATTTGATATGCCCATGAAACATGGGCAAGGGACAATGGAAATTATGAAAAACTTCACCAATGAAGAAACACAAATGCATAATAAACATTAAAGAATGCTCAGCTGCAAGGGCAATCAAAAATACAAATCAAAATAATGAGACACATTTTGACTATTAGCATATATATATATATATATAATTTTTTTTAGACAGTCTGGCTCTGGAACCCAGGCTGGAGTGCAGTGGCACAGTCTCGGCTCACTGCAACCTCCACCTCTGGGTTCAAGCGATTCTCCTCTCCCAGCCTCCTAAGTAGCTGGGACTACAGGCATGCACCACCACTCCTGGATAATTTTTTTGTATTTTTAGTAGAGATGGGGTTTTAATATGTTGTCCAGGCTTGTCTCAAACTCCGGACCTCAGGTGATCCACCTGCCTCAGCCTCCCAAAGTGCTGGTATTACAGGCGTGAGCCACCACACCCAGCCTCTGCCTATTAGCAAAGATTTTTTTAAAACTGAAAATATTTAATACCAGTTATAGTAAGATTAAAATGGGTCCTCTCATGTATTATACATGGGAGTAAATTGGTAAAAATGTTCTGGAAAGTAATTTGTTAATATGCATAAGAGTCATTAAACATAGTTTTTAACCTAGTAATTCTTCTTCTGGGAATTGATCCTAAGGAACGCTTGAGAAAATCTAGATAAAGATAAAAATACCAGATGTTCATTGTAGTGTTATTTATACTAGGGAAAACCAGAAACAATCTAAATGTCTAACCACAGAAAAATCATTAAAAACTATATTTTAAAAGGCAGAATATAAAAAATGTTTGTGTAGTTCTTAATATGAGATGCTAATAATATTAAGTGAAAACTGTAAGACACAAATCTATGTAAATAATATCTTAAACATTATTTCAAATTTATAATATCCCATATTTCAAAATTTTCATAATAAATATGTATTATTTTTATTATAAAAAAAACACGAGCCAGGCGCAGTGGCTCACGCCTGTAATCCCAGCACTTTGAGAGGCTGAGGCGGGTGGATCACCTGAGGTCAGGAATTCGAGACCAGCATGTGCAACACAGTGAGATTCCGTCTCTACTATAATAAACACAAAAATTAGCTGGGCATGGCTGCGGGCGCCTGTAATCTCAGCTACTCAGGGGGCTGAGGCAGGAGAATCACTTGAATCAGTGAGGCAGACGTTTCAGTGGACCGAGATCATGCCACTGCACTCCAGCCTGGGTGACAGAGTGAGACTTTGTCACAAAAAAAAAAAGAAAAAAAGAAAAAAGAAAGAAACCCTATTAAATAAGATACCCTTTAAAAAGCTACGAGGACCAAAAATCTCAAAGGATCACATAACTGCGGAACCATATTTTTGTAATTAAATAGAAGACACTAGTAAATTCAGGCAGGGTAGCAGGAGAGGCCAAGGTGTGGACTAGAAGCAGCTCAGTGTGCCACATGATGGAGAGGAAAGGAAGGGGCTGGTGAACACTGACCCTGCAGGCCGATCACCTGAGAAACCATGTTGGGACCCATCAAGGCAGCAGGGAACACAGAGGGCAGAGAGGAGTGAAGCTGGGCCCTAGCCTGTCTGGGCTCTGTGGGGAGCCAGGAAAACCTCTCCAACATGGGAAAGGGGGTGTGAGGGACAGCCACCTGGGGGATTCACACTCTCCACAGGAGCTTGAACAAGAATGGGAATGGGAGAATCCCCCTCACCCTCCTCACAAACCCTCACTGTGCTTCTAGACTGAGGCAGACAGCCACTTGGATATTCTGGGGGGGCAACTCTTGAGCCCAGGGGGACCTCTACAAGTCTTAGGTCCTAGAGTAGACCAGAACCAGTGCCACAGCCTCAACAGAGGCCACAGTTGTGGCACCTGGGAGCACTAAGACTGTTCCACGTCCTCACTAAATGCGGCTTCACTCCAGCTTCTGGCCTATCAGTCCTGCTTCAGCATGACCTTGGCTGGCAGCCGCGGCTTCCTGCTGTCCCAAGAAGCACCCTACAGCAGGGTGTGTGCCCCTACCTACCCCCACCACTGGTAGCCAGGTGGGCAATGCCTGCTAGAGCTTCCAGCCCAGCAGTCCCACTTCTGGGTGAACTCAGCTGGAGGCTGTGGCCTTCTGTTGTCCCAAGAAGCACTTGGAAGGTAGGGCGTGTGCCCCCATCCACCGGATATTGGTAGCCAGGTGGGCAATGCCTGCTAGAGTATCTGGCCCAGCAGTCCTGGCTTCCCATATGCAGAAGATTGAAGCTGACTGCCTCTTTTTTTTTTAAGATGGAGTCTCACACACTGACGCCCAGGCTGGAGTGCAGTGGTGTGATCTGGGCTCACTGCAACCTCCGTCCCCCAGATTTAAGCAATTCTCTGCCTCAGCCTCCTGAGTAGCTGGGATTACAGGCGCGTGCCACCACGCCCAGCTAATTTTTTGTATTTTTAGTAGAGATGGGGTTTCACCATCTTGGCCAGGCTAGTCTTGAACTCCTGACCTCGTGATCCACCCACCTCGGCCTCCCAAAGTGCTGGGATTACAGGCGTGAGCCACCGCGCCCAGCCTCCTTCTTTACTCTATGTACAAAATTCAACTCAAGATGGATTAAAGAATTAAATGTAAAACATAAAACTATAAAAACCCTGGAAGATAAGCTAGACAATACTTCTGGACATAGGCATCGGCAAAGATTTCATTACGAAAACACCAAAAACAATTGCAACAAAAACAAGAAATAACAAATGGCACCAAATCAAACTAAAGAGCTTCTGCACAGCAAAAGAAACTATCAACAGAGTAAACAGACAACCTATAGAATGGGAGAAAATATTTGCAAACTATGCATCTGACAAAGGTCTATTATCTAGAATCTATAAGGAACATAAATTAACAAGCAAAAAACAAACAAGCCCATTAAAAGGTGGGCAAAGGATATGAACAGAGACACTTTTCAAAAGAAGATATACATGCAGCCAATAAGCATATGGAAACATGTAAAATCATTAGAGAAATGCAAATCAAAATCATGAGATATCATCTCATACCAGTCAGAAAGGCTATTATTAAAAAGTAAAAAAAAAAAAAAAAAAAAAAAAAACCAGATGTTGGCAAGATTGTAGAGAAAAGGAAATGTTTATACACTGCTGGTGGGAATGTAAATTAGTTCAGCCATTGTGGAAAGCATGTGGCGATTTCTCAGAGAACTTAAAGCAGAAGTATCATTTGACCCAGCAATCCCACTACTAAGTATATGCCCAAAGGAATAGAAATCATCCTACCATAAAGACGCAAGCATGCATATGTTCATTGCAGCACTGTTCACAACAGCAAAGACATGGAATCAACCTGAATGCCCATCAATAGCAGACTGGATAAAGAAAATGTGGTACATATACACCATGGAATACTATGTAGCCATAAAAAAGAATGAGATTGTATTCTTTTCAGAAACATGCATGGAGCTGGAGGCCATAATACTAAGTGAACTAATACAGGAACAGCAAACCAAATACTGCACGTTTTCACTTATTTAGCTTACTTAGGAGCTAAATATCAAGTATACATGGACACAAAGAAGGGCAGAACAGACACCAGGGCCTACTTGAAGGTGGAGGCTGGGAGGAGGGAGAGGATCGAAAAACTACCTATTGGGTACTTTGTTTATTATCTGGGTGACAAAATAATCTGCACACCAAACCTCTGTGACATGCAATTTACCTATATAACAAACCTGCACATGTATCCTTGAACCTAAAATAAAAGTTAAAAAAAAAAAAAAGAAATTCAGGCAGAATTGATAAATCTAGCTTCTAGATGATGCTGTCTAGAAACTGAGTGAAACATAAGAATAGGTGTATGGGGCTTTCCTGTTTATAACTTCCTTTACTCTAGACCTCTTTCTCAGCCACAGTCCTTTGAATATGCTGCCTCTTTCATGTGGTGCCACCTTTGTCTGCCCCTTTGCTGCATGGTTAAGGTCCTTGGTGTCTCAGTAACCTTTCCATACCAATGCAGCCTCTGCCATCACCTTTTCTTCCCACTATTTGTACTATTTTTTGGCATTCATAATACACCACTTTGCACTGTGGCTTATCTTTTTATAGGCATATTTTGCCTCCCCTTCAAGGGCACTATAAACTTTTCAAGGCTAAAATAGCCATATAGAAGTGCTTAACAGATGTAAGTTGATGATAGAGCTTAAAGGACAAATGCTGTATTAATCATTCTGAATATTTCTGAGAAGAAAGGATTCCTACTTACATTTTACAGAAACCAAAAGTGATGTCTAGAAGAGTTAATTTATTTCCCTTGGATTCTTGAGCTGAACCGAAATGAACTAAGAAGGTTCCTCTCCTTACTAGAGCAGGCAGCCTCTTGGCAAATCAAAGTGCATAATCCCTTCAGTAACACTGGTTGCTTACCAGCATAGTCAGTATTGATTTATGCTTACAGGCACATGGCAGCTGGAGAATAGGGCAGTAATATTAGGCCACTAATACACAAGGGGAGGTTAAATGGTTTGAAATATTCTGAATCCTGGTTTTCTCTGAGCTTGGAAAATGACCTACCTATTGGGTACATTATTCTGAGGGCAAAAAGAAACAGAAAAATCACATCCTGGCACTGGCTTGTCATTTTATCTTTAATTTAGATTTCCAAAATCACTAAATATTTGGTTTTTAGGTACAATGTAATTTTCAATACACTTCCCAGCAAGACAGCTACCAATAAATTGAAGTAATTTTAGTTTGTGCAGCACCTCTTGGAAACTTCATGCCAGCACTGTCCTTGTCTCTGAATTGTTTCGACATATTTGGCCCATGATGAGTCAATCAATTAGCAATGCAATTCACAGGCAAAGTGGCTGATATTTTGGTGACTCAGCAGAAGAGTCTTGAAAGACATGGTTATTTTCCTGGCAACTTTTGACTTAATTGCCATCTTGCCAGATTTAGTATAAATAAATTAATAGTGGGACAAGCAAAGAGGGCCATCAAAATTCAGGGGACCATGGGCAGTCTTAGTTTCTCCTGCACTGTCTCAGGTGACTCCACTGCTCTTTGGCAACATCTGTGGTACCTCTGATAACTATCAACAACAGATTACGAGTCCCATATTTAAACACAGCAGAGTTGTAGTCCTGTTTTTCCCTTCTGGAATGATTTTCTACTTGCTACGTAGAAAGATGACATTGCTATAAAATCTACACACAGTTAATATTTCCTGAGACTTCAAGTTAGAAAGAAAGACTTGGGAACAAATAAAGGCATAGTGGTCCATGGAAAACAGAAGACAGCGGAAGTGCCAGTGCCAGGTAGAGGCTGTTAGGTAGCTCATTCATTGATTCATTCACTCATAAATATTTATGGAGCACATAGGAAGTAACAGGCATTATATGAGGCAGTGGGAATGCAAAACGTTGAACTCCTGAAGTTCAATGTATCACTAAGATGTCAATTTGTCCAAGCTAGCAAGGCATGTGTGCTGTGCGACAGGTATCTGGTCATTGGGATGCCACCTTTACTTTTGCTCATTGATTTTTATCATTGGCCAGATACACTTTTCTCTTAGAGAATATAATCAAGAGGTTGAAAATAAGTATGCAAATTTCAAATCAAACATATTTAATAGAAGAGGGCAAATATTTCAAGGAAACAAAGATTCAACAAATATACCTAAGAAAAAATATGCAAAGAAACCAACATATAGATTATGAACAAAACACAAAGAAAACTGACTATAAATGAAGTGAAGCCTCTGGCTGAAAATCTAAAGCATGCTACACTTTGCTAGATGGCAATGTGAATTTAAATGTGTTACAGAGTCAACCCTATCCTTACCCTCGCCCCCTGCCTGACCTCTGAATCTCTGTGTAATTGCCAGTTTGTGTCGGACTTCACATGCTATGACTCTGATTTCTGCTTTGTATAATATATTTCTACAGAGTTTGACATTACGGCAGCACAGGCTGTAAAATGAGTGATCCTTGGAGGCTGCTGACTTGAAGTGTGGGTGGAGAAGAAGCAGGAGAGAGCCAAGACTGGAAAGAAAGAAGGAAACAAAAGTTTTGCTCACTCTTAGACTTAGGGAAGCATTTGCTTTTTTTTTTTTTTTTTTTAACAGCTTAGTTAAAATATAATTCATATACCATATAATTCACCCATTTAAAGTATACATCTCAATGGTCTTTAGGATAATTACAGAATTGTGCAACCAGCACCACAGTCACTTTAGAACATTTTCATCACTCCAGACAGAAACCCTGTACCCATTTTCAGTCACTCCTCATTCCCATCCCCCAGCTTCTGGTAATTACTACTCTACTTCTGTCTCTATAGATTTGTCTATTGTGAACATTCATGTAGATGGAATCATATAATATGTGGTCTTTTGTGTTTGCTTCCTTCACTTAATGTGTGATTTTCAAGGCTCATTCATGTTGTGGCACACATCATTACTTCATTCCTTTTTATTGCTAAATAATATTTCATTGTAATAATATTTTGTTTTTCTACTAATCAGTTCATAGCCATTTGGGTTATTTTCATTTGTTGGCTATTATAAATAATGCTGCTATGAACATACATGTATAAGTTTTGGTATGGACAAATGTTTTCATCTTGAGTATATACATAGGAATGGAATTGCTGGGTTATATGGTTAACTCTCTGTTTAACTTTTTGAGGAACTGCCAGACTGTTTTCTAAAGTGGCTGTACAATTTTGCATTTCCTCAGCAATGTATGAAAGTTTCAATTTTTCCACATCCCCACCAATGCTTGTTGTTACTTGTCTTTTTTATTTTAGCTATCCTAATGGGTGTATAATGGTATCTCTTGTGGTTTTTATTTTAATTTCCCTACTAACTAATGATGCTAAGCATTTTTTCATGTAATTGTTGGCCATTTGTATATTTTCCTTAGAGAAATGTCTATTTAATTCTTTTGCATTTTAAATTTATGCTATATTTTTATTATTGAGCTGTGAAATTATTTATGTATTCTAGATACAAGTTCCTTATCAGATATATGATTTGCCAATATTTTCTCCCATTCTGTGGTTTGTCTTTCCACTTTCTTGATGGTATTGTTAGTAGCTCAAATGTTTTTAGTTTTTTTGTTTGCTTGTTTTTTAGACAGTCTCACTCTTTGCCCAGGTTGGAGTGCAGTGGAGCAATCACATCTTATTGCAGTCTCAACCTTCCAGGCTCAGGGGATCCTCCCACCTCAGCCTCCTGGGCAGCTGGGACTACAGGTGTGCACGACTGCACCCGGCTAATTTTTTGTATTTTTTGTAGAGTCAGGGTTTTACCATGTTACCCAGGCTAGTCTCAACTCCTGGGCTCAAGCAATCTTCCCATCTTGGCCTCTCAAAGTGCTGGGATTACAAGCGTGAGCCACTGCGCCTGGCCTGTTTTAAATTTTGATTAAGTCAAATCTACTTTTTCTTTTTTCGAGTGTGTGTTTATATGGTGTTGCCTAACTCAAGGTCAGAAGATTTACTTCAATGTTTCTTTCTCAGGTTTATAGTTTTAGCTTTACATTTAGGTCTTCGATACACTTTGAGTTAATTTTTGTGTGGTGTAATTAAAGGATCCAACTTCATTCCTTTACCTGTGGATATCCAGTTGCACAGTACCATTTGTGGAAAAGACTATTCTTTCCCTAACTGAATTGTCTTTGCATACTTGTCAAAAGT
Organism: Rhinopithecus roxellana; assembly: GCF_007565055.1. NCBI lineage: Eukaryota > Metazoa > Chordata > Mammalia > Primates > Cercopithecidae > Rhinopithecus > Rhinopithecus roxellana. The sequence goes on from NC_044565.1 coordinate 25,572,379, forward strand.
TAATTGGCCATAAATGCAAGCGGTTTTTCCTCAACTTCAACTCTATTCCAATAAGCTACATGTCTGTCCTTAGTGCCAGTATAACACAATCTTGATTATTGTAACTTTGTACTAAATTTTGAAATCAAGAAGTGTGAATCTTCCAACTTTGTTCTTTCTCAAGATTTTGACTGTTCTTTGTTTCCATATTAAGTTTAAGATCAGCTTATCAATTTCTGCAAATAAGTTAACGGGGATTTCAATAGGAATTGTGTTGAATCTATACATCAATTTTGAGCATTTTAACAATATTTAGTCTACCAATCCATGAGCATGAGATATATTTCCATATACTTTGGTGCTCTTCAATTTCTTTCAACAATGTTTTACAGTTTTTAAAGTAAATCTTGTACTTCATTTGTTAAATTTATTACTATGTATTAATATTTTATTCTTTTTGATTTTATAAGTGAAGTTGTTTTCATTTCATTTTTAATTTGTTCATTGCTACCATACAGAAATATAATTAATTTATGTAATTTCTGTATAATATACCAAGGTACAAATACATGGTTGTATCCTGCAAACTTGCTAGATTCATTTGTCAGTTCTAACAGATTTTTACTGAATTACTTTGCACTTTCTTTTCTTTTTTTTTTTTTTTTTTGAGACGGAGTCTTGCTCTGTCGCCCAGGCTGGAGTGCAGTGGCCGGATCTCAGCTCACTGCAAGCTCCGCCTCCTGGGTTCATGCCATTCTCCTGCCTCAGCCTCCCGAGTAGCTGGGACTACAGGCGCCCGCCACCTCGACCAGCTAGTTTTTTTTGTATTTTTTAGTAGAGACAGGGTTTCACCGTGTTAGCCAGGATGGTCTCAATCTCCTGACCTCGTGATCCGCCCGTCTCGGCCTCCCAAAGTGCTGGGATTACAGGCTTGAGCCACCGCGCCCAGCCATTACTTTGTATTTTCTAAGTATAATATCATGTCATCTATAAATAAAGACAGTGTTACTTCTACCTGTCCAATCTGAATGCCTTCTATTTCCTTTTCTTACCTAATTGCCCTAGCTAGTACCTTGAGTACAGTGTTGAATATAAATGGTAAAAGTAGATACCCCTGTCTTGTTCCAGGTCATAGGGTAAGGCCTTTGCTTTTTAAGCAGTTTTCAAAAGGTTTAATGCTTTCTTCAAGAGGAAAAAACAAATAACAATACAATATATCCAAAGAGAAAAATGCACTTGAACTCCTATTCTCCAGAGTATCAAAAACCCAAAACAGAAAACCATTCTAATTTAATACCTACAGAAAAAAATAATAAGGCAACACTAAAATGTATAGTGCTCTGACTGTTGAGGAAACAATGGAGTATGCATAGGAATGACCTATATATATTCCAAATGACTTTTACTCCAAAGTTCTCTTGAGCCCGGATGTTAGCAAAAAATTAAAAGGATGAGGTTGTCCATGAGGGTTCATTTGAGATGAACAATGATAGTGACTGATCAGATCCCTGGCCTACAATCATCTGCTGGATAAGATAAGGCACTTACCAGACTACTTAATAGGAGTGCTATATGCTACTATAAAGAAAAAAACAAAAGAAACACATTTAAACCATGTAGCACAAGTTAAAAAGAGAAATAATGACTACTAGTTTCTATTCTAGCATATAAGAGGCATAGAATTTGTCACTACAGTTCTTACAACAAAGAAAAAACGAATAAAAATCAGGAAGTCGTATTAGATACATCAGAGATTAGAGTCACAGTGCAAATCACTGCCTCAAAAATTGGACAAACAGGCTGGTGGATACAGAGAATACATTTTACTGGAGTAGAAACAAAGGAGCAGAAATAACCACTGGAGCCAGTACTAGGGCAGAAAAACTGAAGCTGTAATTTGTAATCAGCTAGAGGCTTATTGTGGACAAGACTGAAAGATTAAAACTGAATATAAAACAACTGTGATTAATATGCTAAGGGTTCCAGTGGAAAAATGGACAACATGCAAGACCACATGGGTAACACAGGCAGAGAAATGGAAACTCAAAGAAAGAATCTAAAGGCAATGCTGGAAATAAAAAACACACTGTAACATAAATGCAGAATGCCTTTGATGGGCTCCTCAGCAGACTGTATATGGCTAAGGAAAGAATCTGAGCTTGAAGAAATGTCAATGGAAACTTCCAAAACTGAAATGCAAAGAGAATAGGTATGAAAAAGGCAGAAAAGATTTCTAAGAATCATGGGACAATTGCAAAAGGTGCAATATATTTGTAACGAGAACATCAAAATGAGAAGAAAGAAAGGAACAGAAGAAGTACTTGAAGTAACTGAGAATTTTCCTAGAGATATCAAACCACAGATCCAGGAATCTTGGAGAACACAAAGCAAGATAAAAACCAAAAAGTCCTACACTTAGAGATAATCATATTCAAACTACAGAAAATCAAAGGAAAGAAAAAATCTTAAAAGAAGTTGGGTGGGTGGGGGGTCGGGGGAGAATCTTACCTATATAGAAGCAAGAATAAGAATGACAGCTGACTTTTCTCAGAAACCATGGAAGCAAGAAGACAGAAATATTTAAAATGTTGCAAGAAAAAAATCCACCAATAAAGAATTCTAGACCTAGAGAGATTATCCTTCAAAAGTGAAAGTGAAATAAAGACTTCCTCAAACAAACAAATATTGAGGGAATTTGTGCTGGGAGATCTGCCTTGCAAGAAATTTTAAAAGAGTTCTTCAGAAAAGAAAGAAAATAATATTGGTCAGAAAAGTGGATCTAAAGAAAGAGCCTGGCCAGGTGTGGTGGCTCACACCTGTAATCCCAGCACTTTGGGAGGCCGAGGTGGGAGGACTGCTTGAGCCCAGGAGTGACCAGCCTGGGCAACATAGCAAGACCTCATCTCTACAAAAAAATAAAATAAAAATTACCCAGGCATAGTGGCACACAGCCGTAGTCCCATCTACTCCGGAGGCTGAGACAGGAAGACCACTTGAGCCCAGGAGGTCTAGGCTGCAGTGAGCTATCATCATGCCACTGCACTCCAGCCTGGGTGACAAAACAAGACTCTGTCAAAGAAAAAAAAGAAAAAGCCCTAAATAAGGCATAAATAAAGATCATAGAAAATCTGAATTTTCTTATTCTTAATTGGTCTAACAGACAATACTTTGTTTAGAACAAAAATAACAACAATGTTTTCAGCAACTATAGTTATGAAAAAGTGAAATAAATGACAGTAATATTACAAGGGATGAGAGGGAAGAATTGGAAAAACTCTGTTATAATGTATTTGCACTTACACATGATACAGCATAGTTCAAAGTAAACCTGGATTATCTGTAAATGTATATTGCAAACTCTAGGGAAACCATACGATACGCTAAGAGAAAAGAAAAAAGAATTATTAAATGTTCAATTAAAATTATAGGGCGCAGGAAAATAATGAAAGACAAAAAAAAAGGAACCAAGAACAAGGCAACCAAGAGAAAACAGTAAGAGATATGGTAGATATTAATCCAACAATAGCAATAGTCACTTCAAACATAAAATGGTCTAAATGCCAATTAAAAGACAGAGATTTTCAGAGTGAATAAAATAATAAGACCCAATTATATGTTATATATAAGAAACTATTTATTTATTTATGTATTTATTGGCAAGGTCTCACTCTGTCACCCAGGCTAGAGTGCAGTAGTGCAATCATAGCTCACTGAAGCCTTGAACTCCTGGGCTCAAGTGATCTTCCCACCTCAGCTTCCTGAGTAGCTAGGACTATAGGTATGTGCTACCATGCCTCACTAATATTTAAATTTTTTTTTGTAGAGATGTGGTCTCACTGTGTTCCTCAGGCTGGTCTTAAACTCTTGGGCTTAAGAGATCCTCCTGCCTTGGCCTCCCAAAGTGTTGGGATTACAGGCATGAGCCACTGTGCCTGGCCAAGAAATCCACTGAAAATACAAATACACGGGTTGTATCAGTCTGTTCTCATGCTACTATAAGGACATACCCGAGACTGGGTAATTTATAAAGAAAAGAGGTTTAATTGACTTAGAGTTCAGCATGACTGGGGAGGCCTCAGGAAACTTACAATCAGTGTAGTGATTCATCAAGGATCTAGAACTAGAAATACCATTTGACCCAGGGATTTCATTACTGGGTATATACTCAAAGGATTATAACTCATGCTGCTATAAAGACACATGCATACGTATGTTTATTGTGGCAGTATTCACAATAGCAAATACTTGAAACCAACCCAAATGTCCATCAATGATAGACTGGATTAAGAAAATGTGGCACATATACACAATGGAATACTATGCAGCCATAAAAAAGGATGAGTTCATGTCCATTGCAGGGACATGGATGAAGCTGGAAACTATCATTCTAAGCAAACTATCGCAAGGACAGAAAACCAAACACCACATGTTCTCATGCATAGGTGGAAATTGAACAATGAGAACACTTGGACACAGGGTGGGGAACATCACACCCCAGGGCCTGTTGTAGGGTTGGGGGGCAGCGGGAGGGATAGCATTAGGAGATATGCCTAATGTAAATGACGAGTTAATGGATGCAGCAAACCAACATGGCACATGTATACCTATGTAACAAACCTGCACACTGTGCACATGTACCCTAGAACTTAAAGTATAATTAAAAAAATAAAAATAAAAACAAGAACAAAAAAGAAAAAACAAGCAAAAATTATCAGGGAAAAAGAGGAGCATTACATAATGATAAAGAGGTTAATTCTCCAAAAGGACGTAACAGTCTTTAGCATGTATGCACCTAAGAACAGAGTGTAAAAAGTACATTTGGCAATAACTGATAGAATTGCAAGGAGAAATATATTAGCTCACTATTATAGTTAGAGACTTCAATACACCATTATCAGTAATTGTCGGATACAACAGGCAGAAAATCAGTAAGAAAACAGCTGAACTCAATAGCACCATCAATCAAGTAGACCAAATTGGCATTCACAGAAAACTTCAACAAAAGCAGAATATACATTCTTCTCAAAGTCACACAGAATATTCACTAAGACTGACCACGTTCTGGGCCATAAGATATACCTTCAACGTTAAACTAAGAATAAAGGAATATTACAGGAACTAGTAACAACTATAGCGAGGGTGCAGGATACAAGATTAATATATAAAGGTCAACAGCTATCTTATATACCAGAAATGAAGAACTGGAATTTGAAATTAAAAACATAATATCATTTACATTACCACTCTAGAAAGTAAAATACTTAGGTATGAATTTAAAAACATGTACAGATTTATATGAGGAAAACTACAAAAATATGATGGAAGAAATCAGAAAAGATCTAAGTAAATGAAGAGTTATTCCATGTTCATGGATAGGAAGACTCAACATTGTCAAGATATTAGCTCTTTCCAACTCGATCTATAGTTTCAATACAATCCCAATCAAAATCCCAGCAATTTATTTTGTGAATATCAACAAACTGATTATCTAAAGTTTATATCGAAAGGCAAAAGACCCATTATAGCCAAGATATTACTGAAGGAGAAGAATGTCAGAAGATTGACACTACCTGTTTCTAAAACTTACCATAAATCTGCAGCAATCAAAATGGTGGGTATTGAGAAAAGAACAGACAAAGAGATCAATGGGACAGAAGAAAAAGCCTAGAAATAAATCCACACGAATACAGTAAACTGAACTGTATATAGACAAACAAGGAAAGGCAATTTAATAGAGTCTTTTCAGCAAAAGTTGCTGGAAAAACTGGACATCCACATGAATGGACAGACAAATTGATACATCCATACAATGGGATATTATTCAATGTTAAAAAGAAATGAGCTATCTGCCTAAAAAAGACATGGAGCAACCTTGAAAGCATATTGGTAAGGGAAAAATGCCAATCTGAAAAGGCTATATGTTGCATGATTCCCAATATATGACATTCCTGAAATGACAAAACTATGAAGACAGTAGTTGCCAGGGGTTCGGGGAAAGTGAAGAGAAGAGGCGGAGCGCAGGGCAGTGAAACTATTCTGTATGATACATAATGGTGGATACATGTTATATATTTGCCAAAACCCATAGAATGTACAATACAAAGAGCAGACCATTATGTAAATCATGGAACTTAAAGATAATGTATTAATATTCACTCATCAATTTTATAAAGTCACCTTTTTAAAAAAACATCTAAACTACTGGAAAAATCTCCAGGTTGTTCTCTTACACTGATTCTCTCTGTAGTTAGAATGATTTAAAAAACAAAACAAAACAAAACAAAATCATTAGATCAGTGCCTTGCTTAAATTCCATTGATGGCTAATTGTTTTTTGGATAAAATGCTGGATTCTTTTAGTTCCTCAAATGTACCAGTCTTTGCCACTCTTTTAAACAAATTAATTTACTTATTTTACTTTTTTACATAGGGACGGGGTCTCGCTATGTTATCTAGGCTTGTCTTGAACTCTATTAATCTCAAGCAATCCTCCCACCCCAGTCTCCCAAAGTATTGAGATTACAGTCATGAGCCACCATGTCCAGCCTTGTGTCACTCATCTTCAAGTTTCAGTTTGGATATCACTTTCTAACAAAAGCTGTCCCCAACTTTTACAGATCAAGCTAGGTCCCTATAAATTATGCTTCCCTAACACTTTATATTTCCCCTTTCATAGAATCCAACTTACTGTCATATTAGACTGCCTGTTTTTATTTCCTAGAATGGTAACTCCTTGAGGGGAGGGCCTATAGTTTTCACTGTTATATGTGTAGTACCTGGCACACAGTAGGTACTCAGAATTACAGTGCTCAGAATTAGATGACTGACTTAGTGATGTAAGTCCGGAATGCCAATACTTTCTGGAATCGGTTAACTCATTAATGAACTGATTTTTTTTTTTTTAAGAGACAGGGTCTCGCTAATGTTTCTCAGGCTGGTCTTGAACTCCTGGACTCAAGTAATCCTCCTGCCTCAGCCTCCCAACGCACTGGGTTTACAGGCATAAGCCAGTGCACCCAGCCTGGAATATGTTAATTTAGGAAGCAGTTGTTATCCTATCTATGGAGACAGAGCTAAACTGATCTGGAATACTGGGTAAGAGGTTGGAGAACATTTCTCTGAGATCATTTTCCATTTTAAATCTATAAAGGCAGGGAGGTGAAAGAGATGGTCTTCTAAGATCTTGTTTTTTGAGGTTTTTGAGTTTCCACAATATGGTTTCCCATGGTGTGATCCATATTTAGCAACTCTACAGTTCTTTGCCTATAGAGGAAAATGGTCCACATTGTACCAAACACACTTTTCTAGAAGAGGGTAACAAAATATGCTACCTAGAAATGCAGAAGATAGGACTTTGTGCTATAAAGCAAATACCTTTTGTCATTAAGAATATGAAAATAATTTTTCTGATAAATGTTTTTAATTTATTTAGTGAACAGAGATGCTGTTCTGTGGATTATTTGGTCAATCTTATTCCCATCTCAGAAATGAAGAAGTGGAAAGGCAAGATCTGGGCAGACCCTGGGAGTTGTACTGCTGATACCACCATGTGTCCAAGATACGGAATTATAATTCCTACTGTGAGGATCTGAAAATTGTTGAAGGTACAGCAATAGGATACCTAAAGTAGTAGGGGAAAGAATTTAGCAGAGGCTACTGCCCAAGAGAAAAAGGACACTGGGGTTGCTGTCATTATCACACAGATGCAGTTGTTTGCTTAGTGCCTTTAAAAAAGTTTCTACTATCCCTGTAGCTCTTCCAAGGTTTCTCAAGGATAATATACTGTGATGAACTGATGGTGTGTCCCTGGCCTTTCCAGGTCCGCCCAGATGTCAAAAGTCCTCCCTTTTAGATTTGCTATGAAATTAAGATACTTTTTGGCTGGCTGAAGTTTGTAACTGCAACTACTCATGCTACAGCTGCCTTGGAAAGCAAAAATGGGAAATTTGTAAATTTTTTAGAATATGATGATTGGCCCACAGATGACATTCTTTCTGGGAGGCAGGGAAGTGAGGGCAGTGGGTAGTTTTCACAAAGTGAATACTTTTGGTCCTTTAATGATTTGTTTTGATTCATCTTATGGGGAAGTTTGGAAGGCATATTAAGATGCTCTGAATTTGAACTTGGATCTTCCTTAAGAATCTTGGAGAGTCATCTGTTTTTTTATGGTGTAGGTAGAAGATGCCTGGAAAATGGGAGATAGACTAGCTTTCCCTGCGGAGGCTTTCACCAAAGATTCTATAATAATATACAACCAAATCTCAGACAGTGATTCTCTCAAGGTTATGCTCTGGGATATTGGTTTGCTCTCTAATCTCTTAGAAACAGTTTCCACATTACCTGACTTCCTCTGCCAGAATCTGAACTACTTAGATAACCAAAAAAAATGATGATGACAAGAATAACAACTTTAAAAAGTGTTATTATTTTTTCATTATTAAAATGCCATGTCCCATGACAGGCATAAGTACCTGTACTATCTTTATTCCTTTAATCTTCATTTTGTGTTCATATTTATCAACTAGATTGAAGCTCTTTGAAGAAGGGATCTAGGTGTGATAAATCATCATTTTATCATAAATAGCACTTAGTAGAGATGCTTCAAACATAATGGTTTTATCTGGATTCGTAAAACTGCAAACTCTTCACAGGGAGAAACTCTTTAGCTTAAATTTATCCCAATTTTCACTATGCTACCATGAGCCATAAACAGCATAGGTTCACTTAAAGAGTAATGTCTGAAGTTGATTCAGCTTTCTGAATATCCACAAAGTTTTCCACCAAGACATCAAACTCTGACCATTTATTTGGGAACATCAAAAGTTCATTTTCACCTACAATTATACCTTGTATGGATCCTGCCTGTCTTCTTCATTGCTTAATCTCTTGTGTCTAGCAGAGTAAATGCTCGGTAAGTATTTGTAGAATAAATGAAAAAGAGTTTTATATTAACATCTAGCTAAATTATTATTCTTACTGCCTACTACCAAAAAAAAGACATAAAGTGGCCTGCAACATTAAAATATATACAATATAAGACAAAACAGAAAAAGAATAGATTAGAAAAATAGGAAAGAAAACCAGATGAACCAGGAATCTGGGTGAATTGATCACTGTCAAAGAACATTAAATGTAGTGTTACTGGCTTCCTGGTTGTCAAACAAAAAGAGAAAATACATCACATTTCTAGTTTCAATAGAATTCATCTGAAGGAGGCAAACAAGGCTGCATGTGGTAATTCAAGCCTACAATCTCAGGCTTTTGGGAGGCCAAGGTGGGAGAAGTGATTGAGCAGAGGAGTTTGAGACCAGCCTGGGCAACATAGTGAGAGCTTGTCTCTCCAAAACAAATTTTAAAATTATCCAGGCATGGTGTCAAGTACCTGCAGTCCCAGCTACTCAGGAGGCCAAGGAGGGAGGACTACTTGAGTCCAGGAGTTGGAGGCTGTAGTGAGCTAGGATCATACCACTTATACTCCAGCCTGAGCAACAGAATGAGACCTTGTCTCTTTTTTAAAAAGAAAAGAAAAGAAAAGGAGGTACACAGTTTCCTGGCACTGAATTCTAGGAAAGAATTCTTTTTTGCATGAATTCTTACATATGAGATGGTAGACAAAAAAGTATACAGAATTTTTGTTTTTAACTTTGTAAAAAAATTGTAAAATTTCTTCCAAGTGGGTACTTCTAATATCAGTATCTACAAAAGTCAAATGGGTGGTTTATTTTCACTATCACTACCCAATAATTTATTTGCTTCTTATGATCTTTGCTGTTTTATGACAGGAAAGCTATGTCAATGGTACATGAAAAAAATTCTCTTCTTTGGAATGGTCGGTAGGCATTTACCTAATTAATAGCTGGCTGAACTGCACGAAATTGCTGTTTTTATTGAATATTGGTAGCTTCATACATATTGGTAGTTCAACCTAATATAATAGCTTTATCAAGTTATTTAGGTTAAACATAAGGGGTGAGTAACTCAATCCTGATTTACTCATTAGAATGTAAGCTTCCTGAATGTAGTGACTTGGCTTATGTCATTTACTGTAGAATCCTTATTGTCTGGCACATCGTAATACATTTCATAGCGACTGAATAAATGAATGCTTTACCTTTGAGTTATTTCAAGAAAATCTTTCATGCAGAATGTAACACAAAGCTTAAATGACATAGTAGAGGAATCTATGATCAAGTTTCAATCATTTTTAAAATTTGGGGGATGAAAACAGTCTCCAAATTCTTGTATAAGTATGGTACTGATCAAAGTCATAATGTATTGCTTGGTTGAAGCCTCTGTTATATCAGACCAAATTAATCAGTACCTTTCTGATCCTGACAGTACTGTCTAGACAGGAACATATTTTTTAAATTATAATTTAATTTTGTTTTTTGAGACAGGGTCTTGCTCTGTCACTCAGATTGGAGTGCATTGGTGTGATCTTGGCTCACTGCAACTTCTGCCTCATGGGCTCAAGCAATCCTCCTAAGTATCCTCCTGAGTAGCTGGGACTACAGGTGTATACCACCAGACCTGGCTAATTTTTGTATTTTTTTTGTAGAGACAGGGTTTTGCCATGTTACCCAGGCTGGTCTCGAACTCCTGAGCTCAAGCAATCTTCTCACCTCAGCCCCCTAAACTGCTGTGATTACAGATGTGTGTCACTGCACCCAGCCAGACAGGAGCATATTTGGCAAGAAAAGTCAGATTTCTGTAAGCAACATATTTACTGGATTTGAAATCTATTATGATTTTTTGGAAAATTTACAGTTCCTCTTATTCATCACTTGTAAAAAAACTCAATTTCAATTTGTTTCCTGAAGATAAAAGAAGCACATGTCTGTATTATTTCACTTGCTTACTTTGGTTTTTGTTTGTTTGTTCATTTTTATTTTTGAGATGAGGTTTCGCCGTTGCCCAGGCTGGAGTGGAGTGGCACGATGAAAGCTCACTGCAGCCTCTGCCCCCTGACCCTCTTACCTCAGCCTCCTGAGTAGCTGGGTTAGTTGAGTAGTTGGCTGATTTTTTGTATTTTTTATGGAGACAGGGTCTCACTATATTGCCCAGGCTGGTCTTGAACTCGGGAACACAAGTAATCTGCTCACCTTGGCCTTTACTTGATTACTTTGTATTTAATATTGGCAATGTCTCCATAGTTGCCTTTTTTTTTCTTTTTGCTATCTACTTTATTTCTTAGCATGTTTGCTCCTGATCCTGTTCTTTGAGGAACTTTTCCTACTTGGATTCCAAGCTTTTCATTATAAACTAATCTCTTAGAATAGGTTTTCTAGGCACTGTGTGTTCAAAGTGTACACAGGAATTTATGTTTAGGTAACACAATTTGTTTTCCACCACACTATAATGATCTAAAAGAATATTTAATTTAAATGGCTTATCTGGAAGGAGTGGGTATGACAATGACATACCTGCTGTCATATGCATGTCAACTGGGTTAAGTCTCCAGGGGTAGGAATAGATATGAACCACATCCATTCCCACTGTTATTCACATGAAACTGAAGACATTCATTTGCAAGATGGTTAGAACCACTAAGAGGTTAGTTAGTGGGATACATGTGAGAGTTTGAAGACAGCATTTTAATTTTTATTTTTTAAGTAGGACAAATAACATGGATAAAGTTTCAAAACATAATTTCAATAGCTCTTGAGGCAACTGAGTCCCAGGCAAATATACATTTCCCCATACTGTAATTTTTCCTACAGAGAATGTATTGATTATTGCATGCAATGACAATGATTTAGTATTTCCTTGGTTCTGCCCTTTGTAACTTTATTCATTATGTATAATCATGAATAGCATAATTATAACTGAAATAAAATTTAAGACTTTTCATTTAATGTTTAGCATGTGTAAAACCTCACATCTGATAAACCTCAACATTAGATAACTATTTTAGTTTACATAATTTTATTGCCAAAAATATCTATCAGCACTCTTGTATCTGAACCCATATTTTCTCCCCCTTCTTCTCATACAATGAATGAACAATCCTTGTCCCATCACTTGTGCACTTAATTCCACTCTTTTCTGTATACTCAAGGGTGTTATTCCTGCAATTATCCCCTTTCTCACTAAAATCATCAACTTTTCCCTCTTAACTGGATCATTCCTATCACCACATAAATGTTGCATTATCTTTCAGTTATTCTACTACTAAGTAGTACTAGGGCATGGGAAAGGGAAGATGGGCATTGGAGCCATAGAAGGGATTACAGTGACTTTTGGAAATGATACAATTTTACTTAATTGCATTTATATAAACAGGGGTAAAATTTCTGCCACTATTGCCTATGTAAACATTCTTCGTGTGTGTGTGTGTGTGTGTGTGTGTGTGTGTATGTGTGTTTGGGGGCTGACGAAATATACATCCCTACTGTCTACTATTATCATAGGGGTAAAATACTGTTCCACGAAGTTTTTATCTATTTTGAGAAAAACGCTGCAAGGCAATATAATAGAAAGTCACGCCACTGCACTCCAGCCTGGGTGACAGAGCGAGACAAGTGTCTCAAAAAAAAAAAAAAAAAAAAAAAAAAAAAAAAAAAAAAAAAAAGAGTAAAAGCTTCAGTTTTTATCATCTAGAAGATTTGGGTTCACATCTTGGTTCTACTATAAACTTCGTGATACTGAGTGAGTCACTTCATAGTTCTGAGTCTCAGTTTCTCAACTATAATGATAATGTAGTACTGATAATACCTTCTTTACAAGTTGTGAGGAATTAATGAATAATACACATAATACACATTAAGCACACTGACATACAAATCAGATCAGGGAGGGAGGGGAGCATGGGTTGAAAAACAATCTATTGTGTGCTATGCTCACTACCTGGGTGATGGGGTCATTTGTGCCCCAACCCTCAGCATCATGCAATATACCCATGTAACAAACCTACACATGCAACCCTTAATCTATAATAAAAGTTGAAAAACAAATCACAGATAACAGAACTGGAAAGGAGTTTTAGAAGCAATATGCTTCACTTACATTTGGAAACTGCAGTGGATTGAATGGTGAACCTCAAAAAAAAAAAAAAAAAATCCAAAAAGCATATGAAAAAATGCTCAACATCACTAATCATTTGAAGAATGCAAATCAAAACCATGAGATATCATCTCACACCAGTCAGAATGGCTGTTACGAGAAAGTCAAAAAATAACAGATGCTGGTGAGGTTGCAGAGAAAAGGAAATGCTTATACACTGCTGGTGGGAATGTAAATTAGTTCAGCCATTGAGGAAAGCAGTTTGGTGATGTCTGAAAGAACTTAAAACAGAATTACCACTTGACCCAGCAATCCCGTTATCAGGTATATACCCAAAGGAATGTAAATCATTCTATCATAAAGACACCCACATGAGTATGTTTTTCAGAGCACTATTCACAATAGCAAAGTCATGAAATCAGCCTAAATGCCCATCAATGGTAGGTTGGATAGGAAAATGTGGTACAGATATGCTATGGAATACTATGCAGTCATAAAAAAGAATGAGATTATGTCCTTTGCAGCAACCTGGATAGAGCTGGAAGCCATTATCCTAAGTGAGCTAACACAAGAACAGAAAATCAAATACCACATGCTCTCATTTTTATAAGTGGGAGCTAAACATCGAGTACATATGGACACAAAGAAGGGAACAAGAGAACTGGGGCCTACTCCAGGGTGGAGGGTAGGAGAAGGATGAGAACTGAAGAACTACCTATCAGGTACTATGCTTACTACTTGGATGACAAAATAATCTGCACACTGAACCCCTATGACATGCAATTTACCTACACAAAAAACCTGCACACGTAACCCTTGAACCTAAAATAAAAGTTAAAAAAAAAAAAAAAAAAAAGATGTTCGGCCAGGCACAGTGGCTCATGCCTGTAATCCCAGCACTTCGGGAGGCCAAGGCGGGCAGATCACGAGGTCAGGAGATCGAGACCATCCTGGCTAACACGGTGAAACCCCGTCTCTACCAAAAATATAAAAAATTAGCTGGGTGTGGTGGTGGGTGCCTGTAGTACCAGCTACTCAGGAGGCTGAGGCAGGAGAATGGTGTGAACCCGGGAGGTGAAGGTTGTAGTGAGCCGAGATTGCGCCACTGCACTCCAGGCTGGGCAACAGAGCAAGACTCCGTCTCAACAAACCAACAAACAAACAAACAAACAAAAAACCCAATATGTTCAAGTTTTAATCTCCAGTACTTAGGAATGTGACCTTATTTGGAATAAGGGTCTTTGAAATCATCCTGGATTAACGGGGTAGGCCCCTGAACCCAATGATTAGTATCCTTAAAAGTAGCAGAAGAGCAGAAGACATGAGAAGATAGAGGTAGAGACTGGAATTATGTAAGTCACAAGCCAAGGAATTCTAAAAACCATTAGAAGCTGGAAGAGACAAGGAAAGAGTCTCCCTTAGAGCCTTCGGAAGAACCACAGGTCTGCCAATGATTTCAGATTTCTGGCCTCCAGACCTGTGAGGGAATAAATTTCTTTTGTTTTAAGCCACCAAGTTTATAGTAATTTTGTTATAATAGCCATAGGAAACTAACACAGATTTTGGTAACTACAAGATAAGTGCTGTTGTAATAAATACCTAAACATGTAGAAGTGGCTATGGAATTGGGTAATGGGCAGAGGCTGGTAAACTTTTGAGGCAAATGATAGAAAAAGCCTAGATTGAAGATATTGTTGGTAAAAATATATACAAACATTAAATGCAATTCAGGGTCAGGCATGGTGGCTCACACCTATAATCCTAGCACTTTGGCAGAAAACTCGGCTGAATTGTGTTTTACAGTTGAGTAGAAAGTAGAGCTTGTAAGCAATGAATTTGTGTATTAAGCTGAGATTTCCAAGCAAAATGTTGAAGACGCAGCCTGATTTTGCGTCACTACTTACGGTAAAATGTAATGGAAAAGAGATACATTGAAAAAGGAAATCTTAGGCAGAAAGAAACCAACAGTTGATGATTTGGAGGGTTCTTGGCATATACAGATTTCAAAGGATGCCAAAATTAGGAAACTTACACTTAAGGAAAGTATGCTCTGTATATCAAGCCAAGGGTGTGGCTGGACAACCTTTTGCTGAAGAGACACGGCATGTGACTCATTGATCCACTGAACCATCTCAGCAGAAGCCAGAAACAGATGGGGTAATCCAGTAAAGAAAAATGGGCTGATAAAGCTACTTATCTGCAGATATGTAGTACCCTTTAAGAAAAGGAAAGGATGACTTCTAGGTCAGAGCCATGGGTGCTGAAGTAGCTGCTGATGAAGCCACCACAGACCTGGAGGGCAGCGCCAAGAGTCATAGATAATTAGTTCCAGGCCTTAAAATCTAATGTAAATTGCCTTGCTGGATTCAAACTTGCTTGGAACTGGTGGCTCCTTTATTCTCTCAGTTTCTCCCTTTTGGAATGAAAATTTCTATTGTATC
This sequence comes from Rhinopithecus roxellana, assembly GCF_007565055.1. Taxonomy (NCBI): domain Eukaryota; kingdom Metazoa; phylum Chordata; class Mammalia; order Primates; family Cercopithecidae; genus Rhinopithecus; species Rhinopithecus roxellana. The sequence continues at coordinate 25,587,800 of NC_044565.1, forward strand.
CCTATCCCACCACTGTATTTTGGAAATAGATCATTTATTTTCTAAGTTCATAGTTCCACAGGTAGAGAAGAATTTTGCCCCAGGGTGCATCATACCCAGAGGGTCACCCATATCTAATGTAGACATTTAGATGAGACTTTAGACTTAGAGTTAATGCAATAATGGATTGAGACTTCTGGGGATGTGGGGAAAGGCTGAATGTGTTTTGCATGTGGAATAAATGTTAATTTTTGAGAGCCGGAGGATAAACTACAGTTGGTTGGATGGTGATACCAAAAAAGATTTGTCCAAGTCCTAACCTCAGGTATCTGTGAATGTGAGCTTATTTGGAAACAGGATCTTTGCAGATGTAATTCAGTCAAGGATCTCAAGGTGAGACCATTCTGGGTCAACTGGGTAGGCCCTAATTGAATGACAAAAGTCTTTATAAGAGAAAGAAGAGAAGATATGAGGAAAAGGGGTCATGTAAAGACTAAGGGAGAGATTGGAGTTATACAAAGCCACAAACCAGGGAGCTCCTGGGGCCACCAGAAGCTGAAGGCAAGGAAGGATTCTCCCCTAGAGGATTTGGAGGGAGCACAGCCTTTCTGATATCTTGACTACAGCCTCCAGAACTGTTCCTGTTTTAAGCCATTAAGTTTATGGGTAATTTGTTACGGCAGCCACAGGAAAAGTAATATCGCAATGAAGACATTATCAAATCATTTTGCAGATAGGGTGACTAAAGTTTAGAAAACTTAAGTGATTTCAGTTCACAGAGAAAGCATGAAATAGTTGATCTTTCCAACTGCTGCTTCAGGGTAGAATGAACAGACAATGGAATGGGAATTAGATTAGGGTTAGCTGTGTGACTGGGCAGATCACAAATTCTCTGGGCATTAGTTGCTAGTTCTGTAAAACTGAGAGTAGAGGTAGTGAGTACAGGTTAAGTATAGTTTAAAATTGGCTGATCATCTGAATCATGTTGGAGACTTACTTACAACTATAGATTCTCAACCCTCATTACACTGCCCCTACTCCCAACCTGCTAAATGTAACCTGAGAAATCAGCTCTGAAATCTATCTATTTTTAAAAAGCTGTAAGGTAATTCAAGATTAACCAAGTTTGGGAATCACAGAGCTAGATGATTACTGAATCCCTGCTAGTGCTAAATTTTATATTTGGGATTAGAGATATATTCTCATAATATTCAGCACTTAAGTATTTGCATGGATTGTATATATGTATGAACACAAGGAGGCTGAATGTAAAAGCAGGTATCTGGAACCTATTTATTCCAGGTTCCAGGGCCATGGAATTTGGGCCTAAAGTAACTCTCAATATCCTTTGTTCTGCATAAGCAGTCACTGTTCTTAGGCTGACTCCTTCATGCCCCATCTCATCATGCTCTGGGAACAAAATGACTGTGCAGTGTTTTCTCTCCACAAAAACAATGCACATATGTGACACGACACAGGCCAGGTGAAACAGGTATTGTTCAAAGTGTTTGAGTACAAACCAGTCCTAACATGGATTTGCCACATCTGAGAATAATATTCACAAAATCTTTTCCATCTTTTAGAAGTCACGCAGCTTAAAAAAAAAAAAAAATCTTTGTTTCTTAGCAAAGGATCTGTTTGACTAAATAAGTTAAAACAACAACAACGACAACAACAACAACAACAACTCATGCTTAGGTTATCTTCTTGGCTCTCAGATTAACCTTTTTCTTCCCTGAATTTCATCTCAAACAGATAATATTAGTATTGGCTAAATTACATTTGTTTTAGAACCTAAATTTGATCATTAAAATTAATTGATCCTGAGTTAGCCCAATCTTAGCAGAATGAAAAAACACTATTAATCTTTGGTCATTAAATCAATACTGAAGGCAATGTATTATTCTAATGTTTACCACTAGCTGAATGCAGTGTGTTAACAAGGGCTGTTAACACATAAAGCTTGAATTACATGTCTGTCAGCTACCAGAATATCCTTATGGAGACAGGATTTGTGAATTCTGCTGAATTAGTATGACTTAGAAAGATCAATGAAATACTGATGCCTTCCTATTCTGAGGAAGATAAAAGCAGGAGTTATTTTTTTCTGTTCATTTCAAACCACCCAATTTCCCAGGGCTGGGCTAGTCAACCATCGTCTACACAGCCACGGGATGGTATGATGTTGATGGGAGGGGGTCATGCGGTCCCAGACAGTTTTCTAGTTCCTACAACTCCAGTCTCTTTGAAGAGTTGGAGTTAAATGGGCACAGAAATATCTCAATCAGGTGGCTGGGACTCTTCCCACGATTCTGTTTTAAGTCCTGCAAAAAGGACACTCTCTGGGAACTTCCATCCTGAAATTTTTAGGAGGAAATTGGCTTACTCACTAAATTTCATAGTCTTTTAAGTAATTTAAGGCTAAAAGCCTATATATGATTAGATTATTACACATTCTTTAAAGCTAAATGGCCCATCATTCTTGCAATTATTTCTTTTTAAACTCTCAGACTAGTCTGACAGAGGCAACAAGAAAATAGTGTTGTCTTTATGTAAAGTCAAGCATGAACAGTACGAAAATATTTCTTATCTCTCTCATTAGGCTGTGAGCTCCTTAACGACAGGGTTTATGTTTGTTTTATCTTGATGTTCTCAGCGCTTAGGCCAGGGCTCGACATGGAATAGATGCTCTATGAATGCTTTTATTTTTTATTTTTATCTTTTTTATTTTTTTTTTTTGAGACAGGGTCTTACTCTGTCATCCAGGCTGGAATGAAGTGGCACAATCATGGCTCACTGCAGCGTTGACCTTGGGGGCTCAAGCAATCCTCTCATCTTAGCCTCCTGAATAGCTGGGACTACAGGCATGAACCACCACTCCTGGCTAATTTTTAAAATTTTTTATTTTGTAGAGATAAGGGTCTCCCTATGTTGCCCAGGCTGGTCTGAAACTCCTGGGCTCAAGTGATCCTCCTGCCTTAGACACTCAAAGTGCTGGGATCACAGGCACGAGCCACCACACCAGGCCCTGAGAATGCTTTTAGAATAAATAAATGAGTGAATAATTATAATAATAATAAAAGGTTTTAGAAGGCCCAAATACATACAAAGAGAGTAATTATTCCATGAATAATTTTAAACTTGGCTTTTCTTGTCATCGTGGCTGTTACTGCTTCCTAACCACCCCTGCTAACATTAATTTCAAAATTTTCAAACATACAGATAGTTGAAAGAATTTAACAGTGAACATCCATATACTCACTATCTAAATCTACAATTTACATTTTACTATATTTGTTTTATCATATATATATTCATCAACTATTCTTCGACACATTTTGCAGTAAGTTGTACACACTTTTATCATGATACAGAGTTCAATACTTGCTTACAGTTCTACTTTTTATTTTGAGGTGAAATTTACATATGATGAAATGCACAAATCTTAGGTGTACAGTTTAGATGTGTTCTGACAAATGCATACACTGATGTAACCCAAACTCCTATTAAGGTAGAAAATTTTCATCACGTATTACCACTCCTCAGAGGCAATCACTGCTTTGAGTTTTTTCCCACCTAGATTAGTTTTGTTTGATCTATGAATTATAGATTGTCACCTGTAAAATTTCACATAAACAAGAGCATACAGTATGTTCTCTTTTGCATATTTCTTTCATTCAGTATGTTTTAGAAATGCGTCCATGTTGCTGTATCAGTAGTTATTTCTTTTTATTGAAGAACAGTATTCAATTGTATGTATGTACTACAATTTGTTTATCCATTCTCCTATTCATGAACTCTTGGGATCTTTCATCTTCTTTAAATTACTAATGCAGTTGCTATGAACATTCTTTTACAAGTCTTTTTGTGGACATATGCTTTCATCTTGGATAAACACCTACGATTGGATTAGATGGGTTATAAGGTAAGTACCTATTTACTTTTGTAAGAAACTGCCAAACCATTTTCCATAGTAGTTATACCATTTTATATGCCTACCAACAATGTATGAGATCTCTAACTGGGTTGCTGTAATTAGCCAAGTTTTTACTGAATAATTTAGCTACAGCTAGTGTCACCCTAGCATGCCATGCTGGATTTTTTGCTTTGAAACTACAGCAATGCGGCCAGGCACAATGGCTCACACTGGTAATCCCAGGACTTTGGGAAGCTGAGGCAGATAGATAGCTTGAACCCAAGAGTTCAAGAGCCGTCTGGGCAACATGGAGAAACTCTGTCTGAAGACAAAAATACAAAAATTAGCCAGGCGTGGTGGTATACACCTGTAGTGCCAGCTGCTCAGGAGGCTGAGGTGGGAGGATGACTTGAGTCCAGAAGGTCAAGGCTACAGTGGGCTGTAATCGCGCCACTGTACTAAAACCTGGGTGACACAGTGAGACTCTGTTGAAAGAAATGAGAGAGAGAAAGAGAGAGAGAGAGAGGAAGAAAGAAAATGTAGCAGTGATGGAGCTGCCTCTTCCTGTTTATATATAATAAGGTTTATATATGATAATAAGCAGTCACTAAAGCAGTCACTTTATTTTATTTTATTTATTTATTTTTTAATTTTTTTTAATTTTTATTACACTTTAAGTTCTAGGGTACATGTGCATAATGTGCAGGTTTCTTACATATGTATACTTGTGCCATGTTGGTGTGCCATACCCATCAACTCGTCAGCACCCATCAATTCATCATTTATATCAGGTATAACTCCCAATGCAATCCCTCCCCCATCCCCCCTCCCCATGATAGGCCCCGGTGTGTGATGTTCCCCTTCCCGAGTCCAAGTGATCTCATTGTTCAGTTCCCACCTATGAGTGAGAACATGCGGTGTTTGGTTTTCTGTTCTTGTGATAGTTTGCTAAGAATGATGGTTTCCAGCTGCATCCATGTCCCTACAAAGGACGCAAACTCATCCTTTTTTATGGCTGCATAGTATTCCATGGTGTATATGTGCCACATTTTCTGAATCCAGTCTGTCACAGATGGACATTTGGGTTGATTCCAAGTCTGCTATTGTGAATAGTGCCGCAATAAACATACGTGTGTATGTGTCTTTATAGCAGCATGATTTATAATCCTTTGGGTATATACCCAGTAATGGGATGGCTGGGTCATATGGTACATCTAGTTCTAGATCCTTGAGGAATTGCCATACTGTTTTCCATAATGGTTGAACTAGTTTACAATGCCACCAACAGTGTAAAAGTGTTCCTATTTCTCCACATCCTCTCCAGCACCTGTTGTTTCCTGACTTTTTAGTGATTGCCATTCTAACTGGTGTGAGATGGTATCTCATTGTGGTTTTGATTTGCATTTCTCTGATGGTCAGTGATGATGAGCATTTTTTTCATGTGTCTGTTAGCTGTATGAATGTCTTCTTTTGAGAAATGTCTGTTCATATCCTTTGCCCACTTTTTGATGGGGTTGTTTGTTTTTTTCTTGTATATTTGTTTGAGTTCTTTGTAGATTCTGGATATTAGCCCTTTGTCAGATGAGTAGATTGCAAAAATTTTCTCCCATTCTGTAGGTTGCCTGTTCACTCTGATGGTAGTTTCTTTTGCTGTGCAGAAGCTCCTTAGTTTAATTAGATCCCATTTGTCAATTTTTGCTTTTGCTGCCATTGCTTTTGGTGTTTTAGACATGAAGTCCTTGCCCATGCCCAGGTCCTGAATGGTATTACCTAGGTTTTCTTCTAGGGTTTGTATGGTATTAGGTCTAACATTGAAGTCTCTAATCCATCTTGAATTAATCTTCGTATCACTTTAATTATTTATTATAGAAATGTAGCTATATGAAGGGAACTTGAGCTATGTGTATATCTAAAGGGAATGCTATAGTCCATGGAGACTGTTAGACTTCCAGCGATATCACAGGGTAAGGTGAGGTTGATTAGGGCATTAAGAAAATACGTAACCTACTTCTAAAAATCCATTCTTTGTATCCAGCCTGTAGGATAACAGAAGTTGTATCCAGTTTTGATTGTGCTAGGCAACAATTATGAGCAGAGTGTCATTAGCAAAACCTCTGTGAAGCTGTAAGAAACTGATTTAAAATATGTCACCACACAGATCAAGTTCAAAGATTCTCTTTTCCTGCCCCATGGCCAATAATCTAGACAGAATTTCAAACACCCTGAAAGTGTAATGGAAAAGAATATCATATAAAACACAGACTCCAGAAGACTCCGGCAAGGGGAGTGGGGGAGTAAAAATGAGCCATCCAGATCATTTGATAAGAGAACAGAGAAGATTTTGGCAATTTCCTTGTAATAGCTGCAATTCTTGGTAACTTAATCCTTGAAGGGATGGTATGGCGAAGATATTCCCACATGCAAGAGGTGATTCCAACAGAATTCCTATTAAAGAGACTATCTACCAAAACTGAGGTCTTATTTTCTATCTGGTGATAATCTACAGAATTTATTTTCTCTGAACCATTGACTTAGAAATATGAAAGTTAAATTTATCCAGTTTAGAACAACTATAATTCTGGTTACTCCACATGTGTCTGTTGCATGACATCTGTGATATCATGAACCCCCTCTGTCTGTTCTTCAGAGACATGGAAAGACGAATAAAGAGTTTATGTTGACAAGGACTGTAAACTAAGCAGTTCCAAACATACTCCTGCAGGCTCCCAGAATACAAAGAAAAAAGTAATCACTCCAAATGACCTCCAACTATTTAGAATTTCATACCATCAAGTCAGATGAACCAAAATTGCTACCACCTGTAAAGATTCAAAGAAATACAAAAATCACTAAGAAGAAGGAAAAAAAAGTGGCAGATGTGCTTAGAGGGAGGTGGAACAAGTAGAAGAACATGCTTGGAGCACCCCCTCCAGGGAACTCATGATCGTATCAGAGACTGAGAAGTCCGGCCAGATTGGAAAGTACTAAAACAACATGCCTTATCTATTCTCATACTTATAATTTTAAAGAAAAGTTTGTTAAAAAAGTATAGGTCTTTTAGAATCATAGAGTTGAAGGATGGAAGGAGTTTGAACTTGTCTATCTGCAAAATCACAGACTTTTAGCTTTGGAAGAGACCTTGGGAATCATTTAGTATAATTTGCTACCCAATACAAAACACCCCTTGTAAATGTGCATCTGTTTTCTGCTGGCATGCCTCTAGTTAAAGGAAATATAGCTTGTTCCAATTTTTGAGAACTCCAGCTATTGTCAAGATTTTTCTCTTATATTGAGGCTGCTTTCCTTTAACTTCCAATCACAGGTCCTAGTTAGCAACACAAAAGTAAGTATACACGTATAGTTCTCGACAAGTTATACTTTCATATATTTGAAGGTGGATATTATAAATCTACCAGTCTTCTCTTTCTTTAGGCTAAAATATCCCCAGTTCTTTTAACAAGGTTTCTCGACCTCTTGCCAGCCTGGTTAACTTTTTCTTTTAATGTACTTTAGCAGCGTCCTCCTTCAAAAGTGGTGCTCGAAATGAAATGCAATGCCTTAGGTATGGGCTTATTATCATAGCTAACTGCCTCCAATTACAGCTGATGAAAGAGATGCCCAGGAAGGTTAGATTACTTGCTCACATTTACACAGGCAGGTAGTGGCAGAGATGGAAATAGGACATAGAGCTCCTGATTTCAGTTAGTATTCTTTCCCTATATCTCACTGAAAATAACCTATCTGTTAGAAAAAATCTGAATTTGTCTTTTTCAATATGGCTAACAGAGTTTTTGTGATGACAAAAGGAATTAATGAAAAATAATGAGTCTTAGGATCAAGAACTTCATTCTCCTAGGCCAGCTTAATTCCTTTCCTTGGGTCTCCACTCCTGCCCACAAAGGAAAACAGGATATATCTCAGGTAACCTCTCTGTATAAGGAAGGTCTTGAAGAATCTAGTAGCAGAGGATCAAAGCATATGAGTGGCTTCTGGTCTTTGTTTAAGAGGCCCATTACTATAGTCCAGACAGGTTCCCTGCACCTCCCAACTGAAGTCTCAAACTTATTGAGGCAATAGTATCCCTGACATTAAAGACAACTTACAAATAATAAAGACATTCAGTCTACTGCCATTCCACCCTGATTGCACCCAATCTCATCTAATCTCAGAAGAAATTCAAAGCATTAAATATTGGTCTGAGTTGTGGTGGGGTGGGGAAGCCTTGGCTTGTAAGCTATACTCACCTTTTAATCAGAATTTTGAATATAAAATGTATAGAGCAAAGGTACAGAATGTGGCAACATATATTACCTCTGGGGCAACAGAAGTTCAAGAGCACTGAGCAAAATAGCATTCTGGTTTCATACTGGCTGAGATTTGGCTTAGGTGCTTTCATTGTATATCTTTCCCACCTCCTACAAGTTTTGCATTCACCCTTCAAAATACATATGGAATTAATTCAATATATACTCACTGCAAATCAACAAGACAAAAGGCATCGAGAATTCAAATTCACAAAAAAAGAGAATAAGGCCTGCCTTAAAGAAATTCAGCAACTAACAATAAGACAAGCATGCAGACAACAAACAAACAAGCCACACTGATATTAGAGAAAATGGATACACAAAATATAGCCATACCTAACACTGAAGATTTTCCTCTGAAAGCAAGATCCAAAGTTGGGGGGACAATTTAGAATTAGAACTAATTTTTGATATCAGATTGGAAATTCCATGAAAGTCTCACAATACAAGAGATCTAGGAATTCCTCTTTTGTCAATGGACTAAACTTGCCCTATGAAATTAACTGGCTCCCAGAGTGAGCTGCTCTGGAAAACAGCCTGCCAGAGTAGATTAACAATAGGATAGTAGCCAGTGTCAGACCTGGCCTGCATGTCTCTGTATGGTCACCTGTGCAGTACTTTGCCTATGATGTACCTGAACTTTCCATGACTGAAGAAAGGTTGCTAGGAAGAGACTATGCTCCATGGCCAAAAGTGATATTCAATCCTTGTTTGTTTGAGAGTGGGGCACTGCTATGTTTGGACCAGAATATGAAAAAAGAACAACTGAGAAAGGGTTGGGGCAAGCCACATTGTCCTTACCCTCCTGCCACTGTGTAGACTAGTAAGCAGAAAACTATTATGCTGGACACAAGCCAGTCTTATCCCCAAAGCAATGAATTTTACAAGCCAAATGACAAACAGAAAATAAATCTATGAATGCTGAATCCACTGAGAAATCCAAAAGAGAAATATCAATTGTCAATTCTTTCCCAAAGGGGTTGGAAGGAGAGGTTGAATAAAGCAATTCTATAAAATACAATCCAAAAGCCCTAATTGTTTACTGCATGGTAAATCATAATGGCAGGAGTGGTCTTATCCTGTTACGCTGGAAAATGAGCTAGAAGATGATAAAGTCACAGCCACAGCCACTAAATAAAGTGAATAAATACTTTATCCACACAGCAGAATATCCAGACAATGCACAGTCTCCCTGTTCTCAGCCACTCCTGCAAAGGGAAATTGTCTCTTCAGCTTCTGCTACAGGCACTATAGTAAAGCATTCTGACAGCCAGACAGCCAGCCAGGCAGGCAGAATGCTATGAAGATTCTGAAAGGAGTTTGCTTAGAATACCACAGAGTTGGCAGATATTTCAATAATGTTTACTTCAAAAAGTAAAAAATGTTTTACTTCCTTTTTCTGAATTAAGGAATGGGCCTACACCCAAGTGTATAAAAAAGGATAATGAACCAATACAGAGCAGATGTCATATACTGCATGCTCAACTAAACCATGTTAATCTTTCCTGCCTTTGAGCTGAAGACTGTCATTCCATTCATTGAATGAGAACAATGTTAAAGACATTCATGGGACCCAGAGTCTCTTGTTTCTATACTCAACATTGACACTATTCCCACCTTTCTTGTCTTACTATAAACATGTACCTTGAGGCCGGACGCGGTGGCTCATGCCTATAATCTCAGCACTTTCGGAGGCCGAGGAGGGCAGATCACCTTAGGTCAGGAGTTTGAGACTAGCCTGGCCAGCATGGTAAAAATCCGTCTCTACAAAAATACAAAAAATTAGCCAGGCGTAATGGCGGGCGCCTGTAATCCCAGCTACTCGGGAGGCTGAGGCAGGAGAATCCCTTGAACCCGGGAGGCGGAGCTTGCAGTGAGCCTAGATCACGCCATTGCACTCCAGCCTGGGTGACAAGAGCGAAACTCTGTCTCAAACAAAAATAAAAACAAAACAAAACAAAAAACAACATATACCTTGATATGGTTTGGCTCTATGTCCCCCCCAATCTCACTTTAAATTGTAATAATCCCCACATGTCAAGGGTGCGGCCAGATGGAGGTAATTGAATCACAGGGGCAGTTTCCCCCACACTGTTCTCATGATAATTAGTGAGTCTCATGAGATCTGATGGTTTTAGAAGCATCTGGCATTTTCCCTGCTGCCTCTCGCTCTCTCTCCTGCCACCCTGTGAAGAGGTGCTTTCCTCTATGATCATCAATTTCCTGAGGCCTCCTCAGCCATGCTGAACTGTGAGTCAATTAAACCTCTTTTCTTTATAAATTACCTAGTCTCAGGTATGTCCTTATAGCAGCATGAGAACGTACTAATACAGTACATTGGTACCATAGAGAGTGAGGTGCTGCTATAAAGATACCTGAAATGTGCAAGCGACTTTGGAACTGGGTAACAAGCAGAGGTTGGAACGGTTTGGAGGACTTAGAAGAAGACAAGAAGATGTGGAACATTTGGAACTTCCTAGAGACTTCTTGAATGGTTTTGACCAAAATGCTGATAGTGATATGGACAATGAAGTCCAGGCTGAGATGGTCTCAGATGGAGATAAGGAACTTCTTGGGAACTGGAGCAAAGGTGACTCTTAAGTATTCTTTAACAAAGAGTCTGGCAGCATTTTGCCAATGCCCTAGAGATCTGTGGAACTTTGAACTTGAGAGAGATAATTTAGGGTATCTGGCAGAAGACATTTCTAAGAAATTTCACTTGGGGTCATCTCAACAAAT